>NC_053026.1:144987380-146187380 GCF_003073215.2 Triticum urartu | reverse complement strand
AACTAACCGGAAGAAATTCATGCAAACAAAGCAAATTTCAAATTAACCGGATGAAATTCATTACATTTTGAAAACTTTTCCTATAAACTGAACTAAATTCATTACATATTTCACACAAACCATACTAAAACCCAATGTAAACCTAATCTAAACGATCACCGGTGCCCAACCACCATGTCTGGCCATGAACCCGAGAAAGCCGGCCATTGCCTTTGCCTCCTCCTCATCCGCCTCGATAACCTCCTCCTACGGAGCACAAGGTTCTGAAGATTTCCGCCTCCACGTCACTTACCGTGTACCACTCCTCCTCAACCACCATGACCTACCGTGTACTACTCTTCCTCGCTGCCGGCTGTGCCCGCACACGCGCGCCAGCTTCATGGTTGTGGCGGCGGAGGGCGGCCGGGGAGGAGCGGGCGATCTCCTTCATCTGCGCCTATGACAGTATGTCCAAGAGAGCTTTGGAGCACGCCCGGATCAAAACCGCCGATGTCCTTCATCTGCATTTGCGACAGTACGTCCAAGAGAGCTTTGGAGCGCCAGGAGGCCATGGTTGGAGTGGTGCCGACAGAAGGAAGGGACCGGATGAGAATGATAGAGGCAAAGGTGTCCCGTCTTTCGATGAGATGGTGGCTATCAATTTGGAGGAAGTCGACTTTGATGATCCGACTATGAACGTGCGAGGACGTCGCGCCTTAGCAATCGCTAAACCAACTCCGAGAGCTTATTGACCACGCCGGAGCACGATCAACCTGACCACGAAGGTCAGTTTCCCGCAGGCAAACGAAGAACAAGCAAGAAACTAAGATTGCAATCTGGATATTGCGAATATAAGAGGAAAGCTTTATTGATCAAGGTGGGGTTCTGTGATGTCTTGGTCTGGTCGTTGAACACAAACGAAGTATGCGAAGTTGCAGCTATGGTGAACTTTTAATCTAAACAAAACCCAAAGTCTAAACGACGCTCTAAGGGCTATCTATATGGAGGAAGAGGGGGGCATTTCGTGGCCCTTGGAGGAGGGGTCCGAAACCAACCCTAACTCTTGTTTCCCCACACATACGGACTCTAAAAACAGCCTATACTTAAGTATTTCAAAAATACATGGGCCTGGCCCAATAATAAGGTGACGTAGCACCTAGAATAGCCTCTGGACGAAATTTATGAAGTGGCATCTTGTATATTTCATCCAAGGCTTCATGCACTCCTTATGGTGGCTTCAAAGTCCTAAAATCATCACCTGTAACTCCGTTCTTGATCCCCTTGCGCATGACATCATCTCCATGCTTGGTCTTGCTCCAGTTTTCATCCCTCTTATCCATGCCAGGCCCTTCATTTGCAAGCAAAACAAATGTATCCAATTTAGGCAGCATCATATTCTCATGAACATTAGAATCATTACCAAGAAACGAAAGTACCTGATAATTTAATTGGCATGCGCGAGCTCTAGTAATTGGTCCAGTATGTATAGCAGCAGGGGCTGTGGGTGTAACAATGGTATTGATGTCCTCATCATCCTCCCCTTCTTGAAATGAAGTCATCCTCGACGGAAGCTCATCTTCCTCACCCAAATAAGTCTTCAAATCTGCAATGTTAAAAGTGGGACTAACCCCAAAATCTGCAAGCAGCTCAAGTTTATATGCATTATCATTTATTTTCTCTAACACCTTAAAAGGACCATCAACACATGGCATTAGCTATTATTTGCGCAAATTAGGAAATCTATCCTTACACAAATGTAACGAAACAAGATCTCTAGGTGCAAATACAACATGTTTTCTACCCTTATCTCCAGCAAGTTTATATTTAGCATTCATACGCTCAATGTTTTCCTTAGTTAACTCATGCATTTTTAAACTCAATTCAGAACGTTCTTTAGCATCAAAATTAACCTTCTCCGAAGATGGAAGAGGCAACAAATCAATAGGTGCACGAGGTAGGAAACCATACACAATTTGAAAAGGGCACATCTTAGTACTAGAATGCAATGGACGATTATAAGCAAATTTAATATGAGGCAAGCATTCTTCCCACATTTTCTTATTATTCTTCAAAACAACCCTAAGCATAGTAGACAATGTTCTATTGACTACTTCAGTTTGTCCATCAGTTTGGGGGTGACAAGTAGTACTAAAAAGCAGTTTAGCACCCAACTTAGCCCATAAACATCTCCAAAAGTGGCTAAGAAATTTAGTATCACAATTTGAAACAATAGTATTTGGCACACCATGCAAGTGAATAATTTCACGAAAGAACAAATCAGCAACATTAACAGCATCATCGCTTTTATGACATGGTATAAGTGTGCCATTTTCGAGAATCTATCCATGACAACAAATATGCTATCCCTCCCCTTCTTTGTTCAAGGTAAACCTAAAACAAAGTCCATATATATATCCTCCCAAGGAACACTAGGTACAGGCAAAGGCATATATAAACCATAAGGATTGAGTCGTGACTTAGCTTTTTGACATGTAGTGCAGCGAGCAACAAAACGCTCAACATTCTGTCTCATCTTTGGCCAAAAGAAATGTGTAGCAAGTATGTACTCTGTCTTCTTCACGCCAAAGTGTCCCATTAATTCTCCTCCATGTGCCTCCCGCGACAACAAAATACGAACGGAGCTAGCTGGAATGCATAGCTTGTTAGCACAGAACACAATTCCATTATTAACGACAAACTTGTTCCATGTTCTTCCTTCTTTACAATTCCGCATCACATCTTTAAAATCAGCATCATGCACATATTGATCTTTGATGGTCTCCAAACCAAACATTTTGAAGTCAAGTTGTGAAAGCATAGTATAGCGATGAGATAATGCATCAGCAATAACATTTTCTTTACCCTTCTTGTGTTTAATGACATAAGGGAAAGTCTCAATGAATTCAACCCATTTAGCATGTCTACGATTCAGTTTAGTTTGACTTTTAATATGTTTCAATGATTCATGATCAGAATGTATAACAAATACTTTGGGCCATAAATAATGTTGCCATGTTTCTAAAGTCCGAACAATAGCATATAATTCTTTATCATAAGTAGACTAATTTAGACTAGGCCCACTCAATTTTTCAGAAAAGTATGTAACAGGTTTGCCATCTTGTAATAACACACCTCCTAATCCAATTCCACTAGCATCACATTCAAGTTCAAAAGTCTTATTAAAATCAGGAAGTTGGAGTAAAGGAGCATGTGTCAACTTATCTTTCAATACCATGAAGGCTTCTTCCTGTGCGGTACCCCAAACAAAAGGTACATCCTTCTTTGTAAGCTCACTGAGAGGTGCAGCAATGGTGCTGAAATCTCTCACAAAACGCATATAGAATCCAGCGAGGCCAAGAAAACTCCTCACTTGTGTGACCATTTTGGGCTGCGGCCAACTCTCAATAGCTTCAATCTTTGCATTATCAACTTCAATTCCCTGTGGAGTAACAACATAGCAAAGTAAAGATACTCGGTCGGTGTAGAAGGTGCACTTCCCAAGGTTACCAAATAAACATGCATCACATAGAGCAATAAAAACAACACGTAAATGTTCCAAATGTTCCTCCAAAGATCTGCTATAAATCAGTACATCATCAAAATAGAGTACCACAAATCATCCAATGAAAGCACGTAAAACTTCCTTCATTAATCTCATGAAAGTACTAGGTGCATTAGTTAACCCAATAGGCATGACTAACCACTCATATAATCCAAACATAGTTTTAAATGTTGTTTTCCATTCATCTCCCAATTTCATATGAATTTGATGGTATCCACTACGCAAATCAACTTTGGAGAATATTGTAGAGCCACTCAATTCATCAAGCATGTCATCTAGCCTAGGAATAGGATGATGATAAAGAATAGTAATATTATTAATGCCTCTACAATCAACACACATACGCGATGTATCATCCTTTTTGGGCACTAGTATAATAGGAATAGCACAAGGACTAAGAGATTCGTGTATTATAACCTTTGTCGAGTTGCTCCTGTACTTGACGCATAATCTCCTTCGTCTCCTCTGGATTGGTACGGTTAGGCAACGAAGCACCAAGAATTAAGTCAATCTGATGCTCAATCCCTCGAATAGGTGGTCATCCCGATGGCACGTCTTGTGGAAAGACGTTAGCGAACTCCTGCAAAATGTTAGTGACAACAAGAGGCAAAGAGGAAGGTACATCCTCGAAAGAAAATAATGCCTCTTTGCACACAAAAGCATAGCAAACAGATTTGTTGGAATCTAGATCATCAATATCAGATTTGGTGGCAAGTAAACATGCACTTTTTCATTTAATTTCTGAAGCAACACTAGATGGTTTATTATTAGGCTTCATTTGTTGCTCAAATTCTTTTGCCACAATCTGATTTTCACTCTTATGTTTCTCCTGTTTTGCTTTATTAGCTCTATTAATATCATCTTTCAAAATGGAATCAGGAGTCACAGGAAGCAAAGTAATATTTTTTCCTTATGAACAAGAGTATACTGATTGTTTCTACCATGGTGTACAGAACTTTTATCAAATTGCCATGGTCTACCAAGTAATAAGGAACATGCTTGCATAGGTACCACATCACAATCAACATAATCATCATATGTAGAGATATTGAAATGCACATGAACGACACATGTTACCTTAACCTTGCCACTGTTGTTGAACCATTGGATGTAGTAAGGATGTGGATGCGGTCTTGTGGTGAGAGAGAGCTTCTCCACCATCTCCATGCTAGCCAAGTTGTTGCAGCTCCCTCCATCTATGATGACGCGAATAGAACGTTCCTTCACAACTCCCTTTGTATGGAACAAATTATGCCTCTGATTCTACTCAGCTTGTGCAACCTGCACACTCAAAAAATGTTGAGCAACTAAACATTCATACCCGTCAACATCTTTAGTAGCCATGTATTGTGTCTCATGATCAGAATCATCTCCATTGTGTTCTTCATATGTAATAAGAGCCAAAGTCTCCTCATCATAGTCACTAGCAGACTCATACCCACCATCCTTACTAGAAATCATCACACGCTGAGATTTGCATTCTCTCGCAAAATGTCCTCTTCCCTTACAATGACAACAAATAATATCACTTGTGTGCCCTATTGATGCCATGGAAGAAGAAGAGCTCTGCGCAGGCCTTGCAGGTGTGCTCTTGGCAGATAGTGGTGGTTGTGCCTGATTTCTTGTATCACGGCTGGAGGTGGCACCTGATGAAGGTGCTGGTGTAGTGGAAGTAGAAAATGCACGTGGTGTCCATGATGAAGATCGACCTGCAGAAAAGTTAGTTCGCGCCAATGCATGTTGATCATGCACTTCACATTCAGCTTTACAAACAAGATGGAATAAACGAGTGATATTATTATACTCCTTATACTCTAGAACGGTCTGAATCTCTATATTATTATACTCCTTATACTCTAGAATGGTCTGAATCTCTCTATTTAATCCACACATAAAACGTGCAAGCATAGCTTCATTCTCCTCAACAATACCACATCTAATCATGTCAGTTTGTAATTCCTGATAATATTCTTCTACATAATTTTTTCCTTATCTTAAATGCTACATTTTTTGAATTAATTCACACTGATAATATGGTGAAACCAAACTAGTACGCGTAGCAGTTTTGAAAGCAGCCCAAGTAGCTGGAATAGGATGTAATCTACAATGTTCAGACCACCAAACACATGCAAAGCTAGTGAAAGCACAAACAGCAGCAGGAACACGTCTCTCCTCAGGATATTGTAAACATGTAAATCATTGTTCAATTTCTAACTCCCAAGTAAGATATATATCAGGAACATATCTACCCTCAAATGGTGGAATATTCAATTTCAGTTTAGGGAGATGGTCATGATCTCGTACCTGAGGGTAAGCCCTACCATTGCCATTATTTGCATGTGGACGACCTGGTGGTTGTGGTGCTGGTGGTTGCACGTAGTTCTGATTTTGATCAACCTCATCCTCGTAATCTCCCGCATAATCATCCTCCTCCACATCAGCAGCAGGAGCCACAGAAGTATCAACATCAGCACCAACAGTTTGGTCAGGCGCAAGAGGGACACGGCTTGCTCGGCTGAGGGCTGTTTTGTGATGTGGAGGTAGTCATCGTTGTTGTTGTTGTTGTTTTTGTAGAGGTGCGTTAGGTGCAGCCGGTGGTGGTGGTGGAAGACGCGCGAGCAATTCATTAAACTTGTTATCGAGCTTTGTTTCGAGCGTCTTCTCCATGCCATCTACCTTCTCCATGGCCTCTTCAAATCTGTTTAGCACATCTTGCACCTGTCCTCTCATCATTTGCTGAAATTTATCATGCAACTCCTTATTCATCATGTTCTCCCAGTCAGTCTCGTTGGCTTGTGAGCCTACCATGGTTAGCAGCAATAGAAAAACACAAGAATGTGATCCTATAGACTACTAACAAGAGGTGGTGGTAGGTGTCACAAATCCGTCAAGCAAATCTCATATTCTTACCAGTTCTTACCCAGCAGCAGGCGGTGATCGGCAATTGTCGTAGTCAAAACTCTCAAAGCTTGGATAGAGCGATTACCAGGGAGAGTAAAACACATGACGTAGATGTATGTGGAGCTAGGAAGGCTTATAATATGGTAGCAAAAAGGGTCAGCAATAATCAATTCAGAGATGCAAAGTTGAATAAACACTCAACGATGGTATTGTGCTGGTCCTAGGCTAGACCGTGCTAGAGACGCGAGCCTAGAACACTAACAAAATCACGACGCTGCACCTAAACAAGGGAGGAGCACGCTCTGAATTTTTTTTCTTATTTTCACTTTTTTCCTCTTTTTTTTGCTCCACAACTTTTTTTCGAAAAAGTCTATAAATGGTCTAAAAACTGCCTAGCCAGAATTTTCCAGACTTAGTTTTTTTTAGTTTGGAACTATTTTTCTACTGCGGGTAGCACGGAAGTTCGGGAGTCCTACTCTATCATGAATCAAAGTATGGCGTGATCTGGAAATCGGACTCGGACTAGGACTGGTGGTAGACATGAATCTGGTGGAACTCGGACTGGTGGCGGCGATGAATCTGGTGGAACTTGGACTGGTGGCGGATATATGTTGCAGGTGGACTCGGATTGGCATGATGGCGGCGGATAGATGATGGCATATATGGACTCGGATTGGCGGTGAATATGCAGTGGTGGTATATGGCAGCGGCGATGAAGTTGGTGCGGTTGGTGGTATACGGCAGCAGAGATGATGATGATGCAGTGGTGATATATGGCAGCGGCGACGTGACAACCTGTGAACATAACTTGAAACTCTAAAGTACTAGACGCTAAGACCAGCAACTTGACACGACGATGCAACCGCAAATTCAACAAAGCAAATACAGAAAAGATTATGCAAAGGCTCAGATGGGTTCGGATAGGATGAACTAACCCTAATTTTTTTGGCTTTTTCGTGGACTATAGGTATGAAGAACAGAGTCAATCGAAACTACAAAAAAATTGTAAAATCTCACCGAGCAACCTGGAAATCTAATACCACTTGATAGAGGCAAAGGTGTCCCGTCTTTCGATGAGACGATGGCTATCGTTTTGGAGGAAGTCGACTTTGACGATCCAACTACGAACGTGCAAGGACGTCGTGTCTTAGCAATCGCTAAACCAACTACGAGAGGTTATTGACCACGCGGGAGCATGATCAACCTGACCATGAAGGTCTGTTTCCTGCAGGCAAATGAAGAACAAGCAAGAAACTAAGATTGCAATCTGGATATTGCGAATATAGGAGGAAAGCTTTATTGATCAAGGTGGGGTTCGGTGATGTCTTGGTCTAGTCGTTGAACACAAACGAAGTACGCGAAGTTGCAGCTATGGCGAACATTTAATCTAAACAAAACCCAAAGTCTAAACGACGCCCTAAGGGGGGAATTTCGTGGCCCTTGGAGGAGGGGTCCGAAACCAACCCTAACTCTTGTTTTCCCACACATACAGACTCTAAAAACAACATATACTTAAGTATTTCGAAAATACATGGCCCTGGCCCAATAATAAGGTGACGCAGCACCTAGAATAGCCCCTGGATGAAATTTATGAAGTGGCATCTTGTATATTTCTTCCAAGGCTTCATGCACTCCTTATTCTGGCTTCAAAGTCCTGAAATCATCACTTGTAACTCTGTTCTTGATCCCCTTGCACATGCCATCATCTCCATGCTTAGTCTTGCTCCAGTGTTCATCCCTCTTAAACATGTCGGGCCCTTCATTTGCAAGCAAAACAAATGTATCCAATTTAGGCAGCATCATATTCTCATGAACATTAGAACCATTACCAAGTATCTGATAATTTAATTGGCGTGCGCGAGCTCTAGTAATTGGTCCAGTATGTATAGCAGCAGGGGCTGTGCGTGTAACAATGGTATCGATGTCCTCATCAGAGAATGAGTGTGGGTCTTTGGCTATGGCTGGGAGCTGGGGCTCAAGTTAATATAGCGGGCGAATGGCAATGAGCCGCGGCAGATGGATGGACAGTTGGCGCCGGAGTAGGTTTGTCGGCAGCCGCGTGTCATTAATGTGGGAGGCGGACGGAAGGATGGCCGTGGTGTCGTTAACGCAGAACAGTCGCTTGCACCGAGATGCCGCACGGGTGGTGCTCTCTCGGCCGTCGCACTGCTGCAATGCCGACTCTAGTGAGAGGTCGCATCGGGGGTGAATGCGAACGCTACTTCAATGACTTAACCACAGGTGCATTGGTTCACTGACATGTGGGCCCAATGGGCATCTGGCCCGCATGTCAGTGACACACCAACTGCACCTGCAGTTAAGTCCGGTGAATGCGGCATTGACGTTCTGGAGAGACGATGACCGTTTCAAGCGGGAAGTGCACACTAGCGATGGAAGGGGTTTCGGTAGGCCAGGACGGTCAGACGCTGGTGTGGTGGTAAAATGTGAACTCATGGATGACGAGCCTTTGAAGCATATGCGTCACGTATTGACAACCAGGCATCCATGAAACCACTCTTGTCGCCAGCTAGCCTGAGGGAGTCCTGGATTAGGGGGTGTCCGGATGGCCGGACTATACCTTCAGCCGGATTCCAGGAAGATACAAGATTGAAGACTTCGTCCCGTGTCCGGAAGGGACTTTCCTTGGCGTGGAAGGCAAGCTTGGCGATACGGATATGTAGATCTCCTACCATCGTAACCGACTCGATGTAACCCTAACCCTACCCGGTGTCTATATAAACCGGAGGGTTTTAGTCCGTAGGACAACATACACATCAACAATCATACCATAGGCTAGCTTCTAGGGTTTAGCCTCTCTGATCTCGTGGTAGATCTACTCTTGTACTACCCATATCATCAATATTAATCGAGCAGGACGTAGGGTTTTACCTCCATCGAGAGGGCCCGAACCTGGGTAAAACTTCGTGTCCCTTGCCTCCTGTTACCATCCGGCCTAGATGCACAGTTCGGGACCCCCTACCCGAGATCCGCCGGTTTTGACACCGACATTGGTGCTTTCATTGAGAGTTCCTCTGTGTCGTCGCCATCAGGACGGATGCCTCGCCCCGTCTTTAAAGACGGCACCGTTGCTAAGGAAGCTTTGGCTGTCGGCCAAACCCTCCGGCTAGGTAGTTTTCTTATGACCGCCTGTTCGGCTTCTATGCCGACGACAACCTCTCGAGCCATCAAAAACAATCTTCATGTCAGTTCGGAACTCGCCGAGCAGTTAGATCCAATGGAGCTTTCCTCCATAAACGAGCTCTTGGATCGCTTCGCCGCCCTGGGAGTCTCTACGGATTACGACCAGATTGGGCCTAAAACCGATATGAGAGAGATTAACTCTCCCCAAGTCACCCATCACGTTGCCGTGGTAGAGGGACAGTGCGGCGACCCTTCGTCTGTCTTAAGGACTCGCTACGTCCGTATTCCCGATCCCTCCAAGACGGATATCTGCGAAGGGGAGGATATCACTCAAGACCTGAACTTAGAGTCAGGCGACGGGCTGGATTCATTGGACAACACCCAAGGATCCAAATTTTCGAGTTCAGAAATTCCTCGGCCTCTCAGCCTTAGACGGGGTGAGGCTTCGGATTTAACTCCACCCACCCACCCCAACATAAGCGATCTATCCAAAATCAAGCAAGAGCCCGACGAAATAGTACATCATTACTGGGCTAGATTCCTCCTGGTTAAGAACAGGCTAAGGGACTGCCGCGAGGAAGACGCAATCTTAATCTTCTGCAATAATTACACGGACAAGGGAATACTCAACGCCATAAGTCGCCGTGATATCACACGCTTCGCTGACTTGGTGTCCATTGTACGAAAGTATTGTGCGATGGAAAGCGCCTGGAAAACCAAAATAAAATTTTGGGACAATCTGGCCCTAAATACAAACCCAGTCCGAAATAAAAGGGTACAGCATAACCAGACACCCAGGTCAAATACCAAAAAGCAAAAACCCTCTATAGGGCATGGAACCGTACTGGAAGGATGGCTTAACAGACCCTGTAAAATTCACAGTACAGAGGACGCCACACCAACTCACAGCCTTAGAGCATGTTGGATACTCCGGCAGGTGGCCAAAATTGGAGAAAACCTCCTAATTCTGGAGGCCACAGAAAGCCACCCCAGAGACACCCATACGGTATTAACAGTCTTTGAGACTTTCGCATCAAATAATATGCGAAAAAGGACACTCCGCAGCCTTGCCGAAGTCTACCAAGTAGCAACAATAAACCCATGGAGTGACACGGCTATTACCTTTAACGCCAGTGATGAACCTAAATTCTGAACAGCCTGAGCACCAGCCGCATTGGTCCTCAGCCCAATAGTGGACGGCTTTTGTCTTACCAAGGTACTCATGGACGGCGGCAGCGGATTAAACCTCATTTACGAGGAAACCCTTCAAAAAATGGAAATAGACTGGAACCGCATTGAGCGAAGCAGCACAACCTTTAGAGGAATAATCCCCAGTCAGGAAGCGCGTTGTACAGGAAAAATCACACTAGATGTGGTGTTAGGCATGCCGGATAATTACAGGTCCGAAGAGATTACGTTCCATGTGGCTCCGTTCAGCAGCGGTTATCACGCTCTGCTAGGGCGGGAAGCGTTTACAATCTTCCAAGCAATACCCCATTACGGGTACATGAAGCTCAAAATGCCCGGGCCTAACGGGATCATCACTCCCGCTAGTGATCCGGACATAGCACTCCGCGCCGAAAACAAGACAGCCGCACTGGCCCTCAAGGCACTATCCGAAGCCCTAGCGGCTGAGGAACTGACTGTGCTGCGCTCTACGGTGAATAGGGACGATGTGGTACTCGACAAAAGATCCAAGTCCACCTCCTTTAAACCGGCGGACGAAATAGTCAAATTCCAAGTCCATCCAACAGACCCAAATAAAACAGCTTCCATCGAGGCACAGTTAAACCCTGATGTAGACGCCGCACTGCGAGAGTTCCTACGAGAAAACTAGGAAATTTTCGCCTGGCACCCTTCAGACATGCCAGGAATCCCACGCAGGCTGGCCGAGCACAGCTCAAATATCCAAACAGGATTCAAACCTGTCAAACAGGCTCTTCGGCGTTTTTCCAAACCTAAGAGACAGGCTATGGGAGAGGAGCTAGCAAAGCTATTGGAGGCCGGATTCATCAGAGATATAAAACATCCGAACTGGCTAGCAAACCTGGTGATGGTACCAAAGAAGGACAAATCCTGGCGCCTGTGCGTTGATTTTAAAGACCTTAACAAGGCTTGCCCAAAGGATCCCTTCCCCCTCCCCCGCATCGATCAAATTATCGATGCTACCGCAGGACACGAATCGTTGTGTTTCCTCGATGCATATTCCGGCTACCATCAAATCAAGATGGCAGAATCTGACCAATCCGCAACGGCATTTATCACACCATACGGCCCATTCTGCTTCAACACAATGCACTTCGGGCTCAAAAACGCCGGCACAACATATCAGTGCATGATTCAGACATGTCTAGCAAGCCAGATCGGCAACACAGTGGAGGCATATGTAGATGATGTGGTCGTCAAAACAAGACATGTCGAATCTCTAGTAGACGACTTGATGCTCACATTTGATAACTCCCGAACATACAACATCAAGCTCAACCCGGAAAAATGCGTTTTCGGCGTTCCAGCCGGAAAGCTCTTGGGCTTCATTGTATCCGGTAGAGGAATCGAAGCAAATCCAGCCAAGATCCGAGCTCTGTCGCAACTGGATATCCCAAAGGACCTCAAACAAATACAAAAGTTAACCGGATGTGTGGCGGCTTTAAGCCGCTTTATCTCCCGCTTGGGAGAAAAGGCCCTACCCCTTTACCGCCTCCTTCGGTGCACCGAACACTTCGAATGGACGGATGCAGCCACAGCCGGACTCGAGGAGATAAAAGCCATACTTGCAACAAACCCAATCCTAGCCGTGCCAAATATTGGTGAACCAATGCTATTATACATTACAGCAACACATCAGGTTGTAAGCGCAATGCTCATCGTCGAACGAGAAGCGGACGGACACAGATTCCCCCTTCAAAAGCCGGTCTATTATGTGTCCACTGTCCTCACTCCTTGCAAATCACGGTACCCGCATTATCAAAAGATCGCGTACGCGGTATTCATGGCATCCCGGAAGCTACGACACTACTTTCAAGAGTGTTCAATAACAGTAGCCTCGGAAGTACCACTTAACGATATTATAAACAACTGTGACGCAACGGGCCGGATTGCAAAATGGGCCATTGAGCTCCTCCCATTCGACATAACTTATAAGCCACGGCGAGCCATCAAGTCGCAAGTCTTGGCCGACTTCGTCGTAGAATGGACGGAGGCCGAACTCCCTAAAGAGTACGGCACATATTCAAATTGGATCATGCATTTCGACGGCTCCAAGATGTTGGCCGGACTAGGGGCTGGCGTCGTTTTGACGTCCCCCACAGGAGACACAGTTCAATACGTACTCCAGATTATGTACACGGACTCCAACAACGCAGCCGAATATGAGGCCCTTTTACATGGTCTCCGGATGGCAGTATCCATGGGCATTCAATGCCTAGAGGTGCGCGGGGACTCGAACCTGACAATATCCCAAATAAATGGAGACTTCGATGCCAAGGATCCAAAAATGGCAGCTTACCGCAACGCCGTCCTAAAAATGTCAGCTCGGTTCGAGGGGCTTGAATTTCACTATATAGCCCGGGAAAATAATCAGGCGGCAGATGTCCTGGCACGCATCGGTGCAAAACGCGATGTAGTCCCCCCCCCCCAACATCTTCTTGGAAAGGCTGCTCAAGCCATCCGTAGTATGGGAAGGGGAGCCGAATAATAACAC
Source organism: Triticum urartu (assembly GCF_003073215.2). Classification (NCBI taxonomy): domain Eukaryota; kingdom Viridiplantae; phylum Streptophyta; class Magnoliopsida; order Poales; family Poaceae; genus Triticum; species Triticum urartu. The sequence goes on along the minus strand of NC_053026.1, from coordinate 146,174,097 downwards.
CCCGGACCCAACCGCACTGCCCGACACCAAACATTCTGACACAATCGGAGGCTCTGCCAATGAAATAACACCTTCAGCCCACGTAATAATGGCCGTCATCGCCCCGTGGACAGAACCATTCATCTCCTACCTCACTAGGCAGGAACTCCTCGAGGACCAAAATGAGGCACGCTGCATAGTGCGGCGATCCAAAGCCTACAGAGTCCACGAGGGAGAGCTTTATAAGAAAAGCACTACCAGAGTCCTTCAAAGGTGGATCTCCGAAGAGGAGGGGCGGAACCTCCTGGCTGAAATTCATGCCGGACTGGGCGGTCATCACGCTGCAGCTCGGTCCCTTGTAAGCAAGGCCTTCCGCACAGGCTTTTATTGGCCGACGGCCCGGGCATACGCTCAGGACTTAGTCCAACGATGCACCGGTTGCCAGCTCTTTGCAAACCAAAGCCATATGCCACCCACCGCCCTCCGAACTATCCCCATTACTTGGCCCTTCGCGGTCTGGGGGCTTGACATGGTCGGACCCCTTAAAGGCGGAAGCCACAAGCAAAAATACTTACTGGTCATGGTGGATAAATTCACCAAATGGATAGAAGCCAAGCCTGTTAAGATGGCCGAATTCGGACCGGTGATAGACTTTATATCCGGGGTCGTACACCGTACGGCGTTCCCCACAGCATCATCACTGATAACGGCACGAACTTCACGGCCGACGAGGTAAAACTCTGCTGCAAAAACATGGACATCAAGCTCGACTATGCTTCCGTCTATCACCCACAAACTAACGGCCAGGTCGAACGTGTAAATGGTCTTATCATGAGCGGCATTAAATCCAGATTAGTGCGGTCCCTCAAGGAATCTGACACGCACTGGGTAGAGGAGCTCGACTCCGTACTCTGGGGGTTGCGGACCACGCCGAATCGCACCACCGGATACACACCATTCTTTATGGTGTACGGTGCAGAGGCAGTTTTGCCTTGCGACATAATTCATGACTCACCTCGAGTGTGCATGTACGAAGAAAGAGAAGCCGAGCTCGATCGGCAGGACAGCTTAGACGCATTGGAGGAGGAGTGTGACGTGGCAAAAGCCCGTTCCGCATTCTATCAACGGCAGGCTCGAAGATACCAAAGCAGAGAAGTACGGGCCAAAAATTACAGCGTTGGTGAATTAGTTCTACGACTACCGGACAAGAAAAAGGACAAACTCAAGACCAAGTGGGAATGTCCCTTCATAATTGACCAAGTCCTGATTGGAGGAGCGTACCGCCTGCGAGATGCATCGGATAACCGACTCGAGCCGAACCCATGGAACGCAGCCCGTCTCCGAAGATTCTATGCCTAGCGCCGGACTCTATGTTCGTCTCCTTCCTCTGTCCATTTTGTATATATTTTCTGTCTTGCATTTCTCTTCTTCTTCTCTCTCTCTCTTATAGCCCTTAAAGGCTCATAAAGTGACGCGCCATCCGCGCTCACTAAACCTGGGGGCTTCTTTAAACAGAAGCTTATTCATACGGGCTTCATGCCCAACACATGCGTCACACTTCCGCATGTACCTTGTATTCACCATTATATGCATAGATATGACTTAAGTTTTGGCCAAGCTGGGTTGCCTGGCTCCTGTGCTTACCCCTACATTCCCGATTGTTTGGCTAGGTGATAAAGGGAGCACCTCTGCGATTGTTACTGCCGGGTCAGCCGGACGTGTACCTCAGACTGGGTGAAGCCGAAAGCTAGCGTTCTTAAGGGAATATTCGGTCGGTGAACTAAAGATGATCCTTTTCATTTTTTTATGCCCCCAGATGTTTTTCCTGCGTTTCTTTTCGCAGCATGGACATGCACCTTAGGGCATGCCTCCCAGGGAAAGGAACCTCTAACGGAACTATTCTCCCTGGAAGATGTTTCTTACTAACCATGTAATATAACATAACTAGTCGGGCACTTGTCTGTTCACGCACTAATGACCCCTACGCCTGGTCTCCATGCATTCCCCGGTTCCTATATAACCGCATGGGAATTCGGACACACTCCGGACCGTCAGGTCCCGAGGCTGAAGCGAAAAGATTGGCCATGACAAATGATCTACAATCCGGCTAGAAGGCATTTTAAATGTCAACTAAATTACATAGTCATTTTGACTAATCGTATTCCTCTTCAATACCATCTAACATGCTGTCTAATTTATAGTTCTGCTGGGAATACTTTGCGGCCAACTCTACTTGGCCGTATACTAAGCTTACAGGGATCTCCTTCCCATCGGGCCCTATAGGACCAACCTTGGCCATGTGGTTGGGGTCAGCCTTTGTGTACCGCGTCTTCACCATGGCCCAGGCCTCCCTAGCGCCTTGATGGCAGGCTGATATCTTCCACAATCGGAAGCGCCGCCGTGCTCCTTTTAGCTTCTCCGCAAGCTCTCCAAGACCTTCGGGCATGGAGACGGATGGCCACAGGGCCTGGGCGACGCCTCGCATCGCCTGCCGAACTCGATCGAGCAGTTGCGAGAGCTCGGGAAGAAGGTCACCCATAGAATCGGGCATCTCCTCTGCAGGACGACCTGTCAGCACACCTACAGACATTGCTCTGTTAGTCGACTTCCCCACCGAACTTTCTTTCAAAAGGTTCGTTCAAGCACTTACTAAATATGCCGCGCCGAAGCCGCTGATTCTCCTTCACGGAGTCTGACAGCTGGACACGAACATCTTTCAGCTCGACGCCCAGCTTGGTGTTGGCATCTCGGAGATCGTTCTTCTCCCCCATCACCTTTAACAGCACCCTCTCACCAGCCTTTAGCTGGCGTAGGAAGTGTTGCCTTTCCGGATCCAATCCGGCGCCATCTGCAATTTCATTTGTCAGATTCGCAACAAAGCCGTGCTTCGCAAAATACTTATCTTTCGAAGTGTATATTACCAGAGGGGGCCTCCTTAGGCTCCCCTGCCGCAGCTAGTGCGGCCTCAAGTTGGGCTTTGCACTCTTCCAGCTCCTTGGACAGTAGGGAATTCTTTTCTGTAAGAACCTGCATCACAAATGATCCTTAAATCAGTTATTTTAACTGTTTCAAGTCTCGGGGGCTACTGGTACATATATAATTACCAAAATTTTCTTACCCGTATGTCTTTTACATATTGCTCCGTGGCTCTGGTTAGACCATTTTGAGTGGCACGGAGGTACGCATCTCCCGACTTAAAGGCATCTAACGCCTCTTGGGAGAAACAAGCATCGCGAAGAATTGTCCGGCGACGCCTGTGGTTCATGGCACTCTCCACCTCAGAGTTGGTGGCAGACAACCTGTCCACATCCTCCGTCGGAGGAGCGTCCGGTGCGCGCCTTGTGTTCGGCCCCGCTTCCGGGCCAGGCTTTGGAGCCTGGCTGGTGGAGGCGCGATTGGCGGTCTCTCCGAATATAGTTCGGCGAGGTCTCTTTGTCCTGAAGAGAGCACAAGTGTTAATGTGCCCTGAAGGTACGACACCTGGGATAAGGGGGTGCGCCATACCTTTGCGCTGATGCCCCGGTCCGGACTGCACCTCTTTTCTGCCCACGGGGCCCTGCGGCCCCTCGTTGGCTTGTTGTCGCAGGTTCGGCCTCCCGTTTCTGGGAGGCCGGGATTAGCCCTAGATAATCGGCCCTAATGGCCACCAGGGCGTTGTCCTTGCTCAATTGATGGAACACTCCATCAATCAGATCCACCGAAAGCTCTGGATCCTCTTGCGAGTCCGGGTCGAGGGACCATCCTGGGTCCTCGGGTTGTGGAGGAGGGCTGTTTATTTCTTTAACAGCCTGGCGCAGTTCCTGCGTCGAAATCACTAAGATTAAATATTTAACAATGGGGATATAAAACGGATGGGCAAGATGTGATCACTCACCCAGCTTGGAGGATTGTACATGGAAAATCCACCCTTTGGGTCAACGTGGAGAAAATCCTCCTCTTCTCCCTTGTACAAAGCGGACAAGGTCTTTTTTAGAGCCGCAGCCGAATCCGGCCCCTTACGGCCGTAGCGGGTGGTGTCGTCCTCCCCGTTGAAATCCCACATGGGGTGGCCTCTATACTGTAGCGGCTGCACCCCTCGCATGATGCATGCGGCCATGACCCCGATCATGGTTAGTCCGGAATGAGCTAACAATCTTATCCGGCCCATCAGGTAAACAACGTCCCTATCACTTTCCCTCTGAGGGCTCCGTGGGCGCCAGCTTAGGCGCTTCTTTAAGGGAGCATTGTTGAATTCAGGGAGGCCGATCCAGACAGGATCCTACAGCGGGACGTCTTCTATGTAAAACCATTTCGAGGGCCAGTCTTCAGATGCCTTCTTTGGGGTTCCGGACAGATAGCCGATCCCGGCGATGCGCCATACTTCGGCTCCGCCCACTTGATACATAGACCCCTTCTTGGAACAGGGCACGAGGCAAAATAGGTCCCTCCACAGTCCGAAATGAGCTTCAACACCCAAGAATAGCTCGCAGAGGGCTACAAAGCCCGCGATATGCAATACTGAGGCAGGCATGAGATGATGTAGCTGGAGGCGGTAGAACTCCAGCAGCCCCCGGAGAAATGGATGGATTGGAAATCCGAGCCCCCTTATTATATAAGGGACGAGGCACACCCGCTCTCCTTTGGAGGGATTAGGGGCGCTCTCCGCTTGCTCTCCGCCGTTATAGACGGCAAGACCGGCTCGAACCGGGGGGAGAAATCCCTTGGTCTGGAGCGTCACTAACTCGCTATGCGGGATGGAGCATCTTTCCCAATATCCAGGCTTAGGGCTGGAAGGGCGGGAGGAGGAGTCGCGACGGCGGTCCATGGTGGAATGGATCTTTCTCGAATGCGCTCTGATGAACACTCGCGAAGGGGGAAGGTGTGGTTTGGATCTAAATCCTCGTCTCCTTAAATAGGTCAGCTTGTTTACGCGGCTAGGGATGTGAATGTAAAAACACTTAGACCTTTCATATTCGTTTGACACATAGGGAGCGGCCATTATTGGGCGCAGAAGCCAAGGAGCGCGACATCTACAAGAAAAAGGACTTTATTCAATAGGTACATGGAATTTGGAGGAGAACCCGCCTTGCAATGCCGAAGACAATCTGCGCGCCGGACTCATCGTCATTGAAGCCTGGTTCGGGGGCTACTGAGGGAGTCCTGGATTAGGGGGTGTCCGGATGGCCGGACTATACCTTCAGCCGGATTTCAGGACTATGAAGATACAAGATTGAAGACTTCGTCCCGTGTTCGGAAGGGACTTTCCTTGGCGTGGAAGGCAAGCTTGGCGATATGGATATGTAGATCTCCTACCATTGTAACCGACTCGATGTAACCCTAACCCTACCCGGTGTCTATATAAACCGGAGGGTTTTAGTCCGTAGGACAACATACACATCAACAATCATACCATAGGCTAGCTTCTAGGGTTTAGCCTCTCTGATCTCGTGGTAGATCTACTCTTGTACTACCCATATCATCAATATTAATCAAGCAGGACGTAGGGTTTTACCTCCATCGAGAGGGCCCAAACCTGGGTAAAACTTCGTGTCCCTTGCCTCCTGTTACCATCCGGCCTAGACGCACAGTTCGGGACGCCCTACCTGAGATCCGCCGGTTTTGACACCGACAACCACCATTAGACACCACACAACCATGCATAACTTACGAATAATGGACGAATCGATCAGACACACACTCGTGTTAAGTGGCACTATGATCGGTTGCTCACGATAGTACATACTCCGTACCATAGTACCCTCTCTAGCTAGGTTGTTTTATAGATTGTCATTGCGATGGACGATATACATGAGCAAGGCGCCGAGTCACGAGTATGACCGTTAGTGTTGAGCCAGGTGAATACATGCTCGGTGTTTGTGGAGGCCTCTAGCAAACATCTAAACAGTAATGTCAAGCACCGCCAGGGCGCGCAAGTGACGGGCTCGCCATTTGCGTTGCACCATGAGCAGGACTTTGATTGAGTGGGCGACGTGCATGCATTAGCATGGGTTTTCAGCATGAGCGTGAGTGTCTGGCTGTCTACACGCGTACATGCTACTTGCCTCTATGGACGGTGTGCGCTAATGTGTGCATCACGTATAATATAAAAAAACCCTTTGTGCATTTAGCGCAAAGCATTTCATTTTCATTTGGCTGACGAGTGTGCATTGCAGCGACGAGTCCGTGGTTTGATTCCTCACATACTCGTAATTTTGGTTTTTATTTCATTCTCCACTGATAGGTAGGCCCGCATAGATAGATAGATAAAGAACACAAGCTGATGAGACGCATGCAGACTGTTTGACTAGTCAACCAGACAAATACGGAGCTATACGCTGAGCCAGTGACCATATAATCACCATATCTCGTATACAATGATCAAAGTGAGCTATCAAGACAAGTTCGATGACCGCCAATGCATTTTACTCGGTAATAAATGACTAGGATTGAAGGGGAATCCAAATTTCCTTCGTCTTCTGTCCTTGAGCTCTTGACAAACCAATGCACTATACGATTGTCCGACCACTCCACCCCACAGTTGTCACCAAGCGCCGTTCATGCCACCGCGCCGCACACTAACCGGTAAGGAAGCGATGGCATCCCGCCGCACCGAGTTCCTCGCCTCGCACGACCGCACATAGAATGGTAGGGAAGCGATGGCATCCCGTCGTGCCGAGTTCATCGCCGCTCGCGACCTCACACCTACGTGGGCGGACTTTGAAGCTGCCAAGGCCGAATGCGCGGTAGAGCAAGAGGCGGCCAAAGCCACACAGAGGGAGCGGAAAAGTCAGAAAGCACTCAAACTCAAGAAAAGAGAGGCTCGCCGCCGCAAGAAAGAAGAGGACGCACGCGCTGCTGCGTATATGTCGGCGGAGATCCAAGCACGGTGGGGTGTCACCGACCAAGCCGGGAAGAAGAACGACGGCGTCTAGCCAGCATGTGAGAAGTAGTAGTACTAGTAGTTAGTGTGTGTGTGTGTGTCGCCCGTACGTTTGTTTAATTAATTACGAGCATGTACTGGTACTAGTTACTACTGTAGTTTTTAGAGCAAATTACTAGTACATTAGCCTAGACTCAATGGAAAAATTCCTATCCTATGCATCAAATGGCATCTCTTTCTCTATTGGAATTGAGATGCATGTCATCTCACTTTCTATGATTTTCATATTCCTATAAAATTCCTATCCTATGAACCAAAGGAGGCCTCTGCTAGAGTAACTACTGTAGCTAGTAGTACTGCTGGTACAGTAGTTTTCTTCAAGAAGCGGAATTCAACGAAGTCATGATGGTTCCTTCGTCCGAGCAACTTCACAGTGGGAAAGGTTGGGGCTGTGATTTGACGGCTCATTATTAATTACTGCGGCGCGACGACTTGGGTGACTCTCCCTTGGTGTTCTGCGGGCATGGCAAGTGGACTAGGATGGTCGATGTCGCACATGTCAGCGAACGGAAGTATTCTTTTCGATATCGAGGAGCAACGAAACCATGTGGTATAGTATCACTGCTGATTTATATTTATTTTTTACTTCTGATGAATGCTAGCATTTCAACTCTTACGACGAAGGAGTGCCAAACACGGCACGTGCTGGATGTCCCACATGTCAGCGAAAGGAGTGGGACGTGAACAGCGTGGTAGAGCGTCTGCACTTCAGGGTCGAAGACCACACGTAGTAGTACTAGTGGTATGAATGATACAAAGTGCGACATGGAGAGAAAGACATGACAAGTTGGAAGGTCTCGGGGCATACACGTAAACAAATATAAAACGTAATATGTGCCTCCAACTAATATAGTGGTAGTAGACTACTTAGGCACGTACTCCATAACATCATCGGGCATTGCACGTACAACATTTAGTGGTAGTAAGAGATAAATGCATATATGCCATGTATGCTCATACTATTTGTGCCTTTCTACTTCACTTACTGCGCTACATTACTCAGGTTCGTACATCCACTCCTGGGTACATGTCCATCTCGTAGCTCCAGTCCCATGAGTTCTTCATAGATGGAACGATCCATAACTGTGGGCAACGGGAGTCCATATCATTGGAGTTAGTGTGGCTCCCCATGATGGAGACTCATCCAAACTATGGCCAGCCTCAATGCGAAGCAGTCAAGTGCACCGGGAAGCAGCAATTTCTCGGCCGTCGCGCTACTTCAAAGCCGACGCCAGTGAGAGGTTGCCTCCGCTCTGGCCGGGCATTAATGCGGCACTCATGTTCCGGGGCAACGCTGCGCGCACCGGCAAGGGAGGGGGGTTGGGTCGGCCAGGGCGGTCAGACGGGGGCGTGGTGGTGGTATTGGTTATGAACTGTTTCAGGTGTAGTACTGTTAGTTTGCAAAACTACTCAATTATGGCACTTAGTTTCCTAAGAAAATGTGGTAAAAAAGTTACTCCACAGCCCGCTTCCCTTCTCCTTCCTCTTCCACCACCCACGCACGTCCGCGGAAAGCGACCGGTCAACCCTTATATACGAGTGCTAGCACAAAAAGATGCATGCATGACCACTAAAATTTCTAGATTAAAGCGTCGCTCGGGCGGGAGTATGGCGTATGTCGTAACCTTCGGCCAGGCAATGGCTACCGGGCTACGGCGACCAGAGAAGAGGCGGCGGGAGGGGAACGAATGCAGCTACTGTTTGGGTTCGCCGTCTGGCTTAAATAAATGCGCACCATCACATGTACCCGCGGGTGCACAAATTGTAACATACATGTCTTCTTAAGTGGGCGTCATGTAACTGGTGTGTGTGAGAGATTCTGAGAGACAGAGTGCGTGTGTGCGACTCTACTCTCCGGACATGTGCTCAACCTTTTGCATCGGGATATAAATATAATGGTATTACACTTTAGCTAGTGATTTACGTGGCCATGTTAACGTGGTTGTGTAAAAAATGTCACTTCCAGCTCGTGATTTGCGTTATATAATTACTAGCAAGATGCTCATGCATTGCACGGAACATCAATATGCATTTTTTACAAAACACCTATTGTGATTGACCCATGCAGGAGTAATCCCATGTGTAAAAATGAATGATATCTCGAGAATTTTATCGGAAAACTGGTATCTCGACAATTTCATTGAAAATAATGAAAGATGAGATAAGGTGAGGAGGAGTGGAGCGTGATGGTGACTGGTGGTCGGACTGGGCGGAGGCATGGGGATGGACGGCGCCGGCAAGCGCCGACGACCACCATGCTAGATTGTTCCTGAGACTTCCTTTTTTAATTGCTCAGCAATGAGGTTGTAGGAGATAAGGACAATGAACGAGGAAAGGCCTTGTCTGTAAATGTGGAGAGAGGTAGGGGTATCTTTTGTAAAATTGTCATAGTTTGCTTTCTATCCATCAGATATAGATCGGATGGTCTATATTACAAGATGGCAGGCACACCATCATCATCAACTCGTTTTTATAAGAGTAGAGATGATAAGTTTGCTAACTACTAAAGTAAAGTAGAATTTGTCCATGTTATACAATCAAATTAAGGTGATTGCTTATCATACGTGTAAGGTTGGACGAAGGGTGGTAGGAATAAATGCTCCGCCTAGAGCATGTATGTGTGAGATGGAGTCTTAGTGTGTGTGGGGGGGTGGGGGTGGATGCGCGCGTGTGTGTGTGTGTGACGCAGGGTCCTCGATGGCGGATGTAATTTTAGTGTGTGGCTTCATCATATTGTATGATAGAGGCCACCAATGAGGGGGTGCGAGAGAGAAAAGGTCCATAGAGAGGGAAGAAAGCGTGTGTGCATGAGTGGAGTCGACATCGAGAGAACGTGTGAAAACACAAGTGCTCCCTAGGTGGTTTTGATAATTGATGACAACATATCTCTTGTTGGACTAACATTTCTATCTAGCATGTTTCAGATAAGTTCAACAATGGAGTGGCATGGACTAAAGGTTGTGGGAACTCCTTCAAGATGCTAAGGACAAAGGATTGGCTAAAGCTTCAAGCTCAAGACTCTTCATTTTACATTTTAGTGATCCAAGGTCACATTGAGTCCATAGGAAAAGCCAATACTATCAAGGAGGGATGAGGTGTTGCTTAATGAGCCTCTTGCTTCATGTGCTTAATGATATGCTCCAAAATCCTCAGCTACTTTCCCACTTCCACATATGACCTAAACCCAAAGCCAAACTCGGACCTACCGATTATTCCTATCCGGCGCCACCGAGTTTCACCTGTCATAGCCACTGCCAGAAACCCTAATCAGTTCGATCTCACCGATGGGATCTCGGTCTCACCGAGATGGGCTTGCAAACTCTCTGTTACCTATTGCAATATTTTCGGTCCCACCGAGATATGCAATCGGCCCCACCGAGTTTGCTTGGCCAACTCTCTGTTTCACTTATTACCCAAATCGGTCCCACCGAGTTTGAGTAATTGGTCAAACCGAGTTTTGGATTTACCCTAACCCAAGCACATCGGTCCCACCGAGTTGATCCAGTCGGTCCCACCAAAAATCTCTAACGGTCACTAGGTTTACCTTTTCGGTCCGACCGAGTTTGTTGATTCGGTCCCACCGAGATTGGAAAACTGTGTGTAATGGTTGGATTTTGTGTGGAGGCTATATATACCCCTCCACCTCCTCTTCATTCATGGAGAGAGCCATCAGACTAAGCCTACACTTCCAGCATCCTATTTCTGAGAGAGAACTACCTACTCATGTGTTGAGGCCAAGATATTCCATTCCTACCATATGAATCTTGATCTCTAGCTTTCCCCAAGTTGCTTTCCACTCAAACCTTCTTTCCACCAGATCCAAATCCTATGAGAGAGAGTTGAGTGTTGGGGAGACTATCATTTGAAGCACAAGAGCAAGGAGTTCATTACCTACACACCATTTGTTACTTCTTGGAGAGTGGTGTCTCCTAGATTGGCTAGGTGTTACTTGGGAGCCTCTGACAAGATTGTGGAGTTGAACCAAGGAGTTTGTAAGGGTAAGGAGATCGCCTACTTCGTGAAGATATACCGCTAGTGAGGCAAGTCCTTCGTGGGCGATGGCCATGGTGGGATAGACAAGGTTGCTTCTTCGTGGACCCTTCGTGGGTGGTTGCTTCTTCGTGGACCCTTCGTGGTGTAGCCCTCCGTGGACTCGCGCAACCATTACCCTTCGTGGGTGGAGCCCTCCGTGGACTCGCGCAACCGTTACCCTTCGTGGGTTGAAGTCTCCATCAACGTGGATGTAGGATAGCACCACCTATCCGAACCACGGGAAAAACATCCGTGTCTCCAATTGCGTTTGAATTCTCCAAACCCTTCCCTTTACATTCTTGCAAGTTGCATGCTTTATTTTCCGCTGCCTATACACTCTTTGCATGCTTGCTTGATATGTATTGTGAATGTTGAAATTATGCCTAAACTCCACTTAAACCGAAAAAGCTTAAAAATTGCAACTTTAGCATTAAGTGTCTAATCACCCCCCCTCAAGACACATCTACTTCAGGATCCTACAAGTGGTATCAGAGCTTTGGTCTCCATTGCCTTGGTTTAATCACCATTGGAGGAAGATGGATATGTCTACCTTAGGGAGTCTTAGACATAGAGTGCCTATTCTTGATGGAGAGTATTTTCATGAGTGGAAAAATGAGATGCTTGTAATTTTCAATCAATATCATTTGAACAAGTATATTGCTAGCCCTTGTGCACCTCATATTGATCCTTTGCATCCTACCCTAGATGAAGATATTGACATGATTCGCAATCTTAGAACTATTGAGCTCATCATTAGAGGATTGCCCAAAAATTTGATTGCTAGTTTGCCTACTCTTAATTCTGCCTATACTATATGGAAATTTCTTAAGGAACGATTTCCCGATCATTCCTTGAAAACTTTGGATGAAATTCTCCATAAATCTATTGCCTTGAGTAAGATGAACTCTAGTGATCCTAGTTTTGGTAATTGTCTATTTGAACTTACCAATCATAAGCATGCTAAAGGAGATGTTGGAATCATTAGTGATATCATATTCGAAGCTATAAGAATTCATAAAGGTGACCACTTTGATGATCATTTATCTAATGAATTACCCTCTCTAGGAAATGATGAGTCACAAGATCATGGTGAACATGGATACTATGATGATGATGATGATGATGATGATAGTGACTTCGATCTTGATGATGCAATAAGACATTTTGGTCTTATGGCAAATCTTCGGGGATATGAGTCAGGAGGAAAGGAATGGGTTCTTGATAGTGGATGTACTGATCATATGACCGGAGATGAAGAGATGTTTCATGAGCTTGCTGAAAATGACGACCCTCGAAAATATGTCACCTTTGGTGATAATTCAAAGGGTAAAGTGGTTGGCCTTGGTAAGGTGTCCATCTCACATGATAGTTCCATTCAAAATGTCATGCTCGTTGAATCTCTTGGCTACAACTTACTTTCAGTATCTAGACTTGCTGATTTCGGTTTGAATGTCCTATTTACTGAGGTAGAGTGCCAAGTATTTCGTCGAGACAATCATAAAATGGTCTTTACCGGTATGCGTAGAGGTGATCTTTACATTGTCGATTTCTCTAAAAAGGCACAACCTAAAACTTGCTTTATTGCTAAATCCTCAAAAGGTTGGTTGTGGCATAGACGACTAGGTCACGTTGGCATGAGAAACCTTGACAAGCTTATTAAAGGAAATCATATCCTTGGAGTTAACGATGTCATATTTGATAAGGATAGACTTTGGAGTGCTTGTCAAGCAGGTAAACAGGTTGGAGGAAGACATCCTGTGAAGAACATCATGACCACAAGGAGGCCACTCGAGCTACTTCATATGGATCTTTTTGGTCCCAACGCCTACAAGAGTCTCGGTGGAAATTCTTTTGGTCTAGTTATAGTTGATGATTTTTCAAGATTTACGTGGGTGTTCTTTCTTAATGACAAGTCGCAGGTCCAGAAGATCTTCAGAAACTTCGCTAGGAAGGCCCAAAATCAGTTTGACGTGAAGATCAAGAAGGTTTGGAGTGACAATGGAACGGAGTTCAAGAACGCAAATGTGGACACCTTTCTTGACGAAGAAGGGATTTCACACGAGTTCTCGGCTACATACACACCTCAACAAAATGGAGTTGTTGAGAGGAAGAACCGGACGCTCATCGAAATGGCAAGAACGATGCTTGATGAATACAAGACACCGAAGCACTTTTGGGCAGAAGCGGTTGAGACAGCTTGTCACGCAACAAATCGCTTATATCTTCACAAGCTACTCGGCAAGACGGCATACGAGCTTCTCACCGGTAACAAACCCCAAGTTGGATACTTTCGAGTATTTGGCTCAAAGTGCTACATTCTTGATAAGCATCATCGTTCAAAGTTTGCTCCTAAATCTCATGAAGGTTTCCTACTTGGTTATGGCTCAAACTCTCACACTTACCGAGTCTACAACAATTTCACCCGAAAGGTTGAAGAGACAGTAGATGTGAAGTTTGATGAATCTAATGGCTCGCAAGTAGAGCAATTGCCAATTGATGTAGGAGACAAAGACCCTTCAGAAGCAATACAAGACTTGTCCATTGGCAAAATTCGTCCAACGGAGGTGAAGGAGAGTACTTCATCCGTCCAAGTGGAAGCTTCTACTTCACGACAAAGTGAACCAAGAATTGACACGGAAGCATCCACAAGTGGGACACACCAAGATGAAGAAAACGAGGAAATACATCAAGACAAACATCAACAACCTCCTTCTCCACCACGACAAGAGAACGACAATGTCAACAATGAAGAAGACCAAGAAGAAGAACAAGATGAAGAAGATGTTCGACAAAGACCCAAGCAAAAGCTCTCACGAGTTCGAGCAAGAATTGCCAAGGATCATCCCGTCAAGCAAATCTTAAATGATATACAAACCGGGAGAATCACTCACTCAAAGACTCGTTTAGCTAACTTTTGAGGAAACTATTCATTCATCTCTAGCGTTGAACCTATGAAGGTTGAAGAAGCATTGGAAGATCCGGATTGGATAAACGCTATGCATGAAGAGCTACACAACTTTGAGAGAAACCAAGTTTGGACATTAGTTGAGAAGCCCGACAACAACCACAACATCATTGGTACCAAATGGGTGTTTCGCAACAATCAAGATGAAGATGGACAAGTGGTTCGCAAAAAAGCACGTCTCGTCGCCCAAGGATACACACAAGTCGAAGGTATGGACTATGGTGAGACATATGCTCCCGTTGCTAGACTTGAGTCCATTTGCATCTTACTTGCCTATGGTAATCACCATAATATCACCTTGTACCAAATGGACATCAAAAGTGCTTTTCTAAATGGTGAAATAGAGGAGGAAGTTTATGTCAAATAACCTCCCGGTTTTATCAATCCTAAGAAACCAAATCATGTTTACAAACTTCACAAAGCTCTTTATGGTCTTAAACAAGCTCCTAGAGCATGGTATAAATGCTTGACCAAGTTCCTTACTACAAGTGGTTTTGACATTGGTAAAATTGATTCTACTCTTTTTACTAAAAGGGTTAATGGAGAACTATTTGTATGCCAAATTTATGTTGAAGATATCATATTTGGTTCAACTAACCCTCTCTTTAGTGAAAAGTTTGGAAAGCTAATGTCAGAGAAGTTTGAGATGTCTATGATGAGTGAACTCAAATTCTTTCTCGGTTTGCAAATCAAGCAAACTAAGGAAGGTACATTTGTATCTCAAACAAAGTACACCAAGGACTTATTCAAGAAGTTCAATATGCAAGAATGCAAAGGTATGTCTACACCCATGCCTACTAGTGGACATAATGATTTGACCAAAGATGGTGAACCGGTTGATCAAAAGGTTTATCGCTCTATGATTGGTTCATTATTATACCTATGTGCTTCACGTCCCGATATTATGCTAAGTGTGTGCATGTGTGCACGATATCAAGATGCTCCTAAAGAATGTCATCTTAAGACTGTGAAAAGGATAGTGAGATATTTAATCCATACACCAAATTTTGGCATTTGGTATCCTAAGAGGTCTTCTTTTGATCTTGTTGGCTATTCCGACTCGGATTATGCCGGAGATAAGGTTGATAGAAAGTCCACTTCGGGTACTTGTCAATTTCTTGGTAGATCTCTTGTGTCTTGATCTTCCAAGAAACAAAACTCGGTATCCTTATCCACCACCGAAGCGGAATATTGCCGCTGGTTCATGTTGTGCTCAATTACTTTGGATGACCCAAACTCTTAAAGATTATGGGATCTATGCGAAACATGTTCCACTACTTTGTGACAATGAAAGTGCTATCAAAATTGGTCATAATCCTGTACAACATTCTCGAACTAAGCATATTGAAGTTCGTCATCATTTCATTCGAGATCATGTTGCTAAGGGTGACATTGATCTTAAGCATGTTCGCACCGATAAGCAATTAGAGGATATATTTACTAAACCTCTTGATGAGAAAGTGTTTTGCAGGTTGAGAGGAGAATTGAACATCATTGATGCTTCGAACTTGGAGTAGAAACTCCATTGGATACATGCAAGACATGAGCTTATCACTAATCCATGATATATCTCTTATGATAACTATCTTATGTCTTGGATATATTTGCACCTTGCATGTTGTCTAACCCATGTAGGTGCTTGGTTGAATCTAATTCCATGAGATTGCGACTCACTCACATCTTGAGCAATCTCTACATCACCAAGACTCTACACAATGGTGGTTGAAGACAAGGAAGCACAAAACCATTCAAACATATCCTTTGACAAATTCTATGTTGAGCTTCATGATTGTCATTTTTGGATACACAAGTGCTCTTCCTTGCAAGAACTAACCCATGTAGGTAGATGAACTCAAACTCCAAGTGGTGCTCCCAACTCTTGATGAGCTACATCAACCTTGAGCACCCACACAAGTTCAACTACATGAGCAAGAACCACACCACCACCCAAGGTATGTTATTCCATCTTAGAGAAGCTTTACTCCAAGAAATGATTCAAAGCAACTCAACAAGATGTGAATACATCAAGATGCTTAAACGAAAAATGGTAACCCCATTTTGAGCTTAAACGATGAGTATGACCTATGATCAAGTGTTCTCACTTGACTCCTAAGTCAATATACTCTAACATAGGTGACTATGTCACCGCCCAACTCTAGATGAAGTTCTCTTGTGTTCTTTTTGTGTGTATCTCATGCATGTTTAGTTTCTTTCTCTTTTTCAAAAACAAAAAAAACTCCATCTAGATTTTTCAGTCTTCTCTTTTCTTTCTGTTTATGTTCTGCATTTTCTGCATTTAATTCCTTGCAAATCCTTCAGGTAATTCATTGCAAATCTTTGTGAGATCCTACATGTCTAGTGAGCTGAGGTGACAAGTGTTTTTCTCTGTGTGAACTCGGTTTCACCGACTTGTAATTTTTGGTCCAACCGAATCTTTTCGGTGCCACCGAAACATACCACTCGGTGCCACCAACTTCGCAACAGGAAAAACAGTTTTCCACTTGTTCTATATTTCTTCTGATCCAGCTCTACTCAATGAATCTTGTCCTCTACAAGCATCACAGTTTTATCCATAGCTTTGTGCTGAGTCTCAAGGACCAAACCTATACGACGGATTCCAGAAAGCCCTTCTTGGAATTGATGTCAAAG
Source organism: Triticum urartu (assembly GCF_003073215.2). Classification (NCBI taxonomy): domain Eukaryota; kingdom Viridiplantae; phylum Streptophyta; class Magnoliopsida; order Poales; family Poaceae; genus Triticum; species Triticum urartu. The sequence continues at coordinate 146,157,553 of NC_053026.1, read as the reverse complement.
GGGGAGAGAGAGATCACATCAAAGCTTGTAGGAGAGAGAGATCACATCAAGGGAGAGAAAAAGTCTCAAGGACCAAACCTACAAGAGAGAAAGTATTAAGGGGGAGAGAGAGACTTCCAGGGGGAGAGAATACTCAAGGATCCCAGAAGCTTGATGTTCAAGAGGAGAGATGCCTTTTTGGGGGAAAGACATGTATTTGCATTAAGTTCTATCCATTTGTATCTTTCAGCTCAGATTTTCTGTTCCCTATCTTCTCCCAATATCCCATGTAAGATTCAGGGGGAGCAAGACACCTAAGGGAAAGAAATCAGTCAAATTCATTGCATATCTTTATTCTTGGGGACATGTTGAATCCAATGTGGTACCTTGTACTCACTCTCTACATGTCATCCCAGTCTTGGTATTCTTGTGGTTTCTTTTGTTTGCTCTGGCTAGTGGATGTACCTGTGTTATCTAACTTTGTTTGTGCAGGTTCATTCCATCCTAAGCCAACTCAAGACCACAAGGTAAGTATATGCATCAAAATCATGAGTATGAGGAGTGCTTGCTTATGTACATACTGTTTGCAAGAAGGACTCATGAGCATGAAGGTATTTTCCTTGATAATCTTTTGCTCTGATGCATATGGCCAAGATACATGTAACACATTGCCTACTCTGTCATGGTTATGCTCTCACATGCCTCTATATTTCATATTTACATGAGTGCATACATGTAGGGGGAGCCAATGCTTGTTACATGTCCTTCCAAAGCTTTACTTGCTGTTCTTTATATCTTTATCTAAAGCTTTGATGTATGTTGCCATCAATTACCAAAAGGGGGGAGATTGAAAGCACAAGTGCTCCCTAGGTGGTTTTGATAATTGATGACAACATATCTCTTGTTGGACTAACATTTCTATCTAGCATGTTTCAGATAAGTTCAACAATGGAGTGGCATGGACTAAAGGTTGTGGGAACTCCTTCAAGATGCTAAGGACAAAGGATTGGCTAAAGCTTCAAGCTCAAGACTCTTCATTTTACATTTTAGTGATCCAAGGTCACATTGAGTCCATAGGAAAAGCCAATACTATCAAGGAGGGATGAGGTGTTGCTTAATGAGCCTCTTGCTTCATGTGCTTAATGATATGCTCCAAAATCCTCAGCTACTTTCCCACTTCCACATATGACCTAAACCCAAAGCCAAACTCGGACCTACCGATTATTCCTATCCGGCGCCACCGAGTTTCACCTGTCATAGCCACTGCCAGAAACCCTAATCAGTTCGGTCTCACCGATGGGATCTCGGTCTCACCGAGATGGGCTTGCAAACTCTCTGTTACCTATTACAATATTTTCGGTCCCACCGAGTTTGAGTAATTGGTCAAACCGAGTTTTGGATTTACCCTAACCCTAGCACATCGGTCCCACCGAGTTGATCCAGTCGATCCCACCGAAAATCTCTAACGGTCACTAGGTTTACCTTTTCGGTCTGACCGAGTTTGTTGATTCGGTCCCACCGAGATTGGAAAACTGTGTGTAACGGTTGGATTTTGTGTGGAGGCTATATATACCCCTCCACCTCCTCTTCATTCGTGGAGAGAGCCATCAGACTAAGCCTACACTTCCAGCATCCTATTTCTGAGAGAGAACTACCTACTCATGTGTTGAGGCCAAGATATTCCATTCCTACCATATGAATCTTGATCTCTAGCTTTCCCCAAGTTGCTTTCCACTCAAACCTTCTTTCCACCAGATCCAAATCCTATGAGAGAGAGTTGAGTGTTGGGGAGACTATCATTTGAAGCACAAGAGCAAGGAGTTCATTACCTACACACCATTTGTTACTTCTTGGAGAGTGGTGTCTCCTAGATTGGCTAGGTGTTACTTGGGAGCCTCCGACAAGATTGTGGAGTTGAACCAAGGAGTTTGTAAGGGCAAGGAGATCGCCTACTTCGTGAAGATCTACCGCTAGTGAGGCAAGTCCTTTGTGGGCGATGGCCATGATGGGATATACAAGGTTGCTTCTTCGTGGACCCTTCGTGGGTGGTTGCTTCTTCGTGGACCCTTCGTGGGTGGAGCCCTCCGTGGACTCGCGCAACCATTACCCTTCGTGGGTGGAGCCCTCTGTGGACTCGCGCAACCGTTACCCTTCGTGGGTTGAAGTCTCCATCAACGTGGATGTAGGATAGCACCACCTATCCGAACCACGGGAAAAACATCCGTGTCTCCAATTGCGTTTGAATTCTCCAAACCCTTCCCTTTACATTCTTGCAAGTTGCATGCTTTATTTTCCGCTGCCTATACACTCTTTGCATGCTTTCTAGAAATGTATTGTGAATGTTGAAATTATGCCTAAACTCCACTTAAACCGAAAAAGCTTAAAAATTGCAACTTTAGCATTAAGTGTCTAATCACCCCCCCTCTAGACACATCTACTTCAAGATCCTACAACGTGTTTCTTCGAGAGACACCGAGGAAGACTACTCCCTCCATTTTTGTATACAAGGCCACAAACTGGGATTACTGGTACCAATGTAAAATTTAATGCCTACTTTACAAGTCAACTTTTCTTCTTGTTTACTAGGATCATTAATACTCCACATGCATGCAAAAAAATTGAGTGGAGGAAGTAGCTGACTGTCATTATGACCACATGCATGCAAGTATTAAACATGTTGTTAGTATGAGAAAATATCATTAATTTTGCCTCGATTACTGTTAGTGGCCTTGTATAGATGCAAAATGTATGTTCCATAGTGGCCTTGTATATAAAAATCGAGGGAGTACTATATATCGATGGTGCATGTAGGCGGGAATTAAATGAAGGGATGGTCTTATTGGTTTTGGGGATATAGGGGAAGAGTGAGAGAGGGGGTAGCTAGAAGGAGATTGTTAAGTGTGAGTGTGTGTTTTACCCATCCAGGCGGAAGTTATGTGCACACAAGAAGAGAATGATTCGATGTGGAGTTAGTGTTGATTGTAATTAACTATGTATGGAGACATAGGAGACCTTGAACGTGCATGTGCGAGAGGTATACATGTATACGTGGGATGTGTGTCTGTGTGTGCGCGCGAGCATGATCGAGATAAAAGAAAGAAGACATAAGTCATAAGATCAACGATATGGGAGAGATCGGTATGACAATATGCATGCATGTGAGAGTGCAGGGAAGAAGGCTCGATAATTGAGCATGTGTTTTTGTCTTTAAGAGATAGTGGCGTGGGCTGGAGCATGCATCTATGGCGAGCAGAGGGAGCGAGACACAACGATTGTGCAAAAGAGATCAACCTATAAATGCATGTATGGAGAGACATATATAGTGTGGGTGATAGGAAGCAAGAATGCGTGCGAGAAAGAAATGTTGACGGAGAAACTACAGATAGATATAGAGATAAAGATGCTAGCTAGAGGGACATCGACTAGTTTGGGTTTTGGAGATGACCGCCAGGTGGTTCAGAGGGTGAAGTTATGTGTGTGTGAGAGAAAGATAAAAAACAGGGCACTTGACTGCATGTAGAGAGAAACATATATAGTGTGTGTGATAGGAAGCAAGAGTGAGGGCGAGAAAGAAGGTTGATGGAGAAACAGATAAATAGAAAGACAAAGATGCTAGCTAGTGTGTGTTAGAGATAGGAGTCGAGTGGATCAGAAGGCTGAGTTATGTGTGTGTGAGAGAGAGAGATAGAGAGAGAGTGCATGTGAGTCACATGCAAACAAATATCAGAGAGATATGAGATCCCGAGAGATGGAGTTTTGTGTCTGCGAGAGAGAAAGATATTTCAGAACGGGAGTGATAGGTAGAGAGACATATGAGGGAACACAAGATATCTCTAGGGAGAGAGAGTGTGTGTGAGCGACATACAAGAGAATTGTGGAGAGATATGAGACACTAGGAGAGAGAGTTTGTGTTTGTGTGTGAGAAAGAGATATTTAAGAGGAAGAGTCGTAGCTTCTCATATCTAAGGAGCGAAAGACATCTCTGTGTGAGAGGGGGTGTGCAAGTGGCACGCAGGGGAATAGTAGAGAGAAATGAGACCCCGGGAGACGAAGTTTGTGCTTGTGTCAGAGAAAGAGATTTCACATGGAGAATTGTAGTTACAGACACATAGCAGGGAGCGAGATATACTTAGAGAGAGATAGAGTGATGAAGGTCGAGGGAGAGAGTACTATCAGTGTGTTGCGAAGATAAAAGATCATCGTCAACAGACAGGTAGCATGAGAGATACCCGAGAGACGATGAACGCGTATAGGTCTAGAGAGATACTCCTATATAAGCATGAGTGATAGCTAGATGAGACGAATATCTAGATTAAAAGGGATTCAAATATTTAAACGGGAGATCACGACATCGATAATATCATAACGCAAATTGGTGTATCAAACATGCATATTCATTTGAATTTGGGGACACGTGTAATGTTATATAGTTTATCAATATTAGTGATCCATAGATTCTTTAATTAGAGACAATGCATGATTTATATGCAATTAATGTCTAAATGGGATTACACTGTATGTTGCGTGTGTGAAACACATTATACATGTTTGAGAAGTAAAAAAAACCCACATGAAACACACATTAATTAGAGACAGTTAGCGAGGAATGCATACATTGGATTTCAACATAAAGTGGTTTCAAATATTTGGAAATCCAAATTAAGATGGATACAACCTTATGAATATGAGATCATGCCATTTGTAAACCATATTTATGTATAAAGGGTGTTGTGCTTTTGAAAGTATATATAAAAATGATGTATATAGAATTTTATTCCAATTGCAAATGGATCTTCCCCGAACAAAAATAGAATACAAACTAGATTCGAATTGAGTTGGCACTGTAAACATGCACTCTTGCTCTGCAAAAATTTGAACGAAGTGGGGAAAGTCACAGTAATGCCCGAAACCAAAATCTGCGAGATGGAAATTAGTCCCTATCCCTGACACGCAAAGCTTAGCGGCTTGATTTCCATAGGTTCCGGTAGTGGTAGGTTTGTAATTTCACTCAAATGTGACATAACCGCCTCTCACTCGGATTCACACATGGTTGGTGCCAAAACATAGTGTCTCCTCGGCCGAAATCGACTCCCTCCCCGATTCGTACACGGTGGGCGCCAAAAACAAACTCTCGTCGGCAAATATTTGGTGTATGCGAGATTACTGTCCTATCCCCAACCAACTAATATTGCTATGATGTAGGAAATTTTAAACGGGGCTAAGTTTGTAAACTTCCTTGCATTTGGGACAAGCGCGCCCTGAAGACATGGTTCCCCCTTCCTCTCTCCCTCCATTTCCCCATTCGTACTCCGTGGGCACCAAAACACCCTCTCCACCCCATCCTCCTCCGTCCGCCACCCCATCCACCACCGTCCTCCTCCACCATGTCGGAGTTGATACCCCGATGCCGTCGTCCATTACAAGAGATCAACCTCTCTCATCCACGGCTTTCGACCGGGATCCTTGCATCCCATCCTCTCGCTTCATCCCCGCCATCGTCCACCTTGCCGGCACCGCTTCTACGACCGTCTCGTCCACCGTGCCCCGCCGCCACCGTTTACCCTCATAGATCCGCTTCCACGGTGCCACACCAGAGGAGGTACTCTTTCATATCTGCTCAACTTATTTATCGCATCAGGAAAATAGATCGCCACTGCTTTAGTCTGATTTCTTGTCCATCACTTACTTGCTAGTTGAAAGCAAGCATTGGTTGCCAAGTTGCCTTTGTCCAGTTTGCACCTTCAGATCCGCCATGGCACGCTCAACACTATACTCGCAATACTTATGGTTTCCCCTTTTATATTCCACACTAGTTAAATGACAGTAGACTAAATTTCAAAATTGGGTCAGTCGATTTTTCAGAGCTCGCCGGAGTTCGCTGGTGCGAAGGAAGGGGCTCGGGTGGGGACGATGGTTGTGGGGGGCGGTGGTGGGGCCTCGCCGAACGAAGAAAACTCTACGCGAGTGGGGGCGGGGGTGGGGGTGGCGGAGGAATACAAGCAGTGGGGACATGTGGTTCGGCCGGCGGCCCGTGCGGTGTTCTGTATGGGAAGAATCAGAGACGTGGAAGAAGAAGGGTTAGGAGACGTAGGATCTTCATCCAACCTCCTGAAATGGTCAACTGACCCAAATGACAAAGGTCACACGACTTGCATGCAGACATGCAGAATATGCTTCCTCTTCTATTCTTTAACATGTTCCTCTTATGTTCTTGTTTAGTAAGCATAGTATGTTCCTTGTCAGGAAGGGGAGCAGGGACATCTGTAGTCGACACCTCCATTGGGTCGGTTCTGCTAAATGATTTCGCACTCCGAGTTGGTCTGCCATAATACCCCGGAAATGGTGGGAGCCGTGCGGTCTTTGATATACTAAACTGATAGTAACAGCTGTGCGCCTTTAGATGATTAGAGCTGGCCTGTAGGTGATCGATAGGCTACATATTAGTAGTGGCAAAACCCTATGTTTTCCAGCCAGTTACGCTTTCTCGATTTATTTATGGTGGTTATGGTGTACCCCTATTATCTACACTACGATCTGCCTACTGGCTCTGCGCTCTCGTTATCATGGTTTGGAAATAAACTTTCTATACGGTATATTATGAAACTATCGTCTGCCAACTATCCTTACATCTGGGGCCCCCAACAGGGAGCTTATTTTTGTGTAGTTGTGCCAGAGTATATTAATCTACTCACCATATTACAGCACACATGGGCTCTCTCATCAGAATCCAGTGATAGCACAAAAGGGTTTACAGGGAGCCTCTATTATATTACAATATCCTATGCATTACAAAGATAGTCTCACTACTATTTGTGTTTTCATGCTTTACAGATATTGTACATAATCACAATGAATATAAGAAAGCGCGCATCAGAAGAATATTGCAGAATAGTTCAATGGGTAACAAACTTGGCATCAAGGGATTGAGGTCCATTGTGGATGCAATGAAACCCACATGCTCCCGGCCTATAGATTCGTATTCAGAATATGATCCTAATGACTATTTTGAACTCAAGGAGTCAAAGGCAGATGGCCTATCCTGTTCACCCAATAAGGTGCTTGTTCTAGTTTGGCAAGGTTTTATTGGTTGCACATATCTTGCATAAGGTGTCTTGCATTTCTTTTTCTTCGTTGCACCGCCATATGCTTAGTTTACTCATCATATATGTGAAGATGCAATGCCCATCCATTATCAACACCTATTCCATTTGTCGTCATACCATGTTTTTCCATTCAAATGTTGTTCTTGTGTTTCAGACATCCAAAAGGAAGAGGGTGATTGCATAACCTGAAGGAGTACAAGAAAAGTCCTTGAAAAAGGTGGTGCTACCGAAGAAATCACATAGCACCTGACGTATATTGGCGATAGAACCAGCGCCGCAAAACCAAGGATATCGCAACTATGTCGGTCGCTGCTTTGCTCTTGTGAGTACTGAGGGAGTCCCGGATTAGGGGGTCTCCGGACAGCCGGACTATATCCTTTGGTCGGATTGTTAGACTATGAAGATACAAGATTGAAGACTTCGTCTTGTGTCCGGATGGGACTCTACTTGGCGTGGAAGGCAAGCTAGACAACACGGATATGAATATCTCCTCCTTTGTAACCAACCTTGTGTAACCCTATCCCTTTCCGGTGTCTATATAAACCGAAGGGTTTTAGTCCGTAGGACAACAGACAATCATACCATAGGCTAGCTTTTAGGGTTTAGCCTCTCCGATCTCGTGGTAGATAAACTCTTGTAATACCCATATCATCAAGAATAAATCAAGCAGGACGTAGGGTTTTACCTCCATCAAGAGGGCCCGAACCTGGGTAAAACATCGTGTCCTCTGCCTCCTGTTACCATCCGCCTTAGACGCACAGTTCGGGACCCCCTACCCGAGATCCGCCGGTTTTGACACCGACATTGGTGCTTTCATTGAGAGTTCCTCTGTGTCGTCGCCGTTAGGCTTGATGGCTCCCACTATCATCGATAGCGATGCAGTCCAAAGCGAGACTTTTCTCCCTGGACAAATCTTTGTGTTCGGCGGCTTTGCACTGCGGGCCAACTCGCTTGGCCATCTGGAGCAGATCAAAAGTTACGCCCCTGGCCGCCAGGTCAGTTTTGGAAGCTTAAACTACAAGGCCGATATCCGTGGAGACTTGATCTTCGACGGATTCGAGCCCCTGCCTTGTGTGCCACGCGGTCACGATGAGTACGATTTAGCTCTGCCATCGGACAGTGTTCAAGAAATCGCACCGGCAGCCGCTCCGACCCTGAATTCGGATCCGGGTGCTCCTCCCATGGACGGGTGGATAGACCCTGCCACAGAGGCCGTATCCTGAACGGCGATCGAGCCGAATATCGACCTTACCCTTCACGAGAGCCGTGTTGCTAAACTGTCGGATTCTTCTCCAGCCACGGATTCTGAACCGCCTGCGCCCGTTCCTATCAAATCCGGTTGGGCGCTGATCATGGAGTTTACCTCCGCGGATATTTTTCAGCACTCGCCCTTTGGCGACATATTGAACTCATTAAGGTCTCTCTCCTTGTCAGGAGGATCCTGGCCGAACTATGTCTGGCAGGATTGGGATGCAGATGACGAAGAAATTTGCTGCCCACCCACCACCCACTTAGTAGCCACTGTCGACGACTTAACCGACACGCTCGACTTCGACTTCGAAGACATCAACGGTATGGACGACGATGCGGGAGACGAAGAGGAACCACTGCCCACAGGGCACTGGACGCCCTCTTCATCACATGACGTATACATGGTGGACACACCAAAAGAAGACGACGACGAGGAATGGAACTACGCAATGAAGGGTTGTCCCCTCGAGAAGCAGTCAAAGCGGCGGCGTAAGCGCCGCTCCAAATCCTGCCTCGGCAGAAACAACGATCATATGGACCCAGTGTTAGAGCAGGGTGAACCATCGTCGGATGACGGCAACACGGAGAATCAAACCAAACAACCCGACTCTGTCAAAGATAATAGTCCGGACGACATCACACCGGACAGACACGCGGAGCAACAGAATGCCCATCAAAGGCTTGTTCCCACCGCGAGGAGTCTAAAAAAGCAGAAGCAAAGGCTCAAGTCTGCGCAAGATACTCTCAGAATCAGATGGAGTAAAGTAATCAACACAGCAGCAAAGTAAGGCGGTAATCGCCACACCAAGAGCTACCCGAAGCGGAAGTTGCTACCTAAATTCGATAAGCAGGCCTTAGATCCCCCGCAACCAAAAATTAAAACGGCCATCCGGCCGGATAGACGACCTCACGGCCAACATAGAGCGGCAAACAACGCCGCACACAAGCAAATACGCGATCCACACGAGGGCTCACATCAAAAGGATGGCGCAACCAGATCCATTTGCGGACCACGCACACGCGCTCCAGCATACGATGCAACACAACAAACATCCGAACACCACGGTACACCCAGATACAGGGGTGCCGCACACCCCCTATGTTTCACCGATGAGGTGCTGGACCATGAATTTCCAGAGGGATTCAAACCCGTAAACATAGAGGCATACGACGGAACAACAGACCCTGGGGTCTGGATTGAGGACTATATCCTCCATATCCATATAGCTCGAGGAGATGATCTCCACACCATCAAGTACTTACCCCTCAAGCTCAAAGGGCCAGCTCGGCACTGGCTTAAAAGCCTTCCCGAAAGCTCCATTGGAAGCTGGGAAGAGCTCGAAGACGCTTTTTGGGCAGATTTTCAAGGGACTTATGTCCGACCTCCGGATGCGGACGATTTGAGTCATATAACTCAACAGCCCGGAGAGTCAGCCCGAAAGCTTTGGAACAGGTTTCTTACTAAAAAGAACAAAATAGTCGATTGTCCGGACGCCGAAGCCTTGGCAGCTTTTAAGCACAGCGTCCGAGACGAATGGCTTGCCAGACACCTCAGCCAAGAAAAGCCGAGAACAATGGCAGCATTAACAAGCCTCATGACCCGCTTTTGCGCGGGCGAGGACAGCTGGCTAGCCCGATGCAGCACCAGCGACCCAAGTACATCCGAAGTTAGAGATGGAAACGGGAAATCACGACGCAGCAAAAATAATAAGTGCCGGAATAAAGAAGACATCCCGAAGAGCACGGCGGTAAACACCAGATTGACAAGCTCTCGGCCAGGTCAGAAAAAGCCGTCCTGTAAAGGCGCCAGAGATGAACTGTCCAACCTAAACAAAATTCTGGACCAAATATGTCAGATCCATAGCACCCCCGATAAACCTGCAAATCATACCCATAGAGAATGTTGGGTCTTCAAGCAGTCCGGCAAGCTCAAAACCGAACACAAGGGGCAGGATACACCAAACGAAGACGAGGATGAGCCTCGCAAGCAAAGCACTGGGGAACAGAAGAAATTTCCACCAGAAGTCAAAACAGTAAATGTGTTACACGTGATAAAGGAGAGAAACAAAGCGGCACTCCCAGATAAATATGCCCAAGGGCCTATCACCGCGGAGTTCTGCCACTGGTTGTCTCAACCAATCACCTTCGACCATCAAGATTACTCGGCAAGTATCGGGCGCGCGGGATGGGCTGCCTTGGTATTAGATCCAATAATTGACGGATACCACTTCACACGAGTCCTCATGGACGGTGGCAGCAGTCTAAACCTGATATATCAGGACACAGTCCGCAAAATGGGGATAGACCCAACGAAAATTTGCCACAGCAATACTTCCTTTAAAGGAGTAACACCAGGCCCAGGGGCTCATTGCACGGGCTCCCTGCTACTAGAGGTTATATTCGGCTTCCCCGATAGCTTCCATAGCGAAAATTTAACCTTCCACATTGCGCCATTCCAAAGTGGCTATCAAGCACTACTTGGACGCGAAGCTTTCGCTCGCTTTAATGCAATACCGCATTACGCTTCCCTCACTCTTAAGATGCCCGGTCCACGTGGCATCATTACAGTAAATAGAAATATTGAGGGATCCCTGCGCGCCGAAGAGAGTGCGGCGGCTTTGGCAGCCGCACACTAAAACGGCCTCACCAACTAAAACATTCGATAGGTCGTCAAGACCATGGACACGGTTAGACGAGTCTGGCGCAGCTATATGTAATTCATACAGGTTTTATGACCACACCCCTATTACAAATACAAGGGTCTCAACGTGCGCAGACACGTGGCAATTTTTACTCATCTTGAACTATACATGGTTTCTTTAAAACCTACCTTTTTGCACGACAACTTTTCACCTAAGTTCCTCTCTTTTATAGATGACCATCGTGCTACACCCGTCCAGGATACAGCACAACGGAGACACGGGCACAGACGTGCAACAGGAACCCGTTCCAAGGATTCTTTTTAGATTAAGACCCTGCGTCAACCTTTTTTACTGTCTCTTGTTGATACACATCCCTCAGATTCTCAGTACAATTGAGAAGGATGCTGACATCTTGGCATGTGGCCATGCCAGAACAATGCACGTACCTGGACACCAGGGGCTTCTTACAAAGGGCACTGTTTAGGCCTGGTTTACACCATAAAGACTGAATACCTTAGGGAGTGTTCGGCGTCGCGAGTTTGGCCTTATATGGATTAGCTCCGAATCATGTCTTTGGTCAAATGTTGGGTTTGCCCGGCTCCTGTGTTTTGCTGCCTTACGTTCCACTCTATCGGCTAAGGCGGCACCAGGAGAACTACTGCGATTGTGCCCTGGTTCATCCGGAAGAGCACCTCAGTAGAGAAAGCCGAAAACTAACTGTCATGATATAGCGCGAGACTGGTCAACCACTCGATGACCTATCGGAATCTTAGAATTCCTCCGCCTTAACGAAGGGCCGTTTCCCGGCCAGGCATGTACACACCCCGAATGCGGGTGAGTGCGGAGCCACCAGGGGCTATATAGTAGCCCCACTGTCAAACTCCTATGGCTAAGTGAAAGTGTTAAAGCATTATAGTCCGGTTGCCTAGTTCACTGCGCTATCACCTCCTTATTAGGACCAAGACATTGGATTAAGTGTGAATATGCGTCTTCTACGAACACCCTCGCATTATATGCGTGGGGGCTGAAGCCGACGACTGCAATCTTTCAGGTTATATACATGGATACATAAACGGCCGCACAGGAGGCATCACAATACTTTCGGGCACAAGTATAAATACAGCCTTGATAAATTCAATAAAACATTGTTTTTACAATGGGAATACATGTCACTCAAACATAATATTCTTCGAGCACTGGGCCTATATCAAACGAGCACCCTCAAGAACTTCTTCAAAATAGTGCTCGGCAGCCACTCGGCCTATGGCCGAACCCTGCGCCGCAACAGTGGTAGCATCCATCTCCACCCAGTATGCTTTGAAACGGGCAAGGGCCATCCGTGAGCCTTCTATGCACGTCGACCTCTTCATCGCATTGATGCGCGTCACCGTTCCAAGGAACTGCTGCACTAAGCTGAAATAGCTGTTCGGCTTCGGCGTTTCCGGCCATAGATGATCTACGACGGACCTCATGGTGAGTCCGGACAATCTATTGAGTTCGGCCCATTCGGCAAGCTGATCAGTTAGTGGAAGCGGATGCTCTGGAACGTTAAACTGCGACCAGAATAGCTTGTCCACTTCATGATCTGTTTGATCTCGGAAGTATTCGGCCGCATCGACAGCACTCGCCGTCAAATCCAGATATGCGTCTGCCGAACTCCACAGCCGATCCAGAGGGGCATACCGTGGATCTCCAAACTTCCTCCGCAGCAAAAAGGGCTTCCCAGCCACAATATCACCAGCTTCATGCAGCTCTTCCTTCTTTGCCCTCATGGCAGAGCGGGTGTGTTTGGCCGCCATCGTGGCCTTTTCGAGGTCCATCACCTTCGCTCGGTTCTCTTCTTCAAGGAACTGGCAACGGTCGGCAGTGTCTTTTAACTTTACAGCCATCTTGGACATCTTCTCTTTGCTCTCGCAATGCGCGGCCTTCTTGGCTCTTAACTCTTCGGCCGCCTTCAAAGCAGCTGCATTACTACTCCTTGCTTGTTCTTTGGCTCCGGCAAGTTCCGCCCAAAGGGTCTCCACGGTGGCAGCTCCATCTGCAGTCACAACATATTAAAGATACTGGCATCACGCTGCTCTTACTATGTGACATTCACCAGAAAACATCACTTACCCTGTGCCTCGTCAAGCCGCTTGTTAACAAGCTCGATGTCGGCATCTGCCACATCCAGTTGCCGCTTTAGTTCGGCAAACTCATTAGTCCGGCTAGCCACCTGAGCTTCCACCACCTGCACATAAAAGTGGTATGGTTATTACCTGGGACTACGATCCTCTGTTTGCCGCCGTTCTCGGCGACAACCAGAGTCTCAGGGGCTACTATCTACAAAGGGCACACCTAAAAATGTGCGGTACTATCACAAATGTATATCATTTCGCGTACCTCAAAACCCGTCAGTAGACTCATAAAGGCTTCATGCAACCCGCTTTCGGCGGACGAAATCCTTTCAATCACCGTACCCATAAATGTACAGTGTTCTTCTGAGATAGTTGCTCGCTCTAGCAGATCCCTTAGTGCGTCCGACCGCATACCAGACGGTGCCAGATTCTTTTGGTTGCTCTCTTCAAGAGCCGGATACTGGGGACTTCGGGCGACCATAGGATTATCTTCTGGCCTCACCTGATCCGGCGAGGCCCTCCGTGACGACACTTCAAGGTCGCCCGCTTCTTGAGCGGGGGAGTCCGGGGGAGGCGTTTCGCTCTCCATCATCTCCGGAAGAAGATCCCCCGAAGACGAGCTCTGCTGAGAAGGGCTAAGATCCGAACTGCAAGATAAATGCTTCAGTTATTTTCCTCAGAGGTAAGGTAGTATATTTTCACTATTAAAGTACTTTTTGATTACTTACAGCTCGTTAGAGGGCTGATCCCCGCGCGGACTTTGTGCGGCAAAAGCGCCCTCCGAGGCAGGACCCTCTGGTGGAGACTTCTTCTCCCGTTTGGAAGCCTTGGTTTCCTGATCTTCAGAGGTAGTCCTCTTCCTTCCCCAAAGCGAGAGAAGGTCAGATTCTTCCCCTTGGTTATCCTCCTTCACGGAGGCGCTCATTCCCTCGGTTGGAATTGGTAGCGATGGGGGCCCGCTTTCACCCTCATTATTCCCCCCTTTATCTTCCTTTGAGGGCTCCGGGCAAGGTGCTTGCTCGAGCATCTTGTCCAGTATCGGATTGTCCAAACCCTCAGGAAGGGGGGCCGAACACCGAATCATCTTCGCCTTTGTTAGCCAGTCCTGGTCAAAGAGCGATTTCTCAGAATGACGTCATGATAAATGAAAGACGGTGTGTTCGGCTAGAGGATTACTTACTTGGTCGGCGGTGCGGTTGCTGCTCAGGCCCACATCCTCGGTAGTATCCGGACACTCTATTTGGGGTTCGAAGAATGATTTATACATCTCCTCGTGCGTCAGGCCGAGGAAATTCTGAATAGTGTGCGGTCCTTCTGGGTTGAACTCCCACATGCGGAGGGGCCGTCGTTTGCAAGGCTAGACTCGACGAACCAGTATGGCTTGCACCACCATAACCAGACTGAAATCTCCTTCGAAGAGATCTTGAATGCGGCTCTGCAGTATAGGCACGTCCTTGGCTGGACCCCAGCTCAGCCCTCTGCTAATCCATGACATCAATTGTGGTGGAGTGCCCGAGCGGAAAGCAGGGGCAGCCACCCACTTGGCACTTCTGGGAACTGTGATGTAAAACCACTCCCGTTGCCATAATTCGGACACCTCTGGAAAGGAACCCTTTGGCCATGGAGCTCCAGCGATCTTGCTTATTAATGCGCCTCCACACGCTACATGCTGCCCCTCGACCATCTTCGGCTTCATGTCAAAGGTCTTGAGCCACAGGCCGAAGTGAGGGGTAATGCGGAGGAAGGCCTCACATACGACAATAAATGCCGAGATGTGGAGAAAGGAGTCCGGGGCTAGATCATGGAAATCTAGCCCATAATAGAACATCAAACCCCTAACGAAGGGATCCAGAGTGAGGCCTAGACCTCGGAGGAAGTGGGAGATGAACACAACCTTCTCATTGGGTTCGGGAGTAGGGACGACCTGCCCTAGGGAAGGCAGCCGATGCAAAACCTCAGCGGTCAGGTATCTGGCCTCCCTCAACTTCTTGATATCCTCTTCCGTAACGGAGGAGGGCATCCACTGGCCTTGAAGGCTAGATCCGGACATGATTGAAGGTCCGGAACACCTGACCTGGGCTTTGGGTGATAGAACTCGAGGCGGGGGAAGGATTCGATTGAGCACGGGAAGGAAAAATTAAAAGCCTTGTACCTTTATAAAGAGGGTGAATATCAAGCGTCCTCCTGGTGGCCGTTTGGGACTTGCCTAAAATCTAGGAGTCCTAGGCCCGGTTGGGTTACCCATGACCGTATTGATGAGAATCCCGTAATTAGGGGAACACGATCTCTGCTTTGACAAGACGTGTCAAGAAACCGCCTCACGTTATGTGTGGAGCTGGTTGAAGAAAAACGGTCCAAATAATCACCGAGCCATGGCATGATGCCATGTTGCTAAAACATGTCAGCAGATTAAGATTTGTGCAAATATTATTCTCTCTTCGGTGGTATGTGGAATTTATTTTGCAGGGTCGGACACGATCCTCGTGTTCAAAATCTGCTATGAAGTATTCGGAGGAGGAACCCGCCTTGCAATGCCGAAGAAAATACTGCGCGCCAGACTCATCGTCATTGAAGCCTGGTTTAGGGGCTACTGAGGGAGTCCTGGATTAGGGGGTCTCCGGACAGCCGGACTATATCCTTTGGCTGGACTGTTAGACTATGAAGATACAAGATTGAAGACTTCATCTCGTGTCCGGATGGGACTCTACTTGGCGTGGAAGGCAAGCTAGACAATACGGATATGAATATCTCCTCCTTTGTAACCGACCTTGTGTAACCCTAGCCCTTTCCGGTGTCTAGATAAACCGGAGGGTTTTAGTCCGTAGGACAACAGACAATCATACCATAGGCTAGCTTTTAGGGTTTAGCCTCTCCGATCTCGTG
This sequence comes from Triticum urartu, assembly GCF_003073215.2. Lineage (NCBI taxonomy): Eukaryota > Viridiplantae > Streptophyta > Magnoliopsida > Poales > Poaceae > Triticum > Triticum urartu. The sequence continues at coordinate 146,141,578 of NC_053026.1, read as the reverse complement.
GTAGATCAACTCTTGTAATACCCATATCATCAAGAATAAATCAAGTAGGACGTAGGGTTTTACCTCCATCAAGAGGGCCCGAACCTGGGTAAAACATCGTGTCCCCTGCCTCCTGTTACCATCCGCCTTAGACGCACAGTTTGGGACCCCCTACCCGAGATTCGCCGGTTTTGACACCGACAAGTACCTATTGTCCTATCGCTGTCCTTACATTCATACCTGGTGGATTATGTGACATCATTGTGCATTATAGCTTGTTTATCCACTGTTCGCTCCAAATTATCAAATCTATATTGATGCTTAAATTAATGTAGAATAAACCCAATGCCTATGAAGAAATTTAGTTCTGCATTGTTCTTGTAAGTATCTGTTGTCCATCATCACTATACTTATATTTGTCAGCTAGTTCTTCATGTACACTTTGCAGCTTATTTTCCATTGTCCTCCATTTTTCTACACATCAGATCTACATTTACTCTTGCCAAAATATTGAATAAAACCAATGTTACTGAAGAAGTTTAGCTCCGCATTACTCTTGTCAGTGCCTTCTGCCTGTATGCAGTATTTAAATTTGTACTCTGCATCTTAAGTTAAATAATCGCCATTTGTTGCTATATTTTCACATCTATATTTACTCTTACCAAAATGTAGTATAAAGGCAATACTCTTGAAGAAGAGTGTGCGGTAAACTTCTTGAATTGCGCCCCATCAATATGGACAAGGCCTTTATAGAGCGTGTCTTCACTACTAGTGTAAGTTTGTCCTCCTCGAGCCTTCAAACTTCGTTGTTTATATTTGGATAGCTATGAGTGCAAATGCTGTTTATTTTTGTTGTCTGCATCTAATTGCTTGTTCAAAGTTTGTAAAGTAGAAGTACATAAACATAAGTTTATCCTTCTCAATTTCAGACTTCAGTTGTACAATCTAGTTCCTTATTCGTACCATGTAAATTAAACTAAACATATAAAGTTATCTTCTTTAGCACTATGTGTATGCTTGTGTTCTTGATCTGTAATCCAGTGGTGTGGTGAGACTACCAACAACAACACAATCTTATATCCTGCTATGTCTCAACTATGAATAATGCCATATTATATTAATGTTATTTAAATCATGTATCTTTATTTACCAATCTAAAATGGTATAAATTGACAGTGCACTCACCATTCATGCTTATACGTTGTTTAGAACTATACCTATGCTTGTGTTCATGATCTGTAATCCAATGGTCTGTTGAAGCTGGCCGCTCCTGCACAATGCCATTTCCTGATGTCTTAACTACGAACAATGCCTATTATCTTAATGCTATTTTAAATCGTGTCTCTTTATTTCTGACAAAGAAATGAGATGAATTGACAGCGCTGATGCTTATACATGCAAACCCTGTTATCTACCTACTTGTTTCTCTTTCAGGGTGATAACACTGCTGCTAGGAAGAACTGCCACTATGATAGTGAGACGAACCCATTGTTTGTCCCTCTAACACATATTCCAGAGGAGAAGGGAACACGTATTGAGGGTAGGGATACAACCACGAAGTCACATCTTGATGTGTCAAACTTACTCAGTGACACAAGCTCGATGAAGTCGCTGCCTGAATCTGTTCGACTTCTTCAGTCTAAAATTCAAGCAAAAATACATGCTTCTGCTCAAATACGACTGGAACTTGCAAGATTAACCATAAGTACATGACGTTTATTGATGCTATGTAGCTTAAGTTGGTGGATATGAGCGCCAAAGAAGTGCAGTCTCATCAGGTTGCTAAGCTGCTTGTGCTGCAGCTCCTGGGTCGGGATAACCTTTCTTGAACTATGTTGAAGTGCTATCGGTTCTGTCTATTATTTTGTCCGCCTGTTAACTTCCACTGGTGGCGACCTTCCCAGTTTATGTAATCTGCTGTCTGGTTGCCCTTTCTTATCACTGGCAGTGAACTTTGATGCCGAGGGGATGTAGTATCACTGCAAAAAAATACACTTCCGTGATGATACGTGTTTGTCACAATAGGTCGCGTTTTTTTGTCATGCATGTACTTCCATGACGATAAATCGCGCGTCACAGAAGTGCTTTCATCAAGGGTGACCGACACGTGGCATCCACCGTAACGGAACGCCGTTAAGCTATCGGGTCGGGTTTTCGATCTGATAACCCGTTAACAGCCCCGACCAATGGGGATTTTCCACATGTAAAATCATCATTGGCTGGAGGAAACACGTGTCGGCTCATCGTTGGGACAGATGTCATCCACTCATTGGACGAATGGCGCCTATGATACGTCGACATGTGGCACGGCCCAACAGAGGCCCATTCCTGTGAAAAGGCCGGCCCGTTTGACTTGGTCAAAAGGTGGCGGCCTGGCCCATGGAAAGCATGTTAATGACATGTTCGCATATAGCCCATTTACAGCCCGCTAACCCAAGGCCCGTTACGCCCTATCCGAATTAGGCCCAGTAGCATCATCTGGGCCATCCAATATGATTACAGCCCGTTTTCACTTCTGGCGCATGTATGGCCCATGACGTCTTTCGGCCCATATGAGGCCCTATGTAACTCTTGGCCTATTAACGGCCCGTGGTGAAACTGGCCCGTAATGAACAGTGTATCACTTTACACCCATTAACGGCCCATGGTGAAACTGGCCCGTAATGAACAGTGCATCACTTTATACCCATTAACGGCCCGTTATTCCGTTGGGCCGTTTCCAGCCCATGTTATATTTCGGCCTTCTCAGAGCCCATTTATTCTTGGGCTCATTTCCAGCATTCGTTTACTTACGGCCCGTTACTGTTATTTTCTGCTTGTGGGCCAAATTTAGCCCATGGTTACAGTCGGCCCATTTGTGGTCCGTTAATACGTTGGGCCGTTTTCATAGCGTCATCAAATACGGCCTGTTAACGATGGCCCGTTATGGTCGGCCCATGAACGGACGATTCCAACTCTAGCCCGTTTACAGCCATAATGCGGTCTGTTTGGCCCATGTTTGGCCAATCGATCATACGACCCATATAAGGCCCATTAATGATACGGCCCGCAGAAGGCCCATTGTTTCTATGGCCCGTAGAAGGCCCATTGTTTCTACAGCCCGTAGAAGACCCATTGTTTCTATGGACCGTAGAAGGCCCACTATTTCTATGGCTAGTAGGAGGCCCAGTGTCACTACAGTAAATATTAGCCCATGGTTATTGTGGCCTAGTTTTAAAAAATAGGTTATTGCAGCCACTAGCTAACCGCGGAAAAAAACTGCAATGACTAGAAGCAAACAAATAAACAAGACAACAAGGAAATAAATAACCAAGAAACTAACGCTAGGCTAGCACGGCTATTACACATATTACATCCACTAGGCATCAAAGTTCGCCACCAATGCAAATATAGGGAACAAAGCAGCATATCATATACACTGGTTGTCGAAGTTGGCGACTAGCGCAAATAAACGCCGTAGCAAAACAAATCCAGAACTGAAACCACTTCAGAAGATCTCAAGAAACAATATCCTGGGTACCCATAATTCTGGCAAGATGCTTAGCAAGCTTATTAACTTTCTCTTGTTTGGCGCTTAAATCCTCCAGCGCTTGCTGTTGCACCAGAAAATATGCATCTGAATTCTGCAGGGACTTCCTCGGTCCTTCAGCTTCATGTCGCAGCACATCTGATCAATGTCTTTCAACTTGAAGTTGAGACTCAAGAAGACAAACTGATTCAGGAAGCGAGTTCAAAGAGCTTGTGCCAGCAGTAGTGGCCAGTAACTCGAACACTACATCAAGACAAGACTTTTGGGTTCCCTCACTATCGTCAAGATAGTTTTTATCAGCTTTCTTGGAGACCAACAGGGATGTCTCACTATCTTGAACCTTATCTGCATTACTTCCTTTACCATTGGATAACGCGGTACTGTTCTCCAATATTTTGTCCGCATTCTAAAAGAGAAACAAGCAGACACATCACATGTTTACCATGTTGTATATGAAACTCATTTTGGTAAATGTGTTCAGTAGTGAAGTGGACAGGATAACAGCATGAAACAAACATATATCTATGTACCACGGTCACTTTATGGTCTATATCATTCTAGTTTTTGTTGTCAAATCAAGATAGAGACACAGTTCAAATAATATTTGTTCAAGACAAAGCAGAATAGACAGAATATAAGTGTGGGTAACTATAGAGCAATAACAACACTTGTAATGTGCATGACATGAGAACATAACTGTTTATTCAATTGAAACTGAAATCAACATAGAGTAGGTTACAACAGCAAACCAGTTAAAGAAACAGGTTTAAAACATACCTATTGCGCCATTGGAGTTTCAATTTCATCCTTCAAATTTGAAAATAGTTGGTATGAGTAAATACAGTAATGCAAGAGAAAAGGAGTATGAACCATAGCTACAGAACCTGACCTGAGAACAAATCTTCTTCTCCTTTAAGCGTTGAGTTGGGATTCGGAGTGGTGGTCCTTGTGCTTTGGGCACTGCAGTTCCCTTACTAACTGCTCGTGTTTGGGTGCTCTGTGGTGGAGACGGTGATGTGTCTACTGGAACTAGGTTACTATCTGCCGGGGTTGGGGTTAGAAGGTGTGTAGCTGGTTCTTTGTCCAACTGGGTAGGGGTACAATCTGTGAGAGTCTGGGTTATGTGTGGTGGATCTGGTCCTTGGGCAAGTACAACCGTGGTTCTATCTGCATCAACTGGTAGCACTATCTTTTTTGAAGACCGTGTTGTTACTCCCTTAGATACTGCCATCACGCTCTCCAATTCAAATGGCTGATAAACAAGAAAAGTAATTGCAAGTATAGACATTGTATGATAGATAGGTGCAATGATAGTGGGGGATAAAAGAGGGCATGAAATAATTCATATTTATGTTGTCTAACCAAACAGGATCGCATGACACAATTTTACATATATGATGGCTAACTAAACAGGATAGCATGACATAATTTCACATTATGATGGCTAACTAAAAAGATGGAAAGACATAGTTCAAAATATGAGACTATGTAAACCGGATGAAATGACATAACTATATAATGTGTTTATTAAATAGGTTGGCATGCCATAATTCACATACGTTCACGGATAGAATGCCATAATTCAAAATATGATGACTGTAAACATTAAACAGGATGAGATGATATAACTATATGATGTATTTATTAAATGGGTTGCCATGCCATAATTCAGATAGATTTTGTGTATGTACTATGTAAACATGATGGCATGATATAATTCAAATATATGATTTATATAGTAAGCAAGTAAGCAGATGGCAATCCATATATGATGTAAAAACTAAGCAATGCAAGACAACATGCATGACATGGGTAATATAACCCTGCTAAGTTTGAGCATAGACCTCAGGGGAGAAATAGGACTGGTCATCAGTCTCTGAATCCTCCTCTGAGGAGCTCTCTGTAACTAGCAAGATGTCTGCTTCAGCAAGTAGCATTGTCTGCTTTGAATACCTTGTTTTCACTCCAAATACTTCCATCACCGGTTCAAATGGCCGATGCACAGGAAGAGTAGTTGAATATACAAACGTTGTCGAAAAATGGAACACGTAATACAAAAAAATGATAGCATGATATAATTCACATACATGATGATTGGCTAAACAGCATGGCATTGCATAATTCACATATATAATGCCTTTGCAACAAGATAGCATTGTATAATTCACATATATAATGTCTTGCAACAAGATGGTAATGCATAATTCACATATATGGTAATTAGACACTGAACAGGTGGCATTCACACAAAGCATGTCTAAACTAATCAAATGACATAGCAATGCGAGACACCATACACACGATATGAGCAACATAACCCTGCCAAGTTAGAGCATACATGTAACGCCCTCGATGCGGCTATATCTCCCACGTGTCGAAGCACAACTTAGAGGCATAACCGCATTGAAAGCAATGCCGCAAGTGAGGTAATCTTCACACAACCCGTGTAATACATAAGGGAAAGAGATACATAGTTGGCTTACAATCGCCACTTCACACAATACATGACTAAAGCATTACAACATCCAAATACAATCAACGTCCAACTACGGAACCAAAATAAAGAACAACCCCAAATGCGACAAGGTCCCCGATCGACCCCAACTGGGCTCCACTACTGATCAATTGGAAACGAAACAAGACTACGAACACGATCTTCATCAAGCTCCTCCTTGAGCTGGGTTGCGTCACCTGCACGGTCTCATCGGGACCTGAAACTGGTTTTGGAAGTATCTGTGAGCCACGGGGACTCAACAATCTCACACCCTCGCGATCAAGACTATTTAAGCTTATGGGTAAGGTAAAGGTATGAGGTGGAGCTGCAGCAAGCGACTAGCATATATGGTGGCTAACATACGCAAATGAGAGCGAGAAGAGAAGGCAAAGCACGATCGAGAAAGTATGATCAAGAAGTGATCCAAAACTACTTACGTCAAGCATAACTCCAACACCGTGTTCACTTCCCGGACACCGCCGAAAAGAGACCATCACAGTTACACACGCGGTTGATGTATTTTAGTTAAGGTCAAGTGTCAAGTTCTCTACAACCGGACATTAACAAATTCCCATCTGCCCATAACCGCGGGCACGGCTTTCGAAAGTTCAAATCCCTGCAGGGGTGTCCCAACTTAGCCCATCACAAGCTCTCACGGTCAACGAAGGATATTCCTTCTCCCAAGACAATCCGATCAGGCTTGGCATCCAGGTTACAAGACATCCTCGACAATGGTAAAACAAGTCCAGCAACACCGCCCGAATGTGCCGACAAATCCCGATAGGAGCTGCACATATCTTGTTCTCAAGGCACACTCAGATAGGTAAAGCTACGAGTAAAACCAGCCCTCAAGTTTCCCCGAGGTGGCCCCGCAGCCTGCCCAGTTCGGACCAACACTCAGAGGAGCACTGGCCCGGGGGGGTTTAAATAAGGATGACCCTTGAGTCTGCAGAACCCAAGGGAAAGAAAAGGCTAGGTGGCGAATGGTAAAACCAATGTTGGGCATTGCTGGAGGAGTTTTATTCAAGGCGAACTGTCAGGGGGTTCCCATTATAACCCAACCGCGTAAGGAACGCAAAATCCGGGAACATAACACCGATATGACGGAAACTAGGGCGGCAAGAGTGGAACAAAACACCAGGCATAAGGCCGAGCCTTCCACCCTTTACCAAGTATATAGATGCATTAATTAAATAAGAGATATTGTGATATCCCCACATATAAACATGTTCCAACAAGGGAACAACATAGCCATGTTCCAACAAGGAACAAACTTCATCTTCACCTGCAACTAAAAACGCTATAAGAGGGGCTGAGCAAAGCGGTAACATAGCCAAACAACGGTTGGCTAGGACAAGGTGGGTTAGAGGCTGAACATGGCAACATGGGAGGCATGATAAGCAAGTGGTAGGTATCGTAGCATAGGCATAGCAAAAAAGCGAGCAACTAGCAGGCAAAGATAGAAGTGATTTTGAGGGTATCATCATCTTGCCTGAAATCCCGCAAGGAAGAAGAACGAGTCCATGAAGAAGACAAATGGACGGAGTCAAACGAATCCTCACAAATGCGACGTTACCAGAACCAACCCGAGGAAACAACATCGGAAAGAAGAACACAACATAGTAAACAACCAACACATGAACATGGCAACATGATATGCGGGATGCGGTATGTGATGCATATGCATGATTTGCAAAGTAATGAATGAACCTGGCCTCAAGCACATTGAAAATCTCTTTTATGCAGTTGTTGGTGAGATAACCTCGACGCCACCCAGTACTGGGGCGGAAATTTGGATATAAAGGTCACCGGAATCGGATGCACGGTTTGGAAATGGCAAGCAAAACAAATATGGCACCGGTCTGCGATTAACAGCAAATAGCCATCTAAATGCATCAAGATAAATATGCTAAAGCACTCAAACATGGAAACAAAATACATGGCAGGGATCCACTCATGATGCTTGACAAAATATGAACACTGATCTATGGCTAATTCACTCATTAACAGGTTCAAATAAGCATGGCAAAAGTGCAAAAGATAACAGCTTTCAGACTTAGTGAAATTAACAGCATATCAGGAATTTATCATCAGGAAGCATACTTTAGGGCATGAAAACTACATGCTACAGGAGCAAATCATGGCAAATCAAGGCATGGCAGGAAGCTACTCAAAGCATATAACAAAAGTCCCTTAGTGACCATGAGCCAAAATGGATCAGAAAATGAAATTGCAAGCATGTGAACATAACAAAAACATAAACAGATTCAGACTTAGTGAAAAACTGGAGCATGGCAAAACAAATTAACAAGTAGGCATGTTAACGAGCTCAATGCACTCACCCCAAAGCATGGCATGATAATCTAAGCATACACCCAGCAAGAAGACATGGCATAGAAGCTAGACATGGCAAGAACAACAACATATCATGCACGGATCAATAACAACAACCTCGGCAAAATCGCTAAACATGTCAACAATCTGCCAGGAACATTTTATAGCAAAAGTAGAGCTCGATTGACTCAAGCTAGGGTGCTCCATAAATGAAAACAAAGACATTGATGGATAGAGCACAAAAATATTAACAAAACATCCTTACTGATCATCCTCAAAAGAGGCACGGATCACTAGGAAACAACATGAACATATGGCATAAAGACAAAAACAGGACAAGGACTTAGTGACATCCTAAGTCCCTGAAATTAGCATCATCGAGTAAGCTACTTTGCATGCTTGTGCTAGTCACCACAAAGATCACAAAAATACATGGCATACACCCCTGTAAAGATGGCATAGCATATATCAAAACACATGTAGATCTCAGGATCATAGCATGCACATATTAATCATGGCAAAAATGACAAGAGACTATTTGCTGAAACAGATCTGACATAATCATCACATAGCCCTCTTCCAACAGCATTTCGGGCATCAAGATGAGCTCAAAAGAAAATGATGCAATGAGATGAAATGATGTACTCGTCGAGACGAACATTTTGATATGCTACACGCATGAATCGGAGCCACGGATGCAGAGTTATGACATGATGAAGATGGCATAAAAATTAGGGTTAGGGAGGCAAAAGTCAACCTCAGAATTCCAGATCCAGCACGCGAACCGAGGAGATCGCCGGAGTTACTGTTCACCGGAGCGGAAAAACGAGGTGGCCGGAGCTCGTCAGCTCGCCGTAGAGGAGGGCTCGCCGGGGAACCGGGCGGCGAGGGCGCGGTGCGGCGGAGGCGCGGCGTTCGGCGGACGCGGCGAGGCCGCGCGGTGGAGGCGGTGGCCGGGCGGCGGCCGGAGTTGGCGGTGGCGGCGGGGCGCACCTCGGCGAGAGGGCGCGGTGGCCGGCGAGAGTTGAGCGGGTGGCGGCGAGCGGGCCCGGCGAGGACTGGTTCGGCCCCGGGCGGCGGCGGCGATGTGGGGCGCTGGCGGCGGTGATGTGGCGCCCTACGGTTGGCTCGGGCGGGCGGTGCACTGAGGTGGCGGCTCCGGATTGGTCCGGGTGAGGTGGTCGGGCGAGTAGACATGTCCGGCCGGCGCGGGATGAAATGTCCGGTGGTGGCAGGGAAGGTTAGGGTAGGGTTTCGTCCGCGAATTTTTGGGGAGAGCCACATATATATAGGTAGAGGGACCTAGGAGTGTCCAAATGAGGTGCGGTTTTCGGCCACGCGATCGTGATCGAACGGCCGAGATGATGGAGAGGTCTTAGGTGGGTTTTGGGCCACTTTGGAGAGGTGTTGGGTTGCAACACACACGAGGCCTTTTCGGTTCCTCGGTTAACCGTTGGAGTATCAAATGAAGTCCAAATGGTACGAAACTTGACAGACGGTCTACCGGTAGTAAACCAAGGCCGCATGATAAGTCTCGGCCCAATCCGAAAACGTTTAACACCCACACACGAAAAGAGGCAAAAGGGGACACCGAGTGACATAGGAGCGCCGGATTGCAAAACGGACAACGGGGAAAATGCTTGGATGCATGAGACGAACATGTATGCAAATGAAATGCACATGATTACATGATATGCAATGCATGACACGCAAGCAATGACAAGGCAACAACAGCGAATAACTGGAAGACACCTGGCACATCGGTCTCGGGGCGTTACAACACTCCACCACTACGAGAGGATCTCGTCCCGGTATATAGAATGGCACCGGAGGGAAAACAGACGAGAAAAAAAAAGAGGTAAAACTAAGTTGCTTCTTTGACAAACGAGTTAAACCCAAGAACCTTGCGAGGTTGAACAAATTCGAGAAAAGAATACAACAAAGGTGAACAAAGTTGAAAACACTCCGTTAGAAAAGAGGAACAAGGAAGAACAAATTCGAGCAGCACTCCGGTTGAGAAGTTATGCAAGACTTGATAAGATGAAAAGAACTTGAGCAGAGGACATAACACTCCGGTTAAATGGACAACCCAAGAAAAGAACACGATCCTGACAAAACAAGAAGATGGGTTGAAGAGAGCAACATCACAATGCCTGCGGAACAAAAGAATAGAAGATAGATAATTGACATAGGAGAATGGAGAAGAAAAAGCCAACTTCTGCCACAAAAGAGCTTGGAAAGGCATCTTTAGGATTAGGGTCAAACGGAGTTGTTGGAAAACCAACAATGAAAGGAAAAGCTTGATATGGACTTATAGAAGGCATCTCAACATTATGAGGTGACAACTTGCCACTAACGGGAACAAGATTGGATAAGAACAAAGAGACGAGAAACTATCTCACCGGGAGGATAAATGAAGAACTTGGATTATTTAAGAGCACCATAATAGCAACAATCCTTAGGAAAGGCTTTAGGTGAAATCTAACTCCAATGATGAGATTGATGGATTTAATTATTTCACTCTTAACAACATGTGAGTTATGAAACATGAACTCAAATCATCAAGAATGACATAATACCACCTCAAAAGATGAGAAATGAAAGAATTGCACTCCGGATTGCAAGATGAAGAAAACTTGATCTCCTCTGAAAAGAATCTTGCTGAATACTTCGAGAAAGAATTAAATCCTTGATGAACCAACATGTAGAACCTTCATGAAGAACTCCGGTAACTAGAGGATGATCAAACGAAAAGAAGGATGAAAAGAATAAGATTGAAGCCTTGCAATGATTAGATGGAGCTTTGCGACGAGATAAATGAGAGATCTGGAAACTCCGGGAAAAGAAAAGAAGAAACCAATTGAAATCAAGAAGTTGATGAGCCTTCGGAATAAAGAATTAATCACTTGGATGGAACAAGAATAAGAATTACATTATGATTATCCTTCACCAATTAAGTTGATGACAAACAATGGATTTGTCACACTACTTATTCTCGTAGAAAGGATGAAGATAGATATAGCGCAAACTCAATGGACCACCGGTAGGATTGAAACAACGAATGAATCTGCATGATAACGAAGGAAGAGAAACTCTTGAACAAACCACCGTGAGAATTGAACAAAGGAGTAGCAAAAGCACAAATCACCGAAAAGAATTGGAAAACGAATGAAGATACATGCTGGAAATTAGATACATGAGAACGAAGAGGTCACGAGCTGATTAGAGAATACTTGAATGATGCACCGGTCAGATTTGGAGAATTAGAGCTGAAAGCTGAGGATGAATAATTCTTCTAAAATGATGGGCTCCGGATGATCAAACTGAAAAGACTCTTGAATTGCTCTGGATGGGTGAAAAGAATTCTCACAAATGAAAAACAATTATGAGAGGATGGCGGCAAGCTAGAATCACGAATCTTCAATAGAACGGATAAGGATTTAAGAGGAAATCTTCTTCAGTCTTCAAAGTCCAAGAAAGACGACGAGAAACACCACCATGAATTATTTAGACACTCCGGAAGAATCGAAAGAGAAGAGGTAGAGCCAACGATGAAAAGAATTAGACCGATCTTGGAGAAAAGGCATTTGACTGAAGACAATTCATTCTTACGTTAAAACTTTAAAAGATTTGAGAATAACTCCGGGAGAATTAGAAGGGTCAGGTAAGATCCTGGAAAAAGACCTGTGGGTTAGGGCCCACTCAAAAGAAACACTGTAGAATGATCTACTTGAAAAGGAGAATGCACCGGTTGATTTAAAATGGCTTGAATGAGATAACAACCTTGGAAGAGTTTGAACGAAAGCAGAGTGAAAACACGAATCTCTGAGATATCTAGAGTACTCCGGAACAATTGAATAGCGAGAAGTGGATGATTAACAGGTGCACCGGCACGAGAAAACATTTGAACCAAGGAAAGGATATGATTGACAAAGCTTGAATTGGAACCACCGGAGAAGAAAAACAATGAAGACTAATGAACTAGTAGAGCATCTTCAAGAGAACCGCCGGGTAAGAACGTTGATTGAAAAGAATGGCGAGACTTCTCTTCAATAAAAGGATACTTGATTAAGAAATATGCGTCCATGAAGAAATAAGGGTGGGAGGGGGGGAAAAACAAAGACAGCTTAGGGCGGAAGAAGTGAGCACCGTGAAGAACTGATAATTGATCTTGCGGATGTTGAAAAACTCAGATCCACTTGAAGAGAAACACGCCGGTTGAAAAGGATTGACATGACACTCTCGATGGTCAAGAAGGATTAGTATTCACATAGAAATATGAGAACACCGCTTAGAAAGGGTATGGAATCAACACTTGACTTTGAAGCAACTCGAATACCACAACTCAAAACAAACAAAGGATTGGCTCGTAGAATAAGACGGAAATACCCGCGTGATCCTCAAAAAATAGTGAAATTTGAGAAGAGAAGAGTCAAACTCTACGTCAGGATGCCTCGCCAGAGCGATGAAGGGACTAAGGAGTAAAAAGAATCCCTAACTCTCTGATATATATATAATCCTAAAAGACTCAAAACATTTTTTCTAGACTCAACAATGCCAACAATCGATCAAGCAGGGGGGCTCCTAAGGTCGGGGAAGGCTCTGATACCAACTTGTAACGCCCTCGATTTGGCTATATCTCCCATGTGTCGAAGCACGACTTAGAGGCATAACCGCATTAAAATCAATGTCGCAAGTGAGGTAATCTTCACACAACCCGTGTAATACATAAGGGAAAGAGATACATAGTTGGCTTACAATCGCCACTTCACACAATACATAACTAATGCATTACAACATCCAAATACAATCAAGGTCCGACTACGGAACCAAAATAAAGAACAACCCCAAATGCGACAAGGTCCCCAATCGACCCCAACTGGGCTCCACTACTGATCAACTGGAAACGAAACAAGACTACGAACACGATCTTCATCAAGCTCCTCCTTGAGCTGGGTTGCGTCACCTGCACGGTCTCATCAGCACCTGAAACTGGTTTCGGAAGTATCTGTGAGCCACAGGGACTCAGCAATCTCATACCCTCGCGATCAAGACTGTTTAAGCTTATGGGTAAGGTAAAGGTATGAGGTGGAGCTGTAGCAAGCGACTAGCATATATGGTGGCTAACATACGCAAATGAGAGCAAGAAGAGAAGGCAAAACACGATCGAGAAAGTATGATCAAGAAGTGACCCAAAACTACTTACGGAAAGCATAACTCCAACACCGTGTTCACTTCCCAGACACCGCCGAAAAGAGACCATCACGGTTACACACGCGGTTGATGCATTTTAGTTAAGGTCAAGTGTCAAGTTCTCTACAATTGTGCATTAACAAATTCCCATCTTCCCATAACCGTGGGCACGGCTTTCTAAAGTTCAAATCCCTGCAGGGGTGTCCCAACTAAGCCCATCACAAGCTCTCACGATCAACGAAGGATATTCCTTCTCCCAAGACAATCCGATCAGGCTCGGCATCCAGGTTACAAGACATCCTCGACAATGGTAAAACAAGTCCAGCAACACCGCCCGAATGTGCCGACAAATCCCAATAGGAGCTGCACATATCTCGTTCTCAGGGCACACTCAGATAGGTTAATCTACGAGTAAAACCAGCCCTCAAGTTTCCCCGAGGTGGCCCCGCGGGGCTGCCCAGTTTGGACCAACACTCAGAGGAGCACTGGCCCGGGGGGTTTAAATAAGGATGACCCTTGAGTCTGCAGAACCCAAGGGAAAGAAAAGGCTAGGTGGCGAATGGTAAAACCAATGTTGGGCATTGCTGGAGGATTTTTATTCAAGGCGAACTGTCAAGGGGTTCCCATTATAACCCAACCGCGTAAGGAACGCAAAATCCGGGAACATAACACCGATATGACGGAAACTAGGGCGGCAAGAGTGGAACAAAACACCAGGCATAAGGCCGAGCCTTCCACCCTTTACCAAGTATATAGATGCATTAATTAAATAAGAGATATTGTGATATCCCCACATATAAACATGTTCCAACAAGGAACAACATAGCCATGTTCCAACAAGGAACAAACTTCATCTTCACCTGCAACTAAAAACGCTATAAGAGGGGCTGAGCAAAGCGGTAACATAGCCAAACAACGGTTGGCTAGGACAAGGTGGGTTAGAGGCTGAACATGGCAACATGGGAGGCATGATAAGCAAGTGGTAGGTATCGTAGCATAGGCATAGCAAAAAAGCGAGCAACTAGCAGGCAAAGATAGAAGTGATTTTGAGGGTATCATCATCTTGCCTGAAATCCCGCAAGGAAGAAGAACGAGTCCATGAAGAAGACAAATGGACGGAGTCAAACGAATCCTCACAAACGCGACGTTACCAGAACCAACCCGAGGAAACAACATCGGAAAGAAGAACACAACATAGTAAACAACCAACACATGAACATGGCAACATGATATGCGGGATGCGGTATGTGATGCATATGCATGATTTGCAAAGTAATGAATGAACCTGGCCTCAACTGGAAAACCAAGAGTGCCACTGGAAAGGTGAGTTGATTTCGGTCGAAATCGATATAAAGGTCACCGGAATCGGATGCACGGTTTGGAAATGGCAAGCAAAACAAATATGGCACCGGTCTGCGATTAACAGCAAATAGCCATCTAAATGCATCAAGATAAATATGCTAAAGCACTCAAACATGGAAACAAAATACATGGCAGGGATCCACTCATGATGCTTGACAAAATATGAACACTGATCTATGGCTAATTCACTCATTAACAGGTTCAAATAAGCATGGCAAAAGTGCAAAAGATAACAGCTTTCAGACTTAGTGAAATTAACAGCATATCAGGAATTTATCATCAGGAAGCATACTTTAGGGCATGAAAACTACATGCTACAGGAGCAAATCATGGCAAATCAAGGCATGGCAAGAAGCTACTCAAAGCATATAACAAAAGTCCCTTAGTGACCATGAGCCAAAATGGATCAGAAAATGAAATTGCAAGCATGTGAACATAACAAAAACATAAACAGATTCAGACTTAGTGAAAAACTGGAGCATGGCAAAACAAATTAACAAGTAGGCATGTTAACGAGCTCAATGCACTCACCCCAAAGCATGGCATGATAATCTAAGCATACACCCAGCAAGAAGACATGGCATAGAAGCTAGACATGGCAAGAACAACAACATATCATGCACGGATCAATAGCAACAACCTCGGCAAAATCGCTAAACATGTCAACAATCTGCCAGGAACATTTTATAGCAAAAGTAGAGCTCGATTGACTCAAGCTAGGGTGCTCCATAAATGCAAACAAAGACATTGATGGATAGAGCACAACAATATTAACAAAACATCCTTACTGATCATCCTCAAAAGAGGCACGGATCACTAGGAAACAACATGAACATATGGCAAAAAGACAAAAATAGGACAAGGACTTAGTGAAATCCTAAGTCCCTGAAATCAGCATCATCGAGTAAGCTACTATGCATGCTTGTTCTAGTCACCACAAAGATCACAAAAATACATGGCATACACCCCTGTAAAGATGGCATAGCATATATCAAAACACATGTAGAGCTCAGGATCATAGCATGCACACATTAATCATGGCAAAAATGACAAAAGGCTATTTGCTGAAATAGATCTGACATAATCATCACATAGCCCTCTTCTAACAGCATTTTGGGCATCAAGATGAGCTCAAAAGAAAATGATGCAATGAGATGAAATGATGTACTCGTCGAGGCGAACATTTTGATATGCTACACGCACGAATCGGAGCCACGGATGCAGAGTTATGACATGATGAAGATGGCATAAAAAATTACGGTTAGGGAGGCAAAAGTCAACCTCCGAATTCCAGATCCAGATCCAGCACGCGAACCGAGGAGATCGCCGGAGTTACTGTTCATCGGAGCGGGAAAACAAGGTGGCTAGAGCTCCTCAGCTCGCCAGAGAGGAGGGCTCGCCGGGGCACTGGGCGGCGAGGGCGCGGTGCGGTGGAGGCACAGAAGCCGGGCAGTGGCGCGGCGTTCGGCGGACGCCGGCAAGGCCGCGCGGTGGAGGCGGTGGCCGGGCGGCGGCCGGAGTTGGCGGTGGCGGCGGGGCGCGCCTTAGCGAGAGGGCGCGGTGGCCGGCGAGAGTTGAGCGGGTGACGGCGAGCGGGCCCGATGAGGCCCGGTTCGGCCCCGGGGCGTGCCGGATCTGGGCCCCGGGCGGCGGCGGTGATGTGGGGCGCTGGCGGCGGTGATGTGGCGCCCTGCGGTTGGCTCGGGCGGGCGGCGTGCTGAGGTGGCGGCTCTGGATTGGTCCGAGTGAGGTGGCCGGGCGAGCGGACATGTCCGGCCGGCGCGGGATGAAATAGTCCGGCGGCGGCGGGGAAGGTTAGGGTAGGGTTTCGTCCGCGGATTTTTGGGGAGAGCCACATATATATAGGTAGAGGGAGGTAGGAGTGTCCAAATGAGGTGCGGTTTTCGGCCACGTGATCGTGATCGAATGACTGAGATGATGGAGAGGTCTTAGGTGGGTTTTGGGCCACTTTGGAGAGGTGTTGGGTTGCAACACACATGAGGCCTTTTCGGTTCCTCGGTTAACCGTTGGAGTATCAAACGAAGTCCAAATGGTACGAAACTTGACAGGCAGTCTACCGGTAGTAAACCAAGGCCGCATGACAAGTCTCAGTCCAATCCGAAAACGTTTAACACCCGCACACGAAAAGAGGCAAAAAGGGACACCGGGTGACATAGGAGCACCGGATTGCAAAACGGACAACGGGGAAAATGCTCAGATGCATGAGACGAACATGTATGCAAATGAAATTCACATGATGACATGATATGTAATGCATGAAACACAAGCAATGACAAGGCAACAACAGTGAATAACTGGAAGACACCTGGCACATCGGTCTCGGGGCGTTACAATACACCTCGGGGGCGATAGGACTGGTCATCTGTCTCTGAATCCTCCTCTGAGGAGGTATCCGTAACCAGCGAGATATGCGCTTCGATAGATAGCATAGTCTGCTCTGATGACCTTGTTTTCACTCCAGAATTTTCCATCACCGTGTCAAATGGCTGATGCACACGAAGAGCAGTTGAATGTACTAACATTGTTGACAAATGTAATATGTAACAAAAAAAAAGGATGGCCTGATATAATTTACATATAAGATGACTGGCTAAGTAGGATGGCATTTCAAAATTCACATATATGATGCCTGGCTAAACAAGATGGCGTTGCATAATTCACATAAACGATGAATAAACTAAATAGATGGCATTCACACAAAGGATGTCTAAACTAAGCAGATGACATATTTGATGTATAAAGTAAGCAATGCAAGACACCATATGCATGATATAACCAACATCAGCATGCCAAGTTAGAGCGAAGACCTCGGGGGGTAAATAGGAGTTGTCTTCTCTTTCTGAATCCCCCTCGGAACAGATATCTTCCTCTCGATGACAATCCGAAATGTGTGGAGGGGGGCTGCCTTTACGCCTACCATGGAGCGACGTCTGCATGAAATTTTATTGCCACACAAGGCTCGTCTCTTTTGCTCTACATGTTCAGTTCCATTGTTTACAATAACTGTCATGCATAGGAATAAAACATAGTGAGATTATGTAAGGAGTGCATGCAGAAATCCAGAGTGATGGTAGCAACCTTTGGATAGACCCAAAACCAATAATAGCAGGCAGATAATGGCTTCAGTTAAAAAATACAGATAATGGCGTCTTTACTATTTGTTTCCCATCCAACATGAAACTCATAGTAGACACTGAAGATTAACCAGATAGTAGATAGATACTATTGATAGCGGCCCCGATATGTACCCCACAACCATTTAAAAACTCAAGTTTGACCATTAGTTTGGAGCCGACTCAGAGTCTAATCGGTGAACAGGACAATAAAGTAGCATGTAATATTAAGCGATGTATAACGTAATCAAACACGAAAGAGTGCGACCTCTCTTGCGGACCCGTGTAGTCCTCGAGGTCATCTGCTCGGTTGATGATGGTAATGCAGTTTTCATGGCTGCCAGCGGCGGGGAAGAAGATCTGAGGCGGTGAAAGATAGTCTGGAGGTCGGATCCCTGCTGTGTTGGACCCTTCTGTCGTTGGAGCAGCTGAGCTGGGGTGGATGACGGCGTAGCAGGAGCGGGACAAACCACGCAAGGTTTTCTTTGACAACTATCTGTAAGAGAAGTAATTCTGTAAGGGCTAGTTTGAATTGGAGGATTCCAACAATGCAGGGACAGGAAATAGACAGGAATAGGATAGGAATGCATGTGCAAAACAGAGAATTTAAAAACACTAGATTTCTGCCAATCTGGGTGTTTGATTCACAACAATTAGAAGATCACAGGATGCAAAGAAGCATGGTGAGATTAAGTCAAACCACAAGAAAATGTACGGTTATAATGCTATTATGCTACTATCTCTTAGTCTTGTGCTTCATGAATAGGAATTTGAAAAGGAGGACAAGTGAAAATTAAAATTCCTACATTTTTTCTTTCAAGGAGAAACTAAAGGAACAAATCCGTGTGCTCAGTGGACAATATATATAACATGTAGAGTAAAAAAGAGATGCAACAAGTGTACAACCTCTTTGGTGAAGCCATGTCGATCTCAGCGTGATTGGGTTGGCCGGTGAGGATGCTCTGGATGACTTTGCTATCGGAGGAGGGGACGACGATCTTAGGCGTCTGGAGATGGAGCCCGAGGTACTGCTCCGCTGTGATGGAGGGTTTCGTCGTTGGAGCAGCTCCGGTGGGTTGTACGACGCCGAGGCTGAAGCAGGACAAGAGAGACAACGAACAACGTTAACCTGAGTGGAATTCTAATAGCATCTCCAATACATGACGTAAAATACATAACCACAAAGTGCTAGATGTAAAATACATCAGCTGCTTGAAGGAAATATGCCCTAGAGGCAATAATAAAGTTATTATTTATTTCCTTATATCATGATAAATGTTTATTATTCATGCTAGAATTGTATTAACCGGAAACATGATACATGTGTGAATACATAGACAAACAGAGTGCCACTAGTATGCCTCTATTTGACTAGCTCGTTGATCAAAGATGGTTATGTTTCCTAGCCATAGACAAAGAGTTTTCATTTGATTAACAGGATCACATCATTAGGAGAATGCTGTGATTGACTTGACCCATTCCTTTAGCATAGCACTTGATCGTTTAGTTTATTGCTATTTCTTTCTTCATGACTTATACATGTTCCTATGACTATGAGATTATGCAACTCCCATTTATCGGAGGAACACTTTGTGTGCTACCAAACGTCACAACGTAACTGGGTGATTATAAAGGTGCTCTACAGGTGTCTCTGAAGGTACTTGTTGGGTTGGCGTATTTCGAGATTAGGATTTGTCACTCCGATTGTCGGAGAGGTATCTCTAGGCCCACTCGATAGTGCACATCACTATAAGCCTTGCAAGCATTGCAACTAATGAGTTAGTTGCGGGATGATGTATTACGGAATGAGTAAAGAGACTTGCTGGTAACGAGATTGAACTAGGTATTGAGATACCGACGATCGAATCTCGGGCAAGTAACATAGCGATGACAAAGGGAACAACGTATGTTGTTATGCGGTCTGACCGATAAAGATCTTCGTAGAATATGTAGGAGCCAATATGAGCATCCAGGTTCCACTATTAGTTATTGACTGGAGACGTGTCTCGGTCATGTCTACATAGTTCTCGAACCCGTAGGGTCCACACGCTTAAAGTTTCGGTGACGATTGTATTATGAGTTTATGTGATTTGATGTACCGAAGGTAGTTCGGAGTCCCAGATGAGATCGGGGACATGACGAGGAGTCTCGAAATGGTCGAGACGTAAAGATTGATATATTGGACGACTATATTCGGACATCGGAAAGGTACCGAGTGATTCAGGTATTTTCGAGGGTACCGGAGAGTTACAGGAATACGAGGAAGAAGTAATGGGCCTCATGGGCCAAGTGGTGGAAGAGAGGAGGCAGGGCGCGTGGCCCCCTAGCCCAAACCGAATTGGACTAGGGGGCCGGCCCCCTTTCCTCCTTCTCCTCCTTCTCCTTCCTTCTCCTTCTCCTCCTTCCTTTCCTCCTCCTAGTAGGAGTAGGAAAGGGGAGTCCTACTCCTACTAGGAGGAGGACTCCTCCTCCTGGCGCCCCTATAGAGGGCCGGCCGGCCTCCCCCCTTGCTCCTTTATATACAGGGGCAGGGGGGCACCTCTAGACACACAAGTTGATCAGTTGATCTCTCCCAACCATGTGCGGTGCCCCCCTCCACCATATTCCACCTCGGTCATATCGTAGCGGTGCTTAGGCGAAGCCCTGCGTCGGTAGCAACATCATCACTGTCACCACGCCGTCGTTCTGAAGGAACTCTCCCATGAAGCTCTGTTGGCTCGGAGTTCGCGGGACGTCATCGAGCTGAATGTGTGCAGAACTCGGAGGTGCCGTGCGTTCTGTACTTGGATCGGTCGGATCGGGAAGACATACGACTACTTCATCTACGTTGTGTCAACACTTCCGTTGCCGGTCTACGAGGGTACGTAGACAACACTCTCCCCTCTCGTTGCTATGCATCACCATGATCTTGCGTGTGCATAGGAAATTTTTTGAAATTACTACGTTCCCCAACACTGCTCATCTCTGAACTTTACTGTCGAAACTGAACTTAACTATCGAAACTGAACTTAACTGTCGAAACTGAACTTAACTGTCGAAACTGAACTTAACTGTCGAAACTGAATTTTGCTGTCGAAACTGAATTTTGCTGTCGAAACTGAATGCACTAGCAAGGTGAGGCTACACGTCGGTCGACTGACTTTTTCATCTCTGGTCAGTCGATTTTGCAACCGTTGGATACGAAATCAAGGGCTTGCGGTTCATCTTCAACCTCCACCCGCCCTGAGCCGCCAGCCACCACCGGCCAAACAGTAGCCCCCCGCCGCCCGCGACCGGCGGTGCGCCGCCCTGCCTGCCCCGATAACACTCCCCACCGTTGGCCCGCCGCCGGCCCGGCCATCCCTCTAGGCCCCCCATGCCGAGCTTTTTCTCCGGCGATCCCCACGCCACCGCCCCACCAACGCCCCGCCATCGCCGGTGACCACCGCCCCCATCCTGAACGCTAAGATAGATAGTGGGGTACCTCTCCGGCGATGCCCCCTCCCCACTGCGGCTGGTTTTTCCTTCACCCCGGCGAGCCCCCCCCCCCACCCCTTGAAAATCGACTGACCCAAAAGTCAATTCAGTCGACTGAAGTGTAGCTAAATCGGAGCAGCATCGCAAGCAAGAGCAAGAGCAAGAGCAGCAGCGCGAGCAAGAGCAATAGAAAGAGCAGACCAGGCAGGGGACCAAGAGCAAGAGCAGAGCAGCAACTCGAGCGAGAGCTAAAGCAGCAGCAGCTCCTACTGATGTGGACGTCACCGCCGAGGGAGCGACGTCGTGGAGGAAGTGGTCGGCGACGCCGCCGTGGATGGAGCCGCACCGTGTCGGCTCGGGACCGAGCGCCGGCAGCACCGTGAGATTGAATCAAGAAGAAAATGCGGCGATTAGTGTACAACCTCTTTGGTGCGCCGGTTAGGCCGCAGCTTCATCCGAGGAAACGGTGATGATGATGCTCTTCCGGTGGTGAAGGTGAAGACGGCAGTGTGGGAATGGAGGTGGCGCGAAAGACGAGGGGAACGTCGGGGCAGCTCCTTGGAGGTGGAGGACAGGGTGGCTGAACCAGCGGGACGATGAGATCGACGACGGATCCTCATCCGATACGGTGGATGAGGGACATCGAGGTGTTGCTGTGGACGACGTCGTCGGGGAAGAGGCTCCGGCTCGGTGGCGGACGGAGCAGGGTGTGGGGTTTCATCGCGGGTTTTCGCGGCCTCGGTGTACGAATGGGTGGGCGGATGGGATGGCAGTGGGAAACCATGGCTTAGAGACGCGCTTGTCCGAAATGTGGGGTAAGTTACAAAAGTACCCCCACCAATTCGAGGCGGTTCTTTCGGTTCAGGGGTACCACGGGCATTTCGCGTGTCAGGATTTCACAGGAGGTGAGAGTTTTCGCGCGCGTTGTAATTTTGGAATAGCAAGGTGCGGGTTGAGATGGAGGGAGTTGTCGGAGCACAACGAGACAAAGATATATCTTAAATATTTCGGGCTAACAAGGCGCGGGTTGAAATTTCCGGACAAGCCTAACGTGTACTGTACCAAATCAATGCGCACTACAAATGTCATTCAAAACTTTGAATTCATGTTATGTTCAATTAAAATATTTCGCTACGTGTATAATGCATGCAACCTACTACTCAAATGAACGTTTTAGTGCATTCCAAACGTATATACTACCGCTTCAATATGAACTAAATTTGAATTCGTTTCTCTATTTGAATAAGATCTACAGTAATGATTTTTGTGAAGTCAAAGCATTTGAATTCGTTTCTCTGTTTTAATAAGATCTACAATCATCAGTATTGTCAAGTTAAACCATCGTTTGTGTATTATCTTCACAGCACACCACATGATTAGTCTCGAGTTACATATGAACTATGTGTACTATATGAACTCGAACTAGATTTTTTTAGTCCACTTTATTTTGATTTCAAATCACATTACATTTCTAGCTCTAGCTAGATCTTCATAATCTAAACCATGTCTCATATGTATAATGTGTTTACCACATTATGTATGGTGCCCTGCCCCTACGCCTACAAGTATTTAGATGTGAGTTGCAAACACCACACATTACCACAAATTCAAATAAAATGTGAGAATGTTTGATATATAGTATTGTTTAGATTGTTCAATATTTAGTTGTAAGCTGCAAACGCCACACATTATCACAAATTCAAATAAAATGTGAGATTGTTTGATGTATAGTATGGTTTAGATTGTTCGGCATTTATCTATGAGTTGCAAACACCATGCATTATCACATTATGGTATAACATGTGCACAGCACGTGTATCACCGCTATATTCATGCATGCAATGTTTAAAACACTATGATCTCCAATTCAAATATATGAATCTGCTTTCATATCAAATTATGATCTTTGTTAGTCTCTTACACCCACACAATCCTCTAACCTTTGTATCTACCACTAACTTTCTCTCGTGCATGCACACGCCCTCCTCGCCCTCCCCCTCCCTTGGCATTCTATCCACCGGGCACATTCATTTTTTTCTTTAGGTCGTTCTCCCAGAGTCTCCACAACTCCTTTCCGACACACACCGATCGATAAACCTCTCCAGCGATGCCTGCCTACAACATACACACACACCTTCAATCTCCTCCTTTATGTGTCCTTGCCTCGTGTCTCTCATACGGTCAGACACACGTGTAAACTCTTGCCCCTCTTTTCATCGATCTCACAATCGCACACTCCTCCCCCTATCTAGCTAGTAGTTGGGCCTCTCACACCACCTCCTAGCTCCATTCTCTCTGTCTATCCGTCAAGTTGGGCCTTATTTGCCTCTAACAAATGGACGTACACCGACCGATCTCTCGCTATACATATAGCTAGCTAGGTCCTTATAACTCGTTTTTACCCACATGTCAATCGATCTACCTCATTAGTTGTGTCTCTCCCTTCATCCGACAAACAACAATTGATCTACCGATCTAGGTAGGTTTGCTTACCAAACACATGGTTCCCCTTCATCATCCATGGATGTGTCCCGATAGATCTATCACGCACAGGCACACACAGAAACACATCCCCACTCTTATTGATAACATTGCAGTTCCACCCTCAGTTTGTCTAGTAGGCCTCTCCCACCATCTTCGAGAAGCAACTCCATCACCCATCCAGCACTTTACCCCTCTCCCTCACTCTCCCCCCTCTCTCTCTCCTCTCTCTCTCTCTCTCTGTCCCATCATATTTCCCGTCCTTCAGTTATGTATGGATGTCGACCGATCTCCCTCAAGACATAGCTGGGTCTCTCCTTCTCAACACATATACGAGTTGTTCTACCTCTATAGTTAGGCCTTTGCCTACCCCTCCCCCACCCCCTCCCCCACACACACACTGATACATCGAGCACTCTAGTCATGTCTCCCTGCCACACACAAACTTGACATGTGCCCTCTAACGTTCTGGTAGGCCAGTCGCCCTATATCTTTGACTTGCACACACACACAATTTCGATGGCTCTCTTCATCGATCTCGCACCCACCCACTTGATCCTCTCTTCGACTCTATCGATAGCTATGACCCCTCCCTCTCTTCTCATGGATTGCCCGACCCTCTATGTATGATATGGATAGGCCTCCATTTCACACACATTGCATGCAAAATTTTGTTTGAGATGTCATCGACACATATTCCCGCAAATAATTCACGAAATCAACCCCCCACCCCACCCCCACCCCAAAACAAAAAACACTCATGAACATGGTTTGTATCTCTCACACACACCCACGTAGGTGGGGGACGTGCATGAAGAGAAGAGGTGCATGCACGGCGCACGTACTCCCGTCTCTTTCCCAACGACACCCGCGCGGGGTACACGGTGGAGCTCATTTCTATACGAAAAAGGCAGCCCACATGGTAATTTGGCACGTGTACTGGTTGTCCACTTGGTGGAGGGAGGATCGTCTACCACGGGTGAAGAAACAAATTGCGACTTGATGTGTTATGTTAAAAAAGAGGCAAACCATGTGGGGTCTACCTTAGAGGCAAGGCTCTATACACTGGAGTACTTTTCATGTGTCCCGTCAACTCGTAGAATGAGGAGAAGCTTGCTTAGTACACCGTCTCCCCCGTTCCTAAATATAAGTCTTTGTAGAGATTTCACCATGAACCACATGCGGATGTATATAGATGCATTTTAAGTGTAGATTCATTCATTTTGTTCCGTATGTAGTGGAATCTCTACAAAGACTTATCTACTAGTAATAGCTAGCCCCCACTACTAGGAATTCTCTATCCTCTCCTTGAGCCACATCATCAAAATTGATGTAGCCGTTAGATGAAGTAAATCAGTCCATAATAGCCGTCTGATCTAGACGTTGAGAGGCTCCGCACTAAGCCACATGCAAGCATGCAGAAATACCGTGGCACATGCATGTGAGTGGGTTTTAAATCACATCAACATGTCTGCATGCAAGCATGCACCAGTAGCATGCATGTAAGTGAGCTTTTATGTCCCATTAACATGTCAAAACGAAAAATATAATCCCATTATGCAGTAGGAGTTGGCTGATCTTTTTTCCTTACGTGGGATGATCTAAATGATGATGGGAGTTTATTTAGTTTGGCTACCACATTTGTCATGCGGTTATAGAGTTTTTTTTAGTTCTATGAAATCGATAATTTTGCGTAGAGAGATATACCATTGTTCCACGGCAACGCGCAGGGACTCATCTAGTAATATTTAGGAACGGAGGGAGTACTATGTAAAGAGTTAGGTGTCGCACGGTCATAGTGTGAGGTGGGACATGTAATCACTAAGCCTGCGTGTTTTCACTGCTCTTGCACGCCTCCGCTGTAAGAATGGAGAAAATTGTAATCTAGTAGTAGTACCTCCTTTCGCCGAAAGCATGGGACATCCAGTAGTCCTAACACCTCAGTAATAAAGACCAATGAGCCATCAAATCACATAGACCCAGCAGTAAGTTGGACGGACGAAGCAACCATCACTCTTGCGCCAGTGAGAGGTCGCATCCGCTCTGCCCGGGCATGAAGGCGGCACCGATTCTTTGGAGCGGCGCTGACCGTTTCAGGCGGGAAGTGTGCGCGGGCGATGGAGGGGCTTTGGGTGGGCCAGGTTAGTCAGGAGCAGGCGTGGCAGCAGTCCGCATGTCCCTACCAGACACGCTCGGAAACGAGAGGATGCACCGACTCTCGCGGCTAAAATCGTACACTAAACAACATCTCTCTGTAGGAGTAGGTCGATCTGTCGCTCTCTCTAACACACACATGCTGTTAAACACACACACACACACACGCACGCACACGCACGCACCTTGGTCCCGTTGCACCTTCTAACGTGACTTATTACACCTAGACGGAGGGATTCACTTAAAATAGTATGTGAGTGAACAGAGGGATCAATTCGACAGTGTTCCCGAGCCGTAGTGAGATGTGTGATGTAAGAAACACCGCTGGCGCTTTCAGTCTTATTAATTTGTTTGTTTCACCCTCTGACTGGTGGGACCCAACATACTACGTGGAGAGAGGTAAGGTGACTAAGGCTGCATTATTTCTGCACCACTGTGGATGGTCTTACCACCAAAGCCACATGACACGATTATGATTGAAATCCCAATGACTCCCACACACACAAAAAAAACACGGCATGCTTGTCACACGAATGTAGGAATGTATAAAAGGTTATTTCCCTCTCGTTGAACATAACAGGAGGGTTGTGTAGCTGGTTAGCCTGTTCGCTCATCAAACTTGAGGTCTCGGGTTCGATAACTACACTTGAGCATAATTTGTGCCAGGAGGATTCTTTGACTGGTCAAAATGTTTTCTAGGGTTTGCACGCTTCACACTCTCTCTCCAGTATATATATACACGTTGGAGCCTCAGCGCTTGTAATTGCTCTCTTCACACTCTCTCGCCCATTCCCGCTAGAGCCTCAGCGCTTGTAGTTGCTCTCTTCACACTCTCTCGCCCTCTCCAGATCTAAACAAGACTTCGTTGGCCTCTCTCTCCCCTCACTGCTGCTCAAAGAGCTGGCAGGATCCGTCCGCCGGGAAGGTAAGGAGGCTTAACGCTATCGCCGTCGGCGAGGGACTACCAGCGCAGCTATTCACTTTCCACCCAGCGGTGGCACGGGAGGGCCTCCGACCCCTTCTTCTTCGCCACCGTCCCGTCGCCCACCGAACCACGCCCCAAGAACCTTAAGGTATAATTTACTTACTCCACATGCATTGCTCTAGTTGCATGTGTACCATGAATCTAGGACATGGTTCAAAGAGGAAAGGAGTGGGGGAAAGTAGTGGGAAAAGTTGTATATAGCATGAATCTAGGACATGGTTCAAAGAGGAAATGAAGGGGGAAAGTTGTATAGCATGAATCTAGGACGTGGTTCAAAGAGGAAAGGAATGGGGGAAAGTAGTGGGAAAAGTTGTATCGCATAAATCTAGGACGTGGTTCAAAGAGGAAAGGAAGGGGCGAAAGTACTAGTTCAAAAAGGAAACGAAGGGGCAAGGCTGTAGAGTTTGAGCAGGACTAGATTTGCTGCGCTCACATAGGGAAAGGTGTCTAAAGATAACAAAACTGGGACCAACACAAATATGCTCCTTGGTTGTTTGTTCTTTGTTGCAACAGACTATGCATGACCACAGTACATTGGTAGATGCACATGGTGCTGGTGTGTCCACTGTCTCGTGCAACTCATTAGTTGTCGTTAATCTAAGGCCATGTTTGGTTAAAAACTCCCTAGTCCCTACCTGCTTGGTTCCAGGGACTAAACATGGACTAGAGGTTATTAAATGACATGCTAAAAGACCATGTTACCCCTAGTAATGAACTAATACAGACAAGGTGCAATGCGTGGCAGGGGCAACTATTGGAAAAAGTCCCAAAAAGACTCCCTCGGGGTCTTCTTTCTTTAGTCCCAAATGCCCACTTTTAGTCCCTAAAAGTCCCTCTTGTTTGGTTTAGATGGGACTGACACGGAGTTTTTTTAGTCCCTACACCAAAATGTCCCTGTAAACAAACACCCTCTAATAATGCCGCTGGAAAATTGATGCAATGCCACAGTTAAAAGCAAATTACATGTTTAACGAATTTTATTGTTAATATAATCTCTATGTTAATATTAATCAATGCCACCTTTTGAGAAATGCTACTGTCTTGCTTTCTTTCCCATTTAGATAAGGTAGATGCTTCTTTTTGTTGGCTTTTGTGTCATCCACCGTTATTGACCACTAATTGTTTCCTTTGCACCTCTATGTAAATAGGGTTATCTACTTCACCTCGTTGCCATTGTGACCTTTTGTTGCACTGCACAAAACACTTTTGTTTTAAGAGTGTTTTGTGCAGTTCAACCAAAATGTCACACCGACAATGTTGCTTGATTGCTTGATCTTAGTGGAACTGCACAAGAGGAGATCTTACTTCCTATCCGTTAAGGCGAATTTGGTTCAGATCTTCTTCTTGTGAGTTGCTTGAATTCCGCATCATGAGAGGTTAGTACTAGCCTTCTTTCACATGATTCTGCAGTGTGCTTTCATATGTTGTGCTACTTGTACGATAATGTTGCTTGATTTTAGTGAACTGCACAAATGGAGACAAGACTTCCAATCTGTATGTGCACCGCAATATCCCATTGAGGTAAGATAAGGATATTTCACAACTGCTGGCCTATATTTTGCCACTTTCATCAGAAAATTAAGTTTAGTACTATACTTGTGCTCCCTAATTGACATGCCAAATCTTACATTGAAGGCGAAGCTTGTCTGTTATTGAACCAAGTGATGAAGGGGAAGAACAAGCAGAAGAAAAACAAAAATCAACTCTCGGTGCTGTAATGAAGCACTGGAACTGTGATGACACAAGTAATGATATAGTTTTGCATCTTAGTTTATTGCTATGACTGGAACGAGCAGTTGTTTTGCCACTGATTTGGTGCCACTCTTAATGTAATATGTAATTATCTCTACTTGTGCAAACAGGGATCTTCTTTGAACATACCATATATTTTAGTGGAACTGCACAAGAAGATGTTGGAAACATTAAACTAATCGAGGAATATATAGTAAGCATGGCCACCACCGTAGATAGCAACAGATGGTTCCGGAGAAGTGCTTCATCTGTATGCTCTACACAATAAGCCTCCTGACAAAGGTTGGTACTCGCCCACTAATTTCATCCATATGATTGAGCTTTGTCATCTCTATTGGTGGTGTGCTACTGTTTAGATACTGTCATGAAAAAGTGGTAGTGTCCTTGAGAAGTGCTTCACCTGTGCTGTTTTAAATATTTCCTTTCCTTTTTTCGAGCAAATAGGGATGCTAGCATTTAGTAGTCCTCTTGTCTTTGCACAACAGGATCGTCTTCCTCTAAAGAAGAATATGGAGTACATGAAGTGACTAGTTCCGATTATGGCAGGATGAAGAAGCCATGTCTATCTTCTCATCAGAAGGAGCAGTTGAAGGATGGTTACATTACTCCCCACAAGACCAAACTAACTTCAGCTCAAAATGACTGACAAATCTCCATTTTTTTGCTGTGATGCGCGAGTACAATGTTGTTCTAGGATTCTTTCTGGTGAGTTCCATTTTTCTAAAAGTGTGCTCTACATGGACCATGTATGTGCCTGTTGAAACTGTCAATTCATAGTACATTTTGCTTTATACTAATCACTTTTTTGTATTTGTGCAAATAGGGGTGCTCAGCTTGATTTCAATGGGAAGTGCACAAAATGTTCATGAATACATCGAATCATTCATTTCCACCACAAGAAAGGAGGTGCCTATAAGTTCAAGGCGTTGCAACATGTAAGGGCGAAATCATACAAGCTACACGGGAATTTGGTTGATTTTGGTGGAACTGCATAAAAAGAACAGCTGGTTTATTTAGCACGAGGTTCCATGTCAATGTCCGAACTGATGGCAAACCCTGCCCATTCCACAATCGTAGGCATTTGATATTTTGGAATGGGACAACCTTGTCAAATTTTGCTCATTTATTTTAGCAAGACATGCGTTTGATATCTTCGAATGGGACGCCCTTTGCTGTCAGCAGCGTCGATCAATTTTTTATTTATTCTTTTGTTGTGAAGTAAATATTGCCTCTGACATGTGAGTCGCTGAGATGCATAATCATCGATTGTTTTGAATGTTCTCTATGAATTGCCAAGCCTGTGTGTTTGATTGCAATGTATAGAAACACTAAAAAGCTGCTCAAACTCTTTGTACTCCTTTCTGTTCCTTTTTACTTCGCACATTGTGAAAGTGCATACTTTTTTGTATAAGATTGGTCAAAGTAGAGACACTTTGACTGCGGACAAAACTTGAATGCAGACTAGAAAGGACCGGAGGGAGTACATGTGAAACTACTGCAAACGAGGTGATCGCCCTGGGAATAATGCTAGTACGTATTGTTTTGCATGTTCATCCAATGCCAGTGATACTAGAATTCAAACTAATCGAAATAAATTCATTCATACATGGTTGGATTTCATATAAACATGACGGATTTCATTACATTTCATACATTCTTCAACTAAAAAGGGGTGCACCTATAATTAATTAACCGAAGCTACCCACCTGTGTCCCGCTGAGTCGAACAGAAGCTTCAGTGACTTAACTGCAGGTGCAGTTCCGTAACTGACATGTGGCCTGTTGGGCCCACGTGTCAGTCAGCCAACTGCACCAGCAGTTAAGTAGAAGCAACGTTCTTCTCCAGCGTAGCTCTCCGACTCCACGTCGCCGCCAATAAGCTAACCGGCCGTCAATGGTCAACCCGCCTAGCTTGGCTTCAACTGGAGGGTAGCAGCGGTGGCCTTACTTAGACCCGAGCGGCGGCGACCTACCGTGTTCTACTCTTCCTCGTTTTTTGTGTGGCGCGGCCTCGTTGGCAGCGGGGCGGGGCCTCGGCGGAGCCGGCGATGTCCTCTAACTCGTTGCCAGCGGGTGGCGCCTCAGCGGAGCGGTGGAAATCGTCCCCCACGTTGCCGGTAGGGTGGGGCCTCGCCTGAGCTGGCGATGTCCTCTGCCTCGTTGTTGGCGGGGCGGGGCCTCGGTGGAGCCGGCGGTGTCCTCTGCCTCATTGTTGGCACCGCGGGGCCTCGGCGGAGCAGGCCTCGTCGACGCCAGCAGAGTGGGGACTCATCGGAGCCGGCATTGTCCTCTGCCTCGTCCTCGGTCTCGCCAAACAGCGCCTCGCCCGCTTCATCGCCCTCTTTGCTAGCCTCTTTGTAGGCAGCCGCAGCCTCCGCCACCCGCATGCAGTACCGCCAGCGCTCGAGGCGGCCCTTGCGGGCGGAGCGGTATGAGTCGAGCAACGCCTCCTGCTCCGCCCGCTCCGCGGCGATCTGCTCCTCCGCCTGCAGGTGCTCCTGGAGGAGATGGTGGTTGTAGGCAGCGTCGGCCTGCGCCTCCTGGAACTGCTCCTCACGCATCTGCCTCACCCTGTCCATATATTGGGCACGGGCCTCGCCGATGGTCATGATGCAATGCACCTGCGAGGATGGCGCAGAGGAGGGCGTTGGTGCCGGATCGTTGACTACCATGTTCTCCATTGGGACGTCGTCGTCCTCCAGCTGCCTGCCGGCCAGCCGGTCGGCAGCAATGGCTGCCATCTCCTTGTGGTCCGTCGTCCGCCCGTCCCGAAGAGCGCTGGAGCGCGAGGAAGCCATGGTGGGCAGTAGTGGTGTGGACAGGAGAAAGGGAACGGATGTGGATGACTGCATCTATGGCCGGCGTAGCAGTTTATATAGCAATGGTGGGCAGGTGGAGGGACGGACGTGTCGCACCGGATTAGCCGCCTCGGCAACCGCGTATCATTAATGTGGGCAGCAGATGGACGGACGGACGACACTTGTATCGTTTGAAGGCGGAGCAATCGCCTGCACCGGGAAGAGGGGCGGGCGGCGCTGACTACTTCGGGCGGAAAGCGCGCGTGGGCGAGGAGATGACTTTACTTGGAGAGGATGACAATGGGGACCCACCAGGTCCATAGCCTCACGTACGCAAGTGCCTCCTTATTATATATATATATAACTATAATTTATTTTGCTTCCTCATGGTTTCCTGACATCACGGTCCCACACCATTGTCAACCTATGTAGTAGTCAAGAAATGAGAGAATTTCACAAGAAGCGGCCGACAGCTGGGACCAAGCAGCTCGAGCAGTATTTGTGTTTTTGAGGTGTGAGCACTTCAGAGTTTTTCGATGTTTAGCCCAGATGTTAATTTTTCTCCTCTGAACAACAACGAAAACATCGCTGCAGGTATTAACTGGGCAGGTTGTGGCCCGTCTAGCCCAGGCCAGATATCCAGCCCAGATATTAATTTTTTTTCAAGCTACAAATGGCTACCCAGCTATACTTTTTTTAGGAATACCCAGGCAAGGTCAAGTTGTTATTCTCCGCCCCGCTGGGCTGCAAATCTTTCCTAGGAGGGATGCATTAGGCTTAACAAGAAAATGGACTTTAAGAAATAATAAATGGGATGTAATTATGAAAACTGGGTAGTAACTATAAAAAATGCACCAAACACGTGATTACTTTATAAAATATTATTTTTGGATATTGAAAATTTTAATTTCACTAATTGTTGCGAGCGGAATGTTTCGTTGGATTTTTATGTAATATAAATTTATATTCAAATTGTATTTAATTTGACTAGAAATTTCGGGATAAAAATATTTCGGATCCCATCAAAATATGGGAAATTTTATTGAATTATGTTTTGAACGGTTGGTTGAAATGGGCTGTACTTTTAACAAACTATAAATGGGCTGTAGTAAATTCCACTAGAATTCCAAAATGGGCTACACATTCTTACAAATCTCAAATGGGCTATAAGTTCTCTGCCACACACTTCTGGCCTTACTAAGTTGGCGCGTCCCCTAAAAAAACAGAGTTGACGCGTATGCAAGGCTTTGTCAACTTATAGTCAACACACGGTTCTAGCAGCAGTGGTCATTGGATCTCCATCCAACGGATGTCGTGCTTCTTCTTCAATCTCGGATATTCTAGCTTCACCCGCCCAAAAAATGATTCCTCCCCCTGACATCTGGGGCGCACCGTTTCGGAAGCTGACCTGTGAGCCTACTAAGTTGACGTACCAAGGGCTTTGTCAACTTAGTCAATATAAACGATTCTAGCTGCACTGACCGTACGATGTCCATCCAACGACCGTCATGCTTCTTCAACCTCTGGTCTTCTTGCTCCAGCCACCCAAAGCAGCGCCGGTCGTGCCGCCTGCTCCTACCTCCCGTGGCCGGCTGTGCTGCCGCGGAGGCCTCACCGCCCCTACTACTCCCACCACTGGCCAGGCCATCCCTCCACTCACCCACACCCCCTGTTATTCTGTGATGACGGCAGCGCAGCCGAACCAGTGAACCCTCGTACTCCTCTCCGCGTATGCATCCACTGTTGTGTCTTCCCCGGCTCCGCGTCGTCCCCTTCTTGGCCTCGCCGTCGTCCACCGCCCTGGTGCTCTCGGCGCGGCATGGTCAATGTGGTTAAGGAACGACTTCCATCGGACGTGGACTATACGTGGAGAGGCTGACAGCTGGGTCCACGGCAGCCGCAAGGAAGTGCCTCCTTATTACATGCAAAATAATTATTCCTCCACCTGACAGCGGGAACCCACCGGATGGGCCACCGTATTTCACGAAAAAAATGATTCGCCCCCTGACTTCTGGGACCCACGAGCTACATCTTCGCACGCAAGGAAGTGCGTCCGAAAAAAAATGATTCGCCCCCCTGACTGCTGGGACCCACCAGCTACATCTTCGCACGCAAGGAAGTGCGTCCGAAAAAAATTGATTCGCACCCGACTGCTGGGACCCACCAGCTACACCTTCGCACGCAAGGAAGTGCGTCCGGGCAAAAAAAAATGATTCGCCCCCTGACTGTTGGGACCCAGTAACTACACCTTCACACGCAAGGAAGTGCGTCCGGGAAAAAAACGATTCGCCCCCCTAACTGCTGGGACCCACCAGCTACATCTTCACAGGCAAGGAAGTGCCTGATAGTCGGGACCCACCTGGTCGAAGCGTACGTAGCGTTGTCATTCTGGTCACGAATGTGTATGTACATACTGGTCGATGTAGAGGCGCGCACATGTCGTAGTAGAGGCGCGCACGTAGCATGTACACGTACGTACAACGGCCAGGGTGCAAGAAAGAAAATACGGCCACGTATGTGTACATACGAGCAGGGTCTCGAACGCCTACTCGCGCATACGTACGGCCAGGGCTCGTGTACATGGCTGGGTCGGAACAGAGAAAAAGCGTCGTCCTCGTGTTCATGGGGAGGCAACGGAATGTGTAGTGTTCATGGGGAGGCAACGGAATGCGTCGTGTTCATCGGGAGGCAACGGAATGTGTCATGTTCATCGGGAGGCAACGGAACACGTGGGAGCCAACCGGCTGGGTCAGAACAGAATGCGTGGCCATGTTCATCGAGAGGGCTTGGACGGAACAAGCGATGGAAACGAGGCCTGGCGTACCGCAGAACGGAGGAAACGGACCTCCTACGGTCGAAACGGGGGTCCTGTTGATCGGGAGAGGTGTGGCGTATCGCAAAACGGAGGAGACGGACCTCCTACGGTCGAAACGGGGGTCCTGTTGATCGGGAGGGGTGTGGCGTACCGCAAAACAGACGAAACGGACCTCCTACGGTCGAAACGGGGGTCCTGTTCAACGGGAGGGGTGTGGCGTACCGCAAAACAGGACTCCACGGGATACTGTTCATCTCCATCGTCGACCTCCTCCAGCCTCCACGGGCTACCGTCGACCTCCTCCAGCCTCCACGGGCTCCTGTTCATCCAACCTCCACCGCGCGCTACTCCACCGGCTACTGTTAAACCACCCCTCCACCAACTACTGTTCATCCAGCCCTCCACACCACGGGGTCCTGTTCAACCACCCCTCCACGGGCACCCCTCCACCGTCTACTGTTCATCCAGCCCTCCACACCACGGGGTCATGTTCATCCAGAGGCAACGCCACCGCTCACTGTTCATCCAACCCCCCCCCCCCCCCCCCCCCCCCCCGCAACGTTCACTGTTCATCCAATCGATCGGCTTTAGTTAGCAGAAGTAGCGAAGGAATCGCTCAATCGGGTTCAGTTAACAACCATCGATCAATCACTCGGGTTCAGTAACACGTAGCCTGCAGTGCAATCGCTCGGGTTCAGTTAGAGCCCAACACCTCGCGCGGGTTCAGTTAGAGCCAACACCTCACACACACGCGCGTACGTGTACAAGAGAAACGCGCATCGCTCGGCCCCCGACCTCCCACCGTAACCGAGAACTCCCCGAAATTTTCCTCGCCCTCGCTTCTACCATGGTTTTTTCCGTCATGGACTGCCCAAAGAATGTCATGCAGCTGCGTCTCCGGCCCGCCCAGGATAAAAAGCCCATTTTCTGTCATGATTTTTTGTCATAGAAGTAGGTGCCCACCACATCTATGATGATACCGGGTTTTGTCACAATTATCGTCATAGAAGTGTCATATGTATGACAGAAAAAATTCGTTCGGCCCAAAATGTCACAGATGT
This sequence comes from Triticum urartu, assembly GCF_003073215.2. Taxonomy (NCBI): domain Eukaryota; kingdom Viridiplantae; phylum Streptophyta; class Magnoliopsida; order Poales; family Poaceae; genus Triticum; species Triticum urartu. Next base: position 146,106,052 of record NC_053026.1, on the reverse strand, counting down.
GTCTTTTTTTGTAGTGTATGCTGTAATTTCTTTGTTGTATAGTCTTGGTTTATTCTTGGTTGGTATGCTGTAATTTAGGCCGGAAGATTCAGTGGATATCAGTGTTGTCGGTCTTCAGGCCGGCCCGTTCCTCATATGGGCCAAAACCTAGGCCTATAATCATCTTGGGCCATTAGCAGGTCTAAACCTATAGTTGTTTCCCGACTTTTACAGGCCGAGTAAAGTTCTGTGCAGCTGGGCCAGAGAATACCATGGGCTTTTAACAGGCTAAAACCTAGATTGGGCTAGCTTTGAGCCGAAAAGTTCATGGGCCATTACAGGCCAAAACTGCCTAAGGCCCATGTTTGGTCCAAATAGGCCGAGCAGTTAACAGACCAAAATATATCTCGGGCCTGTTTGGCCCAATAAAATTATGGGAATTAAGAAGGCCAGTATCTACGCAGGCCATAGGCCTAAGTGTCTCACGGGCCATTATCAGATGGGCTGTAAGCAGGCCGGATTCAATGCGGGCTATACTTAGGCCCAACTGTTGCACGAGCCATTAACAGGCCGATAGGCCAGTTGGGCTGAAATTTATACACGAAGCCTACAGGTCGTTAAGAGGCCTAAAGTTACTTCAGACAAGAAATAGCCCAGTTTTTGCATGGGCCGTTAAATGGCCTAAAGTGAAATGGGCCGACAACGTCCCAGATGCACCATGGGCCGCTAGCCAAAACTATTATCGGGTCGAACTGGTAAACGGGCATTTAACAGGCTGAAATACAAACATGTCTTAGTATGGGCCCAAAAGAACAGTGGCCTGTTAACGGGCCTGATCCGATATGGGCCGTAATTTGGCCCAAAACACGGTAGGCTGTGAACGGGCCTGATCTGGTATGGGCCTCAATTTGACCCAAAACATGGCAGGTTGTTAACAGGCTAGCCCACTAGTGTCTGAAAAAACATGGTGGGCCTTTAGTTGGGCCGGCCTTTTCACCGGAATGGGCGTCTGTTGGGCCGTGCCACATGTCGACGTATCATAGGCACCTCCTGTCCAATGAGTGGATGACATCTATCCAAACGTTGAGCCAACACGTGTTTCCTCCAGCCAATGAGAATTTTACACGTGGAAAATCACCATTGGTCCGGGCTGTTAACGGGTTATCAGATCCAAAACTGGACCCGATAGCTTAACGGCGACCCGTTACGGTTGATGCCACGTGTCAGTCACCCTTGACGATAGCACTTCTATGATGCGTGATTTATCATTATGGAAGTGGACACTTCTGTGATGATAATTTTGGTAATGTCATGGAACACTTTTATGACAGAACAATTATGACTATCTTGATTCTGTCATAAAATCATCATGGATATACATGCATGATAGAAAACGTGACCTACTGTGACAAACACATATCATCACGGAAGTGTATTTTTTTGTAATGAGTTGTGCTGCATCATCCCTTCCTCTTTGGGGAAATACCGACGTAGTTCAAGTCGCATCAATACCCAAGAGTATTAAGGTGTGATCATGTTTTGCTTGTGAGAGAGGTTTAGTCAATGGGTCTGTCACATTCAGATCCGTGAATATATTTTGCAAATTTCTATGTCTACAATGCTCTGGATGGAGCTACTCTAGCTAATTGACCCCACTTTCAATACGTATCCAGATTGAGATTCATAGTCATCTGAATCGATGTCAAAGCTTGCGTCGATGTAACTCTTTACAACGAACTCTTTATCACCTCCATAACCGAGAAATATTTCCTTAGTCCTCTAAGGATAATGTTGACCGATGTCCAGTGATTCACTCCTGGATCACTCTTGTACCTCCTTGCCAAACCCATGGCAAGGCACACAATAGGTCATGTACACAGTATGGCATACTTTACAAAACCTATGATTGAGGCATAGGGAATGACTTTCATTCTCTCTATATAGTCTGTCGTGGTCGGGTTTTGAGTCTAAGCCAACTTCACACCTTGTTACACAGGCAAGAACCCTTTCTTTGACTGATCCATTTTGAACTTCTTCAAAACTTTGTCAAGGTATGTGCTTTGTGAAAGTCCTATTAAGCATCTCGATCTATCCCTATAGATCTTCATGCCCAATATATAAGCAGCTTCGCCGAGGTCTTTCATTGAAAAATTCTTATTCAAGTATCCCTTTATGCTATCCAGAAATTCTATATCATTTCCAATCAATAATAAGTCATCCACATATAATATAAAAAATGCTACAGAGCTCCCACTCACTTTCTTGTAAATACAGGCTTCATCATAAGTTTGTATAAACCCGTATGCTTTGATCACCTCATCAAAGTGTATATTCCAACTCCGAGATGCTTGCACCAGTCCATAGATGGATCGCTGGAGCTTGCACACTTTGTTAGCACTTTTAGGATCGACAAAACCTTCTGGTTGCATCATATACAACTCTTCTTTAAGAAATCCATTAAAGGAATGCAGTTTTGACCCATTTGCCAAATGTCATGATTATAAAATGTGGCAATTGCTAACATGACTCGGACTGACTTAAGCATCGCTACGGGTGAGAAGGTCTCACCGTAGTGAACCCCTTAAACTTGTCTAAAACCTTTCATGACAAGTTGAGCTTTGTAAATGGTGACATTACCATCTGCGCATGTCTTCTTGAAGATCCATTTATTCTCAATGGCTTTCCGATCATCAGGCAAGCCACCAAAGTCCACACTATTCTCATACATGGATCCTATCTCAGATTTCATGGCCTCAAGCCATCTAGTGGAATATGGGTTCATCATAGCTTCTTCATAGTTCGTAGGTTCGCCATGGTCGAGTAACATGACTTCCAGGACAGGATTACCATACCACTCTAGTGCGGAAAGTGCTCTGTTCGACCTACAAGGTCCAGTAGTAACTTGATCTGAAGTTTCATGATCATCAACATTAGCTTCCTCTCTAGTTGGTGTAGGCATCATGGGAACAAATTTCTCTGATGTGCTACTTTCCAAATTGAGAGAGGGTACAATTATCTCATCAAGTTCTACTTTCCTCCCACTCACTTCTTTCGAGCGAAACTCCTTCTCTAGAAATGTTCCATTCTTGGCGACAAAGATCTTGCCTTCAGATCTGTGGTAGAAGGTGTAGCCAATTGTTTCCTTAGGGTATCCTATGAAGATGCACTTCTCCTATTTGGGTTCGAGCTTATCAAGCTGAAGCCTTTTGACATAAGTGTCGCAACCTCAAACTTTAAGAAACGATAGCTTAGGTTTCTTGCCAAACCATAGTTCATGCGATATCGTCTCAACGAATTTAGATGGTGCCCTATTTAATGTGAATGCGGTTGTCCCTAATGCATAACCCCAAAACTGTAGTGGTAAATTGGTAAGAGACATCATTGAACGCACCATATCCAATAAAGTACGGTTACGACGTTCGGATACACCATTACGCTATGGTGTTCCAGGTTGCGTGAGTTGTGAAACAATTCCACATCGTTTTAAATGAAGGCCAAACTTGTAACTCAAATATTCGCCTTCGCGATCAGATCTAGAAACTTTATTTTCTTGTTATGATGATTCTCCACTTCACTCTGAAATTATTTGAACTTTTCAAATGTTTCAGACATGTGTTTCATCAAGTAGATATAGCCATACCTACTCAAATCATTTGTGAAGGTCAGAAAATAACGATACCCGCCGCGTGCTTCAACACCCATCGGACCGCATACATCGGTATGTATTATTTCCAATAAGTCATTAGCTCACTCCATTGTTTTGGAGAACAAAGTTTTAGTCATCTTGCCCATGAGGCATGGTTCGCAAGTATCAAATGTTTCATAATCAAGTGATTCCAAAAGTCCATCTGCATGGGGTTTCTTCATGCGCTTTACACCAATATGACCTAAACGGCAGTGCGACAAGTATGTTGCACTAACATTATCAACTTTGCATATTTTGGCATCAATATTATGAATATGTGTATCACTACGATCGAGATTCAATAAACCATTCACATTGGGTGTATGACCATAGAAGGTTTTATTCATGTAAACAGAACAACAATTATTCTCTAACTTAAATGAATAAACATATTGCAATAAGCATGATCTAATCATATTCATGCTCAAAGCAAACACCAAATAACATTTATTTAGGTTCAACATTAATCCCGAAGGTAGAGGGAGTATGCGATGGTGATCATATCGACCTTGGAATCATTTCCAACACACATCGTCAGCTCGCTTTTAACTAGTCTCTGCAACTCCTGCTTCAAGTTACTAATCTTAGCAACTGAACCGGTATCAAATACCTAGGATTTACTTTGAACACTAGTAAAATACACATCAATAACATTTATATCAATTATACCTTTATTCACTTTGCCATCCTTCTTATTCGCCAAGTATTTGGGGCAGTTCCATTTCTAGTGAACATTTCCTTTGCAGTAGAAACACTTAGTTTCAGGATTGGGTCCACCTTTGGGCTTCTTCACAGGAGTGGCAACTTTCTTGCCATTCTTCTTGACATTACCTTTCTTTCCCTCGCCCTTTTTCCTTGAAACTAGTGGTCTTGTTAACCATCAACACTTGATGCTCTTTCTTGATTTCTACCCTCGCCGATTTCAGCATCGCGAAGAGCCTGGCAATCGTTTTTGTCATCCCTTACATATTATAGTTCATAACAAAGTTCTAGTAGCTTGGTGATAGTGACTAGAGAACTCTGTCAATCACTATCTTATTTGGAAGATTAACTCACACTTTTTTCAAGCGATTGTAGTACCCAGACATTCCGAGTACATGCTCACTTGTTGAGCTATTCCCCTCCATCTTGTAGGCACAACACTTGTCAGAGGTCTCATACCTCTTGACACGGGCATGAATCTGAATTACCAATTTTCAGCTCTTGGAACATCTCATATGCTTCGTGGAGTTCAAAACCTTTTTGAAATTCCGGTTCTAAGATGTAAAGCATGGCACACTAAAGTATCAAGTAGTCATCATATCAAGCTTGCAAAATGTTCATAACGCCTGCATCTGCTCCTGCAACAGTTTTTTCACATAGCGGTGCATCAAGGACAAAATTCTTCTGTGCAGCAATGAGGGTAATTGTAACGCCCTCGATGCGGCTATATCTCCCACGTGTCGAAGCATGACTTAGAGGCATAACCGCATTGAAAGCAATGTCGCTAGTGAGGTAATCTTCACACAACCCATGTAATACATCAGGGAAAGATACATAACTGGCTTACAATCGCCACTTCACACAATACATGAATACAGCATTACATCAACCAGATACAGTCAAGGTCCGACTACGGAACCAAAATAAAATAAGACTACCCCAAATGCTACACAGATCCCCGATCGACCCCAACTGGGCTCCACTACCGATCAACTGGAAGCGGATCAACATAAAGGACAAGATCTTCATCGAGCTCCTCCTTGAGCTTGGTTGCGTCACCTACTCGGTAACATCGGCACCTGCAAACTGGTTTTGGAAGTATCTGTGAGTCACGGGGACTCAGCAATCTCACACCCTCGCGATCAAGACTATTTAAGCTTATGGGTAAGGTAAAGGTATGATGTGGAGCTGCAGCAAGAGACTAGCATATATGGTGGCTAACATACGCAAAAGAGAGCGAGAAGAGAAGGCAAAGCACGATCGAGAAACTATGATCAAGAAGTGATCCTAGAACAACCTACGTCAAACATTACTCCAACACCGTGTTCACTTCCTGGACCCCGCCGTGAAGAGACCATCATGGTTACACACGCGGTTGATGTATTTTAATTAAGGTCAACTTCAGGTTTTCTACAACCGGACATTAACAAATTCCCATCTGCCCATAACCACGGGCACGGCTTTCGAAAGTTCAGCTCCCTGCGGGGGGGGGGGGGGGGGGGGGGGGGGGGGGGGGGGGGGTCCCAACTTAGCCCATCACAAGCTCTCACGGTCAACGAAGGATATTCCTTCTAGCGGGAAGACCCGATCAGACTCGGAATCCCGGTTACAAGACATTTCGACAATGGTAAAACAAGACCAGCAAAGCCGCCCGATGCGCCGACAAATCCCGATAGGAGCTGCACATATCTCGTTCTCAGGGCACACCGGATAGGTCAAGCTACGAGTAAAACCAACCCTCGAGTTGCCCCGAGGTGGCCCCGCAGGCTGCCCGTTTCGGACCAACACTCAGAGGAGCACTGGCCCGGGGGGTTTAAAATAAAGATGACCCTCAGGCTCGCGAAAACCCAAGGGAAGGTTATAGGTTGTTAGTGCAAATGGTAAAACCAAGGTTGGGCCTTGCTGGAGGAGTTTTATTCAAGGCGAACTGTCAAGGGGTTCCCATTATTACCCAACCGTGTAAGGAACACAAAATCCGGGAACATAATGCCGATATGATGGAAACTAGGGCGGCAAGAGTGGAACAAAACACCAGGCATAAGGCCGAGCCTTCCACCCTTTACCAAATATATAGATGCATTAATTAAATAAGAGATATTGTGATATCCCAACAAAATATCCATGTTCCAAACATGGAACAAGCTCCAATCTTCACCTGCAACTAACAACGCTATAAGAGGGGCTGAGCAAAGCGGTAACATAGCCAAACAACGGTTTGCTAGGACAAGGTGGGTTAGAGGCTTGGTTCAACAATATGGGAGGCATGATAAGCAAGTGGTGGGTATCGCAGCATAGGCATAGCAAAAGAGCGAGCAACTAGCAAGCAAAGATAGAAGTGATTTCGAGGGTATGGTCATCTTGCCTGAAATCCCGCAAGGAAGAAGAACGAGTCCATGAAGAAGACAAACAGACGTAGATGAACGGATCCTCACAACTCCGGAACGAAACCGAAGCTAACGCGAGAAGTAACCCAGAAAGAAACAAACAACAAAGTAAACAACCATCACATAATCATGGCATGATGCACAATCGAGTATGATGCATCTCCGGTTTAATGAAGCATGGCACGGCAAAGTGCACAAGCAATCCTACAAATTAAGTGGAGCTCAATATGCATCCCCGTTGCATATTGACGAAACACCACGTTCAAGTTATTTAGTTCGATCTCGTTTATGTACCCAACAATATTAAATGTTGTTAACCATGGCAAGAGGGTGAAGCAAAAGTAAACTAAACCTTTAGGCATGTTTAAATGAGGCCGGAAATAACAAACAACAATTCCAGTAAAACCCCATATGCATATTATCAGGTTTGGTACTGTTATGCCCTAAACACAATTTTAGAGTTACTAATCATGCTAGATGAGTGCATCATGTTAAACTAGGCATTTTTCCACCCCATTTACATATAAAGTTTATTAAATTCCGAGTTATGGTTATTTAGTTATGAAATAAATAATTTTAGCATGGCATAGGAGCAAATTTAACAAAACAACATTTTAAACATTTTAAACATGGATGAAAGTTGCAAATAATTAACCTACACATAATTCTAAGCATTTTTCATATATAATTCATTTTAATCCGATGCACCAATTGAGAGTTATTATATGCATGTTGTCTAGGGGGTTTCCTGCAAAACTGCTGTCTCTGGAAATTAGCTAAAACGTTCTGCAAAAAAAACACCTCTCGGGCCAAATCTGGTGCACTGCTGGGCTGAACAGAGAGGAGGGACTGGAGCTATGCTCACATTGGGCCACTGGGCCAGAAGCGGTGAAGTGGTGACGGGCCAAGAGGAGGCACCGCTGGGCCTTGGCGGCAGAGGGAGCTGGGCCGCCGCGTTGGACCTCGTAGGCAGAGCGAAGCGGAGGTAGCGCGATCGGGCACGACGTCTCTGATCGACAGGAAGCAGGTTCAGTGCAGGGCGAGGCAGGGGAATTGGCCGGCGACACAGGTGGGCTCCGACGAGGTCGCCGGTGGCCGGGGACGAGGCCTAGCTGCCGGGATCCGGCTGGAACGAGCAAGTGCGGTGGAGTGCCAGTCGGATCTGGTGGTGGAAGCCGACAGTGGCTGGCGCGGCCGCATGCGAGGAGGTCAACGCGAGGCCGGAGGTGACGAGGGACTTGGCGCGGGGCGACGGCTTGGCGCGTAGAGGAGGCCAGCGGGAGGAAGAGCAGCTCGGGCGCGCTCGGGGTCGAGCTCGTGCGTGAAGTCCTCGGCCACGGGAAGCTGGGTATGTCACAGGCTCGGGGAGGCATCGAGCGATCTCCATCTCGTTGCAGGGGATGCAGGGGTGGCAGGGACTAGGCGACCTTGATGCAGGGGAGAGGTGGAGGCGTGGATTCAGTGAGGCGGCGGAGTTCCTTCGGCGGCCATGGCGCCTAGGTGCTCCCTGTTGCAGCAGTACGAGAGAAAGAGAGAGATGAGAGAGGGGGAAACGGGAGGAGCAAGGGAAGAACGAAGCAGAGAGGAAAGGAGGCGCTCATCTCTTCCATGGAGCTCGGCTCGGGGACGAGGCCCTCGGCTGGCTCGGGCGATGGGTGATGCGGAGGCATTTGTCTGCGGGGTGGATCTGGTTGGTGGAGGTTTAGATCGAGAGAGATGCAGGGATTGGTTCGGCGTGGAATCCGAGGAAGTGAGTGGCGGTGGTGGGATGGATCCCTAGGAATTAGGGATTTGGTCTAGGTTAGGCTAATATATATAGCAAGTGGGTTTGGTTAGGGGCTATATCGTCCCTCCGGTCGCAATCGGACGATTGCGAATAAAATAGCTAGGGGTTACAAATAAGAAAACGATGACATTTTGTAGATGTTTGGGGATGATCCGGACACAACGGTAATGACTGTCCGGGTCGGGTCTGGGACAACTTTCGGGCGCGCGCGCGAGGAGGGCCGTGGGCTGATGAGAGGTTAGGTTGGGCCTGGCGGTAGGTAGTGGGTTGTGTAGATGGTCTCGAGCTGAGAGAAGAGAAGAGAGGGAAGCCCGTCGACTGTTTTTGGAGACCGAAAATGTCTGACGTTTGACCGACTATAATGCCGCTATAGTTATCCATTGGGGCGTCAAACGGACTCCAAATGCGATGAAACTTGGCAGGCGGCCTACTAACAACAAAAAAACACCGCACGCCAACTCTCATCCCATTCCGAGAACATTTTCCGGCCACTTATAAAATAATATCTCGAACGTGCCGCGGGCGCGTGCAAGTGTGTCTGGGCTCAGAACGGACAACGGACGGAACTGGGGGAACCCGGACGGATGCAAGTTTGAAAACAGATGATGCAATGCACACGATGACATGATGAAATGCAACACACAAGCACATGACATGGCAACGTCGGCGAATAACAGGAAGACACCTGGCACATCGGTCTCGGGGCGTCACAACAATCCTCAGACCATGGACCTAGTCCGCATCATTGCTACTATCAACTATCAACTTATATTTCTCTAGGAACATATCAAAAATAGGGGAGCTATATTGCGAGCTATTGATCTACAACATAGATATGCAAAAACTATTAAGACTAAGTTCATGATAAATTTAAGTTTAATTAGTCAAATTACTAATGAACTCCAACTTAAATTAACATCCCTCAAGTTATTTAAGTGATACATGATCCAAATCAACTAACCCATGTCCGATCATCACGTGAGATGGGGTATTCATCAATGGTGAACATCTCTATGTTGATCATATCTACTATATGACTCATGTTCGACCTTTCGGTCTCCAGTGTTCTGAGACCATGTATGTACATGCTAGGCTCATCAAGTTTAACCCAAGTATTCTGCATGTGTAAAATTGTCTTACACTTGTTGTACGTGAACATAGAGTCTATCACACCCGATCATCACGTGGTGTCTTGAAACAACGAACTGTAGCAATGGTGCGTACTCAAGAAGAACACTTTTATCTTGAAATTAAGTGAAGGTATCGCGGGAAACATGACCACCTGTGGGACCAGAGGGCCCCTTGCTGGTTCGGCAGGGGGAGGTCGCGTTGCACAAAGAGCAGACCGGCGTGGGGCAGCGCGACTGTCACGCCCAATATGCGACTCTATCCTAAAGAGACTCGAAGGTCCCACCAAGGATAGAACCGCATATTGACACACTTTTGCAAGGTGGATATCATTACATCAAACCATTACATAAATAGTTGGGGTTACATACAAGGCATACAAATGCCGCAAGAATACATCAATACATCATACAAGAGAACAACATCCGACTACGGATGAAACACAAACAAAAGCTCTAACAACATCCATCCTGCTAGCCCAGGCTGCCGACCAAGAACCTAACCAAGATCGACGAAGAAGAAGAACTCAAAACGGGCAAAGATCGCTCTCGTGTCATGATCATCGCATTACCTGTACCTGCAACTGTTGGTGTAGTAAATCTGTGAGCCACGAGGACTCAGCAATCCCATTACCATGGGTATCAAGACTAGCAAAGCTTAAAGGGTATGGAAGGATAAGTGGTGAGGTTGCAGCAGCGGCTAAGCAATGTATGGTGGCTAAGTTACGAATACAAGAATCGGATGAGAAACTACGCAACGGTTGCAAACTAGTAGTGATCAATAAGTGATCCTGAACTACTTATGTTCAAACATAACCCAACCGTGTTCTCCTCTCGAACTTCCCCGAAAAGAGACAGTCGTGGTTACGCAACGCGGTTGGTGTATTTTAAAAGAGTTTACTTCAATTCTTCTACAACCGGATATTAACAAATTCCCATTTGCCACATAACCGCGGGAACGACTCTTGAAAGTTTAAACCCTGTAGGGGTGTCCCAACTTAGCCCATGACAAGCTCACGATCCTCGGGGACAATCCTCCATCGCGGCACCCTCTGATTAGACTCGAAATCCCGGTGCACAAGACATATCGATAATGGTAAAACAAGTCCAGAAAGAACTCCCGATGCACCGACCTAGCCTGATAGGAGTTGTGCGGTCTCGTTCTCAGGGTACACCGGATGAGTCAGCCTACAGGTATACCAAATACCTCGAGTTTCCCCGAGGCAGCCCCGCAATCTGCCCGTTTGGGACCAACACCATTAGCACTGGGCGCCCCTGTATGTAGAAAATCCTCGGGTTCATGACGCCCTATGCCAATTATTTGTTAGGTTCAAGTATTATTAGCGCAAATGTTAAAACCAATATTGGGCTTTGCTGGAGGAGTTTTATTCAAAGCGAACTATCAAGATGGGCCCATAAACCCTCACCGTGTTAGGTACGCAAAATCAAGGAACATAACACCGGTATGATGGAAACTAGGGCAGAAAGAGTGAAACAAAACACCATGCAAAAGGTAGAGCCTTCCATCCTTTACCAAGTATATATGTGCATTAATTGAATAAGAGATATTGTGATATCCCATGATATCCATGTCCCAACATGGAAAACCTGCAACTGCACCTGCAACTAGCAACACTATAAGAGGTGCTGAGTAAAGCGGTAACATAGCCAAACAACGGTTTGCTAGGAAGGGTGAAAAGGTTAGAGGCTATCATGGCAATTTGGGAGGCTTCAGAAACAAGTGGTAGGTAGCGCGACATAGCAATAGCATCGAGACAACTAGCATAGCAAAGATAGTAGTGAGATCCAAGGTGACGGTCATCTTGTCTGAAATCCCGCTAGGAAGAAGAACGAGTCCATTTAGAAGACGAGCCAACGTAGTCGAACGGATCCTCACAATCGCAACGTAACCAGAACTATCAAGGAGAAGCGCAACTGAAAAGAAGGAAACATCATGGTTACAACCATCACATAAACATGGCATGATGCACAATCATATATGATGCATGTCCGGTTTAATGAGGCATGTCATGGCAAAGTGCACAAACAATACTACAAATTAAGTGGAGCTCAATATGCAACGAGTTGCATATTGACGAAACACCACATTCATTTATTTAGTTCTCTCCCATTTATGCTACCCAACAACATTAAATGTTGGTTAGCCTAGCAAGAGGTGAAACATGATAAAACTACATATCTAGGAAAGTTTAAATGATGCCGGAACAACAAACAACAATTCCAGAAAATCCCCATATGTCATTTAGCAATTTTAATGCAAGCGACAATTTTAAGCATTTAAATGTTGTTAACATGATGCGGATGACATATGCAAGTTTATGAAAATGTTGACATGAGCATATTATGAAGCATTTTGTCACCGTGGCGGAACGAAAGAGGTGCTATGGTAACTACAACGGAAATGGTGCCACGACAACATATTCGTTGATCCGACAACTCATTGAGATACCGATGCAAAAGAACAAGTGTGCGGAGCGAGTCATGCAAGGATGGTGGGGTTATCCCGGATTCCGGGTGTCCCACGAGTTGGTGGCAAAGGCAAACGAGGAACGTGCAAGAGACAATTCGGACACGGGGCAACCACGGGCATCTCATATATCACACATGCATTCGTTCACGGCTCAACTTGGCGGTTATACCTTCGAAGCGTGCATGTTCGGAGTAAATCGGGTTCGCAGTGGAAGTAGTGGTACGCGGGTCTTGTCGGATCCATGCAACGATAGTTGTACATGGTTCGTAGAAGTTCAGGCCGTCATTGTACTTGGAGGAAGAAAACACACGGTGACGGAGAGGGACGCATCCGAGGACTTCAGGGGTCACCGTTGAACTTGACGAAACCCGTGGTGGCAGAGAGGTACTCGTCGGCGATAGTCGTTCGGGCGGCAAGTGTCGTCAAACTTGACGGGCGTCATGTAGTCATACACTTCGGTGGTAGTCGTTCACGTTCGTATGGGTACTTGGCACCATTGTCTCTCGAGTACTTGATATACACTTCGATGGTAGTCGTTTACGTTCGTATGGGTACTTGGCGCCATTGTGTCTCGACTACTTGATGGTTCCGGTTGGGGCAGCAAAACATAGTCGACCTTGATGATGTTTCGATGCGGTACTTGGCGAACCAAAACAAGGCAGCACAAGGCGGTCTTCGAGGGACTTGGCGCGGGTCAACGGGAGTGAGGTAGGGGCGCGCTGGTCCAAGCAAGCGAACCACAGGGCAAGGTCGATGGAGGTGCGGGAAGAGTGGGCGGCTGCGGAGGAAGGCGGTGGCTTGGCGGACGATCTGGAGCAGGGAAGCAGAGGCCGACGGACGACGGGGATGGCCATCAGCGACGAACACCAAGGGCGGAGGTGCTGCAATCCTCCATGGCCTCAACGTGGTTCCTCATCTGAGGCGGCGACGGCAAGGGTGACGCTAGGGTGCTGGCGCACGGAGCATGGATGCAGTGGGGACGAGGGCTGCTGCTGCTGCCCCATGGCGGGCGGGGCACCTGGACGAGGAGGAGGCTGCGCGAGGACGACGGGGCAGCAGGGCGCGAGGCGAGCTTGGCGGCGGGGCCGGCGCCAGGAGACGGGGACGAGGCGTCGAGGATGAGGGAGGAAGGGAAGGAGAGGCGTGTTGGGGTTCCGGCGACGCAGGGCGCCGCGGCGGGGCTTGAGCGACGACGAGGCGCGGGACGAGGAGAAGGGCAGGGGATCGAGAGGAGAGGAAAATCGGGAGGGGGACGAGGTCGAGCGGGTGGCGGCCGAGTGGTGAACGAGAGGGAGATGAGTGGGATCGGGGGATTGGGCTAGGGTTATGTGCGGCTGGGCTTCAGGAGGCCTGGTGGGCCGGCCTGGCTGCTGGGCTTCTCTCTGATGCGCTGAGCTGCTGCTCTTTCTTTTCCTTTAGCCCATCAGGCCGAAATAAAGAAGCAAAATGCACAGGGGGGATGGGAGAGGGAAGAAGATAAAAAGAGAATTAATATGAGATCCTTAAATTTAGAACTAATTGAATAAATTGGTTTGGGCATTTTTAGAGAAAGAAAATTATCGCAAGTTTGAATTAAATTCAAACTTTGCTTCCAACCAAATCAAGTCCAAAAGAGCTGAAAATTGGCAGAGAGGGTGTAGGCATGGTTTAAGATTAATAGGGAAAGAATGAACATTTATGGAGGAGGGGAAAAGGTCACTTGCCAAAAATGAAAGAAAGAAGAAGGAAGGAAGATATGATGATGCATGGCCATGGTTTGAGAGAGAGATGATAAGGAATGATGCTCACCCACATCATAACAACAACACACCACATAAGGATGAACAAAATGCACATGGCAACAACATGATGATTACCACAAGGTATAAGATTAGCATGCAAAATTACAAGAGGCAATGCAATATGACAATATTGGCCATGACAATGCAATATAACAAAATGAGATGAGCATGGTGCAAGAAGCTAAGTTATGACAAGGCACTCAACATAGAGGAATAAATATATGCAAAATAATTATGATAATGTAACAAACAAAATAAACACACGACAACAACTAAAATAAATGGAAGGGAACTAGAGCATCGGTCTCGGGGCGTTACAGCGGTAGAGATCACACAGGCAATTTTACCTAGGTTCGGGCCACCGTGTGGCGTAAAACCCTACTCCTGCTTCTGTGGATTCATGGTGGAAGAGTGGTGGTAGAGCGTAGTACACTTGCCCGGCAGGGGCGGCAGTGACTATGTGCATATGGGTGTGAGTTGTCCAACCTTCTAACCCTTTCTACAGTTGCCATGGGCCTCCTTTTATAGATTAAGGGTTTACCACAATGACAAAGTATTCATTATGCACTGATAAGATAGCAAACAGTGCTATAATACCTAACTCTGCAGGCTAACAGGATGCATTTAATGCACCGCTTAACGTCACGTCATTGGGTGCCCGGCAAGCCTTGCAGGGCTATCTTGCCAGCTCCATGCCTACTTTCTTGACACGCCCCAGGACGGGTGTCATCTGTAGGCATCTCCTGTAGAAAGAGGCCGCCATGTGGCGAATGGCTGCCACTTAGTCACTTTGCGGCTTGACACCGCACTGATTGACGACGTGGGTCATGGCAGAGTAGTTGGGTGAGGTGGTTCTCCTCCGCGAGTCCCGGCAGGCCCTGCCAGGACGCCTTGGACGTCTTCTTCTAGGGTGGCCCCGTCCTTGTCGAGCTCGCCTGCCCGGCAAGGGAGGCTTTTCTCCTGGGGGTGTCCTGCTTCTCTGGCTTGATCTTGGTCCTCTTGATCTACATGTTGGTCCTTCTATGCTCTTGGTTCCTTGTACTCTGACTTGGGTTGTTGCCTTGATCTTGTTCCCGTGCCTATGCACAGTCTGGGCAATAGACCCAGGGTTTGTTCCATCGACAGAAGCTCCCGGGCCCGCCCCAAACGCGCTACCGAGCATCATCGGGGTAGGGCGTAATAAGTGCATAGGCGAGGGTGTTGAAGAGGCTGGTCTCTTGGGGCCTTCTTTGCTTCTTCATTAATCTTAGGTCCAGGCCAGTTTCCGGATTCGCCGCGCATTATGCAAAGCCAATAGTGGTGAGGCCGCTCTTGTAATGACCCGTGAATGACTTAAACGCACGGGGTAGAAACTACCAGTTCACTCTTCCGACCACGTCCTTATCCTTAGCCACGTATGCAACATGCATCGTGTGGGGTAGGTAACGGAGGCGCGTGGCATGGGAGAGCATCAAGGCGAGGGCCCAGTCTTCTTGAATTGGCGAAGGAGGACGGTGGTCGCCCGTTGAGGGAGCGACTCCCCTCCCTGGCCTGCCTATAAAAGGAGGGGCGAAGGGAGGGCAGAGTCATCCATCCTTGTGCTCCCCCTCCTCCGCTTCCCGCTTCTTGTTGGTTATGCTGAAGAGAATAGCCTAGGGCCAGCCCCTGGGCTCTTGGTCGAGGCTGGTGTTGCCAAATGTTGGTGCTGGTGCTCGGGGAGTGAGCCTGGTCCTTACTATGGTGAATCTCTCGGCGTCTTCGGGGCTCGCCCAGGAGGCAGGGCTGGAGATTGTCGATAATCCCAGCACTGCCCCTCCCGGAGGTCTTGGGGCTGATATCGGCGGGAGGTGCGCCTTCCTGCCCGCCGAGGTGGGGAGCAGCACGCCTCGAGCCCCCTGGCTGTCTTGGTCGCTCACCTTCTCCTCGAAAAAGGTGCCGGACCGCGAGGTCGGCACTGCCCAGGGATGGTGTTGACGCATACGAAGCCAGGGGAGAAGGAGAAGACGGGAGGCAGGCTGTCCAGTCGGAGTATGATAGCACCGACGCGTTTGTCTCATACCGGCGACCTGCTACCCTTTTGTCTAGCTCTCCCCCCTTTCCCCGGCGCCATCATCACCGTTTTCCCAGCTTCTGGGGAAAGGCTTGCCCCTCTAGCGCTTCTGCTTCATCCAGCGGTCTTCCAGCTAGGCTTCGACGTCTTCGCCCGCCGGAGCTTGTGCCGGAGTATTTGGACTGGTCCTGGAGGTGGTGACGAGGGGGTCGTTGTGGTGCTCCTCCCATCCTCCTCCTTCGTAGTCTCGCCACTCCTGATCTTGTCAGGCTGCACTTGGCAGGCCCTGACGAGATCGGGGTGGCGTTGTGCCTATGCACGCCACGCCCTCTTCTCTTCCCACTACATTACCCGGGACAAGAGAGACATGGAGAGGAGTTTACAAAGCAATTATCTTTTTTCAATCTTAAACTAGTAGTCACTTGCCAAATTTAATTCAAATAATGTAATCTCTCGAGTCCATGTTTGTGTTATGTAATGCTTGTACTTGTATTCTGCATATTAATGAAAAAGATGAACCTTGCCGGGAACTCGTGCATGTATATGTCCATGCAGAGGTGGGATGCCTCCTTAGCGTAAATAAACGAGTTTTCCCCAGCAGGCTATCCTGCCGGTACCTTTTTGCTTTCCGGGGAACTGCGTCTACCGGGCAAAAGTAAAGGGACTAGCCCCCCACCAACTTCTTTTTACCAGAGGCCACTGTGACCATTCTAACTGAAGCAACGCTCAAGTCAAGAATGGGAGCACCTAAGTCTAAAAGGAGTGGCGAGGTTTTCTCATGCACAAGTTATAGCTTACGGAACACTAATGGACAAGGGGTAGAACTTATCTGTTTGTCTTGCCGGGATCGCAGTACCGGGCCATCTTCTCAACTCCTTGTTGAAGCCAAATTCACGGAAGGAACCTGCAGCTTCATGTAGATGAGAATGAATGCAGGATGCGATCCTATCTATATGCATATGCAAATGCTCGTGAAATTCTTATGCAATGCTCTTGCAATGCTCATGTATGCATGCAACTTGGTTGCCCCCCCCCACAGCGCTTCGTTTATCTTCTCTTGCACAGGGTCATCGCCCTGGATTTGTACTAGGGGTTACATGAAGCTGAGGCAAGGCTTGTACAAAAGGGTGGCTGCCGAGCAGGGCCCGGCAGCCGTGCCTTATGGGTAGAACTTGCGGAGATGCTCAATATTCCATGAGTTTTGCAACTGAGTGCCATCTCCGGTCTCCAGGCGAACTGTGCCAGGTCTGGTGACTCGTACTACCCAGTAAGGGCCTTCCCACTTTGGCGACAACTTGTTTGACCCTTGGCGGACTGAACGTACCTAAGGACAAGGTCGCCTTCCTCAAAACACCGGGCATGAACCCTGCGGCTATGATAGCTACGCATGGCTTGTTGATAGCGTGCAGCACGCATAGCAGCCCAGAGACGGTTCTCCTCGAGTAGCACAGCACCGTCACGCCGGTACTGATCTTGAGCTACTTCATTCTAGGCAAGCACTCAAGGCGATCCGTAAATGAGTTCCGTGGGGATAACTGCTTCTGCCCTGTAGACCAGTGAGAAGGGAGTCTGCCCGGTGGCTCGGTTTGGTGTCATTCTGAGGGACCAGAGAACGACCGGCAGCTCCTCGATCCACCGCCTGCCGTGCTTCTGCAATGTATCAAAGGTTCTTGTCTTGAGTCCCCGCAACACTTCAGCGTTCGCCCTCTCAGCTTGTCCATTGCTCCGGGGGTGTGCCACAGAGGCAAATGAGATATTGCATCTGAGGGCATGAACATATTGCATGAAGGCGCGGCTCATGAACTGGGTGCCGTTGTCGATAATGATCCTTGCTGGAACTCCAAAACGACACACCAATTCTTATAAGAACTTGATAGCTGATTGAGCCGTCACCTTTCTCACGGCAGTCACTTCTGGCCACTTTGTAAACTTATCGATGGCAACGAACAAGAATTTAGAGCCCTCGATTGCTCGGGGGAAAGTGTCGAGGATATCGAGCCCCCAAACCAAAAATTGCCATGATAAAGGGATTGTGTGAAGAGCTTGGGCCGGTAGGTGTATGTTCTTGGAATGGAACTGGCAGGCTTCACATTTGGTGACGAGCTCGATCGCATCTTGGAAGGCTGTGGGCCAATAGAATCCTTGCCGGAATGCTTTCCCAACTAATGTCCTTGATCCAATGTGGGAGCTGCACATGCCTTTGTGCATCTCAGCCAGCAGTTCCTTTCCTTCTTTCCGGTAGACGCACTTCAATTTCACACCGTTGGGCCTCCTTTTGTATAGAGTGTCATCGACAAACTGATACATACTGGCCCTCCGAGCTACTCTTTCAGCTTCATCTTGGTGCCGGAATCTCTCCGGTTTGGAGGAAGTGGACTATGTGGCTTGCCCAAGTTGGAGCCTGGGGCTCGGCAACGAGGACTAGCAGCACCTCCTCTACTGCGGGAGCACATGCCTCGTTCGTGGGTCCATGGGCCTGGCTGGAGGGTGTGGTCTGGCAGATGGTGAGGAGTTGTTTTAGGCAGGGTCTCTGCTAGGAGCGGGCGTCTCTACCAGGAGAGGCTTACCGGAGTCCAACTTTCTCCTTTTCCGGGCCATTGTTGCTGGGGATACGGAGGGCTGAGTGAGATGGGGAACAAAAGTCCCTAGTTCCACAGGAAGCTTCTGCGCAACACACTTTGACAGATGATCAACTATGTTGTTTTCCGCACGGGGTACATGCTCTGTTTGCAATCCGTCAAAGCGTTCATCCAATCTCCTCACTTACTTGACGTATGCCTCCATCAATGGGCTTTGGTAATCCTTGTTGACTTGTCTCACCGCAAGCTGTGAATCTCCTCGAATGATCAACTTCTTAATTCCCAATTCTGCAGCAATCCTAAGCCCGGCAAGGAGCCCTTCATACTCTGTTGTATTGTTGGTTGCCTCTTCCCGGGAAAAATGCATCTAGACGACATACTTCAAGTGCTCCCCGGAGGGGGCAACAAGAAGCATGCCAGCCCCTACGCCTTGTAGGGAAAAGGCACCATCGATACATATCCATTCTTGGGGCGATTCCTTGTCGGGAATAACTGTCTCTGGCACTTCCTCATCAAGGGTTGGCATCCATTCTGTAATAAACTCTGCCAATGCCCTGCTCTGAATTATTGACGTGCTCTCAAACTTCAAACCAAAACTGGATAACTCCAAAGCCCACTCCACTATTCTACCGGTAGCCTCAGGGTTTCGGAGTATCCTTTGCAACAGGAAACGAGTGACAACAGTGATCTCATGGGCTTGGAAGTAGTGGTGCAGTTTCCTTAAGGCCCTGATGATACCAAAGATCAACTTTTGCATGCCAGAGTACCTCGATCTAGCCCCCTGCAACAAGGAGTTGATGAAGTAAAGTGGGTGCTGCACCACTTTCTTCTTTGGCGCATCCTTGGGGTTGCTCTCGCTGTCGTGCTCACTGCTGTCTTGATCTTTCTCTGGCTCCGCCGGTCCTTGCTCACTCTCTGCCTCATCCACTTCCCGCTGCGCCACCAAGGCCACACTAACCACTTGGTTGGTTGCTGCCAAGTACAGCAGCGACGGCTCTTGCGGTTTGGGAGCAACCAAGGTAGGCACAGAGGATAAGTAGGTCTTCAACTCGGGCAAAGCCGCATCTGCTTCCGAAGTCCACTTCATGGGCCCTGCCTTCTTCAAGATTTTGAAGAATGATAGGGCGCGCTCGGCAGACTTGGAAATGAATCTACTTAGCGCGGCAACATACCCTGTCAGACGCCTCACATCCTTATCTGTCCTTGGCGCCTGGATCTGCTCGATAGCTTTAATCTTGTCGGGGTTGGTTTTGATCCCCTGGTGGGACACAAAGAACCCAAGCAGCTTGCCGGAGGGAACGCCAAACACACACTTCTCTAGGTTGAGCTTCAAGTTGATCTTGCGTAGATTATCAAATGTCTCTTCCAAATCCTGAATAAGGGTGGCTCTATCCTTGGTCTTGACCACAATATCATCCACATAAGCTTCAATGTTTTTATGCAGCTGTGGCTCAAAAACAATCTGGACTGCCCTGGCAAAAGTGGACCCAACACTCTTTAATCCGAACGGCATGCGGACAAAGCAGTACGTACCACATGGAGTGATGAACGACTTATTCTCTTCGTCTTCCTTGGAAATGAAGATTTCGTGATACCCAGAATATGCATCCAAAAAGGAGAGCAAATCGCAGCCTGAAGTGGAATCTACAATCTGATCAATGTGTGGCAAGGGAAACGGGTCCTTTGGGCAAGCTTTGTTGAGATCTGTGAAGTCTATACAAAGCCTCCACTTCCCGTTAGCCTTACGGACTACCACTGGACTTTCTGCTTGACAGGTCGGGTGTGTAGGCATATAGCAAGGTGGTGCTCGATTACCTCCCTGGGAACACCAGGGATATCAGATGGTTGCCAAGCAAACACATCGACACTCACCCGCAGGAAGGCAACAAGCGTGCTTTCCTATTTTTCATCGAGGGTGGCGCTGATGGTGAAAGTACCATCAACGCTAGCTTGCCCTGTAGGGACCTTCTTCACTTGGGCTCCAACGACCTTGGATCTCTTGTTGTTGGAGCTCTCCGGCAAGTCATCAACAGGTGCAGCGCACTCCAAAGAGGTACACTTCCTGGATTCCTTGCCAGCGTCCTTGCTACCCTTCTTATTTCCTTTGTCCTCCTTGGCGGGAACTGTTGCCGTCGCTGCCTCTACCGCGACTGTGTCCCGGTACATCTTGTCCACACAAGTGATTGCATCCTTCTCATCTGATGGGATGGTAAGGACTCCCATTGGCCCAGGCATCTTCAAGGTGTTATAGGCATAATGGGATGCCGCCATGAATTTAGCCAGGGCCGGGCGTCCAAGGATCCCATTGTATGGCAGGGGCAGGTCGACCACATCAAACACAATCTTCTCAGTCCGGTAGTTCAGCTCTCCCCCAAATTTTACTGGCAGCGTGATCTTTCCCTTAGGATGGCTCCTGTCGGGATTAACTCCTTGAAACATGCCGGTAACTTCTAGCTCTTCCTCTGCTATCTGAAGCTTGCTGATGACTATCGGGAAGATCAAATTCAATCTGGCCCCGTCGTCCACCAACATCTTTGTGACCTTGAGGTTGTGAATTGTTGGAGAGACCAACAACGACAAACACCCTACCGCAGTGGTACGACTAGGATGATCCTCTTCATCAAAGATGGTGGGCATGCCCGACTATTTGAGCGGCTTCCGGGCCTCTGGCATTGGTTCCACGACATTGACTTCCCGTGCCCACCATTTGAGTTGGCGGTGAGAGGAGTGCAAAGATGCATCCCCGTCAATGCATAGGGTGTCAGTGGCTTTCTGAAACTCCTGCTCACTGGTTTCCTCTTCATCCCCTCCATCACTCTCATCATCACAAACTTCCTTCCCTCGACCTCTGGCGGGTTTTCCTTGGTTCCGAATGGGATTGCTAGGATGATTTACTTCACCGCCCCAACCCTTACCGACAGTAACATTTTGACCCTATTCCTTGTCAAGCTTCTCATACTCTGTTCTTTATCTCTTGACGAGCTGCTCAACCTGATAGCACTCTTGAAGGTCGTGGCCCTTAGTCCGATGAATCTTGTAGTACGGCCCATCACCTTTCCCAGCCTTCTCGGCAGTCGCGGCCTCCCGGCAGTCAGCGCACATGGTAGCTTCCTTGTCGGGGGCCTCAGCTTTGGCCTTCTTGCCGGTACTAGGTGTACCCGATCTTTCAACAGTCATCACTACCTTATCCTTCCGCCTCTTACTGCGCTTCTTGCTCTTCTTCTGACTGGTTGATTCATCATCATCCTCTAAATCAACATTGGTGCAATCTTCCTCTTCCGGCAACTTCCTTCCCTCCTCCATCCGAGCACACTTATCCACCAAGGTGTAGAGCTCCTTCATAGTCTTGGGCAACCGCACGTTCAACTTGGAACGAATCCGGCGATTGCGCACATTGAAATGGAAGGCAGCTATCAGAGCTGCCAGATGAATATTTGGGATGTTCCTATGAAATTTGTTGAATCTTTGTAAATATATAAGAGGGTTTCCCCTTCCTTCTGTTGGAGAAGCTGCAGGTCGCTGGGTCGGCCTGGCTCTTGATAGCAGCCGGTGAAGGCACTAATGAACTCATGGCACCAGTCGGCCCATGACAAAATGGAGTTTTCCGACAGGTGCATCAGCCAAGACCTCACGTTGGACTTGAGAGCCAAAGGGAAGTAGTTGGTGAACACCTTCTCATCTCTTCCCCCGGCAGCCTGAACAGTGATGGTGTAGATGCTCAAGAACTTTGTCGGGTTCAGCCTCCCATCGTACTTCTTAGGTATCTCTGGCTTGAACGTGCGAACAGACGGCCAACGGACTTGCCGCAACTCACGAGTAAAGGTAGGGAACCCAACCTCGAAAGGTAGGCACCCGCCAATACCGAGCGCAGGCTCGTCGACGTCGGGGCCGTCACACCCATCGGTCTGACGGAGGTCATCGCGGCGTTAATAAACAATGACGCGTGTATCTCCCCTTCGCCTATCATCCGGGGCTCGCCGTCAGCCTGGACGCGCTCGAGGGTCAGAAGAGGACATCAAGACATCGTCAGGGTCTTGATTCTACTACGGTCGCGCTGGCTGTCGTGTCGGGGACTGCACCGTGGGGGTGGTCCCTTCTGTGCGACCGACAGCACGAGCCGTTGTCGTCGCTTGGGGAGGCCGTGGCGGGCCAGCTCTCCGCGAGCCCCCAGCTTCGGCAAAACCAAGCAGACTCTGGATGGTGGCACACCATTCATCCATCTACTCGGCTGCTGGCGGAAACCTCAGCAGTAGCTGAGCCCATCCCATGGCCTCCATGGCTGTACTTCGCATGGGTTATGATGAAGTAGATTGCGCCGTCGCTTGGCTCCTGACGGTGTCAGCAGTGGCAGCACAACGCCCCCGCTATTGCGGAGTGAGCACCTGGTTGGCATGGGGGTGCGGCAAAGGCGCTCGAGGGCCAGCGGCTCCATCGGGCGCAGCAACTTGGTCGACCTGCCCCGGGGAGGCGGCGCGCCGCGGTCGCTCCCGTGGTGGGTGTGGCTGAACTGAGCGCCATTGCTGCGGCTGTGCCCGTCGGCGAGAGGAGGGGGCGCGGACGAAGTAACCCCCTCGCCTGTACCTTGTGGGGCGTGGCCGCCGGGGTGCTGCTGATGCTGCTCTCCTCCGATGTCTCCCGCTCTTGTGTCAGACGTGGGGGAAGTGGTGACGGCATCGCGTGCTCCGACCAAGTCCCAGCAGCGTCCACGTCCTCACATGCCTCCGCCTCCCCCGCGGCATTAGAGGCCGCGGGCGGCGGAGCCTTCGAGGTGGATGGATGAGCCGAAGCACCGGCTTTCTTCTTGGGCGCCATGGTCGATGGCGCTATCGAAGGTGAAGACGGTGATGAAGATAACGCACTGCACACACCTTCAGGTTCATGCAAGCGAGCCCCCTACCTGGTGCGCCGAAGATGTCGCGGGAAACCACGGCCACCTATGGGACCAGAGGGCCCTTTGCTGGTTCGGCAGGGGGAGGTCGCGTTGCACAAAGAGCAGACGGGCGTGGTGCAGCATGGCAGAGATCACACAGGCAATTTTACCTAGGTTCGGGCCGCTGTGAGGCGTAAAACCCTACTCCTGCTTTGGTGGATTGAAGGTGGAAGAGTGGTGGTAGAGCATAGTACACTTGCCCGGTAGGGGCGGCAGTGGCTATGCGTGTATGGGTGTGAGTTGTCCAACCTTCTAACCCTTTCTATGTCCTTTTTATAGATTAAGGGGTTACCAAAATGGCAAAGTAGTCATTATGCACTGATAAGATAGTAGACAATGCTATCATACCTAACTCTGCAGGCTGACATGGTGCATTAAATGCATCACTTAACGTCACATCATTAGGTGCCCGGCAATCCTTGCCAGGCTATCTTGCCAGCTCCAGGCCTGATTGCTTGAAAGGTCGCAAGACGGGTGTCATCTGTAGGCATCTCCTTTAGAAAGAGGCTGCCATGTGGTGAATGGCTGCCACTTAGTCACTTTGCGGCTTGACACCACACTAATTGACGATGTGGGTTGTGGCAGAGTAGTTGGGTGTGGTGGTTCTACCTCCGCGAGTCCCAGCAGGTCCTGCCAGGACGCCTTGGACGTCTTCTTCCGGGAGTGGGCCCATCCTTGTCGAGCTCGCCTGCCCGGCAAGGGAGGCTTTTCTCCTAGTGGTGTCTTGCTCCTCTGGCTTGATCTTGGTCCCCTTGATCTGCATATTGGTCCTTCTAAGCACTTGGTTCCTTGTACTCTGACTTGGGTTGGTGCCTTGATCTTGTTCCCATGCCTGTGCATAGTCTGGGCAACAGACCCAGGGTTTGTTGCACTGACAAAAGGGATCGTCTTCTAATGCTACCACCATTCTAAGCAAAATAAGATGCATAAAAGATAAACATCACGTGCAATCAAAAATATGTGACATGATATGGGTATCATCATTTTGTGCTTTTGATCTCCATCTCCAAAGCATTGTCATGATCTCCATCGTCACCGGCTTGACACCTTGATCAATATCATAGCGTCATTGCGTCGAGGTCGTCACACCAACTATTGCTTCTACAACTATCGCTAACGCATAGTGGTAAAGTAAAGCAATTACATGGCGTTTGCATTTCATACAATAAAGAGACAACCATAAGGCTCTTGCCGGTTGCCGATAACTTACAAAATATGATCATCTCATACAATAATGTTTATCACATCATGTCTTGACCATATCACATCACAACATGCCCCGCAAAAACAAGTTAGACGTCCTCTACTTTGTTGTTGCAAGTTTTACGTGGCTGCTATGGGCTTCTAGCAAGAACCGTTCTTACCTACGGATAAAACCACAACAATTTTTTGTCAAGTGTGTTGTTTTAACCTTCTTCAGGGACCGGCCGCAGTCAAATTTGATTCAACTAAAGTAGGGGAACGGACACCCGCCAGCCACCTTTATGCAAAACTAGTTGCATGTCAATCAGTGGAAACGGTCTCATGTGAGTGGACATTTAAGGTTGGTCGGGTCAATTCATCCCACAATACCGCCGAATCAAACAAGAAGTTGGTGGTAAGCAGTATGACTATCACCGCCCACAACTCTTTGTGTTCTACTCGTGCATATCATCTACGCATAGACTTGGCTCGAATGCCATTGTTGGGAAACGATGCATGGAAAAGAAAAAAAAATCTACGCACACGCAATGATCTATCCATGGAGATGCATAGCAACGAGGGGGAGAGTGTGTCTATGTACCCTCGTAGACTATAAGCGAAAGTGTTTAACAGCGCGGTTGATGTAGTCAAACTTTTTGCTCCAACCGATCAAGTACCGAACGCACAGCACCTCTGCGTTCTCCACATGTTCAGCTCAGAGTCGTCCTCGCCATCTTGATCTAGCAAGCGGGGCAAGGTAGTAGATGAGTTCAAGCATAATGGCGTGGTGATGGTGGTGGTGAAGCAATCCCACAAGGCTTCGCCTAAGCACTGTGATGATCTAGAATGGAGGAGTAAACTAGAGGCGGAGGGATGCCGACACACGGTGTGGAATAAGCTGTGTCTTGTGTGGCACCCCTCCCCACATATATATAGGTGTGGGAGGGGAAGAGGCAGGCCTAGGGCGCCTCCAATAGGGCCGGCGACCAACCTAGGGTTTTCCTAGTGGTGTGCCCCCCCTTCCATATAATGCACAAGGGAGAAGGAAAGGGGGGAGGCGTCCCTTCTCTTTCCTTTTTTTTCATCTGGAGATATGGTAAGTGGAGGTGGCGCCTCCCCTTTCCATCTAATTGGGCATGGCTCCCTTAAGGGGGGCGCACCAGCCCATGTGGGCTGGTGTGTTCCCTCTGCATGGCCCAATTGTAACGCCCTCAATGCGGCTATATCTCCCACGTGTCGAAGCACGACTTAGAGGCATAACCGCATTGAAAGCAATGTCGCAAGTGAGGTAATATTCACACAACCCATGTAATACATAAGTGAAAGAGATACATAGTTGGCTTACAATCGCCACTTCACACAATTACATGAATATCACATTACATCAACCAGATACACACAAGGTCCGACTACGGAACCCAAAATAAAAGAAGACTACCCCGAATGCTACACAGATCCCCGATCGACCCCAACTGGGCTCCACTACTGATCAACTAGAACGAAACAACTCAAAGGACAAGATCTTCATCGAGCTCCTCCTTTAGCTTGGTTGCGTCACCTGCTCGTTAACATCGGCACCTGCAAACTGGTTTTGGAAGTATCTGTGAGTCACAGGGACTCAGCAATCTCACACCCTCGCGATCAAGACTATTTAAGCTTATAGGTAAGGTAAAAGTTATGATGTGGAGTTGCAGCAAGCGACTAGCATATTTGGTGGCTAACATACACAAATGAGAGCGAGAAGAGAAGGCAAAAGCACGGTCGAGAAACTATGATTAAGAAGTGATCCTAGCATAACCTACACCAAACATAACTCCAACACAGTGTTCGCTTCCCGGACTCCACCGGAAAGAGACCATCACGGTTGCACACGCGGTTGGTGCATTTTAATTAAGTTAAGTTTCAGGTTCTCTACAACCGGACATTAACAAATTCCCATCTGCCCATAACCACGGGCACGGCTTTCGAAAGTTCAATCCCTGCAGGGGTGTCCCAACTTAGCCCATCACAAGCTCTCACGGTCAACGAAAGATATTCCTTCTCCCAAGACATTCCAATCAGACTCGGCATCCCGGTTACATGACATCCTCGACAATGGTAAAACAAGACCCGCAAAGCCACCCGAATGTGCCGACAAATCCCGATAGGAGCTGCACATATCTCATTCTCAGGGCACACCGGATTGTCCAAGGTTCTGGTAGACCAGCCCAGAGTTGCCCCTGGTGGCCACCGGCAGCTGATAGGTTGGACCAACACTCAGAGGAGCACTGGCCCGGGGGGGAGGGGTAAAATAATGATGACCCTCGGGAGCGCGACTCCCAAGGGAAAAGAAAAGGCTAGGTGGCAAATGGTAAAACCAATGTTGGGCCTTGCGGGAGGAGTTTTATTCAAGGCGAACTGTCAAGGGGTTCCCATTATAACCCAACCGTGTAAGGAACGCAAAATCCGGGAACATAACACCGATATGACGGAAACTAGGGCGGCAAGAGTGTAACAAAACACTAGGCATAAGGCCGAGCCTTCCACCCTTTACCAAGTATATAGATGCATTAATTAAATAAGAGATATTGTGATATCCCAACAAAATATCCATGTTCCAACAAGGAACAAACTCCAATCTTCACCTGCAACTAACAATGCTATAAGAGGGGCTGAACAAAGCGGTAACATAGCCAAACAACGGTTTGCTAGGACAAGATGGGTTAGAGGCTTGGCTTAACAATATGGGAGGCATGATAAGCAAGTGGTAGGTATCACAACATAGGCATAGCAAAAGAGCGAGCAACTAGCAAGCAAAGATAGAAGTGATTTCGAGGGTATGGTCATCTTGCCTGAGATCCCGCAAGGAAGAAGAACGAGTCCATGAAGAAGACAAACGGACGTAGTCGAACGAATCCTCACAACACGACGTTATCGGAACCAACCCGAAGAAGCAACACCGGAAAGAAGCAAACCACATGGTAAACAACCACCACATGAACATGGCACGATGCACAAACAAGTATGATGCATGTCCGGTTTAATGAAGCATGGCATGGCAAAGTGCACAAACAATCCTACAAATTAAGTGGAGCACAATATGCAACTCCGTTGCATATTGTCGAAATACCACATGACTTACTTAGTTCGATCTCGTTTATGTACCCAACAATATTAAATATTGATTAACATGGCAAGAGGTTAAGCATATGAAAACTACCTAACTAGGCAAGTTTAAATGAGGCCGGAACAACAAACAACAAGTCCGTAAAAATCCCCATGCGCAATTTAAGGATTTGGTACTGTTCTGCCCTAAACACAATTTCATAGTTGTTAAACATGTAAAGTGATGCCACCATGTTAAACTAGGCATTTTTCTACCCCATTTACATATAAAGTTTATTAAGTTTGGAGCTACGATTAATTAGTTATGGAATAAAGCATTTTAGCAAGTTATTTAAGCAAATTTAAACAAACAACATTTTAGACATTTTAAACATAGATGAAAGTGGCAAATTATTAATCTACATAAAATTCTAAGCAAGTTTCATATTTAAAGTTTTTACATATGATGCACCGTTTGTGAGTAATGAAATGCATGAAGTTTAGGGGCTGATTTGCAAAAGTGCAATGCCCTGGAAATTGATAAAATCGCAGCTAAGGAAAAAAAACCTAACGGGCTGAAACTAATCAGAGGCCCAACAGGGAATAAAGAAAGAGAAAGAAAAGAAAAAAGACATAGGAGGCGCTGGGTCTCACCATGGGCTTCGGCCCAGATCTAGAGAGGTAGCAGCAGGCCAGCGGGGCTGGATCTGGCGAAGGGAAGGCATGGTCAATGCGACGCAAGCAGCAGCAGTCGTCTCGTCCCTGCTCGCGCAAAGTAGAGGCGCGGCGAGGCAGTACTTGAGCGGCTGGAGTCTGGAAGCGGCAGCACGACGGCGGGATCCGGCGGAAGAGGCGATGCTCGACGCGGGAGCAGAGGACGGCTCCGAGCTCGGGGTTGCGGAGGAGCAAGGTACTGCGGCTGCGGACATCGAGGGGTTCCGGCCAGGTCTTGGCAGCGAGGTAGGCACTTGGCGAGACTCCGGGAGGGGGCGGCTTCGTCCTGAACTGGACGGCGGGGCGAGCAGCAAAGCAGCAACGGGTACGGCAGCAAGAACGAGCAGACGGGGCAGCGTGGAGCTTGGTGGGGCGGCGGAGCCGAGGGCCTTGGGAGACGGCGGCGGACATGAAGGAGCAGGTGGGGCTCGGGCGCACCTCATGGTCCTGCTGGAAGAAGACGAAGGAGAGGAACGGCGGCACTGGCGTCTCGGTTCCCTGTGAAGAAGAAGAAGAGAACAAGGGGAGAGCTTGTGGGTAAGAGGGAGAGAAAGAAGGAAGGGAAAGGAGTAGGGGAGGAAGGGCGCAGGGCACGGCCTGGTGGCGCTGGTTGCTGGCGAGGAGTGATTTGGAGGCCTCGGGCACGAGGAAATCCGTGAGTGATGCGGGTTGGTTGGCTGCAGAAAACGAGGTGCAGTAGATCGGAAAGGATCCCGAGGGAGATGGAAGAGAGTGGCGGCGGAGGAGGATCCCTAGAAATTAGGGATTTGGTCTTCGGATAGACTAATATATATAGAGGGTAGGTTAGGCTAGGGGCTATCTCATCCCTCCGATCGTAATCGGACGGACGGAAAAAAATATGTTAGGAAGTCCAATTAACAAAACGGATACGTTTTGTAGATGTTTGGGGATGATCCGGACACAACGGTGACAACTGCTCGGGTCAGGTCCGGGACAACTTTTCGGACGCGCACGAGGAGGGCCGCGGGCTAACGAGAGAGGTTAAGTTGGACCTGGCGGTAGGTAGTGGACTGGGTAGACGGTCTCAAGCTGAGAGAAGAGAAGGGAGAGGCCCAGCGATTGTTTCCGGAGACCGAAAACGTCCGACGATAGACCGGCTATACTGCCGCTATAGTTTAACGGTTGGGCTATCAAACGAACTCCGAATGCGATGAAACTTGGCAGGTGACCTACTAAGACTATAACAACACCGCATGCCAACTCTCATCCCATTCCGAGAACATTTTCTGGCCACTTATAAAATACTATTTCGGACATGCCGCGGGCGCGTGCAAGTGTGTCTGGGCTCAGAACGGACAAAGGACGGAGCTGGGGGAACCCGGATGGATGCAAGTTTTGAAAAACATGATGATGCAATGCACATGATGACATGACAAGATGCAACATGCAAGCGAATGACATGGCAACGACAGCGAATAACTGGAGGACACCTGGCACATCGTTCTCGGGGCGTTACAACACTCCACCACTACGAGAGGATCTCGTCGTGAGATCTAGAATGGCACCGGAGGGAAAACGGAAGAGAAAGAGAAGAGGTAAAACTAAGTTGCTCCTTTGACAAACGAGTGAAACCACGAATCTTGAAACGGTTAAGCCATTTCGAGAAAAGAATGCAACGTAGATGAACGAAGTTGAAAGCACTCCGTAAGAAAAGAGGAACAAGGATCATTACTAGAACCTTGTAGGTTGGAAAAAACATAAGAATGAAGGTTGCAATGAACAAGAAGCACATGCAAGCACTCCGGTTAAAACAAGAAGTAGACGGAACGATAAAGATCAATTACGACAACACTCCGGTTGGAAATGGAAGGAATGAACATGATCTTGACAAGATGAGAGGATATTTGAAAAGAGGACACGACACTCCGGTTAAAAAGATAAGCACGAAAAGAACATGGTCCTGACAAAACAAGAAGATGGGTCTAAGAGTGCAACATCATAATGCCTCCGGAACAAAAGAATCGAAGATAGATAATTGAAATAAAAGAATGCAGAAGAAAATGTCAACTTCTGCCACAAAAGAGCTTGAAAAGGCATCCTTAGGAGAAGGGTTGAACGGATTGTTGGAAAACCAACAACAAAAAGAACAAAGTTGTAGTGGGCTTATAGAGAACAATTCAAAACTATGAGGTGAAATTATACCACTCACGGGGAAAAGAATTGGATTGATATGAACAAGGAGACGAGAAAATATTTCACCAGGAGGATAAATGAAGAACTTGGGTCATATATAAGCACCATAAAAGTAACAATCCTTAGGGAAAGCTTCAGGTGAAATATAACCCAAGATAACTCCAACAAAGAGGTTGATGGATTTAATATATCTCATTCTTAACAACACGTGAAACATGAAACATGAACTCAGATTAACAAGAATGACATACTACCACCTCCAATGATACAGAAGAAAGAATTGTACTCCGGATTGCAAGAAGAAGAAAAAAACTTGAAGTATATCTTGGCGGATCATAGCTTCAAGAAATATCTTGAAGAACAATTGAAGAATGAAAAGAATCCTTGACGAACCACCATGAGGAACTCCGGTAATAAAAGGATGATCAAACAAAAGGAAAGAGAAGTTGAAAACACAAGGTGAAACCTTGTAATGATTTAGATGGATTTCCATGGTGATATAATTGAAAGAGGTTGGAACTCCGGGGAAAAAAGATAAGATGAACAATTGACAACAAGAATTAGTTATTGTGAACAAACTCCGGAGGAACAATCCATCATTTGGGTGAAGCAAGAATAAGAATTATGTTATGCGTATCCTTCATCAATTTAAGTTGATGACAAGCAACGGATTTGGCATACTAGTTATTCTCGTAAAAAGGGTTAAGATAGATATCGCACAACCTTGAGAAGGTCTTCAATGATCCACCGGAAGGATTGAAACAACGAATAAATTGATATGATAACCAAGGAAGAGAGATCTCGAACGAACCACCATAAGAATTTAAAACGAACGAAGTAAAGGGGTGAATCACTGGTAAGAATTTGCAAATGAACGAAGATACATGAGAGAGTTTAGATACAAGAGAATGAAGAGATCATGAACTGATTAGAGGATATTTGATCGATGCATCGGTAAGATTTAGAGAAAGAAAGCTGAACGCTAAGAATGAATAAACCTAAAATGATGGCCTTTGGAGAATCAAACTGAAAAGAATTGTGAATTGCTCCAGATAGGTGAAAAGAAATCTCACAATCGAAAACAATTGTGAGAGGATGGCATAACGCTAGAACCACGAATCTTTGATAGAACGAAACAAGATTCAAGGGAAAACTCTTCCTCGGTCTTCAAAAGCAGAGAATGATGATGAGAAACACCACCATGAATTGTTGAGATACTCCGGGATGAAAATTGGAAAGGTAGAGCCAACGATGAAAAGAATTTGAAAGATCTTGGAGAAATACATATGACTGATGATGAATCATTCTTACGTGAAACTTTGAAAAGAATTTGGGAGTAACTCCGGGAAAAATTAGAAGAGTCAGGTAAGGTCCTGGGAAAAGACTTGTGGGTTAGGGCCCACTCAAAAGATACACCGTAGAACGATTTAAAAGGAAGATTGCGCCGGTTGAAATAAATGGCTTGAATGGGAAAACATCCTCAAAAGAACTTGAACGAATTGAGAATGGAAACTCGAATCTTCTGAGATATCTTCAGCACTCTGGAACAAATGAATAGCGAGAGGTGAACAATTATGAGGTGCACCGGTATGAGAAGGTATTTGAAACGAGGAAAAAGGGATATGAGATAAACACCGAAAGCTTGAGTTGAGTCCACCGGAGAAGGAAAATAACGAATAATGATGAACTTGAGGCTCCGTTAGTATCTTCATGAGAATCATCGGGTAAGAACATGAAGGAAAAGAATGGAGAGACTTCACCTCAATAAGATGGATACTCGATTAAGAAATCTGAGTCCTTGAAGAAAACAAGGGAGGGAGGGCGGGAAAACAAAGGCAACTTGGAGACGGATGAAGCAAACACCGTTGACGAAAAACTGAGATTGGATCTTGCAAACGTTGAAATGATCGGATCCACTTGAAGAGAAATACGCCGGTTGGAAAGAATTGACAAGACAATCTCGACGATCAAGAAGGAATGGTATTCACATCGCAGTATGAGAACACCGTTTAGGAAAGGTATGGAATCAGCATTTTACTTCGA
The DNA here is from genome assembly GCF_003073215.2 of Triticum urartu. Classification (NCBI taxonomy): domain Eukaryota; kingdom Viridiplantae; phylum Streptophyta; class Magnoliopsida; order Poales; family Poaceae; genus Triticum; species Triticum urartu. Next base: position 146,073,402 of record NC_053026.1, on the reverse strand, counting down.
AGCAACTCGAATACCACAACTCAAAACAAAACAAAGGATTGGCTTGCAGAAAAAGCCGGAACAAACATATGATAGAGATTTCGTCCGAAGTTTTCATGGTGGGGCCTACACGGGCTCGATCATACAACACCATCATGTACAAGGCAGTGCACATGACATACGAAGCGTCCCCAAGTCGGCATAGCCAAGGACTCTTTAAGACAAACGAGACCACTGTAAAACCAACCGTGGATAGGCGGACCACTAGACGTCGAACCCCAATTTCATATCATACATCAGTCGGAAAGATATCCTAGGAGCTACTTGAATTCTCACTTATAAACTCCCGAAACTTTCCGGTTATGCAATCAGGTGTTGGGGATACATGGGAAGCATAATATCTCACCCAAAACTAACAAATCCTACATCCAGCTGTATCCATCCTTTAACACATAACCAAGAAACCTTCGGAAATCGTTTACCTCAACCTTCGAAAAGCATCCGTTATATGAGTTATGGCGATACTCCCAAACTCCCGCCCCAGTACTGGGTGACGTCGAGTTTATCTCACCAACAACTGCATAAAAGAGATTTTCGATGTCGGCGAAACTCAGGTATTCCAGAATCTCAACGATAAAATTGTGACGACAACACCTCAGAGCTCAACTCCCCGGGACACTGCCACAACCCCTAAATGACAGGAGGCACCAAGAACAATGTTCTCGTCACAAAACCATCGGAACGATTCTAAGATACCCGCGTGATCCTAAACAAAAATTTAGTGAAATTTGAGAAGGGAAGAGTCAAGACTCTACGTCAAGATGCCTCACTAGAGGGACGAAGGGACTGAGCAGTAAAAAGAATTCCTAACTCTCCGATATATAATTCCTAAATGACTCAAAACATTTTTCTAGACTCAACAACGCCAACGATTCGATCAAGCAGGGGGCTCCTAAGGTCGGGGAAGGCTCTGATTACCAACTTGTAACGCCCTTGATGCGGCTATATCTCCCACGTGTCGAAGCACGACTTAGAGGCATAACCGCATTGAAAGCAATGTCGCAAGTGAGGTAATCTTCACACAACCCATGTAATACATAAGAGAAAGAGATACATAGTTGGCTTACAATCGCCACTTCACACAATTACATGAATATCACATTACATCAACCAGATACACACAAGGTCCGACTACGGAACCCAAAATAAAAGAAGACTACCCCAAATGCTACACAGATCCCCGATCGACCCCAACTGAGCTCCACTACTGATCAACTAGAACGAAACAACTCAAAGGACAAGATCTTCATCGAACTCCTCCTTTAGCTTGGTTGCATCACCTGCTCGTTAACATCGGCACCTGCAAACTGGTTTTGGAAGTATCTGATGAGGACATCAATACCATTGTTACACCCACAGCCCCTACTACTACATATACTGGACCAATTACTAGAGCTCGCGCACGCCAATTAAATTACCAGGTACTTTCGTTTCTTGGTAATGATTCTAATGTTCATGAGATTATGATGCTGCCTAAATTGGATACATTTGTTTTGCTTACAAATGAAGGGCCTAGCTTGGAGAAGGATGAACATTGGAGCAAGAACACGCATGGAGTTGATGGCATGCGCAAGGGGATCAAGAACGGAGTTACAAGTGATGATTTCAGGACTTTGAAGCCGCCATAAGGAGTGCATGAAGCCTTGGACGAAATATACAAGATGCCACTTCATAATATTCGTCCATAGGCTATTCTAGGTGCTGCGTCACCTTATTAATGGGCCAGGCCCATGTAATTTCGAAATACTTAAGTATAGGCTATTTTTAGAGTCCGTATGTGTGGGGAAACAAGAGTTAGGGTTGGTTTCGGACCCCACCCTCAAGGGCCACGAAATTCCCCCCTCTTCCTCCATATATACAACCCTTAGGGCGTCGTTTATACTTTGGGTTTTGTTTAGATTAAAAGTTCGCCATAGCTGCAACTTCGCGTACTTTGTTTGTATCCAACGACCAGACCAAGACGTCACAGAACCCCACCTTGATCAATAAAGCTTTCATCTTATATTCGCAATATCCCGATTGCAATCTCAGTTTCTTGCTTGTTCTTCGTTTGCTCGCAGGAAACAGACCCTCGTGGTCAGGTTGATCGTGCTCCGGCGTGGTCAATAACCCTCGGAAGTTGGTTTAGCGATTGCTAAGGCGCGACGTCTCGCACGTTCGTAGTCGGATCGTCAAGGTCGACTCCCACAGAAAACGATAGCCACCATCTCATCGAAACATCTGGACACCTTAGCCTCTATCAGGTGGTATCATATTTCCAGGTTGCTCGGTGAGATTTTTACAGTTTTTCGTAGATTAGATCGAGTCTGTTCTTCATACCTACAGTCCACGAAAAAAAAGCCACACAAAAAAATTAGGGTTAGTTCATCATATCCGAACCAATCTGAGCCTTTGCATAATCTTTTTAGGGTTTTTGCTTTGTTGAATTTGCGGTTGCATCGTCGTGTCAAGTTGCTGGTCTTAGAGTCTAGTCTTTTAGAGTTTCGAGTTCTGGTCATAAGTTGTCACGCCGCCGCCGCACCATCATCATCGCCCATCTACCACTTTTGCTTGTCCGCCACCGCTCTGAATCCGTATCCATATACCACCACCAATCCGTATCCATATACCACCACCAATCTGTATCCATATACCACCACCGCTACCATATACCACCACCGCTGCCATATACCACAACCATATATCCACCACCAATCCGAGTTCTTCTCATATTAGGTTTGTTCTTGAGATCAATCTAAATTCCGATTCGTGTTTCCTTGCCTGCGTAGGTCTCGGAAAAAAAAGTCTGGAGACCCCCGGGCAGTTTTTAGGCCAAAATTTTCATGGGAAATTTTTTCCCTATCCTATTTTTAGGCTTTTCTGAGTCTTTTGAGCCACGTGCCATCATAGTGATTTTTTGTCGCACTTTTTCGTCATCGCTGCTCTGATTTCCAAAAAAAAGTGAAATTTTTTTTTCGTGCCCATCCTATCAGTTTGACGAGGGAAGAGTTTTGAGACACTCGCCATTATAGTGATTTTTCGCAAAAAAAAAGAGGAGCGCAAAAAAAGGAGCGCAAAAAAAAGAGCGAAAAAAAAGTTCCAGAGTGTGCTTTTCCCATATTTACGTGCAGCGCCGTGATTTTGTTAGTGTTCTAGGCTCGCGTCTCTAGCACGGTCTAGCCTAGGACCATCACAGTACCGTCGTTGAGCGTTTATTCAACTTTGCATCTCTGAATTGATTATTGCTGACCCTTTTTGCTACCATACTATAAGCCTTCCCAGCTCCACATACATCTACGTCGTGCGTTTGACTCTCCCTGGCAATCGCTCTATCCAAGCTTTTGAGAGTTTTTGACTACAATGGTTGCCGATCACCACCTGCTGTTGGGTAAGAACTGGTAAGAATTTGAGATTTGCTTGACGGATTTGTGACACCCGCCACCACCACCACTTGTTAGTAGTCTGTAGGATCATATTCTTGTGTGTTTCTATTGCTGCTAACCATGCCAGGATCACAAGCCGACGAGACTGACTGGGAGAACTTGACGAACAAGGAGCTTCATGATACGTTTCAGCAAATGATGAATGGACAGGTGCAAGATGTGATAAACAGATTTGAAGAGGCCATGGAGAAGATAGATGGCATGGAGAAGACGTTTGAAACAAAGGTCGATAACAAGTTTGCTGAATTGCTTTCGCGTTTTCCACCACCACCACCGGCTGCTCCTGCCGCACCTCTGCAACAACAGCAACAACACCGACTACCTCCACGTCGGGAAATAGCCCTCCGCCGAGCGAGCCGTGTCCCTCTTCAGTCGGGCCAAACTGCTGGTGCTGCTGTTGATACTTCTGTGGCTCCTACTGCTGATGTGGAGGAGGATGCTTATGTGGGAGATTATGAGGATGAGGTTGATCAAAATCAGAATTACGTGCCACCAACAGCACAGCAACCACCAGGTCGTCCACATGCAAATAATGGCAATGGTAGGGCTCACCCTCAGGTACGAGATCATGACCATCTCCCTAAACTAAAATTGAATATTCCACCATTTGAGGGTAGATATGTTCCTGATATATATCTTACTTGGGAGTTAGAAACTGAACAACGATTTACATGTTTACAATATCCCGAGGAGAGACGTGTTCCTGCTGCTGTTTGTGCTTTCACTAGTTTTGCATGTGTTTGGTGGTCTGAGCATTGTAGATTATATCCTATTCCGGCTACTTGGGATGCTTTGAAAACTGCTATGCGTACTCGTTGGGTTCCACCATATTATCAACGTGAATTACTTCAAAAATTGCAGCGCTTAAGACAGGGAAAAAATTCTGTAGAAGAATATTATCAGGAATTACAAACTGGCATGATTAGATGTGGTATTGTTGAGGAGAATGAAGCTATGCTTGCACGTTTTATGGGTGGATTAAATAGAGAGATTCAGACGATTCTAGAGTATAAGGAGTATACTAATATCACTCGTTTATTCCATCTTGCTTGTAAAGCTGAACGTGAAGTGCAGGATCGACAGGCATTGGCGCGGACTAACTTTTCTGCAGGTCGACCTTCATCATGGACACCACGTGCATCATCTACTTCCACACGTTCTGCTACACCGGCTCCTCCGTCGGCTGCCACCTCCAACCGTGATACAATAAAGCAGGCACAACACCACTATCTGCCAAGAGCACACCGGGCCTGCAAAGAGCTCTTCTTCTTCCATGGCATCAACAGGGCACACCAGTGATATTATTTGTAGTCATTGCAAGGGGAGGCATTTATGCGAGAGAATGCAAATCTCAGCGTGTGATGATTGTCTACTGATGGTGGGTATGAGTCCGCTAGTGACTATGATGAGGAGACTTTGGCTCTTATTACACATGAAGAACACGGTGGAGACGATTCTGATCATGAGACGCAATACATGGCTCTGAAGATGCTTGACAGGTATGAATGTTTAGTTGCTCAACGTGTTTTGAGTGTGCAGGTTACACAAGCTGGCATAATTTGTTCCATACAAACGGAGTTGTGAAGGAATGTTCTGTTCGTGTCATCATAGATGGAGGGAGCTACAATAACTTGGCTAGCATGGAGATGGTGGAGAAGCTATCTCTCACCACAAGACCACATCCAAATGCTTACTACATCCAATGGTTCAACAACAGCGGCAAGGTTAAGGTAACATGTACTGTTCATGTGCATTTTAGTATCTCTACATATGCTGATTATGTTGATTGTGATGTGGTACCTATGCAAGCATGTTCCTTATTACTTGGTAGACCATGGCAATTTGATAAAAATTCTGTACACCATGGTAGAAACAATCAGTATACTCTTGTTCATAACGATAAAAATATTACTTTGCTTCCTATGACTCCTGATTCCATTTTGAAAGATGATATTAATAGAGCTAATAAAGCAAAACAGGAGACAAATAAGAGTGAAAATCAGATTGTGGCAAAAGAATTTGAGCACCAAATGAAGCCTAATAATAAACCATCTACTGTTGTTTCTGAAATTAAATTGAAAAGTGCATGTTTACTTGCCACCAAATCTGATATTGATGAGCTAGATTTCAGCAAATCTGTTTGCTATGCTTTTGTGTGCAAAGAGGCATTATTTTCATTCGAGGACGTGCCTTCCTCTTTGCCCCCTGCTGTCACTAACATTTTGCAGGAGTTCGCTGACGTCTTTCCACAAGACGTGCCACCGGGATTACCACCTATTCGAGGGATTGAGCATCAAATTGACTTAATTCCCGGTGCTTCGCTACCCAACCGTGCACCATACCGTACCAATCCAGAGGAGACGAAGGAGATTATGCGTCAAGTACAAGAACTGCTCGACAAAGGTTATATACGCGAATCCCTTAGTCCTTGTGCTGTTCCTATCATTTTAGTGCCGAAAAAGGATGGTACGTCGCGTATGTGCGTTGATTGTAGAGGCATTAATAATATTACTATTCGTTATCGTCATCCTATTCCTAGGCTAGATGATATGCTTGATGAATTGAGTGGCTCTACAATATTCTCCAAAGTTGATTTGCGTAGTGGTTACCATCAAATTCGTATGAAATTGGGAGATGAATGGAAAACAGCATTTAAAACTAAGTTTGGATTATATGAGTGGTTAGTCATGCCTTTTGGGTTAACTAATGCACCTAGTACTTTCATGAGGTTAATGAACGAAGTTTTACGTGCTTTCATTGGACGATTTGTGGTAGTTTACTTTGATGACATATTGATTTATAGCAAATCTTTGGAGGAACATTTGGAACATTTACGTGCTGTTTTTATTGCTCTACGTGATGCACGTTTGTTTGGTAACCTTGGAAAGTGCACCTTTTGCACCGACCGAGTATCTTTTCTTGGCTATGTTGTTACTCCACAGGGAATTGAAGTTGATAAAGCCAAGATTGAAGCTATTGAGAGTTGGCCGCAGCCCAAAACGGTCACACAAGTGAGGAGTTTCCTTGGCCTCGCTGGTTTCTATAGGCGTTTTGTGAGAGATTTCAGCACCATTGCTGCACCTCTCAACGAGCTTACAAAGAAGGATGTACCTTTTGTTTGGGGTACCGCACAGGAAGAAGCCTTCACGGTATTGAAAGATAAGTTGACACATGCTCCTTTACTCCAACTTCCTAATTTCAATAAGACTTTTGAGCTTGAATGTGATGCTAGTGGAATTGGATTAGGAGGTGTGTTATTACAAGATGGAAAACCTGTTGCATACTTTTCTGAAAAATTGAGTGGGCCTAGTCTGAACTATTCTACTTATGATAAAGAATTATATGCTCTTGTTCGGACCTTAGAAACATGGCAACATTATTTATGGCCCAAGGAATTTGTTATACATTCTGATCATGAATCTTTGAAACACATTAAAAGTCAAGCAAAACTGAATCGTAGACATGCTAAATGGGTTGAATTCATTGAGACTTTCCCTTATGTCATTAAACACAAGAAGGGTAAAGAAAATGTTATTGCTGATGCTTGTCTCGTCGTTATACTATGCTTTCACAACTTGACTTTAAAATATTTGGTTTGGAGACCATCAAAGATCAATATGTTCATGATGCTGAATTTAAAGATGTATTGCAGAATTGTAAGGAAGGGAGAACTTGGAACAAGTTCGTTCTTAACGATGGATTTGTGTTTCGTGCTAACAAGCTATGCATTCCAGCTAGCTCCGTTCGTCTTTTGTTGTTGCAGGAGGCGCATGGAGGAGGATTAATGGGACACTTTGGCGTCAAGAAGACGGAGGATATACTTGCTACACATTTCTTTTGGCCAAAGATGAGACGGGATGTTGAGCGTTTTGTTGCTCGCTGCACTACATGTCAAAGAGCTAAGTCACGACTCAATCCTCATGGTTTATATATGCCTTTGCCAGTACCTAGTGTTCCTTGGGAGGATATATCTATGGACTTTGTTTTAGGTTTACCTCGAACAAAGAAGGGGAGGGATAGCATATTTGTTGTCGTGGATAGGTTCTCGAAAATGGCACACATTATACCATGTCATAAAAGCGATGATGCTGTTAATGTTGCTGATTTGTTCTGTCGTGAAATTATTCGCTTACATGGTGTGCCAAATACTATTGTTTCAGATCGTGATACTAAATTTCTTAGCCACTTTTGGAGATGTTTATGGGCTAAGTTGGGGACTAAGCTGCTTTTTAGTACTACTTGTCACCCCCAAACTGATGGACAAACTGAAGTAGTCAATAGAACATTGTCTACTATGCTTAGGGCTGTTTTGAAGAATAATAAGAAAATGTGGGAAGAATGCTTGCCTCATATTAAATTTGCTTATAACCGTTCAATGCATTCTACTGCTAAGATGTGCCCTTTTGAAATTGTGTATGGTTTCCTACCTCGTGCCCCTATTGATTTGTTGCCTCTTCCATCTTCGGAGAAGGTTAATTTTGATGCTAAAGAACGTGCTGAATTAATTTTAAAAATGCATGAGTTAACTAAGGAAAACATTGACTGTATGAATGCTAAATATAAACTTGCTGGAGATAAGGGTAGAAAACATGTTGTGTTTGCACCTGGAGATCTTGTTTGGTTACATTTGCGTAAGGATAGATTTCCTAATTTGCGCAAATCAAAGCTAATGCCACATGCTGATGGTCCTTTTAAGTTAGAGAAAATAAATGATAATGCATAAACTTGAGCTACCCAGATTTTGGGTTTAGTCCCACTTTTAACATGCAGATTTGAAAGCCTTATTTGGTGAGGAAGATGAGCTTCCGTCGAGGACGACTTCATTTCAAGAAGGGGAGGATGATGAGGACATCAATACCATTGTTACACCCACAGCCCCTACTATTACATATACTGGACCAATTACTAGAGCTCGCGCACGCCAATTAAATTACCAGGTACTTTCGTTTCTTGGTAATGATTCTAATGTTCATGAGATTATGATGCTGCCTAAATTGGATACATTTGTTTTGGCTTACAAATGAAGGGCCTAGCTTGGAGAAGGATGAACATTGGAGCAAGAACACGCATGGAGTTGATGGCATGCGCAAGGGGATCAAGAACGGAGTTACAAGTGATGATTTCAGGACTTTGAAGCCGCCATAAGGAGTGCATGAAGCCTTGGACGAAATATACAAGATGCCACTTCATAATATTCGTCCATAGGCTATTCTAGGTGCTGCGTCACCTTATTAATGGGCCAGGCCCATGTAATTTCGAAATACTTAAGTATAGGCTATTTTTAGAGTCCGTATGTGTGGGGAAACAAGAGTTAGGGTTGGTTTCGGACCCCACCCTCAAGGGCCACGAAATTCCCCTCTCTTCCTCCATATATACAGCCCTTAGGGCGTCGTTTAGACTTTGGGTTTTGTTTAGATTAAAAGTTCGCCATAGCTGCAACTTCGCGTACTTCGTTTGTGTCCAACGACCAGACCAAGACGTCATAGAACCCCACCTTGATCAATAAAGCTTTCATCTTATATTCGCAATATCCCGATTGCAATCTCAGTTTCTTGCTTGTTCTTCGTTTGCTCGCAGGAAACAGACCCTCGTGGTCAGGTTGATCGTGCTCCGGCGTGGTCAATAACCCTCGGAAGTTGGTTTAGCGATTGCTAAGGCGCGACGTCTCGCACATTCGTAGTCGGATCGTCAAGGTCGACTCCCACAAAAAACGATAGCCACCATCTTATCGAAACATCGGGACACCTTAGCCTCTAATAAGTATCTGTGAGTCACAGGGACTCAGCAATCTCACACCCTCGCGATCAAGACTATTTAAGCTTATAGGTAAGGTAGAAGTTATGATGTGGAGCTGCAGCAAGTGACTAGCATATTGGTGGCTAACATACGCAAATGAGAGCAAGAAGAGAAGGCAAAAGCACGGTCGAGAAACTATGATCAAGAAGTGATCCTAGAACAACCTACGCCAAACATAACTCCAACACCGTGTTCGCTTCCCGGACTCCGCCGAAAAGAGACCATCACGGTTACACACGCGGTTGGTGCATTTTAATTAAGTTAAGTTTCAGGTTCTCTACAATCGGACATTAACAAATTCCCATCTGCCCATAACCGCGGGCACGGCTTTCAAAAGTTCAATCCCTGCAGGGGTGTCCCAACTTAGCCCATCACAAGCTCTCACGGTCAACGAAGGATATTCCTTCTCCCAAGACATTCCGATCAGACTCGGCATCCTGGTTACATGACATCCTCGACAATGGTAAAACAAGACCAGCAAAGCCACCCGAATGTGCCGACAAATCCCGATAGGAGCTACACATATCTCGTTCTCAAGGCACACCGGATTGTCCAAGGTTCCGGTAGACCAACCCAGAGTTGCCCCTGGTGGCCACCGGCAGCTGACAGGTTGGACCAACACTCAGAGGAGCACTGGCCCGGGGGGTAAAATAATGATGAACCTCGGGAGCGAGACTCCCAAGGGAAAAGAAAAGGCTAGGTGGCAAATGGTAAAACCAATGTTGGGCCTTGCGGGAGGAGTTTTATTCAAGGCGAACTGTCAAGGGGTTCCCATTATAACCCAACCGTGTAAGGAACGCAAAATCCGGGAACATAACACCGATATGACGGAAACTAGGGCGGCAAGAGTGTAACAAAACACCAGGCATAAGAGATATTGTGATATCCCAACAAAATATCCATGTTCCAACAAGGAACAAACTCCAATCTTCACCTGCAACTAACAACGCTATAAGAGGGGCTGAGCAAAGTGGTAACATAGCCAAACAACGGTTTGCTAGGACAAGATGGGTTAGAGGCTTGGCTTAACAATATGGGAGGCATGATAAGCAAGTGGTAGGTATCGCAGCATAGGCATAGCAAAAGAGCGAGCAACTAGCAAGCAAAGATAGAAGTGATTTCGAGGGTATGGTCATCTTGCCTCAGATCCTGCAAGGAAGAAGAACGAGTCCATGAAGAAGACAAATGGACGTAGTCGAACGAATCCTCACAACGCGACGTTATCGGAACCAACTCGAAGAAGCAACACCCGAAAGAAGCAAACCACATGGTAAACAACCACCACATGAACATGGCACGATGCACAAACAAGTATGATGCATGTCTGGTTTAATGAAGCATGGCATGGCAAAGTGCACAAACAATCCTACAAATTAAGTGGAGCACAATATGCAACTCCGTTGCATATTGACGAAACACCACATGACTTATTTAGGTCGATCTCGTTTATGTACCCAACAATATTAAATGTTGATTAACATGGCAAGAGGTGAAGCATATGAAAAACTGCCTAACTAGGCAAGTTTAAATGAGGCCGGAACAACAAACAACAAGTCCGGAAAAAATCGCCATGTGCAATTTAGGGATTTGGTACTGTTCTGCCCTAAACACAATTTTATAGTTGTTAAACATGCAAAGTGATGCCACCATGTTAAACTAGGCATTTTTCTACCCCATTTACATATAAATTTTATTAAGTTTGGAGCTACGATTAATTAGTTATGGAATAAAGCATTTTAGCAAGTTATTTAAGCAAATTTAAACAAACAACATTTTATACATTTTAAACATAGATGAAAGTGGCAAATTATTAATCTACATAAAATTCTAAGCAAGTTTCATATTTAAAGTTTTTACATATGATGCACCGTTTGTGAGTAATGAAATGCATGAAGTTTAGGGGCTGATTTGCAAAAGTGCAATGCCCTGGAAATTGATAAAATCGCAGCTAAGGAAAAAAACCTAACAGGCTGAAACTAATCAGAGGCCCAACAGGGAATAAAGAAAGAGAAAGAAAAGAAAAAAACACAGGAGGCGCTGGGCCTCACCATGGGCTTCACCCCAGATCTAGAGAGGTAGCAGCAGGCCAGCGGGGCTGGATCTGGCGAAGGGAAGGCGCGGTCAACGCGACGCAAGCAGCAACAGTCGTCTCGTCCCTGCTCACGCGAAGCAGAGGCGCGGCGAGGCAGTACTTGAGCGGCTGGAGTCTGGAAGCGGCAGCACGACGGCGGGATCCGGCGGAAGAGGCGATGCTCGACGCGGGAGCAGAGGACGGCTCCGAGCTCGGGGTTGCGGAGGAGCAAGGGACTGCGGCCACGGACATCAAGGGGCTCCGGCGAGGTCTTGGCAGCGAGGTAGGGACTTGGCGAGACTCCGGGAGGGGGCGGCTTCGTCCTGAACTGGACGGCGGGGCGAGCAGCAAAGCAGCAACGGGCATGACAGCAAGAACGAGCAAACGGGGCGGCGTGGAGCTTGGCGGGGCGGCGGAGCCGAGGGCCTTGGGAGACGGCGGCGGACTTGAAGGAGCAGGCGGGGCTCGGGCACGCCTCGTGGTCCTGCTGGAAGCAGACGAAGCGGAGGAACGGCGGCACTGGCGTATCGGTTCCCTGTGAAGAAGAAGAAGAGAACAAGGGGAGAGTTTGCGCGTAAGAGGGAGAGAAATAAGGAAGGGAAAGGAGTAGGGGACGAAGGGCGCAGGGCACGGCCTGGTGGCGCTGGTTGCCGGCGAGGAGTGATTTGGAGGCCACGGGCACGAGGAAATCGGTGAGCGATGCGGGTTGGTTGGCTGCAGAAAACGAGGTGGAGTAGATCGGAAACGATCCCGAGGGAGATGGAAGAGAGTGGCGGCGGAGGAGGATCCCTAGAAATTAGGGATTTGGTCTTCGGATAGACTAATATATATAGCGGGTAGGTTAGGCTAGGGGCTATCTCATCCCTCCGATCGTAATCGGACGGACGAAAAAAATATGTTAGGAAGTCCAATTAACAAAACGGAGACGTTTTGTAGATGGTTGGGGATGATCCGGACACAGCGGTGATGACTGTTCGGGTCGGGTCCGGGACAACTTTTCGGACGCGCGCGAGGAGGGCCACGGGCTGACGAGAGAGGTTAGGTTGGACCTGGCGGTAGGTAATGGACTGGGTAGATGGTCTCGAGCTGAGAGAAGAGAAGAGAGAGGCGATGAAACTAGGCAGGCGACCTACTAACACTATAACAACACCGCATGCCAACTCTCATCCCATTCCGAGAACATTTTCCGGCAACTTATAAAATACTATTTCGGACATGCCGCAGGCGCGTGCAAGTGTGTCTGGGCTCAGAATGGACAACGGACGGAGCTGGGGGAACCCGGACGGATGCAAGTTTTGAAAAACATGATGATGCAATGCACATGATGACATGACAAGATGCAACACGCAAGCGAATGACATGGTAATGACAAGGAATAACTGGAGGACACCTGGCACATCGGTCTCGAGGCGTTACACCAATAAGACCCAATATTCTCCCGGTGCCTCCGGAACCCCTTCCGGTATTCTGATCGCTTTCCGGTGCATTCCGAAACCATTCCGGAGACCAAATAGCATCGTGTTGTATATCAATATTTACCTCCGGACCATTCCGGAGCTCCTCGTCATGTCCATGATCTCATCTGGGACTTCGAACAACGTTCGGTCACCAAACCACATAACTCATATAATACCAAATCGACATTGAACGTTAAGCATGTGGACTCTACGGGTTCGAGAACTATGTAGACATGACCGAGACACATCTCCGATCAACAACCAATAGCGGAACCTGGATGCCCATATTGGCTCCTACATATTCTATGAAGATCTTTATCGGTCGAATCGTTATGACAACATACGTAATTCCCTTTGTCCATCGGTATGTTACTTGCACCAGATTCGATCGTCGGTATCTTCATACCTAGTTCAATCTCGTTACCGACAAGTCCCTTTACTCATTCTGTAATACATCACCTAGTGACCAACTCCTTAGTCATTTGCTTGCAAGCTTATGATGTGTATTACCGAGAGGGCCCAGAGATACCTCTCCGATACTCGGAATGACAAATCCTAATGTCGATCTATGCCAACCCAACAAACACCTTCGGAGATACCTGTAGAGCATATTTATGATCACCCAGTTACGTTGTGACGTTTGATAGCACACAAGGTATTCCTCCGGTATCCGGGAGTTGCATAATCTCATAGTCGATGGAATATGTATTTCACATGAAGAAAGCAGTAGCAATAAACTGAACGATCATTATGCTAAGCTAACGGATGGTTCTTATCCATCACATCATTCTCCTAATGATGTGATCCCGTTTTCAAATGACAACAAATGTCTATGGTTAGGAAACCTTAACCATCTTTGATCAACGAGCTAGTCTAGTAGAGGCTCACTAGGGACACAGTATTTGTTTATGTATCCACACATATATTTAGGTTTTCGATCAATACAATTCTAGCATGAATAATAAATCTTTATCATAAATAAGGAAATATAAAATAACAACTTTATTATTGCCTCTAGGGCATATTTCCTTCAGCAACACCTTATATTGATGAACAATACAAAATACAATGACTCACTTCAACTGAATGTAATCATAACTCAAAACTGAAATCATGAGAGAAACTCTATATGATGAATGCCTCCGACAGTGTACCCAATATGTGCAATGATCTGGTGTAGCATATATATCAAAAAATGGACAAGCCATAAAAATATCAAACTAGCCATACAATGAAATGCAAGGCAAATGAAAACATGTCTCTAATCATGTAATGTAAAATGATGGTAGTGCATGGCGATATGCTCGGAATAGCTATGAAAATGCCATGTAGGTAGGTATGGTGGCCATTTTGTGGACATGAGGTATTTTACGTGTAGGAGAACAAGAGAAAGTTCTCCCATGGGTTTGGATGTGCCTGTGAAGTTTGCTCCAAGTCCCAATGTGAGAGTGGGCAATTGATGTCTACTACGCAACTTTTATTCTTGTAGACATTGTTGGGCCTCCAAGTGGAGAGTTTTGTAGGACAGCAAAAAATTTCCCTCAAGTGGATGACCTAAGTTTTATCAATCCGTGGGAGGCGTAGGATGAAGATGGTGTCTCTCAAACAACCCTGCAATCAAATACAAAGAATCTCTTGTGTCCCGAACACACCCAATACAATGGTAAATTGTATAGGTGCACTAGTTCGGCGAAGAGATGGTGATACAAGTGTAGTATGGAGAGTAGATATATGTTTTTGTAATCTGAAAATATAAAAATAGAAAGGTAGCAAGTGATAAAATGGAGCACAAATGGTATTGCGATGCTTAGAAACAAGGCTTAGGGTTCATACTTTCACTAGTGCAATCTCTCGGTAGTGCTAACATAACTGAACCATATAACAATCCCTCACATGTGACAAACAATCACTCCAAAGTTTCTATCGAAGAAAGTAGGACGAAAACATGAATCGACCTATGTGCATAGATTACCCCAATGTCACCACGAGTATCTACAAGTTGATTACCAAAACATACATCAAGTGACTCAATAGAATACCCTATTGTCACCACGGGTATCCACATGCAAGACAAACATCAACTGATCTCAAAACTTACATTCAATGCAACATAATGAAACCTCAAAGAGCAATACTCTATTCATCACAACAAAGATAGAGAGGGAAAAACACCATATGATCCGACTATATTAAAAAATCCCATGGTTACAACAAGATTGTGTCGGATCAAGAACACGAGAGAGAGAGAGATCAAACACATAGCTACTGGTACATACCCTCAGCCCCGAGGGTGAACTACTCCACCTCATCATGGAGACCATCGAGATGATGTAGATGGCCTCCGGTGATGATTTTCTCCTTCGGTAGGGTGCCAGAGAAGGCCTCTAGATGAGATCGCTTCGGTATAGAGGCTTGCGACGGCAGAGCAGATGTTCTAGGTTTATTTTGGGGGTTTTCTATATTTATAGGATTTTTTGGCATCGGTTTCACGCCAGGGGCACCGGGACCGACAAGCTCAGTAGGCGTGCCTTGGGGGGAGGCATAGCCCCTGAGCTTGTTGTTCCCCTGGCTTCGTCTGGCCCATCTCCGGTACTTCGGAGGTCTCTTTTGGTCCATAAAAAATCACTACAAATTTTCAGCCCAATTCAAGAACTTTTATTTCTGCACACAAAAAAACACCATGGTAGTTCTGCTGAAAACAGCGTTAGTCCAGGTTAGTTTTATTCAAATCATATAAACGTGCACCAAAACCATATAAAATTGCTATAAACATGGTATGAATACTTTATAAATTATAGATATGTTGGAAACGTGTCAGCATCCCCAAGCTTAATTCCTGCTCGTCCTTGAGTAGGTAAATTACAAAAAGAAAAAATTTATGAACGGCGAATGCTAATATAGTGTTTCAATCACTTTTCCGAGCATCATAAACAGCAACTCTTTCTCATAGAACTCATCATGATCAAGCAGTAATTGATTCACATGTTATGGTTCAAACAATGCATTCTCTTAGAACTTAACAACATATGTTCTTAGTCACCAAACAATTTCAATGCATCTTATTTTCAGCAAAATCTATGTAAGAGCTCCACATACTCAATTATCATTTAGTCTTCTATGATTGCTAGTACTCAAAGCATATTTTTAGAACAAATAGTATCCATCGAACATAGATAAATATAGCGGTTTAATGTTTCGCCTCCCAACTCATTTATCATAGAGATAATTTGCAACAATAATAATTCATGATCAAATATATTTGAATGGATATATCACTACTGCAGGATACTGCTAAGGCGACACTATGATCAGAGACCCTTTGCCGAGACTATGTGTGATGCAATAATCACAAACGATGGTGTAAAAAAACCCGTCAAAAAGGTGCAAAACATTTGCGATGGCGGAGCCATCAAACACAGTTCAGATTTTAGTTGCGTGTGCGACGCAGGACACACGGTTAATCCATTCAAACTGTCTGCGACGAGGCAGAACAACAGAAATGGGCAACCATAACAATGTGTGTGTGATGCAGGACACACGGTTAATCCATTCGAACTGTTTGCGATGAGGTAGAACAATAGAAACGGGCAGCCATACCAATGTGTGTGCGATATACGACATACGGTTAACTCGGACGAACTGTTTTCGATTAGGGAACACAACAGAAATGGTTCAACTTAACAAGATGTGTGTGATATGCGGCATACAGTTCACATGGATGAACTGTTTGTGATGAGCCAAAAGAACACAAACGAGTCGTGTAAACAAGATGCGTGTGATACATGGCAAACAGCCGACTCGGGTGAACTATTTGCAATGAGAAATTACAACATAGATGGTCAATACAGTTACTTCGTGTGCGATTCTATGTGTACAAAAAACTTTGAAAAATGCAAACTAGTTGCTTGCGGTGGCGGAGTATCGCACATGATGCGTCTGTGAGTAATCATGTGCGATGATTAGTATGTTACACATACGTTTCCTTATGTTAACATGTGTGTGAATTTGCAATATGTACAGTTAATATGCAAATGCCTTTTGGACATCGGGCACACGCTTAAACTCAATGAACTGTGTATGATACTAATACTTTCCATGAAAATTTATGAACTTGGGTAACAACATTTGAGTAACATATATATAGTGGTTACACTACTCGACAAAAGGAGGATCTTCGTAACATGGTTTTGACAACCATATCCATATCTATATACTTAACATAGTAACAACTATCACATTTTAAGAGGCTAAGGGCCAACAACCATATGGTCCATATCTACATACTTAACATATATAGTCACAAGTAGCACATTTTAAGAGTCTGAAGGCCAACAACCACAACTATCCACTAGAAGCAGCTTGATCACGGCGACTCGACATCTCGTCAATGAAAAGGAAGAGCCCTCCTATGCCTTGGTAGAGCATGAGTAGAACATTGTCTCCAATTTTCCAATATGGATGTATTGCCAGGAGAAGCGAGAACTTGTTAATTTGAATGGTTCCATTTCTGCGGGAAATGCAGTACCTTGCAATCACTTTGGCATTATTAGCAGGCACAAGTGTAATTCGACCGTTCTGGGAAATCGATCCAGGAACTGCTACAGGGGGCAATTTCTGTTGACATGTAGAATAAAAAACAATTGTAACATATCATTGAAGATATATAGTTTATAAGCATCAACATTAAAATAAGACTTTTTACCAGCGTTTTGTGCACACAATTGGTCTTGTTCAGTGTGTGCACCATGGGTCTAATTAATCCCATCCAAAATCCAGCATTCATACGCTGTGTTATCTCTGTCAGATTATCAACAAAGTTTATGACATGCTTCAAGTCCTTCCAGTGAAATTTGGTACACTTAGTAACATACATGTCATTCACTATGCATCCAACATAACCTGCTTAAAAGGTGGAAAGGTCTTATTTATTCAGAATATGGCAGAAGAATATATAGTGCACATAAATTGGTAAATAGATTTTGTTACTGCCTAGGAACGGAGTCAGAATATGATACCACAATTGGTTGCTTAAATAGTGATCAATTGGTTGCTTAAATAGTAATATGACAGCATGGAGAAATTTGAAAGGACACTAACCTCGATCAGACTTTATGGGCTGATGATGTTGGGGAATTAAACATCCATGTTAATTAAACCAGGCTGTGGTGCACGCACTAGAATTTTATTGCCATCTTTCAGTTCATAACACTTAGACATTTTTCTCCAAAGGTCTGCATTAAAATAGGAGTGACCATCTTTATCAAGTTTTACACTAACCGTCATTGTAAATCCATGCTGCGTTGTCAATATGACATCCTGGGAGTCATTAGCAAAGTAAAGCCCAAGATTTCCTTCTACTCATGTTCTTGCAAAGCAAGGGATGTACTGCTTGAAATGAAAACTAAGATCGTAAATTAGATATATTGAAATAACAGAGCAAGATGCAAATATGGGAGTAACTGATAGAATAGATCCATATATATATATATAGATGAAAGCAAAGTACAAAAATATAGAATTAAAAATAGATAATGTAACAAAGATTTGATGCAAATATATAGATAATGTAGCAACAGACAGTATATGTTCACAAATTTAGGCCATGCCGACCGTGGTAGGTTGAAATTGAACATACCGAGCGCTCCCTAAAGTCATCCGGAATGGTGAGATAGAACTTCGTTTCCGACTGGCCATGACCACACTTGCCTAATTTATGCTTGCACTATGGACACATGAATGAACACCCATGAATCAACTAGAACAAAAATGATTCCACGGTGATTTCAGCCAGTTGATTAACAGCGACGGACTGACTGTGATACAAGATGAGTGAATATTTCGCTAATTAAGTTGATTACCTTCTCCATGAGAAAAATCCCCAGCCCAATCCCGCAGAAAACCCCAGTTGACTAGAGTCTAGAATGTCGGTGTAGATAGGCCGTGGAAAGCGGTAGGGGCGAAATCCAGTGCCATTTGGAGCGTGACGTACGCCCGCCGCCAACAGCCGTCAAGCTTAGGGTGCAGAGTTGCAGAGGAGTCCGCGGCGAGTGAGTGAGGACGAAGTGGGTGAGGTTTTTTTCCTTTTGCATGTGTGAGTGAACACACACGGTTCGTAGAGGCGATGGAGATGGATCGTGTGCAATAGTAAACCACTGAGATTGAATGGGAATCCAAATTTCCTTTGTCCTTCATCCATGAGTTTTTTTCTACGATGAACATAAACCCTGCTAATCACCGTGTTCGAATTTGACACTTTTCTGGGTTCATTTACAATATTTAGGGGATTATGTGCATTTTGTAGGCATTAATGCACATAATTCACATTTAGACAATCGGTGCATGAAAGGGTGCACAAGAACGGTCTGGAAAAACCATACTTGTGGTATTTAGTAATTTCTCAAGCCTTTTACAAGGAATGGGCAGAGATTTCAATGGAATGTGTGGCAATAGTCAACCACAAACGCGTCATTTACTGGGTTATCAACTATAGAACAATGAAATATGTGCTTGAAAAACATGACGGCTGACATGGTGCCATGGTATGGCCTCACCTTGCCCTGGTTAAAAGCTGAGAAGGTTTGATTTATGTCGTCATGCACGCCCTTCATAAATCGAACCATCACCGAGGAAGTCCAATGCTTTCGAGAGGGAAATCACCAAGATTGAAGGGGAATCCAAATTTCCGTCCTAGTTTGTCATTCATTTTTTTCCAACGATCAACATACCGCCTCAAATGCAACGTGTTCAAATTTGACATTTTTTCGAACTCATTTACCATATTTAGGGGATTATGTGCATTTTCTAGGAATTAATTATGCACATAATTCAAATTCGAACAATCAGTGCATGAAAAGGTCCACAAGGACGGTCAGGAAATGCTCGTGCTATTTAGTACATTCTCATGCCTTTTACAAGGAATGGGCAGATATTTCAAAGAAATGTGTGGCAATAGTCAACCATAAACGCGTCGTTTAATGGGTTAACAACTATACAAAAATGAAATACATGCTTGGAAAACATGACGTCTGGTGTGGTGCCATGGTATGATCCTCACCGTGCCCTGGTAAAAATGTCGTCATGCACGCCTTTCATAAAACGAACCATCACCGAGGAACTTTCATGGTTTCGAGGGGGAAATAACCAAGATTGAAGGGGGGTCCAAATTTCCTTTGTCCTTTGTCCACGAGTTTTTTTTCTATGAACGTACAACCTGCAAATCACCATCTTCAAATTTGGCACTTTTCCGGGTTCATCTGCCATATTTAGGGGATTATGTGCATTTCCTAGGCATTAATGCACATAATTCAAGTTCAAACAATTGGTTCATGAAAGGGTTCACAAGAACGGCCTGGAAACCATGCTCGTGCCATCTAGTAAATTCTCATGCCTTTTACAAGGAATGACAGATATTTCGATGAAATGTGTGGCAATAGTCAACCACAAATGTTTGTTTGTTAGGTTTTCAACTATAGAAAAAATTAAATAAATGCTTAAAAAACATGATGCCTGGCATGGTGCCAGGGTATGACCTCACCATGCCCTGGTAAAAAATTGAGAAGGTCTGGCTTATGTCGTCATGCACGCCCTTCATAAATCGAACCATCACCAAGGAAGTTACATGCTTTCGAGAGGGAAATCCCCAAGATCGAAGGGGAATCCAAATTTCCGTCCTAGTTCGCCATTCAGTTTTTTTCCAACGATCAACATACCGCCTCAAATGCAACATGTTCAAATTTGACATTTTCCCGGGCTCATTTACCATATTTAGGGGATTATGTACATTTTCCCGGCATAAATGGACATAATTCAAATTCGAACAATCGGTGCATGAAAAGGTGCACAAGAACTATCTGGAAAACCATGCTTGTGTTATTTAGTACATTCTCATGCCTTTTACAAGGAACGGGCAGATATTTCAAGGAAATGTGTGGCAATAGTCAACCATAAATGCGTCGTTTAATGGGTTAACAACTATACAAAAAATGAAACACATGGTTGGAAAACATGATGCCTGCATGGTGCCACGGTATGGCCTCACCATACCCTGGTAAAAATTGGAGAATGTTTTCCTTATGTCATGATGCGCGCCTTTCATAAATCGAACCATCACCGAGGAAGTTTCATGGTTTCGAGGAGGACATCACCAAGATTGAAGGGGGGTCCAAATTCTCATGCCTTTTGCTATGATGAACATACAACCTGCAAATCACCGTGTTCAAATTTGGCACTTTTCCGAGTTCATTTTCCATATTTAGGGGATTATGTGCATTTCCTAGGCATTAATGCGCATAATTCAAGTTCAAACAATCGGTGCATGAAAGGGTCCACAAGAATGGCCTAGAAAACCATGCTCGAGCCATTTAGTAAATTCTCATGCCTTTTACAAGGAATGGATAGATATTTCGATGAAATGTGTGGCAATAGTCAACCACAAATGTTTGTTTGTTGGGTTTTCAACTATAGAAAAATGAAATAAATGCTTAAAAACATGACGCCTGGCATGGTGCCATGGTATGACCTCAGCATGCCCTGGTAAAAATTTGAGAAGGTTTTGCATATGTCGTCATGCACGCCCTTCATAAATCGAACCATCACCGAGGAAGTTCCAGGCTTTCGAGAGGGAAATCCCCAAGATTGAAGGGGAATCCAAAATTTATTCGTTCTTTGCCCTAGAGTTTTTTCTACGAGGAACATACACCCTGCAAATCACCATGTTCAAATTTTGCATTTTTCCAGGCTCACTTACCATATTCAGGGGATTATGTGCATTTTCTAGGCATTTAGCGCATATAAATCTAATCCAGCTACAGGTGCACGGGTGTGATGTGAGGGACATGGATTGTCGTTCGATCCCGGCGCATCCTACGGTGCACACGCGGGATCCGCGTGGCTGGGGTTCCGGCCAATCATAATGCAACACACGATAGGCTCAGCACACACTGTTTCCGGAAGCGACGGAGATGAACCGTGTGCGATAATCAACGAGCAAAATTGTAAGGGCAGCCAAATTTTTGTTGTCGTCTGTCATTGAGCTCTTGAATACCACCGCACTGTACGGCTGCCCGACCCCTCCGGCCCAGAGCTCTCTCCACGCGCCGTCCATGACACCATGTGAAAGGATCGATATGGTTGACTAGATGGGGGTGAATAGGCAACTAACAATTTTTAGCTTTTCTTTAGCAATTTAAACTTTGCATCAAAGTAGGTTGTTGCAACTAGGTGAGCAACCTATATGATGCAACACGAATAGGAACACAAGCAAGCAAGATATATGAAACAAATAAGCTTCCACAAGTAAAGGCACGAGATAACCAAGAGTGGAGACGGTGGAGACGAGGATGTGTTGCCGAAGTTCCTTCCCTTTGTGAGGAAGTACGTCTCCGTTGGAGCGGTGTGGAGGCACAATGCTCCCCAAGAAGCCACTAGGGCCACCGTAATCTCCTCACGCCCTCACACAATGCGAGATGCCGTGATTCCACTATTGGTGCCCTTGGAGGCGGCGACCGAACCTTTACAAACGAGGTTGGGGCAATCTCCACAACTCAATTGGAGGCTCCCAACGACACCACGAAGCTTCACCACAATGGACTATGGCTTTGCGATGACCTCAACCGTCTAGGATGCTCAAACACCCAAGAGTAACAAGATCCGCAAGGGATTAGTGGGGGGAATCAAATATCTCTTGGTGGAAGTGTAGATCGGGGCCTTCTCAACCACTCCCGAGCAAATCAACAAGTTTGGTTGGCTAGGGAGTGAGATCGGGCGAAAATGGAGCTTTAATGGTGGAAGAGGTAAGTCAACGGGGAAGAAGGGGACCCCTTATATAGTGTGTGGAAAAGACCCAACCGTTACCCACCAACCAGCCCGCGGCCAGCGGTACTACCGCACCAGGCCAGTGGTACTACCGCAAGGCCACGCGGTACTACTGCTTGCAACCAAGCGGTACTACCACAGGGCTGTGCTGTACTACCATACCGATCCACGGTACTGCCGCAACCCCAGCACAGAATGACGCACAGAAGCTGGGGGCGGAACTACCGCGCCCCCCATGCGGTACTACCGCGAGGCAAAAATCCTAGCCAGGGGGAGGGACACTTCCGTGCCTACTTCCGCAAAGAAACGGAAGTAGCAAAAACCCGACACAGTAGTACTGCCGAGGGGCGGTACTACTGCCTGACTGCATAGCGCGGTACTACCGCACGGCGAAAGCGGTACTACCGCGGTAGGTGCGGATGTAAAAAATTACATCCGCTCCTACTACCGCAAAGGGGCGGCACTAGCCTGGTGGGCAGCGGTAGTGCGGCTCCAGGGGAGCGGTACTACCGTGGGCACCAGCGGTACTACCGCGCCACCGCGCGGTACTACCGCGGATGCCTACGGTACTACCGTTGACCCAGGAGCAGTACTACCGAAACCAACAATCAGCAGCCAGTCAAAGGAGGCAGGAAAACGGAGGAAGCTCCAATGAAGAAGGAGGGGATAAGAATGAGACGTGTACGTGATGATTCCACCCAAACCTTTCCAACGCGGACCCCCTCTTAATAGTACGGCTTTCCTATGACTCAAATCCACCAAAAAGAAACGTAGAAAAGACGCCGTCTTCGTCAGTCTTCGAGGGGCACCCAATCGTCTTGTGCCTAGCAAAGAAGTGTCTGGAATACTCATGGCACACGATTAGTCCGCAAATGTGTTGTCATCAATCACCAAAACACTTAGGGAAGAATATGTCCTTACAATCTCCCCCTTTTTGGTGGATTGATGACAAAACGGGATTTGCACAAGGAAAATACTATTAAGTAAATGCAAACCCCTCCTCTCTATAATATAGACGGGCTCCCCCTAGATGTGTGCCACCTAGATGAGTGCTATGGACTGCATGGCACACGAGTACTAGGAACAGAGCTCCCGCTATATTATAGAGACAAGGCATATCTATCACTAGACAAGATAGTACAAACATAAGTTAACTAAGATAGATAGAGTGCATATGTCTTACACCATATGAAGGATAGGTCTTGAAGGCACAAACCAAACAAACGCAAACGAGGCAAACAAGGTCCAAACGACAAAGCAAACAAACACCAAGCACGACACAACGCGCAAATCCCTACACTCTCTCCCCCTTTGGGATCGAGACGCCAAAAAGGCGGAGAGGACACCTACACACACGGGGTGGCTCAGGCAGAGAAGTCATCCCACTGCTCCTCGTGCTCCTCGTCAGACTCAGCGGCGGGGATAGTCTCCTCGAGGTCATCCTCTAAACTGGTCCACTTGTAGCCCTGCTTTGACATCCAGGCAGCCTCAGGTGTGATGACGTCCTCAGACACATCCTCTCCAAAGAGCCTCATAACCTTCTTGTCACGGCGGCGACTCTCCTTGTCAGCCATGTGAGCCCTGTACTGTCCCTTCGCCTACATGCAGAAGAGAATCTTCATCTTGTCCTTTAGCTTCTTGGCCCATGACGGCTCAGAGGAAGAAGTGGTGGACCTAGCAGCACGGTCCTCAGCAACATTCTCAGCAGCAGCAGCCTCCCCCTCACCAGCAGCCCTCCTAGAAGAAGAGGCCTTAGCATGGGTAGTGGTGTTGGCCCAGTTGGGCTTGACGTGGAGGCTGATGGACTCATGGCGAATCCAGTTTGGA
The DNA here is from genome assembly GCF_003073215.2 of Triticum urartu. NCBI lineage: Eukaryota > Viridiplantae > Streptophyta > Magnoliopsida > Poales > Poaceae > Triticum > Triticum urartu. The sequence goes on along the minus strand of NC_053026.1, from coordinate 146,048,977 downwards.
GCAAGGAACTCATCACCTGGGTACATCTTCTCCCAAGTGGTGGAGAGCAGCAGAAACAGGTACGGTCCATAGATAGGTACCTTGTGAGTGAACACCGCAAACCGAAGCTCACACCACATGATGTGTGAGACATCAAGTGGCTGAGTCTGAGAAGAACGTGCCTCTGCACACAAGAGCAACATGTCCACTAGATATGCATGTACCTTGTCCTTGTCGCCAATGCGTGGGAACAGTGTTGCGGAAGATGCGATGCATGATATCCAGAAAGGAGTTTAACACCCAAGATGACTTGCCATTGGGGAGTACCTTCTCAACAAGGAAGGGCTGAAGCAGGTTCTTGTTGGCAGACTCAGAGTTGGCATGGGGGCGAACGCCAATGGGGGTGTGAAGCCCGTCATCAGGAATGTGCAGCAAATCCATGAACTCTTTCCATGTAGCAGACAACTGACGGCCATTGGTCATCCAAGTCATCCTCCGCTCCTCCCCGGGATGAAAGAACACTGAGGCAAAGAACTGACAGATGAGCTCAGGGTCATAGTCAAGGTGAAAAGAGATCACCGGCTCAATAGCAAACTGCTCCACCAAGTCCAGAGCCTCTCCAAAATAGTCACGAAACTTGTCCTTCCGCAGGTGATGCATGTCTATCCACTTGACATCCATGTAGGTATTCTGCTTGTTCTTGATCACATCCAGATAGATGAGAGCCTGTTGCTTGGTCCAGAACAACTCGGTGCCTCTGAGGATAGCCCGAGGATTCACATAGGGATTGATCTTCCGGCGCTCGACATACTCAGTGATTGAAATCTCGTCCATGCCTACATCTAAATAGGACAACACGTTGAGTATGGTGGGGTGTGCAAGGGTTCAAGCAACATTGCTCAAATCGATGATATTTAGCTCATGCCTTAACTCGCGAAATCTTGCTTCATCCAAGGGCTTCATGAAGATATCTGCAAGGTTATCATGAGTGTTGACGTAGTTGAGCTCGATCTCTCCTCGCCTAATGTGATCCCGGATGAAGTGATATCAGATCTCAATATGCTTCATCTTGAAGTGTTGCACCGGGTTGAGAGAGATCTTGATGGCACTTTCATTGTCACACCAAAGAGGCACTTTGTCACAAGTGACACCGTAATCCTTTAAAGTTTGCCTCATCCATAAGAGTTGTGCACAACAACTACCGGCCGCCACATACTCCGCTTCGGTGGACGAGAGAGACACACAACTTTGCTTTTTGGAAGACCAACTTACCAAAGAGCAACCAAGGAATTGGCACCCTCCGGAAGTTGACTTCCTATCCACTTTGTCTCCCGCCCAATCGGAATCCGAGTACCCTACAAGCTTGAAGTTTGATCCTCTTGGGTACCATAAGCCAAAGTTTGGGGTATGAGCCAAATATCGAAAGATTTGTTTGACCACCACATAGTGACTTTCCTTAGGTGCGGCTTGAAACCGTGCACAAATTCCCACACTCAACATGATGTCCGGTCTAGATGCACAAAGGTAAAGCAAGGATCCAATCATGGAACGATATACCTTTTGATCCACCACTTACCATTGGGATCTAAGTCAAGTTGGCACTTGGTGGGCATTGGAGTGGAAGCCGGCTTGACGTCACTTAGCTTGAATCTCTTGAGCATGTCTTGAGTGTATTTGGATTGATTGATGAAGGTTTCTTCTCTTCTTTGCTTCACTTCGAACCCTAGAAAGAACTTCAACTCTCCCATGGAGGACATCTCGAACTTTGAGGTCATGAGAGCGGCAAATTCCTCATTGAAAGCTTTGTTAGGAGAACCAAAGATAATATCATCAACATATAATTGGCACACAAACAACTCCCCTTTGAACTTCTTAGTAAAAAGAGTGGGGTCGATTAGCCCAACTTCAAAACCACGGTCTTGTAACAACTCGGTAAGGTGGTCATACCACGCACGTGGGGCTTGTTTAAGTCCATAGAGTGCCTTATCGAGTTGATACACATGATCGGGAAAGTAGGGATCCTCGAACCCGGGGGGTTGCTTGACGTAAACCAATTCATTAATGGGACCATTAAGAAAAGCACTCTTCACATCCATTTGTTGTAACTTAAAGTTATGGTGAGAAGCATATGCAATCAACATGCGAATGGATTCAAGACGAGAAACGGGAGCAAAGGTTTCACCGTAGTCGATACCCTCGACTTGGGAGTAGCCTTGTGCTACCAAACGAGCCTTGTTGCGAATGATGATCCCATGGGCATCTTGCTTGTTCTTAAATATCCACTTGGTTCCTATGACATTGTGATTCCTGGTCGGTCTTGGCATCAATCTCCACACTTTGTTGCGCTTGAAGTTGTTGAGTTCTTCATGCATGGCATTGAGCCAATCCGGATCTTCAAGCGCCTCATAGACCTTGTGGGGTTCCACACAAGAGACAAACGCGTGATTCTCACAATAATTTGCTAATTGTCTACGAGTGCTTACCCCCTTTCTTAAGCTTCCAAGCACATTCGTCATGAGATGATCCTTGGTGGAGAGCTTGGAAGCAACCTTGGCGGCACGACGCTCTAATTCCTCCTCGGTGGTGAGTTGAGGAGCGGTTACTTGATCATCTTGAGCGCCGTCATGAACTTGTTCTTGATCTTGAACTTTCTCGGGGGAGAGAACTTGACCTTGGGCATCACTTGGTGTGTCCACACCGTCTTGAGTATGATCTTTCCCTTGGTCTTGTTCATGAGGTTGAGGGCCTTCACTTTGTTATTCGGAAGCGTGTGGGCCTTGGGTTGGTGATGGCTCCACTTGAGTGGAGCATTGTCCTTCTCCTTCGGCCACATGGGGTTCCTCAATGGGTAGGATAAAACCAACACCCATTCTTCTTATGGCTTGAGGAGGAATTTCATCACCTACATCACAAGTGCCACTTTGCTCAACTTGGGAGCCGTTATTCTCATCAAACTCCATGTTACACGTCTCCTCAATAAGCCCCGTGGATTTATTGAGGACACGGTAAGCATGAGAGTTTGTAGCATAACCAACAAATATGCCCTCATAAGCTCTAGCCTCAAATTTAGACAACCGAACACCTTTCTTGAGAATGAAACACTTACACCCGAATACCCGGAAGTACTTGAGGTTGGGCTTGTTACCGGTGAGTATCTCATATGGAGTCTTGTTCAAGCCCTTGCGGAGGTAGAGCCGATTGGATGCATGACATGCGGTGTTGATGGCTTCGGCCCAAAAGTTGTACGGAAACTTGAACTCCGCCGTCATGGTCCTTGCCGCATCCATCAACGTCCGGTTCTTCCTCTCCGAAACACCGTTTTGTTGAGGGGTGTAGGGTGCGGAATATTGATGTTTGATTCCCTCATCACTAAGAAACTCATCCAAGGTGTAGTTCTTGAACTCGGTGCCGTTGTCACTTCTTATTGTCAAGATCTTTGCATTGTGTTCACGTTGAGCTTCATTTGCAAAGTCAATGACGGTTTGTTGGGTCTCGCTCTTCCTCTTGAAGAAATATAACTATCGGTGTCAAAACCGGCGGACCTCGGGTAGGGGGTCCCGAACTGTGCGTCTAGGATCGATGGTAACAGGAGACAAGGGACACAATGTTTTACCCAGGTTCGGGCCCTCTTGATGGAGGTAAAACCCTACGTCCTGCTCGATTAATATTGATGATATGGGTAGTACAAGAGTAGATCTACCACGAGATCAAGGAGGCTAAACCCTAGAAGCTAGCCTATGGTATGATTGTTGTATATATTGTATATCTATCGACTAGCCTGGCCTCGGTTTATATAATGCACCGGAGGCCTAGGATAACAAGAGTCCTAGCCGAATACGCTGGTGGGGAGAAGTCCTTGTCTTGATCGCCAGGTCTTGTGGAATCTTCCTTGTATGCGGCAGCCGTCCGAACTGGCCCATGAGTATACGGCCACGGGGGTCCTCGGCCCAATCTAATAGATCGGGAGACAACATGGTGAGTACCCCCTAGTCCAGGACACCATCAGTAGCCCCCTGAACCGGTCTTTAAGTTAGGGACGCTCCTCGATTCTTCCGAACTGTTCTTCATCTTCGGTTGCTGGTCTTGAAAACTGGTTCAACAAATCTTCTTTATCTTTGATCTTGAGGATCGCCGAAATGCATTCGACGAGTTTACACGTCGGGTATCCGAGGAGCCCCTTTAAGTCTCTGGCCTTTATCAATGCCTTGTTTATTTTTATGCCACACCTCGGGTTTGAAGTTGTTCCCGGGAGGCAGGGTCCTCTTGCGTCCGAGCTCCAACACCGGACTGCATTCGAGGTAACTTTTGCAGCCGAGCACCAACGCCGGACCGCTTCCCAGCTCTAGTGCCGGAATGTATCCGAGCTCCAATGCCGGACTATGTAACCGAGCTCCAACGCCGGACTGTATATCCGAGCTCCAACGCCGAAATATATCCGAGCTCCAACGCCGGACTGTGTCCAGGCTCCAATGCCAAACTATATCCGAGGTGTCATATCACCTTGGTTCAAAAAAGTTGAAGGAGTTTAGCCGAGCTTAATGCCGGAAATGCCCTCTATGGAGCCAGCCACTAGCGCCCGAGCTTTATGCCGGACTGCTTCCGAGGTGGTGCACCACCCCAACCATGGGCCGACTTTTTGTCCATATTTTTATTGGTGCAATTTATTCTCTGACGAGATATATAGCCAGTAGCCCTCAAGGTGTGTATCGGTCTAAAATCCGAGATGCACATGAAGGATGACATAAGACCGCTAATCCCAGTAGCCGCTGAGACTCAGGTTGATTTGCAAAATCAGCCTGAGGATCAAGAACTAGCTCGGCAGAATACTTCGGGACACAAAAGCGGCATGCTCAGTCCTCAAGACTCAGGTTGGGTGCGGCCGACCAACCTGAGGATCAAAATCTCCTCGGAAACTATATTGCACATAAAATTTTCTGCATTGGACAAGCAATGCAGTAGCCCCCGGGACACTGGTCGGGTGGCAACACCAGATCAGGGGATCGATGTGCCCCTTTAATATTTGTAAATAATAAGCCCGAAGCCCAGTAGCCCCCGAGCCTTAATGCGGGCACGGGTGGCCGAATTAAGGATCAATATCCATAGTAAAATCACAAATTATGTGTAATGACTCTATGTATCCAAGTACTTTACATCATTAATGCTCGGATCCGCATTGTACAAAACTTTGTTGACCGACCATCGGCTTCCACCTCCTTGGCCAGTAGCCGAGGAGTGTTTGTCCTACTTTATAAAGCCTTTATGAGGGCAAATATTTACGACAAACAAGGCAATCTGGCCACACGGTTTTATAAACAAAGGTACGCAGAGAGATATGTTATATTACTGTTTAACAGAAGAAATGTATTCCAAAGAAAATAGTCCCGCTATCGGTTCCTTTCTTTGGGTTGTCATGCTAAGCATGATCATGAAACCTCAGCTCGAATGTAAGAGCAAAATATCGAGGATTTAGTTTGGGAGGCCAGTTAATAGCCCCCGGTAGTGTTCGGCGACAGTCGAGGTCAAGCCGTAAACACTTCGGCCAATGTTATGAATGGCCCGTCATAGTCATCGGATCGCTGACCAGTTTACGCTTATTGTGACAGTCAGTTTTCGGCTTTCTCCACTAAGGTGCTTAACCATGTGAGCTGGAAGCACAATCACAGTGGTTCTCCCTTTGCACGCCTAGCCGAACAAAACGGAACGTAGGAAGCAAGTGCAGGAGCCGGGCAACCCAACTATTGACCGAAGACACAATTCGAAACCGATGCATATATAGCAATATCTGAGAATGTTTTTGCCGAATCCCTAAAGGTGTCCGGCGTTGCACTGCGAGACTAATGCTGGAAAAACACAAATAGTTTAAAAGTGCCAAAAATCTTGGAAAACCAAGAAACATCAGTAAAAACATGACGTCCGAACAAGATCAAGTGTTCGGTGCCAATCCGAAAATTGGTCTTAGAAAAAAGAAGTGCTTTTGTCGTCCTTTAACATGACACATCCTATCTCAAGACTTCGAGCGGGTCAGCCTACGGCTTCAACCTCCTATCCCGAGGGCGGAGTACTTCTCATTAGGCCAGTTTAGCAAACTAAACTCTAGCGGCTTTGAGAGAGAAATTAGGCTCCCCGGCTAGTGACCGCACACTCGCGTCGAAAAAAGGAGTGATAAATAATAATAATAATAATAGAACTTTGCAACGACTGAGAAGAAGAACACTTATTATAAAACGGCTCAAATAAACTTAAGAGCCCCCAAGTGACTTGGGTAGAAGAATGATTGCATGTACCGAAGTACTTATATCATATCTATGTTCAACCGAACTTTAAACGCGTCTTAACCGACCGTCGGCTTCTCCCTCTTCGGTTAAGGACCGAAAAGTGTTATGTACTCCATCGGTCGAGAATATCGACGGTGTTTCCAATAACCAGGCAATCAGGCCATAAGGCTGTAACAGACAAAGCGCGCTCAGGGAACTTATGCTATATTACTGCGAAGAGTAAGAAGCATCTTCGAAGAAAATAGTACCCCCACCGATACCTTTCTTCGGTGCTCATTGTTATTATGAGACTTGTCCAATAGATTTTTTGTACTCATGAGTTCCGTTGTGTGCCGACCATCATTGAATAACTATAAGAGCGCTAGCTTTTGGCTTCACCCAGTCCGAAGTTCGGCTCGGGTGACCCGATCGTGACAATCGCAGAGGTGCTCCCTTTACTCCCTAGCCGAACAATCGGGAACGTAGGGGTAAACACAGGAGCAAGGCAACCCAGCTTGCAAATCGCTTAAGTCAATGTGGTGCATATTGTGGCGTAATACACGAACAAGGAACAAAGCCGTACAAGTATAATCATATGCAACAGGAAAAGCTTCATAAAGGAAGCCCCCAAGTAAACGGGGTATTTGAATTTATGCGTCACAAACAAAGTTTGGACAAGGAAATTTTTTAGAAGCAACTTTTTTCCAAAAAAGTATAATGCTTGGTCGAACCGAACGCAAGTTAGAAATTAAAGCTTTGAGCATGAAAGCGACTTAGCTGGTTAATGTGTTCGGTATTGATGACGCGGTCCAAGCTTGATGCGGGGCAAGGTTCCATCCCTCAAGCCGGTCCCGAGGTGGCGGAGCAGAGAGCTTGACACGCCGAAGTGGTGACATAGCACGATCAATGCAGACCGGCAGAGTGACGCCGAAGTCCCCGGATCATTTTCCTGTGCATAAAAAATAGTGCAAACCAGAGATAATAGTAATAATGATAATTAAAAAAATCGTTGCATAATAAATAATTTATGCGAAGTGAGTAATAAAATAAATATGGCCTGGCGCCGAAGTCAAGTCGATGCAGGGCGTCGGCGTGATGCAGTAAAGGCGTGGCAAAGCCTGAATTCGCAGGTCGGTCCGAGCTCCGAGTGCGGCGTTCACCGGACTATGTACGGAAACTGACCGAACCACCATGCGACTGTCGTTAATGCAGCCACCATTTGATAGACCTGTGTACATATGACGGACAAACTAGAGTAATAATTCCTTGGGAAAAATGAACCCAAACAAGCAAAAAATACTGGGATTAATAGCACCTGGTTTATTTGTTGTAGCAATCCGAAGGAAGGTGATTCCTAAAATTGGGACCCGCTCCGCACACCCATTGCCTGATGAGTGATAAAACGACGGCATGGCAATGCTGGTAAAGGTTGACTTGCCGAGGCAAAGCCCTCGGCCCAGCTAATGTGACGGAACTGGTCGGCTAGTGACGCCGAAGTGTCCGGAGTAGGTAGATGAAGAGATGGCGAAGCCCCCGATCCAGCTGAGATGTCGAAGCCTCGATGTCAGCCGATGAGTTGAAGTAGGTCGGCGTGATGGACACCAGCTTGAAGAAGCAATAGTGCGGCCCTGTCGATGCAGGTTGTGACGTGGTCGATGCCAGCTTGATGAAGCGACCGTGCGGCGATGCCGGTATGCCCGCTCTGTGTAATCCGTGGGGCGGCGATGTTGGTGATGATTTATCCTTCGCGATGCCAGGCTCTTGTTCGGCTTGCCGAGATGATGATCCGAAGAAGTTGAGCTCGGCTCAACAAAGTGACACCGTGTCTAGCGCAGGTCGGCAGCCGTGGAGTAATATTGTCGGACTGGTTTGACACCAGCATGATGTTGAAGATCATGTTCAAAAGATCTTACAGTTAGTGGGATGTGTTCGGGAACAAAACACAATACCCCATACAAAACTTCCTTCAAAAGGGATGTCCAAAATCCTGTTCATAAAAAAGATGAACTCGGGTCGGATTCGTTTTCGCGCAGAAAACAGATCCGAAAAGTGATGCACTAATTGGAAGGTCCCCGGAGTTTGGACGGTCGGATCGAGCCGAAATTTTGAGAGGTGGTAGATATAGGAATTCCGCAGCCGATCAACGGTTGGATCTTCCAAAGGACGTCCGAGCTAGAAGCTGGACACCACGCCCTAAACTCATCCAAATTCCCGTCCAGATTTGACAGGGCTCCAGTATATCGTGGATTGCCAGAGATTCCTTCATCGGAACTCGACGAAATTTTCCAGGGTTGTTGTAGACTCAATTCCGCACAATTCCACCAAAGCAATCGTCAAAGCGATACTCGAGGAGGTGGTGGTGGCAGATACGAGTTCGCTGTCCAGAAAAATAGCACGGTCGCTTGAGGGCAATGTTGAAGTTGAGCCCCCAAGCTCCATAGATGATTCCTCCGTGATCTTGATAGAGATCGGAGTTGATGTTTGATGAAGGCCCTCGTCCGGACATGGTGATCCAAACACGGGGCGCAATTCTTAGTCGAACCAAGGTGACCAGTCGAGCTGGTGACGAAGATGCCGAAGTCGCAGTTGATCTGCAGGCGAGCCATCGATCCTTTTGTCGATCACACAGCGGAACTCTCAATGAAAGCACCAATTTCGGTGTCAAAACCGGCAGACCTCGGGTAGGGGGTCTCGAACTGTGCGTCTAGGATCGATGGTAACAGGAGACAAGAGACACAATGTTTTACTCAGGTTCGGGCCCTCTTGATGGAGGTAAAACCCTACGTCCTGCTCGATTAATATTGATGATATGGGTAGTACAAGAGTAGATCTACCACGAGATCAAGGAGGCTAAACCCTAGAAGCTAGCCTATGGTATGATTGTTGTATATATTGTATATCTATTGACTAGCCTGGCCTTGGTTTATATAATGCACCGGAGGCCTAGGATAACAAGAGTCCTAGCCGAATACGCCGGTGGGGAGAAGTCCTTGTCTTGATCGCCAAGTCTTGTGGAATCTTCCTTGTATGCGGCAGCCGTCGAACTGGCCCATGAGTATACGGCCACGGGGGTCCTTGGCCCAATCTAATAGATCGGGAAACGACGTGGTGAGTACCCCCTAGTCCAGGACACCGTCAATACCCACGTGTACCTTGAGTAGTCATCCACAATCACCAAGCAATACTTCCTACCTCCAAGACTATCGAAGGATGGAGGCCCAAAGAGATCCATGTGAAGGAGCTCCAAAGGCCTCTTTGAATAAATGATAGTCGTGGGAGGGTGAGCCTTCTCATGTAGCTTTCCTTCGATACAGGCACTACAAGCACGATCTTTAGCAAAACTAACATTCGTTAGTCCATGGACATGGTCTCCCTTGAGGAGACTTTGCAAAGATCTCATATTGACATGGGCTAAACGGTGATTCCAAAGCCATCCCACATCAACTTTAGCCATTAGGCATGTCGCGGTCTTAGTGGGTCGCTCAGAAAAGTTAATCACATATAGACCGTTCTCGACATGCCTAACAAAAGCTACTTTAAGAGTCTTGCTCCACAAGAGGGCCACGCTATCGATATCAAAGAAAGTGGCAAAGCCCATGATAGCAAGTTGACGAACGGAAAGTAAATTGTATGCAAGGGACTCAACAAGCATGACCTTCTCGATCGTGAGATCATGAGAGATGACCACCTTGCCAAGTCCCAATACCTTAAAAGATGAGGCGTCACCCCACTCGACATTGGTGGGCATAGATGGAACCTTGTGCACGTCCACCACCAAGTCCTTGCTTCCGGTCATATGATTTGTAGCTCCGCTATCGAGCAACCATGATCCCCCACCGGAAGCAAACACCTACAAGAGATCAATGCTTGGTTTTAGGTACCCATTTTGTAATGGGTCCTTTGATGTTAGTAAAAAGGGTTTTTGGAACCCAAATAGACCATTCAATGTATTCATGAAGAGAACCAACAAATTTGGCATAAACATGCCCATCACTAGCACGACATAACACATAAGAAGGGTTAAAATCGCTGGCTTTGTTGAGAGGGGTGACATTGCCCTTCTTGACATTGTTCTTCTTCTTCTCCTCGAGGGCACTCTCTCCCTCCCTCACAAAGGTTTGTATGAGGGGAGGAGGTCGTTTGGTCTTGTCATTCTTCTTCTTGTTCTTGGAGTCGGGCACGTACCCAACCCCTTCCTTGGCCACACCTCCCTTTTGGTTGATCAAGAGATTGTTGAGGTTCTTCTTGCCTTGTATGCAAGTCGCAAGACCTTTCTCAAGTTGCTTGTTCAACTTAGCATTTTCCTCAACAAGATGTATGTGCTCACAACACGGGTTAGTAGCATTTGCATTATCAATTAAAATCATATGAGGAAAAGTTTCTTTCTCCTTAGTTAGCTTCACTTGGAGTTGATCATGAGACTCCTTGATACTAGCGTGAATACCCTTCAAGGCCTTGTGGGCCTTGTCAAGTATATCAAACTCCTCTTTGAGTCTAGCAAGATCAACCCCAAGTTTGGCCTTCTCGGAATTTAGCACTCGAGAAACAATGAGGACATGATCATAATCTTTCTTTAACTTAGCATGATCAACATTGTGTGACTCCTCAAGAGCCAAACGAAGACCACGCTCTTCCTCAAGAGCATTGGAAAGATCCGAAATCTCATCGGCATAGTCACGACTATGCCCTTCCATCTTAGAGATGGTGTCTTCATGAGCCTCGATCATGTCATTGGCTTCACCAAGTTGTTCCAAGAGAGCAACAAAGTGCTTCTTGGATTTTCCCTTGAGTTTGCCCATAAAGGCCTCAAACTCGTTAGCCTCCACATTAGTTCCCTCAAGTTCATTAATGCTATCCGTCGGGGAAGGATGATTAATGATGGTAGTTTTGATGTTGGAGGTTACCTTGTTGGTGGCTTTAGCCATGAGGCACTTGGCGGTGATGCTCTCGTTGGGTGAGTCGAAGAGAGACACCCGTGACGTTGTTGCAATGGCAATGGAGGCCATGGCAACCGACTCACCATCTTCATCATCGTCATCATCCTCATTGTACTCTTCTTGCACAACCAAAGCCTTGGGAGGAGTCTTCTTGGTGAAGTTGTCCTTGTTGGGGAACGACTTGGCCTTGTCCTTTCGGATGAGCTTGCCACCATTGTCTTCCCTCTTCTCATACGGGCATTCCGCAACGAAATGACTCACCTTTCAGCAATTGTAGCAAGTCCTTACATGTTGCTTGCCCCTTGTGCCACTCGAGTTGCTTTTGCTAAAGTTTGGCCTCAAGTTTTTCTTGCTCTAAAATTGCCTTGAAGCAAGTGCCATGTGTTCATGATATGCATAGTTCGTATCTTCGGGGTTGCTCTCCTCTTCTTCCTCTTCTTCTTCTTCCACGGTGAGTTTGGCCTTCAATGCAAGGTTAGGCTTCTTTCCCGTTGAGAATGGAGCACCGCATTGTCGGCGGTCTTGTCCAAAATGTTCATGGCCACAAACTCATCCAACACTTCGCTTGAGGTCAAAGTGTGGAAGTCCAGTCTTTAATGAATGACGGAGGACATGGCCTTGTGATAGGGCATCATTGCCTTGAGGAATTTGCGCTTGATCCAATTGTCATCTGTGTCCTTGCTCCCGTGATCTCGTAGTGAGACCGCGAGTTTGGTTACTCTCCGATAAAGCTCACGAGGTTCTTCATCTTCTTTCATTGCAAACTCATCGGCCTCATCTTGTACCACTTCATAATTGGAGCTTTGAATGCTTGCACTTCCCCGGTAGAGAGAGACAACACAATGCCATGCATCTTTGGCCAAGGCAAAGGGACGAAGATGAGGTAGGTCTTCGGGTGGAATTGCATCTTGAATGATGAAGAGAGCATTCTCATTGAATTGATTATCCGCGGCTTCTCGAGGAGTGAAGTTGCTTGGATCATGCGGATAAAAACCTTCTTCAATGATTCTCCAAAGGTTAGTGTTCACATGATTTAAATGACGTTTAAAGCGGTAAACCAAAGAATCAAATTCCTCATTTTTCACAATCTTAGGAGGAGGACCGGCATGATTCAAATGAGTGGAAGGAATCGGTCCACCATAAACAAGTGGTGGTTCCACATGGGCAAAGATGCTGGTGCCATTCTTACCACTAGAAGAAGGAGCCTTTTCACTACTAGCTTCCCCCTTGTCGGGGATAGCATCTGACACCTTGTTGGCGGGATCACCCACTTTCAACGGTGCGGTGGATAGTTTAAGCCCCTCAAGAAATTTAGTAAACATGCTCTCAACTTCGGTCGTCATGGAGGTTTTCAATGTCTCCAAGGCCACATTGAACTCCTCACGAGAGACCGAGGTTCCCCCATCGCCCGTAGAAGAGATAGGATTCACACCGGAGTGTTCCTCCACACCGTCTACAGTATAAACCATACTCTTTGGACGGTAAAGTCCTTAATAAAGAGACGAGGCTCTGATACCAATTGAAAGGATCGATATGGTTGACTAGAGGGGGGGTGAATAGGCAACTAACAATTTTTAGCTTTTCTTTAGCAATTTAAACTTTGCATGAAAGTAGGTTGTCTAGATATGCAACTAGGTGAGCAACCTATATGATGCAACACGAATAGGAACACAAGCAAGCAAGATATATGAAACAAATAAGCTTCCACAAGTAAAGGCACGAGATAACCAAGAGTGGAGACGGTGGAGACGAGGATGTGTTGCCGAAATTCCTTCCCTTTGAGAGGAAGTACGTCTCCGTTGGAGCGGTGTGGAGGCACAATGCTCCCCAAGAAGTCACTAGGGCAACCGTAATCTCCTCACGCCCTCACACAATGCGAGATGCCGTGATTCCACTATTGGTGCCCTTGGAGGCGGCGACTGAACCTTTACAAACGAGGTTGGGGCAATCTCCACAACTCAATTGGAGGCTCCCAACGACACCACGAAGCTTCACCACAATGGACTATGGCTTTGGGGTGACCTCAACCGTCTAGGATGCTCAAACACCCAAGAGTAACAAGATCCGCAAGGGATTAGTGGGGGGAATCAAATATCTCTTGGTGGAAGTGTAGATCGGGGCCTTCTAAACTACTCCCGAGCAAATCAACAAGTTTGGCTGGCTAGGGAGTGAGATCGGGTGAAAATGGAGCTTGGAGCAATAAAATGGAGCTTTAATGGTGGAAGAGGTAAGTCAACGGGGAAGAAGGGGACCCCTTATATAGTGTGTGGAAAAGATCCAACCGTTACCCACCAACCAGCCCGCGGCCAGCGGTACTACCGTGCCAGGCCAGCGGTACTACCACAAGGCCGCGCGGTACTACTGCTTGCAACAAAGCGGTACTACCGCAGGGCTGTGCTGTACTACCGTACCGATCCACGGTACTGCCGCAACCCCAGCACAGAACGACGCACAGAAGCTGGGGGCGGAACTTCTGCATGCACGGTACTACCGCACCCCCATGCGGTACTACCACGAGGCAAAAATCCTAGCCAGGGGGAGGGACACTTCCGTGCCTACTTCCGCAAAGAAACGGAAGTAGCAAAAACCCGACACAGTAGTACTGCCGAGGGGCGGTACTACTGCCTGACCGCATAGCGCGGTACTACCGCACGGCGAAAGCGGTACTACCGTGGTAGGTGCGGATGTAAAAAATTACATCCGCTCCTATTACCGCAAAGGGGCGGCACTAGCCTGGTGGGCAGCGGTAGTGCGGCTCTAGGGGAGCAGTACTACCGTGGGCACCAGCGGTACTACCGCGCCATCGCGCGGTACTACCGCGGATGCCTACGGTACTACCGTTGACCCAGGAGCAGTACTACCGCAACCAACAATCAGCAGCCAGTCAAAGGAGGCAGGAAAACGGAGGAAGCTCCAATGAAGAAGGAGGGGATAAGAAGGAGACGTGTACGTGATGATTCCACCCAAACCTTTCCAACGCAGACCCCCTCTTAATAGTACGGCTTTCCTACGACTCAAATCCACCAAAAAGAAACGTAGAAAAGACGCCGTCTTCGTCAGTCTTTGAGGGGCACCCAATCGTCTTGTGCCTAGCAAAGAAGTGTCTGGAATACTCATGGCACACGATTAGTCCGCAAATGCGTTGTCATCAATCACCAAAACACTTAGGGAATAATATGTCCTTACACCATCGCGCACAGTAACTGGTAAGGAAGTGATGGCATCCCGCCGCGCCGCGTTCCTCGCCGCCGGCGACCGCACACATGGTAAGGAAGCGATGGCATCTCGCTGCGCTGAGTTCATCGCCGCCGGCGGCCAGACAGTTACATGGGCGGACTTTCAGGCTGCCATGGCCGAATGTGTGGTGGATCTAGAGGCGGCCAAAGCCGCACAGAAGGAGCGGAAAAGGAAAAAAGCAGTCAAGAAAAGAGAGTCCCACGGCCACAAGAAAAAAGAGGCCGCACGCCATGGTGAGGAGAGCTTGGCGGAGATCGAAGCACGGTGGGCTGCAGCCTACAAGGCCGAGAAGGAGAACGCCAGTGTCTGGCCAGCATGCCCCGATGGCAGCATGTGAGAAGTAGTTTAAGTTTGTAGTATTAGAGCAAATTACCAGTAGTAGTTTAAGTTTGTAGTATTAATGTACAATGTCGGTAAGAGCATCCTTCGAGGGCTTTGAGCGTTGATTCACATGTGTGCCGGTGTTTTTTTTTTTGCGTTAATCATTAGAAGATCACAAAACACACGGTTTCTATGCCGTATCCGTCAGTGTTTTTTTGTGTTAATGACCCATAAGTCATTTACTTGTGCGATGTTTCCTAATAAACCAGGCATACCATTAACCGAAAAAATCAAGTACACGTGTACATTTTTTGGAGACGGGATCTGCAAACTTTCTTTTTCTCGCACACGAGTATTTTACGCGCTTCGTCTGTGTTGTGTGTTCCCCCCGCCTAAGTTTCAAGTTTCGCAGCGAAATTTTCATTAGGCGTGCAATTTCAGAATTTATTCCTCCAACCACATCCGACCCTCCAAATCCCCCCCTCGCGCCTTCCCCTACTGGCATCTCAAACCGCCGCCGCCACAACCACAGCTTGGACCACATCTACATTCTTCTCGGATCCAGTCAGGTAACCCACCGATCTCTATCACGTCCCCGCCCTGATTGCTTAAATGGCGCCGGTGAAACATCCTCATGCCTCCAAATCCCCCCACCAGGAGCTGATGGCGGTCCATGGCGTGATGGCCGCTGTGCGTGTTGACCCAGAGGAACACCTCGCCTCCACCGCCACGGACGACATGTTGTAGGCTCTGGCCCAGATGAAGTCCCCTAGCGACTACCCCCCAGGACTTAACAAGTAAGATCTGACCAGCTAAATCTTACCAATACCACTTGCAACCGCTATGATTTGTACGGTTGATGTATTAAGCATGTTCGTGCCTTGTTTATTTCAGTACTCACACTGTGTGATGTTCAAATATTACCGTCTCTAGCTCAGTTTCACCAATACCAGCAACAATTTACAATACATGACTCAGGATATCACTAGAGATGCTGCCCATTTGCTATTTTTAGTGGATGCTAACCCTGTTGTACATAACATGCCTGTCCACGTACTTATGCAGGGCCATAATGGCTGATGCTTTTGTATGCCGTCGAGGTGAGCTGCATCCCATGTCTTACAGTATTTCACATAATTTGTGCAATTGCAGTTTAACTTCTACCATTTACTAGTTGCCTGTAGGTACACATGTCAGTGGCACTGATCCATGCTTCGACCCAGAGGAACAGCTCGCCTCCGCCGTCGCTGACTTTTGGCGGGCTCTGGCCAAGATGAAGTTCCCCAGCAACTTCCTCTCAGGACTTACCAAGTATGTACTCACCAGTTCAATCTTACCAATACCAGTTGCAATTAATGGCTATGTTCTGTACAGTCGATGTATTAAGCACGTTCTAGTAAACATGCCTAACATGTTTTTGCTACTTTCCCTACCTTTTTATAGACATCTAGGCCATTCTCTGCTCTGGCAGCACCTGCCTTGTGGTGTTTAACTATGCCAATTGCATTTTTATCAGTACCGGTTTCAATGACCATTAAGTGTGTTGCAATTAACAGTTGAATCCATTTTTAAATAGTTGTATTTCAATGGCTACAAACTTACAAAACATGACTTAGGATGATGTTAAGCCTGTTGCAATTAACAGTTGTATCCATTTTTTAATCTGTCCATTTGCTACCATGCTACTCTTCGCAATAAAGATATACTAGAGATGCTTCCCATTTGCTATTTTTGGTGGATGCTAACCCTGTTGTACTTAACATGCTTGTCCATGTACTTACGTAGGGTCATAACGGCCGATGCTGTTGTTTGCCATCTAGTTTAGCTGCATCCCATGTCTTACAGTATTTCACATAATTTGTGCAATTGTAGTTTAACTTCTACCATTTACAGGTTGCTTGAAGGTACACATGTCAGTGGCACTGATCCATGATTCGACCCAGAGGAAGAGCTCGCCTCCGCTGCCGCTGACTTTGGGCAGGCTCTGGTCAAGATGAAGTGCCCCAGCAACTACCTCTCAGGACTTACCTAGTATGTACTCACCAGTTCAATCTTACCAATACCAGTTGCAATTAATGGCTATGTTTTGTCTGGTCGATGTATTAAGCATGTTGTAGTAAACATTCCTAACACGTTTTAGCTATTTTCCCTACCTTTTTATAAACAACTGGGCCATTATCTGCTCTGGCATCACTTGCCCTGTGATGTTTAACTCCGCCAATTGCATTTTTATCAGTACCGGTTTCAATGGCCATTAAGCCAGTTGCAACTAACAGTTGTATCCATTTTTAAAGAGTTGTATTTCAATGGCTACAAACTTACAAAACATGAATTAGGATGTTGTTAAGCATGTTGCAATTAATAGTTGTATCCATTTTTTAATTCGTCCCTTTGCTACCGTGCTACTCTTTTGAAATGAAGATATGACTACAGATGCTGCCGTTTTATTACCATTTGCTATTTTTGGTGGATGTTAACCTTGTTGTAGTTAAAACTGGCTTTCCATGTACTTACACTAGGCTACAATGGGCGATGTTGTTGTTTGTCGTCGAGGTTAGCTGCATCCCATGTCTTATACACCATCTATTCCTAGATATAAGTATTTTTAGAGATTCCAATATAGACTACATAAGGAGCAAAATGAGTGAATCTATATTATAATCTAAACTATATCTATAATTCTATATATATCTGTATGTAGTTCATATTGAAATCTCAAAAAAAATACTTGTACTTAGTAACATAGGTAGTTGTATTTTACATCATTTGTGCAATCTCAGTTTAGCTTCTAACATTTACTGGTTGCTTGTAGGTACATATATGAGTGTTACTTATCCATGCTTTGATCCCTTTTGCGTATGGGGCAATGAGATATTCATGAACAAGCGTCAAGTGAGGAAAATAAGAAATATTGTTATGCGAAAGAAATGGGTGATTGGAATTAAGCTCTTTATTTACACTTTGTCGAAGACAACAGTGAACTTTAGGATGGTAAGTAATGTGTTGCCTGTTCCCCTGCCCACAACTAGTTACTCTATTAGGCCTCAGTAACTGATATTTTTCTATTTTCAGTGGTTTCCGAAGCTATTTACTGATGATTACCTTGCAAACTACATGACCGGAGTGGAGGCAACTAAGATTAAAGTATATAATTCATGCTACCATGATAATGCTCTAGAAGTCATCCTGAAGGCGGTGAAGGATGGGCGGGCAATCGTCACAAGGGGTTGGACAAAAGTGGTTCGTGCCTATGGCATGCAGGAAGGCACATTATGGGCATTCCGCTTCTTCAACACCGTCGGTAGTCAAAATGATTTACACTTGTCTCTTCACCTTTACCGCATTTAAATACTCTGGTTCATCATAGTTAACTGCTACCTAATCTTGTAATTACTGAACATATTGTACTGGAAATTTTATTTATGGATTCGTTGTTGAACCATTGTGCTGAGAGTTTGAATTGCACGTTTCATATTTCAAAATTTCCAATTCGAATAATAAATTACAGGAAAAAATAAAAAGAGAGCAGTCGGTCATGGAACTTTGCAAACGGTTCTGGCAGTAAAAGCGCTTGTGATGGATAGCCGATTGCCACACAGTTTTCTGCATCAAATCATGTGTGATGTAGTTAATGAAAGCAAACAGTTAACCAAGGCAGAGTGTGTGTGATAGTTACACCTTTCAGACACGACCATATACATAAAACTGTCTGGGATGTACATACGAAGGGAAACATTTTCCCTAGATTGACTGTGTGGGATGTACATAAGAACGGAAACATATTCCTTGGATTGACTGTGTGTGATATGCATACGAACGGAAATATTTTTTTGGGATTCACCGTGTGGGATGTACATACCTACGGAAATGTTTTTCTCGGATTACCGTGTGGGATGTACATACCTACGGAAATGATTGGGTTTCGATGCCTCGCCCGATCACACATGGCCCCAGCTTGTGTCCCAGGAGGGCCTATCCCCGACAATTTTTGGGTCGTGTGGGAAGGACCCCCTATCTCCCACACTCACTTGGCGATGGTTCCAAATGTCATCGCGGAAAGGGGTTAAAAACCGTTTGTATAGCACTGATGTGCACCGGTGTATGTGCCTTGATCTTTCCCCACCACATGATGTTCGCCAAGTAAAGAATAGGTTGGAATAACAAATTGACTCAAGAAAAATAAAATTATCAGAAAAAGTAAAAGATAAGCCCTTTGTAGAGGGAAGCATGAATTTGTAGAGGTGCCAAAGCTCATTGCTTAAAACAAAGATGAATACATTTTGAGTGGTGTACATTTCCCGTCAACGTCACGACTAAGGAATTCAATTTCTTCCATGCTAAACACATTATTGGCGGTTCCCATGCAAAAATAAAAAGTTTAACTCCCCCTCAACCATTCAAACACAAGCCATGGCTAGCTGAATTCACGGTTGCCCTCCAAACAATCAACTTTCCAGGTGGAGTTTGTTTTTATTATATATTTTTTCTTTTTGATTGACGGGATTGGGCATCCCAATTACCAACCTCTCTTGTGCAAGGACAAGTGAATAAACAACCATCGTGAGAACATCCCACTTAGCATGGAAGATATTGACCGCCCCATCTCTCCATGAGCGGTACGGGCACACAAAATAGATGTTTATTTGAAGGTTTTATAGATGGCACATGCAAATTTACTTGGAATGGCAGGGTAATACCGTATATAGGTAGGTATGGTGGATACTCATGGAAGAAACTTGGCTAAGGGATTTTGGATGCACAAGCATTATTCCCGCTTAGTACAGAAATTTTGGCTAGCAAAATATTCTAAACAAGCACGACATGTTGGAGGATCTATAACAATATAACTTATATGCAAATATACCCAAACATAACTCATTATGTTGTCTTCCTTGTCCAACTTCAACTAATTTTCTCAAGTTTGAAAATAATTAATGGGTATTCACAATCATAAAAGATGTCCAAGATAATATAGTTGTATGTGAAAGTTCTCTTCCATATACTAATCATTCATGAATTGCTTGTATGACCAATATTGTGATTGTCAGACTTCAATAGATTTAACTTTCTAAACCCAATGCGAAACAACCACTAGGCATGATACAAGCATATGAGGC
Organism: Triticum urartu; assembly: GCF_003073215.2. NCBI lineage: Eukaryota > Viridiplantae > Streptophyta > Magnoliopsida > Poales > Poaceae > Triticum > Triticum urartu. The sequence continues at coordinate 146,029,132 of NC_053026.1, read as the reverse complement.
ACATACAATTTCATATTTATGATATTCAATTCATTTAACAATTTATTCTTAGGATATAAGTGAAGAATGAGAGTAAATGGTGAACTACTCCAAAAAGATGTAAGTGAAGATCAAATGAGTAGTTAAATAATTAAGTAGCTATGTGAGGAATCTCTCTCATTTAAAAACCTTTAGATCTAACTATTTTTATTAAAATGTCAAACAAAAATATAGGGCACTCCAGGAATAGCACATGTCATGTGAACAAATAAAAACTTAGGCTCAATCAAGACTAACCGATAGTTGTTGATGAAGAAAGGTGGGATGCCTATGGGGCCATCCCAAAGCTTAGATGATTGAGACTTCTTGGAATGTTAACCTGGGATGCCTTGGGAATCCCCAAGCTTGAGATCTTGTGACTCCTTAATTCATCTCATATCATGGTTTCTCCTAAATCTAAAAAACTTCATCTACACAAAACTCAACAAGAACTCATGAGATAAGTTATTATAAATCAACTCAAAACCTTAACATTCTCCACTGTAGCAAATCACTAAAATTATAATTTGACATTGCATACTAAATACCTCAACATATTTAATAGTCCTATCCTCAAATAGAATCATTAAACAAACAAACATAAGCAAACAATGGAAACATAACATCAATCTGTCTGAATTGAACAGTCTGTAAAGGATGAAGAAAGATTGATACATATTTAACTCCAAAAATCTTGAACAAATACCACACTACAGAACATTTATCGTAGCTTATTATGTAAAATTTTCAAGATTTTATCATGTTCTGATTATTCAGGAATATCCAAGACTTAACACAAAACTTTCTGTTTTCGAACATCAACATGTAGACTTGGAAACTCGGCATGGTAAAGGCTATACTTGTCACTTTTATTAAATAAAAGGTACAAAACATTATTCTAAATAACAGCAAGCAAATTACAACAAAATAAAATGATGCTCCAAGCAAAACTCATATCATGTGACGAATAAAAATATAGCTCCAACTAAGGTTACCGATAATGTTGAAGACGAAAGAGAGGTCATCCCCAAGATTGGACGCTTGGGTCTTACTTGAATATTACCTTGGGGTGCCTTGGTCATACCCTAGCTTAGGGTCTTTCCACTCCTTATTCTCCTCATATCGTTATCTCACCCAAAACTTGAAAACTTCAATCACAAAACTTAACGGAACTTCGTGAGATAGGTTAGTATGACAAAGAGCAAATCATTCACTTTGGTACTATCAAGACAAGATTCATAATTGTTCTCACATAATTCCTATTGTACTCTATCATTTCCACAATCTATATTGACCAATATAAGCCATAGAAACTATAAAACAAGCAAACTATGCATTGAAAACCGAATATGTCAAAAACAAAACAATCTGTAATGATCTAAACATAGCCATACTTCTGTAACTCCAAAAATTCTAAAAAATTAGTATAACGTATACAATTTGTGTATAAACCATGTGTAAAAATTTCATAATTTTATTGCATCCCTGTGAATTATGTTAATTCTAGCACTGGGCGCAAAAGTTTTTTTCTTTGCACAGAATCAATTCAAGTATCATCCAAATCATCCCAAAGGCTTTACTTGGCACATTATTGAAAGAAAAGCTATAAAACATGATTAATATAGTATCTCAATCATGTGAACACACAAAAATAGTAGGGGTAAATATTCTTTTGTTTCCCAACAAGCACTTTTCTTTAATACCCTTTTAGCTAGGCGTGATGATTTGAATGATGTCACATAAAAGTAAAGAATTGAGACATAATGGGAGAATTATGAAGTATATATCAAGGAAATTTAATCCTAACCCACTTCCTATGCATATGGATTTTGTGAGAAAACAACTTATGGGAGCAAGAATCAACTAGCATAGGAAGGCAAACCAAGCATGCCTTCAAAACTTTCAACACATAGAGAGGAAACTTGATATTATTGATATATATATATAAGCAAATTTTCCTCTCTCATAATAATTTTCAGTAGCATCATAAATGAATTCAACAATATAACTATCACATAAAGCATTATTTTCATGATCCAAATGCATAAAAAAATTATTACTCTCCACATGAGCAAATTTCTTCTCATCAATAATAGTGGGGTCAAACTCAACAAAATAACTATCATGAGATACTTGATTGGCATAATCAATTTGAGGATGAAAATGATGATGACAAGATTCATGGTTATTATTATTCTTTATATCATAAGTGTCTTCGCAATAATTATCATAGATAGCAACTTTGTTATCATAATAATCAATTGAAAACTCTTCCAAAGTAGTGGATTCAACATTAAATAAAGTCATGACCTCTCCAAATCCACTTTTATGATTACAATAAGATTCAACACCCTCCAACATAGGGGATAATTACTTCCTAGAGTTAAAACTCTTCCAAACCCACTTCCAGCATTGTAATCATCATAAATAGGAGGCATGCTATCATCATAATAAATTTTCTCATCAAAACTGGGGGACTAAAAATATTATCTTCATCAAATATAGCATCCCCAAGCTTAGGGATTTGCATATTAGCATAATGGATATTCGTAGCAAGCATACTAACATCATTGCAATCACGCTTATCATTCAAGGATTTTATGCCAAACATTTTATTAAATTCTTCTTCTAACACTTTGGCACAATTTTCTGATACATCATTTTCAAGAAAAACATCATAAAGGTAAATCATTTGATGCAATTTCAATTCCATTTTTAGTAGTTTTATTTTATAAACCAAACTAGTGATGAAAAAGAAACTAAAAAATTCATTTGCAAGATCTAAAGATGTACCTTCAATCACTCAACTCCCCGGCAACAGCGCCAGAAAAGAGCTTGATGTCTACTACACAAAATTTATTATTGTAGAAGTTGTTGGGCCTCCATGTGCAGAGTTTTGTAGGACAACAAAAACTTTCCCTCAGGTGGATGACCTAAGGTTTATCAATCCGTGGGAAGCGTAGGATGAAGATTGTCTCTCTCAAGCAACCCTGCAATCAAATAGAAAGAATCTCTTGTGTCCCCAACACACACAATACAATGGTAAATTTTATAGGTGCACTAGTTTGGAGAAGTGATGGTGATACAAGTTTATTATGGATAGTAGATATAGGTTTTTGTAATCTGAAAAATATAAAAACAACAAGTTTGCAAGTGATAAAATGGAGCACAAATGGTCTTGCAATGCTTAGAAACAAGGCCTCGGGTTCATACTTTCACTAATGCAATCTCTCAACAGTGCTAACATAATTGAACTATATAACAATCCCTCATGTGCAACAAAGAATCACTCCAAAGTTTCTATTGGAGAAAGTAGGAAGGAAACGTGTATCAACCTATGTGCCTAGATTACCCCAATGTCACCACGGGAATCCGCAAGTTGATTACCAAAACATACATCATGTGACTCAATAGAATACCCCATTGTCACCACAGGTATCCACATGCAAGACGTACATCAAGTGATCTCAAATCTAATATTCAATCTAACATAACGAAACCTCACATAGCAAGACTCAATTCATCACAACAAGATAGAGAGGGAAAAACACCATATGATCTGACTAGATTAACAAAGCCCATGGTTACATCAAGATCATGCCGGATCAAGAAAATGAGAGAGAGAGAGAGATCAAACACAAAGCTACTGGTACATACCCTTAGCCCCGACGGTGAACTACTCCCTCCTCGTGATGGAGACCACCGGGATGATGAAGATGGACTCCCGTGATGATTTCCCCCTTCGGTAGGGTGCCAGAGTAGGCCTCCAGATGAGATCGCTTACATACAGAGGCTTGCGGTAGCGGGGCAGAAGTTCTAGGTTTCTTTCTGGGTGTTTCTATATTTATTGGAATTTTTAGCGACGATTTCATGTCAGGGGGTCCACGAGCGACTGGCAAGCTCAGTAGGCACTCCCCTGATGACCCATAAGTATAGGGGATCAATCATCGTCCTATTGATAAGTAAGCGTGTCAAACCCAACGAGGAGCAGAAGGAAATGACAAGTGGTTTTCAGCAAGGTATTTAGTCAGTAACATGTAGTTTGATAGAAGGATAATTTGTAACGAGCAAGTAATGGTAACGGTAAATAAAGTGTAGAAAAGTATCCAATCCTTTTGTGGCAACGGATAGGCCAAAATGGTCTCTTATAATAAGCAAAGTGTTCTTGAGGTACACGGGAATTTCATCTTGTCACTTTATCATGTTGGTTTGATTCATGTTCGCTACTTTGATAATTTGATATGTGGGTGGACCGGTGATGACCCACAAGTATAGGGGATCTACCATAGTCCATTCAATAAGTAAGAGTGTTGAACCCAACGAGGAGCAGAAGGAAATGACAAGCAGTTTTCAGCAAGGTATTCTCTGCAAGCACTGAAATTATCGGTAACAGATAGTTGTGTGATAAGATAATTCGTAATGGGTAACAAGTAACAAAAGTAACTAAGGTGCAACAAGGTGGCCCAATCCTTTTTGTAGCAAAGGAAAAGCCAGGATGAACTCTTATATAAAGCAAAGCGCTCTTGAGGACACATGGGAATTGTTGTCAAGCTAGTTTTCATCATACTCATATGATTCACGTTCGTTACTTTGATAATTTGATATGCGGGTGGAACGGTGCTTGGGTGCTGTACTTCCTTGGACAAGCCTCCCATTTATGATTAACCCCTCTCGCAATCATCCGCAACTACGAAAGAAGAATCAAGATAAATCTAACCATAGCATGAAACATATGGATCCAAATCAGCCCCTTATGAAGCAACGCATAAACTAGGGTTTAAGCTTCTATCACTCTAGCAACCCATCATCTACTTATTACTTCCCAATGCTTCCCCCTAGGCCCAAATCATGGTGAGGTGGCATGTAGTTGACGTTCACATAACACCACTAGAGGAGAGACAACATACATCTCATCAAAATATCGAACGAATACCAAATTCACATGATTACTTATAGCAAGACTCCTCCCATGTCCTCAGGAACAAACTTAACTACTCAAAAAGCATATTCATGTTCATAATCAGAGGAGTATTAATTATCATTAAGGATCGTTGTCAGTGTCAAAACCAGTGGATCTCGGGTAGGGGGTCCCGAACTGTGCGTCTAGGATCGATGGTAACAGGAGACGGGGGACATGATGTTTACCCAGGTTCGGGCCCTCTCAATGGAGGTAATACCCTACGTCCTGCTTGAGTGTTACAAGAGTTGATCTACCACGAGATTGTAATGGCTAAACCCTAGAAGCCTAGCCTGTATGACTATGGTAATGAGTATATCTTTTCCGGACTAACCCCTCCGGTTTATATAGACACCGGGGGGGATCTAGGGTTACATAGAGTCGGTTACATAAGAAGGAATCTTCATAGTCGGTCGCCAAGCTTGCCTTCCACGCCTCTTCACAGCCCATCAGTCCGGCCCATGGACAACAGGCCGGACGCCCGAGGACCCTTAGTCCAGGACTCCCTTAGTAGCCCCTGAACCTGGCTTCAATGACGAGGAGTCCGGCGCGCAGATTGTCTTCGGCATTGCAAGGCGGGTTCTCTTCTATCCGAACTTCAAGATAGTATTCAGATGCGATGATAGTATCCGGACCTGTCATACACACCATACATAACCGCAGAGAAAATATATTTTTACACGAGTCTAATCTGCTGACAGTTTTTTACAACATGGCATCATGTTTGTACGGTCATAATTTCGAACCTTTTTTCGTCTGCCGCTCCATGTTTCGAGACGCGGTTGCCATCGGCACGTCTTGTCGAAACAGAGATCGTGTCCTCTTATTACGGGATTCTCATCAATACGGGCGTGGGTGACCCAACCGTGTCATTTGCATGGCCCTTGGGAATAGGCGAGCTTTAAGGCGAGTCGGGAGACGCTTGATATTCACGGCCTTTATAAGGGGATAAGGATTCCCTTTCTTCATCCACACCTCGGCTCCTCCTCAGTCCTTTCGTCCCTGAGCTCCAGCGCCCAAGCTTTTAGCTTTTCCCTCGTCCGAGAAAGCACTCCAAAGATGTCCATATCCGGAGCTAGGGGTAAGTGGATGGCCTCCTCCGTCAAGAAGAGGGACATCAAAGCGCTCCGGGAGGCCGGATATCTGGCCAAGGAGATCGCTCACCGACTCCCGACCAAGGGACAGATCGTCCCTACTCAAGAGCCCCACGAGAGGGTTGTGTTTCTCACACATTTCATCCACGGGCTGGGCTTCCCTCTTCACCCCCTCATCCGTGGACTGATGTTCTAGTACGGGCTAGACTTCCATGACCTAGCCCCCAACTTCATCATCAACATCACGGCATTCATTGTCGTGTGCAAGGCCTTTCTCCGCATCTCGCCTCATTTCGGCCTATGGCTGAAGACCTTCAATGTGAAGCTGAAAGTGGTGAGCGGCCAACAAGCAGAGTGCGGAGGCGCCATGGTGGGAGAGATGCCCAACGTTACCTGGCCCGAAGGCTCATTCATAGAGACGGTGAAAGGGTGGCAAACGGGGTGGTTCTATATTACCGAGCCGCGTGATGCCAACTGGGTGGCGGCCCCCGAATTCTGATCCGGAATCCCGATGCGGCTCACCTCCTGGCAAGAGAGGGGCCTAACCTCGGGTCCCTCAGACGAGCTGGCTGGGCTCCAGACGTGCGTCTAGGACATGATATATATGAAGATCAAGCTTGTCAACGTGGTCCAGGTCATGCTCATTCGTCAGGTCCTTCCATGCCAACGCCGGACTTGCTATCTGTGGGAGTACGATCCAGCCAAGCACCAGACGCTACTAAGCTCTTCGGCATGACGCACAAAGAAATCTGGAAAGTGCTCTTAAAGGCCAGCGAGACGCCACCGCCCACGACCGAATATCGCGGGCTTAGCTTAAAACGCCAGGCTAACCCGGTAAGTTCTTTTAATGTTTTCAAGGTGTACCCTTTACTAGCATATTTTGAGAAAAAGCCTAAGCTACCTGTTTTTTCAGGCCTGGATCAAGATAGCTGAGGGGATTAACTGCCCGGCTCCGCTGCCTGAAGACCAAGAATTCCCATTACTGATGAAAATGCTTTTTCCAGCACCTTATGAGGTGCCAGAGAAGACGACCAAGAAAGCGGCCAAAGGGGCCAAGAAGGGCCCTCGCCAGAAAGGCGCTCCGGACGTGACGTCCGAAGACGAGACTTCCTCTTCGTCCGTTGACGATGACAACGAAGAGGAAGAAGAAAGTGACTCCCCACCTAAAGTGGGGAGGAAGAAGAGAGCGGGCCCCACAAATCCGGAGGCGAAAGAGCCTAAGAGGGTTAGAGGCTCCCTCGTGGATAACTCCATGTGGGATGTTGATAGCAGTCCGGAGCGACCTCGCCGGACCAAGCCTCGGGCCGCCTCGTAAGTACCAGAATCCGGAAACGTCTGGCCTTCCCGGTTTGTAATATTGATATACTTTAAACCTTGTTATTGCAGTCCAGCATGCGATGGCTCCCCGCGATCCTCGACAGAGGGGTCGCTAGACTCAAAGGAGATGGCTAGCATGTCTCCGCCACCTGCTCATTCCGTCTCTCCCAAGGGTGACGACGAGGTGGTGTCGCAAGAGACCTTCCCCGACCGGGGGGGGCTTCCGGAGATTGTTGGGATGGCACCCTAGGACGATTCCTCAGCCATCGGACTCATGGGGGAAAAAGCCCCTATGGGGACTGGTGACGGGGGCTGAGTTCCCTTTGGACCTGAGCCTGATACTATTCCGGAGATCTATGCGGCTCCGGAGTCCAGCGAACGACATTCACCAAAAGGAAGGAATGTTCCTGTTCCGCCGGTGACCTCTATCCAACCAGAGGCACCGGATAATCCGCTGGAGGCACTACGAGGCGCCTCTATTGTGGATGAACATCGCACCCTTATGGGAACGGTAATAGAGAAGGTCCAGTTCGTAAAAAGCGAACTGACCGAAGCCTGCACTAGCCTTCTATCAGGCTTTGAGGTAAGTAATGCGTTTGTAGGAAGAATATCACTTTATAGACAGTAGCCCCCGATGCTCTGTTTAGTGTTCAGAAATAAAAAGCCGAACAGAGGATCGATAAGAAATATCGCAGGAATCTAACATAAGTTGTCTATGTGAATAAGCAGGTACCGCTGCAGGCTGCCACCGCTCATGCTGCGGAGGTCTCCGGACTGAAGCGGAAACTGGAGCGGGCCGAGGAAGAGCTCGGCCTCATGAAGAAGCAGCTGGAGCATAGCCAAGGTATGCAGTAACCTATGGGTACACATTAAGAAAAAATGAATAGTCCATCCGTACTGAGGTGTCATAAACTTTATTAGGGGCCACGACCGAGGTGACAACCCTCAAGAAGGTGTTAGCTGAGGCCGAGGACAAAGCGGCCAAGGAACGCGCCGCGCACAAAAAGCACAAGGCCTAGGTTGGCGAGGCATAGCAACAGCTCCAGGGTGCGATCGAGAGATTTGAGTCCTTGGAGCGCGATTCTAAGGTGCAAGAGTCTGAACTGGCGAAGGCCCGCCAGAGCGCACAGGATGCACGAGCCGAAGCCTAGAACACCCTCCAGGAAATTCAGGCGGCCAAGGACATTGCGTCGGGTAATTCTTTCACCATGCAAAGCAAGTATGTAGAAGAAACGTTCCTTGTACTTATCCGAACTTGGGTTTTCCAGGGGGCGTGTACGGATCTGCCGCGCAGTATATTAGATGCTGCCGAGCACTATAGAGCCGAAGAAGGGATGTCTACGGAGAAGCTATTTTGGTCCCAATATCTTGGACCCGAACATCCCTTTCCTTTCAGCGACCAGCTGAAGCAGTTGGTCGAGCTGCACAGGTCGACAGCTACTTCGGACTTGTTAAGCGGCTTGTAAGTGCCTGTCCGCGGCTCGAAGCCATGAAGCGGTCGATCTGTATTGAAGGTGCGCGTATGGCATTTGCCCGCGTCAAGAAGAATTGGGCAAAGCTGGATGCCAAGAAGCTGATGACCGAGGGGCCGCCGGAGGGCAAGGAGCATCGTCGACCCGAGCTTTATTTTGATGGCGTCCTGGAGGGGTCCCGCCTTGTGGCAGAGCAATGTTCGAAGGATGTCATATTCCCATGAGAACATTTGTTTTATCCTGTCATGTAATATGGAACAATGATGTTATGTATTATAATGCTTGTGATTTACATTTTACCTCCTGTGTGGACGTTTATGAAATCTGAGGGTTGACCAGTCGTCAGCTTCTGCCCCCACGTAGATAGTACGGGGGTGTTCGGGATAAATCTAAACACTCTTTACTCCACATTCTGGTCCTTAAAGGAGGTGTTTTGTAACATCCCAAAATTCAAAATTTCGGAATGTTATAATAAATAGATAGATTTGACTGATTGATTGATTGATTGACTGAAATTGAGTGAAATTCGAAACCTTTCGAAAGTTAAATGAGAGGGAATAAAAGGACTTTCCCAAACTTTCATCTTGCTTTTATGATCTCCATGAATTCAAATTCTTTCAAATACAAAACCCTACAGAGAAGATGACATGACTTCTTCCATTTATTTAAATGATAAAGGGTTTTGAAAAGTTTTGAATTCCATGAATATTTCAAATTCATTAACTTTAAGCAACTCAATGATTTTCATGAGAGAAGATAAAATGAATTCTTCAAATCATATGAAATATGAGTTGGAAGTTTCAAAGAATCAAATTTAAAGTCCCCTTTGAAATTATTTTCAATTGGGAGTTATTTGGGTTTTATTCAAATTATTTTTCTCCAAAAAATTAAAATATATGGAAAATAGGGTAACATGATTCCCTACATCAGAAAATTGGAGAGAAATAAATTTAAAATTATTTTAGTATTTTTAAAATGATTTTTATTGGATTTTATTACAACAGTAACACTCTTTGCTTTATTTGAATTTTATAGATTTTATTTGATGCTAGAAAAATGTTCATGTTGTAGAAAATCTTTTTCTGAAAATTTTGATATATAATATGCCAATAGTATTTTTTTATTTTATTTTGTTTTTGTTTATGTTCTTGCCTGCAAAATTGTTTAAAAAAAGAAACTCCCGCCGAATGGGCCGGCCCAGCTCCTGAGCCAGGCCCAGCCCAGCTCGCCAACCGCCTCCGACTCCGGGCAGAGTCCCGCCCGAGCACGATGGCCGCCGTCGTGCCGCCGCCGGCCTCCTCGCGCCCCAACCCCTCCCGCATGCCACCGCCCCTCCCCTGGCCTTTATAAGGCGAGATCCGCCGCCCCGCCCCCTCTCTTCTCGCTGCCTGCTGCCGCCTGCCGTCGTCCGCATCTCGCCACCCGCCGCCGCCGCTCGCTTCTCGCCATTCCGCGCCGCCGCCGCCGCCCGCGCCTCGCTGTTGCTAGCCACGCCGCCGCCGTCGAAGCTAGCCGCCGCGGGAAGCCGCCGCCGCCGTTGACCCGCCTGAACCGGTAGGAACCGCCCGGTTCGCCCGTTTTTTTAGTTGTTTTAGTTCCGGTTTTCGTCATAGAGCCGATTTTTGATTAGGTTTACTTATTTAGAGAATGTTCGCTGGTTAGGTTTAGAAAACGAACGTTCATTATTTAGTCTTTTCTTTTTCTGTTAGTTTTAGTCAGGGACCTATCCATAAATAGTTTCTTTACAGTTTGACCCCTATTTTTTTCAAACGACCACAACTTTTCGCTCGTTTGTCCAAATCCAATGAAACCAACGCCCACTTCTTCGTTATGATCCCCTCTATCCAGATAACCAACTTAAACATATTTTTAAAAGTTTTAAAATTTGAATTCAAACATATTTTTATTTGAACTTCGTTTGATCGTAACTTGAGTTCTATAACTCTGATTCAGTTGATTCTTTTTGCAAATCGAAGCTCTTGACCTAAACTTTATGATAAGGTCAAATTCACATAATTTTGGTACTGCTAGAAATTGTTTTATGTTGCAAGATTTATTTGCTTGGTTTTGATGTTTTCTGAATAGTCTTCTTCGTTCTTTTCGATCTTTTGAGTGATTGCTTATGTGTGGTTACTATTGCTTGCTCACGATAGATTGACCTGAGTGTGATGAGTAGAACTATCAGGAGTTATGAGTGCGAATCATCTTCATCAACAGTACCGAGCAAGTTCACACTTTGATCATATCCCTTTCATACCTAGTTTTTATGCATAGTTTCACCCTCAAACATTGCATGAGTCGGATTGATAACATCTGGGTATTGGGAAGTAGTTGATGAGGTAGAACCTATTGTCCTTTATTCAAAACCCTGGGAGTTACTACGTTATGCTTATGCTGCTATCTTATGCTCGTAGACGTGGATTGGTTTGAGAGAATTCATGACAGATGTGAGAGTTATTATTTAATGGTTAACTTAAGGTGGCTACTTCAATACACATCTGGGTGGAATGGTAGGGGCACCCTGGAGCACCCAGTGGTTTTCCCGAGCACCTAGAGAACCCAGTGCTTGCCCAAGGGGATCCTGGAGAACCGTGTGATTACCTTATGGAATGTCACCCAGGCTCAAAGGGATCATAAGATTATTCATGCTAGAAACTTCCGTGTGCAGCCACAAGCCATTATGGGCTCTGGCATAGTTGAGTAAGCGTGAGCTCTCGAAGAGGTGGACTAGAAGATGTAGGGGGATTGTAGGTGTACCGGTCCGCCCGGAGTAGAGAGTAAATGCTCCTGAAAGACTGTGTCTCGGTCATTCATTTCTCAAACAGTGAGAAATCCAACGGAGGAGATCGAGTCTTGTGGGGAAAAGTGCGCAAACCTCTGCAGAGTGTACAAACTAATCATGATTAGCCATGTCCCCGGTTATGGACATCTTGAGTATCTAGTTCTTGAATTATCCTGTTGATCTCATCATGTTACTTAATTAATTTGTTGGGTTGTTAACTTTTAATTGGGATTGAGTTGGAGGAACCTTCTCAATGTTTTCAACAAACTTTGTAGTAAATAAAATATATTCCTTTGTTGTAGGGAAAAATTGGCTTTTCGCAAAAACTTCATAACCATAGATCCTCCACCAGCCATATATGCATGTAGTGATAGTTATTATTCATCATTATCCTATGGTGTGAATTTGCTAGTACATTCAATGTACTGACCCTTTGTGGCTGCAACGTCTCATGTTGCAGGAATATCGTACGACGAGTAAGTGATACGTTAGGGTTACGATTTCTACACTCAACTTTGCCGTTGGTGTTGATGGGAATCCACAACCTTGTTGTTAGTTCCTCTATTTGGATTGAGGTAACAGTATTTACGTTATTTTATGCATGTGATTTACCTCTATTATAAATCCTCGAGTACTGTGTGTGTCAGCATACCGATCCAGGGATGACACTTAAGCACAGATACTTGACCGTCTGAGGTCAGGTCGCTACAAGATGGTATCAGAGCACATATTGACTGTAGGAGGTGACCCCTAAAAATTGGCAAGCCCATAGGAACGTTTTTCTCTACAATTTTTTTCAAAAGGATCTTTTACCTCTCTTATCTTCTGAGCTTATTCAAATATTCCCTTTTAGTGAGACCATACCCCTTTCCCCTTTTGACCACGAAGATTCGACTGAAGAGACCACTTCAAGAAGTACAAGATATCGGACAGCTAAGACCACTTCAGAATGAAGAGGATTTTTACCGTGGATCAGAATAATGGGAACTACAACGGTTGGAGACTCCGAAGACTAGGAGAATTTGAAGGCTCTGAAGAATTTCCAGAGTGGTATGACCTAGGAAGATTACCCTTATGGAACTTGGCAGACTATTGAAGCTATCAATACCCGAGATCAAGGTGTGTCGGAGAAAGACCGGAACATGGAGAATTAAAAACTTGAAGTTTTTGTCAAGAAAACCTAAGGCAGGAGAGATCAATTATGGAAGATAGCTCATGGCAATGACAAGGGCAGAAACACGGCTATCCATGATGTTAATGCCCGCTCCTGCTATTGTCACCGAGCTAAGTTAAGCATGCATTTCTTTGGAAGGATTGGATGGTACAAGGCTGATGGAGCATTTGTCAACAAAAGATGGAGTTTTAACCTTAGCTGGTGTAACGCTAGGATCTCGAGTATTACATCAAGAAGTTTAAGATGGACCTGCAGGAAGCCGTATTTGACAAGGAAGCATTTCGTGAAGAACTCAGGACCGAGAAGCTGAAAGTAGCCAAGGTGGGGGAGCAAAACCTTGTGATACGTGAGATTCGCTAGTAACTGAAGGACAGTAGGACCAAGGTTTATGCCAAGGATGTTGAAACCCAGAAATTTTGGAATGCAACTCCAGAATATTAAAGGACGTCACGAGAAACTTTTTGTCAACACAGAGGATTTGGCAAAAGAACTTGAGAAGGACAAACACGATCGGAAGAAGCCATCGGACACATGAACAAGACTTGAAGGTTTGGTGACTTTGAAGATTTATTTAACCTTTAGAATACTAAACCCCTGTTATATACCTACGTCAGATGTGACGTTTGTGAGCTGTCGTTCGTTTGATGTTTTTTTGACAGCCACAAAATAAAATATGTCTTTTCAAAACTATTGTTTGCATTGTGTGTATCCCTCTCTATCTCTCTCATCTCACCCCAAAACCCATGGACCCAATATAGGATGAATGGAGATGAACCCATATTTTCTAGACCGATGACTCAATTGGATACAGACCGATGGATTCAGAACATGGAGGATCACATGAAGAATAACCCTATAGCCGGAAAGGTTATGACCCAACATACTCTTCAGTGCTTTGAAAGAGGTGCTACTACTTGGTGGAGGATGTACCAAACCATCAATGGATGGCAAGGAGTAACCACTTGGAAAGAATTTAAGTTGACTCTGCAAAGATCTCATCTTGTGTCCCAGAAGTTGAGGCCTTATGGAAATAATATGAAGAAACCTTGTGCATGCAAGATTTGTGGAGAAATAGAAACACCCATAAAGAACACAAGGATGAATGCCCTGATTGTGAAGGAAGTCACACAGCTGAAGAATGCCCGACTAGGCAGATTACTTGTTTCTCGTGTGAAGGAACTACCCACTACCCTGATCAGTGTCACATTTACCCTATGGTACAAAGGACCATCCAGCAGAAGAAATAAGCAATGAAAGGAGCCCTCACAGAAATTCTAGAAGAACCTGTGATGGATGAAGAGGTGGACGACACACCTAAATAAGAACCAATTAAACCCTGCACCAAGTCATGCTATTCATGTGGAGAAGAAGGACACATCTCCTAGAATTGTTTGAATGGGGATTTAGTAGAATTCCCGATAGAGGAAGTAGAGTATGACCCACAAGAAATAGAAGCCCTGATTGGAACGGAAAAGTCCAGGAAGAGAAGTAGATTGGATACCAGGAAGGACCTGAGTCATATCACCTGTTTCAGGTGCAAGGAGACAGGGCACTACTTCAGCAGTTGCCCAAAAAGGAAGCCGAGGACCCAAGGAGGCTATGTAGTCACAAGGAAACCACGAGACTTGTCAGAAGTAATATGTTTTCGTTGTAATGAAGCAGGGCACTTTGCCAGAGATTGTCCCAAGGAGAAGGAGGCTTGTGATAATTAGTTGTGTCTGTGAGAAGTATAGTAGTAGTAGATGGAACATTTCTTTTATATTGAGGTGTTGAGTTGAGGCATGTAATGGAAATCCAGGAGATTGAATGTAACACTCTCGATGCGGCTATATCTCCCACGTGTCGAAGCACGACTTAGAGGCATAACCGCATTGAAAGCAATGTCGCAAGTGAGGTAATCTTCACACAACCCATGTAATATATAAGGGAAAGAGATACATAGTTGGCTTACAATCGCCACGTCACACAATACATGAATAAAGCATTACATCATCCAGATACAATCAAGGTCCGACTACGGAACCAAAATAAAAGAAGACTACCCCAAATGCTACACAGATCCCCGATCGACCCCAACTGGGCTCCACTACTGATCAACTAAAACGAAACAACACAAAGGACAAGATCTTCATTGAGCTCCTCCCGAGCTTGGTTGTGTCACCTGCTCGGTAACATCGGCACCTGCAAACTGGTTTTGGAAGTATCTTTGTGTCACAGGGACTCAGCAATCTCACACCCTCTCGATCAAGACTATTTAAGCTTATGGGTAAGGTAAAAGGTATGAGGTGGAGCTGCAGCAAGTGACTAGCATATATGGTGGCTAACATACGCAAATGAGAGCGAGAAGAGAAGGCAAAGCACGGTCGATAAAAGTATGATCAAGAAGTGATCCTAGAACAACCTACGTCAAGCATAACTCCAACACCGTGTTCACTTCCCGGACTCCGCCGGAAAGAGACAATCATGGTAACACACGCAGTTGATGCATTTTAATTAAGGTCAACTTCAGGTTTTCAACAACCGAATGTTAACAAATTCCCATCTGCCCATAACCGCGGGCACAACTTTCGAAAGTTCAAAACCCTGCAGGGGTGTCCCAACTTAGCCCATCACAAGCTCTCACGGTCAACGAAGGATATTCCTTCTAGCGGGAAGACCCGATCACGCTCGGAATCCCGGTTACAAGACATCCTCGACAATGGTAAAACAAGCCCAACAAGACCACCCGATGCGCCGACATCCCGATAGGAGCTGCACATATCTCGTTCTCAGGGCAACACCGGATAAGCAATCCGTACAACTAAAACCAGCCCTCGAGTTTCCCCGAGGTGGCGCTGCAAGGGGCTCTAGTTTGGACCAACACTTAGACAAGCACTGGCCCGGGGGGGTTAAAATAAAGATGACCCTCGGGATGCGTGACTCCCAACGGAAAAGGCTAGGTGGCAAATGGTAAGACCAAGGTTGGGCCTTGCTGGAGGAGTTTTATTCAAGGCGAACTGTCAAGGGGTTCCCATTATAGCCCAACCGCGTGAGGAACGCAAAATCCGGGAACATAACACCGATATGACGGGAAACTAGGGCGGCAAGAGTGGAACAAAACACCAGGCATAAGGCCGAGCCTTCCACCCTTTACCAAGTATATAGATGCATTAATTAAATAAGAGATATTGTGATATCCCAACAAAATATCCATGTTCCAACATGGAACAAGCTCCAATCTTCACCTGCAACTAACAACACTATAAGAGGGGCCGAGCAAAGCGGTAACATAGCCAAACAATGGTTTGCTAGGACAAGGTGGGTTAGAGGCTTGGTTCAACAATATGGGAGGCATGATAAGCAAGTGGTGGCTATCGCAACATAGGCATAGCAAAAGAGCGAGCAACTAGCAAGCAAAGATAGAAGTGATTTCGAGGGTATGGTCATCTTGCCTGAGATCCCGCAAGGAAGAAGAACGAGTCCATGAAGAAGACAAACGGACGAAGTCGAACGGATCCTCACAACACGACGTTATCGGAACCAACCCGAAGAAGCAACACCGGAAAGAGGCAAAACAACATAGTAAACAACCATCACAAAATCATGGCATGATGCACATCCAAGTATGATGCATGGCCGGTTTAATGAGGCATGGCATGGCATGGCAAAGTGCACAAACAATCCTACAAATTAAGTGGAGCTCAATATGCACCGAGTTGCATATTGCCGAAAACACCACATGACTTATTTAGTTCTCTCTTGTTTATTTACCCAACAATATTAAATGTTGTTTAGCATGGCAAGAGGTGAAGCATAAGTAAACTACACATCTAGGCAAGTTTAAATGAGACCGGAACAACAAGCAACAAGTCCGGAAAAACCTCATGTGCATATTTTAGGTTTTGGTACTGTTCTGCCCTAAACATTATTTTAGAGTTGTTAAACATGTGACATGAGTGCACCAAGTAAATCTAGGCATTTTTCTACCCCATTTACATATAAAGATTATTTAATTCGGAGCTACGGTTATTTAGTTATGAAATAAAGCCTTTTGGCAAGTTATTTAAGCAAGATTAAACAAATAGCATTTTAAACATTTTAGACATGGATGAAAATGATATATTATTAATCTACACAAAATTCTAAGCAAGTTTCATATATTAAGTTTTTACATGTGATGCTTAGTTTGTAACTTAAAATATGCATGAAGTTTAGGGGCTAATCTGAAAAAAAAACTGCAGCATCTGGATAAAAGGCAAAATCGTCCAGACAGGAAAAAACATTACACGGGCCGAATTAGAGCACAGAGGGCTGGGGAAGGAGCTCACCTAGCGGGCCGTGGCCCGATAGGGGGTGGCTCGGACTGACAGGGGAGCGGCTGGGCCTAGCGCGGGCTGAATCCACGCGTCGTCAACGCAACCACGCGTGACGAAGCGGGCGAGGGGATCCTCCGGATCGAACAGAGGCAGCGGCCACAGGAGCTTGCGAGGCACGGGACTTGGAGCTGGCTGCGGTCAACGAAGGGGAAAAAGGCAGCGCTCTCTCAAACCGGACAGAGTAGAGGAGAGGCTCTCGCCGGGAAGACACGGGACGGCGGCAGCGGGCATGCAGGGAAGGCCGGCGAGGACTAGTCTCCGGGGGTGACCGCGAGGAACCTGGCGCGTGGGCGCAGCGATGGCGAGGGAAACGAGCATCTTGTCCTCCCGGTTCGATGTAGAGGAAAGCGCGTGATGGGTCCTAGGCGGCAGGGACTTGGCGTCCGTGGCTTGAAGCTTGAAACGGCGGTGCCATGGCAGGGCGTCCTTTGGCGGCAGACCTCGTCGGTAGGGTCAAGGGGTCGTGCCCGCGCATCGGGCGTGCGAGGAGGCAGTTGCCTCAGCCATGGCTTGCAGGGGCGCGGACCCAGGCATGGGGACTTCGGCGGGACGGCAAGGCTGGAGCGGATGCAGGGGTCAACGCAGACGGTCCGGGCGGTAGCGGGACATGGCGAAGACGGGGCATCTCCGGCAAGGCGAGGAAGGAGAGGGCGGCCATGGCGAGGCCCTGGATGGCGGAGGTCGTCGAGTCCTGTCCGTGGCGAAGAGAGACACATAGAGAGAGGTGAGACAGAGAAGTAAAGAGAGAGGGGAAGGAAGAGAGCAGAGGAGGAACGGCGACGGGGTCGGCCTGCAGGCTCGCATGAGGTCTCTACGAGGAAAGACTGGGATGGATCGGCGCTCCTCTCGATCCAGATCGAGGCATGCGCTCTTGATTGGTCGGGCACGGAAAACTGAGTGGAGTTAGGTGGGGGGTGGCGGCGCTGCGAGGGGATTTGGGCAGGTGGATGCGGAATGGATGGGACAGATCCCTAGTTTTTAGGGTTAGACTAGAATATATAGCGAGTGGATATTTGGGTAGGGGCTAATCCGTCCCTCCGATCGTAATCAGACGGCCGGAAAAAAATAGATAGGGAGTCCAAACAAGAAAACAGTGACGTTTTGTAGATGTTTGGGGATGATCCGGACCCAACGGTGACGACTGCTCGGGTCGGGTCCGGGACAATTTTCGGACGCGCGCGAGGGGTTCGATGCACTGCGCAGAGAGGGGTAGGCATGGGCCTAGGTGGACTGTGGAGAGCGGGTTGGTCTGAGAGAAGAGGGGAGAGATGCAGCCCGGCACGATTTCCGGAGACCGAAAACGTCCGATGTTAGACCGGCTATAATGCCGCTATAGTTTAACGGTTGGGCTGACAAATGAACTCCGAATGCGACGAAACTTGACAGACGGTCTATCTACACTATAAAAAGACCACACGCCAACTTTCAACCCGATCCGAGAACATTTTCCGGCCACTTATCAAATAATATTTCGGATGTGCCACGGGTGCGTGCAAGTGTATCTGGACTCGGAGCGGATAACGGAGAGAACTGGGGAACCCGGACGGATGCAAGTTTTGAAAACATGATGATGCAATGGACATGATGACATGACAAGATGCAACACGCAAGCGAATGACATGGCAACAACAGCGAATAACTGAAAGACACCTGGCACCTCGGTCTCGGGGCGTTACAACACTCCACCACTACGAGAGGATCTCGTCGCGAGATCTAGAATGGCACCGGAGGGACAACGGAAGAGAAAGAGAAGAGGTAAAACTAAGTTGCTTCTTTGACAAATGAGTGAGACCAAAGAACCTTGCAACGGGTAAGACATTTCGAGAAAAGAATACAACGGAGATGAACGAAGTTGAAAACACTCTGTTAGGAAAGAGGAACGAGGAAGAACAAGGTTGAAAGAACTCCGGTAGGGAAGAGTAATAAGAAAGAACAAATTCGGACAGCACTCCGGTTGAAAAGAGATGCAAGGCTTGATAAGGCGAAAAGAACTTGAACAAAGGGGCACAATACTCCGGTTAAAACAAGATAGGGAAGGAATAAGAATGATATAATTTGGACAGCACTCCGCCTGTAAATGGAAGGAATTGAACTTGACAAGATGAGAGGATACTTGAAAAGAGGACACAACACTTCGGCTAAAAGGATAAGCACGAAAAGAACATGATCCTGATAAAACAAGAAGATGGGTTGAAGAGAGCAACATCACAATGTCTCCGGAAGAGACAAATCAATGATAGATAATAGAGATAAAAGAATGTAGAAGAAAAAGCCAACTTCTGCTACAAAAGAGCTTGAAAGGTGTCCTTAGGAGAAGGGTCGAACGGAGTTGTTGGAACACCAACAGCGATAGGATAAGCTTGAAATGGGCTTATGGAAAGCATCTCAAAATTATGAGGTGACAACCTGCCACTAACGGAAAAAGATTGGATTGATAAGAGCAAGGAGACGAGAAACTATTTCACCAGGAGGATAAAGAAGAACTTGGGTCCTATATGAGCACCATAAATAGCAACAATCCTTAGGGACAGTTTTAGGTGAAATATAGCCCAAGATAATTCCAACGAAGGGATTGATGGATTAAAATACCTCATTCTTAAAAACATGTGAATCATGAAACATGAACTCAAGTTATGAAGAATGCCATAGCACCACCTCAAATGATACGGTAAAAGAATTGCACTCCGGATTGCAAGATGACGAATGCTTGAGCTCCTCTGAAAAGAATGTTGATGAACACTTCGAGAAGGAAATAAATCCTTGATGAAACCATCATGTAGAACCTTCATGAAGAACTCCAGTAACAAAAGGATGATCAAACAAAAAGGAAAGAGAAGTTGAAAACACAAGGTGAAACCTTGTAATGATTTAGATGGATCTCCGTGGTAGATAAAACGGAAAACCTCAGAACTCCGGAAAAGAAAGATGAAACAATTGAAATAGAGAATTTGAAGAACCTCCGGAATAAGGAATTAATCATTAGGATGAAACAAGAATAAGAATTATGTTATGCTCATCCTTCACCAATTTAGATTGATGACAAGCAATGGATTTGGCCTACTACTTATTCTCGTAGAAAGGATTAAGATAGATATAGCGCAAACTTGAGGAAGGTCTTCAACGAACCACCAGTAGAATTGAAACCATGAATGAATTGATACGGAAGAGAAATCTTGAACGAACCACCGTAAGAATTGGAAATGAACGAAGTAAAGATAAAGAAACACCAAGAAGAATTATATAAAGAACGAAGATACTTGAGAGAATTTAGATCCATGAGAAAGAAGAGATTACGAGCTGATTAGAGAATCCTTGATTTAAGCAGTGGTATGATTTAGAGTATGAGAGCTGAAAGCTGGAATGAATAACTCTGAGATGATGGGCTCCGGATAATCAAACTGAAAAGACTCCTGAATTGCTCCGGATGGGTGAAAAGAATTCTCACAACCGAAAATAATTATGAGAGAATGGCATAACGCTAGAATCATGAATCTTGAAGAGAAAAGAGCAAGATTGAGAGAAAAATTCTTCTTCGGTCTTCAAAATCCGAGAATGACGACGAGAAACACCATCAAGAATTGTTGAGGCACCTCGGAATGAAGAATGGAAAAGGTTGAGCCAACGATGAAAATAATTTAACCGATCTTGGAGAAAGGCATTTGACTGATGATAAATCATTCTTACGTCAAACTTTGAGATGAATATGAGAATAACTCCGGAAATTAGAAGAGTTAGGTAAGATCCTGGGGAAAAGACCTGTGGGTTAGGGCCCACTCAAAAGATACACCATAGAACAATTTAAAAGAGAGAATGCACCGGTTGAATTAAATGGCTGGAATGAGATAACAACCTCGAAATAGGTTGAACAGATCTTGAATGACAAGACGAGCCTTTTGAGAAAGCTTGAGCACGCTGGAACAAATGAATAGTGAGAAGTGAATTATTATGAGGTGCACCGGTATGAGAAGGCATTGAAATGAGGAAAGGGGTAAGATCAACAAAGCTTGACTTGAAACCACCGGAGAAGATAAAAGAAAGGAAGAATGATGAACTAAAAGCTCCGTTAGTATCTTCATGAGAATCACCGGATAAGAACATTGAAGGAAAATAATGGAGAGGCTTCACATCAATAAGATGGATACTTGATTAAGAAATCTGAGTCCTTCAAGAAAAACAAGGGAGGGAGGGCGGGAAAAACAAAGGCAACTTGGAGATGGATGAAACAAAAAACATTGAGAAGAACTGATAATTGATCTTGTGAATGTTGAAATGATCGGATCCACTTGAAGAGAAGCACACTGGTTAAAAAGGATTGAAAAAACAATCTTGATGATCAAGAAGGATTGGTATTCACATCGGAGTATGAGAACACCATTTAGGAAAGGTATGGAATCAATACTTGACTTCGAAGCACCTCGAATACCACAAATTAGAGCAAAACAAAAGATTGGCTTGCAGAATAAGCCGGAATAAACATATGATAGAGATTTTGTACGAAGTTTTCGTGGTGGGGCCTACACGGGCTCAATCGTACAGCACCATCATGTACAAGGCAGTGCACATGACATACGAAGCGTCCCCGAGTCGGCATAGCCCAAGGACTCTTTAAGACACAACGAGACCACAGTAAAACCAACCGTGAATAGGTGGACCACTAGACGTCGAACCCCAATTTCATATCATGCATCTGTCGGAAAGATATCCTAAGAGCTACTTGAATTCCCACTTATAAACTCCCGAAATTTTCCCGGTTATGCAATTAGGTGTTGGGGATACAGGGGAAGCATAATATCTCACCCAAAACTAGCAAATCCTACATCCAGCTGTATCCATCCTTCAACACATAACCAAGAAACCTTCGGAAATCGTCTACCTCAACCTTCGAAAAGCATCCGTTATACGAGTCATGGCAATAGTCCCGAACTCCCGCCCCAGTACTGGGTGGCGTCGAGGTTATCTCACCAACAACTGCATAAAAGAGATTTTCGATGTCAGCGAAACTAATCTCAGGTATTCCAGAACTGCAACGATAAAATTGTGACGACAACACCTCGGAGCTCAACTCCCCGGGACACTGCCACAACCCCTAAATGACAGGAGGCACCAAGAACAATGTTCTCGTCACAAAACCATTAGAACGATTCCAAGATACCCGTGTGATCCTAAAAAAAATTTAGTGAAATTTGAGAAGAGAAGAGTCAAAACTCTACGTCAGGATGCCTCACCAGAGCGATGAAGGGACTAGGGAGTAAAAAGAAGTCCTAACTCTCCGATATATATAATTCTAAATGACTCAAAACATTTTTCTAGACTCAACAACGCCAGCTATTCGATCAAGCAGTGGGCTCCTAAGGTCGGGGAAGGCTCTGATACCAACTTGTAACGCTCTCGATGCGGCTATATCTCCTACGTGTCGAAGCACGACTTAGAGGCATAACCGCATTGAAAGCAATGTCACAAGTGAGGTAATCTTCACACAACCCATGTAATATATAAGGGAAAGCGATACATAGTTGGCTTACAATCACCACGTCACACAATACATGAATAAAGCATTACATCATCCAGATACAATCAAGGTCCGACTACGGAACCAAAATAAAAGAAGACTACCCCAAATGCTACACAGATCCCCGATCAACCCCAACTGGGCTCCACTACTGATCAACTAAAACGAAACAACACAAAGGACAAGATCTTCATCGAGCTCCTCCTGAGCTTGGTTGCGTCACCTGCTCGGTAACATCGGCACCTGCAAACTGGTTTTGGAAGTATCTGTGAGTCACGGGGACTCAGCAATCTCACACCCTCGCGATCAAGACTATTTAAGCTTATGGGTAAGGTAAAAGGTATGAGGTGGAGCTGCGGCAAGCGACTAGCATATATGGTGGCTAACATACGCAAATGAGAGCGAGAAGAGAAGGCAAAGCACGGTCGATAAAAATATGATCAAGAAGTGATCCTAGAACACCCTCGATGCGACTATAGCTCCCATGTGTCGAGGCACGACTTAGAGACATAATCGCATTGAAGGCATATGTCGCAAGTTAGGCAATCTTCACAACATCCCATGTAATATTAATAATAAAGGGGAGAACATAGTTGGCTTACACTCGCCACGTCAATCAAGTGCATAAATTAACATTACATCATCCAAACACTCATGGCCCGACTACGGCGCCAAAATAAAAGAGAACCCAACATGCGACACGGTTCCAATCACCCCCAACTGGGCACCACTACTGATCATCGGGAAAGGAAACATAGTATCGTTGAGAGTCTTCGTCTAACTCCCACATTAGCTCATACGCGTCTCCTGGAGCGGAATCATCAGGCCCTGCATCTGGTGTAATAGTAATCTGTGAGCCACGGGGACTCAGCAATCTCGCACCCTCGTGATCAAGACTATTCAAGCTTATAGGTAAGGCAAGGTAAAATATGAGTGGAGCTGCGGCAAGCGACTAGCAAGTATGGTGGCTAACTTATTCGCAAAGGAGAGCGAGAAGAGGAGGCAAAGCACGAGCGAGAAACTAGAGAACAACCTGCGTAAACATTACTCCAACACCGTGTCCACTTCCCGGACTCCGCCGAGAAGAGGCCATCACGGTAACACACTCGGTTGATACATTTTAATTAATTAAGGTTCAAGTTATCTACAACCGGACACTAACAAATTCCCATCTGCCCATAACCGCGGGCACGGCTTTCGAAAGTTCAATCCCTGCAGGGGAGTCCCAACTTAGCCCATGACAAGCTCTCACGGTCAACGAAGGAATAGACCTCCTCCCAAGACATTCCGATCAGACTCGGTATCTCGGTAACTCAAGACAGTTTGACAGGTTAAAACAAGACCAGCAACACCGCCCGAATGTGCCGACAAATCCCGATAGGAGCTGCACATATCTCTTTCTCAGGGCACACTCAGATTGTCTAAACTTCCGGTAGGCCAGCCCAGAGTTGCCCCTGATAGCCACCGGCGGCTGACGGTTTGGACCAACACTCAGAGGAGCACTGGCCCGGGGGGGTTAAAATAAGATGACCCTTGAGTCTGCAGAACCCAAGGGAAAGAAAAGGCTAGGTGGAAAATGGTAAAACCAAGGTTGGGCATTGCTGGAAAAGTTTTAATCAAGGCGAACTATCAAGGGGTTCCCATTATAACCCAACCGCGTAAGGAACGCAAAATCCGGGAACATAACACCGATATGACGGAAACTAGGGCGGCAAGAGTGGAACGAAACACTAGGCGAGAGGCTGAGCCTTCCACCCTTTACCAAGTATATAGATGCATTAAGATAACATAGCAATATAATGATATCCCAACAAGTAAATAAATGTTCTAACAAGGAACGGCCTCCAATCTTCACCTGCAACTGGCAACGCTATAAGAGGGGCTGGGCTAAGCGGTAACATAGCCAATCAACGGTTTGCTAGGACAATGGTGGGTTAGAGGTTTGACATGGAAATTTGGGAGGCTTGCAAGCAAGTGGTAGGCATCGTAGCAATGGCATAGCAAAAGAGCGAGCAAACTAGCATAGCAAAGATAGTAGTGATTTCGAGGGTATGATCATCTTGCCTGCACAGTTGTCAGAGTTGACTGGATCCTCAAAATCAAACTCAACGGGCTCCTCGTTAGCGAACTCATCTCCCAGCTCTACCCAAACAAGACAAACAAGCAACAAGGATACAATCAACCACGTGCAAACTCAAACAACACGATGCAAAGATGATATGCTATGCGGGATGCGATGCGGGATGCAAAATGCAAGATATGACAGGAAATGCATGAAGCTGGCCTCAACTTGGAATTCCAAGGGTGCCACTGGAAAGATGAGATGAAATCGCTTGAAAACGATATAAAGAACGCCGGAATCGGAGTTACGGTTTGGAAATGGCAAGCGATTTAAGAATGACACCGGTCTACGATTTACAGCAAGTAGGCCTCTAAATGCAACGAAATGAACATGCTACAGCCACCAAACAAGACAACAAAATACATGGCAGGGATGCACACAAGATGCTTAACAAAAGTCTAGCACTGAGCTACGGCCAATTTATCCATTATGAGGTTCAAACAAGCTTGGCAAAAACGCAAATGCAAAACAGATTTCAGACTTGGTGAAATTAACACTTGTCTGAAATTTCAGATCATATAGCCCTCTTCGGAGCAACAAAACAATATGCTACAGGACCTGAACATGACAAAGAAAGACATGGCAGGGAGCTACTCAACAAGCTTAACAAAAGTCCCTTAGTGACCTTGAGCCAACAGGGATCACAAAATATACTAACAAGCACACGAACATAGCAAAAACATAATCAGTTTTCAGACTTAGTGAAAACTGGGACATGCTGAAACATAACTCACGAAGGCATGTTTACGAGCTCGATGCACTCACTACGGTGCAAGTCATGGCAAGACAAGCATACATCCATTAAGAAGGCACAAAATACCAGCTAGACATGGCAAGAACAATGGCATAGCATGCACGGATCAACTACAATAACATCGGCAAAATTGCAAACAAGTTGACGATCTGCCCAGATTCACAACAAAGCAAAAGTAGAGCTCGATTGACTCAAGCTAGGGTGCTCCATTATTGCAAACAAAGACATGGATGGATAGATCATAACAAGATTATCAAAACTCCTTTACTGATCATCCTCAAAAGAGGCACGGATCACTAGGAAACAACAAGAACATATGGCATCATGAACTAAATAATCCCAGACTTAGTGAAAACTACTAAGTCCCTGAAAACAGATTTACCGGGTGCCTCACTTTGCAAGCTTGCACAAGTCACCACACACATCCTAAAAATACATGGGTTGCACCTCTGGATATATGACAAAACCCTTAACAAAACATATGAAGAACTCACGGGCATATCATGCACACAACAATCATGGCAAAAATAACAAAAGTCTAAGATGAACTAGCAGATCTGACAATTAACTCACGAAGCCTCCTTCTAACAGCATTTCGGGCATCAAGATGAACTCAAATGAAAATGATGCAATGTAATGAAATGATGTACTCATTGAGACGAACATTTTGATATACTATATGCCCAAATCGGAGCTACGGGTGCGGAGATATCACAGGTCAAAGTTTGCATAAAAAAATGATGGGAGAGGGGGAAAGTCAACCCTAGGGTTTTTTTTAGATCTGGATCTGGCGCCCGGTACTGTAGCAGTTACTGTAGCAATCCGCGCCGAGGTCGCTGAAAATGGCCGCGGTGGTGGCCGGAGTAGACGAGGGAGGCCGGAGAAGGTGCGGTGGCGAGGGGAGGAAGCCGGGGCGGCGCTGGCCGGCGATGGCCGCGGCGAGGAGGTCCGGTGGGGGCGAGTCGCGGCGCGGGGCGGTCTGGTGCGGCAACCCGGGCGCCTCGGGCGGCCGAAGTTTGCGGAGGGCGGCGGCGGCGCGGCTCCTAGTGGCCGGAGCCGGCGAAGGAGGCGGCGGTCGCTCGGGAGCGCGGGAGGAGGAAGAAGTCGGGCGGCGGCGGCGCCGAACTGGGCCGCGGGGGCCTCCCGCGGGCTCGGGCGGGCCGGCGGCGGCGGTGGGTGGCGCCTGCCACGTGGCGATGCGGGATTGGCGGCGGCGGAATCCGGACACGTCCGGCTCGCGCGGACGTTGTCCGGCGGCGGCGGAGAGGGATTTTTTTAGGGTTTGAGGAGGGGGATCCACGAATTTTTTGGAGGGGGTGTGTATATATAGACATAGGGGGAGCTAGGAGAGTCCAAATGAGGTGCGTTTTTCGGCCATGCGATCGTGATCGAACGCTCTAGGACATGGAGCAGAGTTTGGTGGGTTTGGGGCCAAATTGGAGGGGTGTTGGGCTGCAACACACACGAGGCCTTTTCGATCCCTCGGTTAACCGTTGGAGTATCAAACTAAGTCCAAATGGTACGAAACTTGAAAGGCGGTCTACCGGTAGTAAACCAAGGCCGCTTGGCAAGTCTCGGTCCAATCCGGAAATGTTTAATCCCCACACACGAAAGAAAGCTAGAAATGACCACCGGAGGAGAACGAAGCGTCGGAATGCAAAACGGACAACGGAGAAAATGCTCGAATGCATGAGACGAACACGTATGCAAATGCAATGCACATGATGACATGATATGAGATGCATGACAACGACAACAAAACACGGAGACAAAAACCCGAACCCGAGGAAATAAATATAACTTAACGCCGGAAACGGCAAGAGTTGGAGTACAAATTGGGAAAGTTACATCCGGGGTGTTACAACACTCCACCACTACGAAAGGATCTTGTCCCAAGATCTAGGACTGAAAGAACGCCGGGTACTCAGAACGGAGGTGATCCTCGCGTTCCCAGGTAGCTTCACGGTCGGAATGGTGTGACCACTTGACTTTGAGAAATTTGATTGACTTGTTGCGAGTCTTGCGTTCAGTCTCTTCAAGAATAGCAACTGGGTGCTCACGATAAGAGAGATCTTCTTGGAGCTTAATGTCCTCGAAGTTGAAGGTGCGGTCAGGAGTCTTGAAGCACTTTCGAACCTGAGAGACATAGAACACGTCAGGAACATTTGCAAAGTTTGAAGGAAGCTCGAGTTGGTAGGCGAGGTCGCCTCTCTTGCTGACAATCTTGAAAGGTCCCACGTATCTAGGGGCAAGCTTCCCTTTGATACCGAAGCGACGAGTACCTTTCATAGGAGAGACACGGAGGTAAACATGATCTCCGATCTCAAAAGCCAAATCACGGTGCTTACTATCGTAGTAGCTCTTCTGGCGGGATTGGGCTGCTTTGAGGTTATCACGAATGACTTTGCACATTTCTTCTGCTTCTGTGATTAAGTCATTACCCAAAAGCTGACGTTCACCGGTTTCAGACCAGTTGAGAGGGGTACGGCACTTCCTGCCATACAGAATTTCAAATGGGGCCTTGCCCGAACTTGCTTGAAAACTGTTGTTGTAGGAGAATTCAGCATAAGGAAGACAATCCTCCCACTTTATGCCGAAGGAGATCACACAAGCCCTGAGCATATCTTCAAGAATCTGGTTGACACGCTCGACTTGACCGCTTGTTTGAGGATGGAAAGCCGTGCTGAAGCGGATGTTGGTGCCCATGGCCTTCTGGAAAGAATCCCAAAACTTCGAGGTAAAGATGCTGCCACGGTCTGAAGAGATCACTTGAGGAATACCGTGCAGAGAGACAATACGAGAGGTATAGAGTTCCGCCAATTGAGCTGCAGTGATCGACTCTTTGATAGGCAGAAAGTGAGCCACTTTGGTGAGTTTGTCGATGACAACAAATATAGCATCATTGCCACGCTTGGACTTTGGAAACCCAGTCACGAAGTCCATTTCAATGTGGTCAAACTTCCATTCTGGAATGGCAAGAATTTGGAGGAGACCAGCTGGCCTTTGGTGTTCTGCCTTCACTCTTCTGCAGACATCACATTCGTTTACGAATTGAGCGATCTCGCGCTTCATTCGAGTCCACCAATAAGCTTGCTTAAGGTCCTGATACATCTTCGTGCTCCTAGGGTGGACGGAGAGGAGAGAATTGTGAGCCTCGTTCATGATCACTTTACAGAGGTCACCTTTGGGAACAACAATACGATCCTCGAAGAAGAGAGTGTCCTTGTCATCAAGGCGGTAGCACTTGTACTTGGGCTGAATCTTGGCAATTCCAATCTTCACCTTTTTCACCATAGCATCAAGAAGCTGGGCTTGGCGAATCCGGTCTTCTAAGGTAGGAGAGACTTGAAGGTTGGCGAGGAAACCTTGAGGAACAACTTGCAGATTAAGTTTGCGGAAAGCTTCACAAAGCTCGGGTTGATAAGGCTTGAGAATCAGACTGTTGCAGTAAGCCTTTCTGCTCAAAGCGTCATCAATCACATTGGCCTTGCCTGGAGTATCTCAATACTCGGATTATACTCTTGAATCATTTCGACCCATCGAGTTTGCCTGAGGTTGAGATTAGGCTGAGTGAAGATGTACTTGAGACTCTTGTGATCAGTGAAAATGTCCACTTTTCTTCCCAATAGAAGATGTCTCCAAGTCAAAAGAGCATGCACAACTGCCGCCAACTCGAGATCATGAGTGGGGTAGTTCTTCTCATTAGGCTTCAACTGGCGAGATGTATAAGCAACAACTTTCTTCTCTTGCATCAATACTGCACCAAGACCTTGGAGAGAGGCATCACAAAAGACCTCGTATGGCTTGGATTCATCAGGCGGAGTCAGAACTGGAGCAGTGATCAATTTCTCTTTCAAAGTGTTGAAAGCAATATCACACTCCGGAGACCAAACGTACTTGACGTGCTTCTGGAGAAGATTTGAGAGAGGCTTCGCGATCTTGGAAAAGTTTTCAACGAATCTTCGGCAATAGCTTGCGAGACCGAGAAAACTGCGGAGTTTCTTCACATTCTGAGGAGGTTCCCAATTCACAATTGCAGACACCTTCTCAGGATTCACGGCAATGCCCTTGGCAGAGATGATATGACCAAGATAAAGAACCTCATCGAGCCAAAATTCACACTTGGAGAACTTGGCGTAGAACTGATGTTCCCTGAGCTTATCGAGAACCAAACGCAAGTGCTTGGCATGATCTTCCTTGTTCTTGGAGAAAACCAGAATGTCGTCGAGATAGACCAAAATGAAGTCATTGGTGTAGGCGTTGAAGATGAAGTTCATCATGCGAGAGAACGTCGTAGGAGCGTTGGCAAGGCCAAAAGACATGGCAGTGTATTCATATGAACCAAAGCTTGTTCTGAATGCTGTCTTGGGAATATCTTCTTCACAAATGCGAATCTGGTGATAACCCATACGGAGATCAAGCTTGGAGAATACTTGGGAACAAAACACCAGGCATAAGGCCGAGCCTTCCACCCTTTACCAAGTATATAGATGCATTAATTAAATAAGAGATATTGTGATATCCCAACAAAATATCCATGTTCCAACATGGAACAAGCTCCAATCTTCACCTGCAACTAACAATGCTATAAGAGGGGCTGAGCAAAGCAGTAACATAGCCAAACAACGGTTTGCTAGGACAAGGTGGGTTAGAGGCTTGGTTCAACAATATGGGAGGCATGATAAGCAAGTGGTAGGTATCGCAGCATATGCATAGCAAAAGAGCGAGCAACTAGCAAGCAAAGATAGAAGTGATTTCGAGGGTATGGTCATCTTTCCTGAGATCCCGCAAGGAAGAAGAACGAGTCCATGAAGAATACAAACGGACAAAGTCGAACGGATCCTCACAACACGGCGTTATCGGAACCAACCCGAAGAAGCAACACCGGAAAGAGGCAAAACAACATAGTAAACAACCATCACAAAATCATGGCATGATGCACATCCAAGTATGATGCATGACCGGTTTAATGAGGCATGGCATGGCATGGCAAAGTGCACAAACAATCCTACAAATTAAGTGGAGCTCAATATGCAACGAGTTGCATATTGCCTAAAACACCACATGACTTATTTAGTTCTCTCTTGTTTATTTACCCAACAATATTAAATGTTGTTTAGCATGGCAAGAGGTGAAGCATAAGTAAACTACACATCTAGGCAAGTTTAAATGAGGCCGGAACAACAAGCAACAAGTCCGGAAAAACCTCATGTGCATATTTTAGGTTTTGGTACTGTTCTGCCCTAAACATTATTTTAGAGTTGTTAAACATGCCAGATGAGTGCACCAAGTAAATCTAGGCATTTTTCTACCCCATTTACATATAAAGATTATTTAATTCGGAGCTACGGTTATTTAGTTATGAAATAAAGCATTTTAGCAAGTTATTTAAGCAAGATTAAACAAACAACATTTTAAACATTTTAGACGTGGATGAAAATGATATATTATTAATCAACACAAAATTCTAAGCAAGTTTCATATATTAAGTTTTTACATGTGATGCTTAGTTTGTAAGTTAAAATATGCATGAAGTTTAGGGGCTAATCTGGAAAAAACTACAGCATCTGGATAAAAGGCAAAATCGTCCAGACAGGAAAAACATTACACGGGCCGAATTAGAGCACAGAGGGCTGGGGAAGGAGCTCACCTAGTGGGTCGTGGCCCGATCGGGGGTGGCTCGGACTGACAGGGGAGCGGCTGGGCCTAGCGCGGGCTGAATCCACGCGTAGTCAACGCAACCACGCGTGACGAAGCGGGCGAGGGGATCCTCCGGATAGAACAGAGGCAGCGGCCGCAGGAGCTTGCGAGGCACGGGACTTGGAGCGGGCTGCAGTCAACGAAGGGAAAAAAGGCAGCGCTCTCTCAAACCGGACGGAGTAGAGGAGAGGCTCTCGCCGGGAAGACACGGGACGGCGGCAGCGGGCATGCAGGGAAGGCCGGCGAGGACCAGTCTCCGGGGGTGACCGCGAGGAACCTGGCGCGCGGGCGCAGCGATGGCGAGGGAAACGAGCATCTCGTCCTCCCCGTTCAATGTAGAGGAAGGCGCGCGATGGGTCCTGGGCGGCAGGGACTTGGCGTCCGGGGCTTGAAGCTTGAAACGGCGGCGCCATGGCAGGGCGTCCTTTGGCGGCAGACCTCGTCGGCAGGGTCAAGGGGTCGTGCCCGCGCATCGGGCGTGCGAGGAGGCAGCTGCCTCGGCCGTGGCTTGCGGGGGCGCGGACGCAGGCATGGGGACTTCGGCGGGACGGCAAGGCTGGAGCGGATGCAGGGGTCAACGCAGACGGTCCGGGCAGCAGCGAGACATGGCGAAGACGGGGCATCTCCGGCAAGGCGAGGAAGGAGAGGACGGCCATGGCGAGGCCCTGGATGGCGGAGGTCGTCGAGTCCTATCCGTGGTGAAGAGAGACACATAGAGAGAGGTGAGACAGAGAAGAAAAGAGAGAGGGGAAGGAAGAGAGCAGAGGAGGAACGGCGACGGGGTCGGCCTGCAGGCTCGCGGGAGGTCTCTGCGAGGAGAGACTGGGATGGATCAGCGCTCCTCTCGATCCAGATCGAGGCATGCGCACTTGATTGGTCGGGCACGGAAAACCGAGTGGAGTTAGGTGGGGGTGGCGGCGCTGCGAGGGGATTTGGGCAGGTGGATGCGGAATGGATGGGACAGATCCCTAGTTTTTAGGGTTGGACTAGAATATATAGCGAGTGGATATTTGGGTAGGGGCTAATCCGTCCCTCCGATCGTAATCAGACGGCCGGAAAAAAATAGATAGGGAGTCCAAACAAGAAAACAGTGACGTTTTGTAGATGTTTGGGGATGATCCGGACCCAACGTTGACGACTGCTCGGGTCGGGTCCGGGACAATTTTCGGACGCGCGCGAGGGGTTCGATGCACTGCGCAAAGAGGGGTAGGCATGGGCCTAGGTGGACTGTGGAGAGCGGGTTGGTCTGAGAGAAGAGGGGAGAGATGCAGCCCGGCACAATTTCCGGAGACCGAAAACGTCCGACGTTAGACCGGCTATAATGCTGCTATAGTTTAACGGTTGGGCTGACAAACGAACTCCGAATGCGAGGAAACTTGACAGACGGTCTATCTACACTATAAAAAGATCACACGCCAACTTTCAACCCAATCCGAGAACATTTTCCGGCCACTTATCAAATAATATTTCGGACGTGCCACGAGTGCGTGCAAGTGTGTCTGGACTCGGAGCGGACAACGGAGAGAACTGGGGAACCCGGACGGATGCAAGTTTTGAAAACATGATGATGCAATGCACATGATGACATGACAAGCTGCAACACGCAAGCGAATGACATGGCAACAACAGCGAATAACTGAAAGACACCTGGCACCTCGGTCTCGGGGCGTTACAACACTCCACCACTATGCGAGGATCTCGTCCCGAGATCTAGAATGGCAGCGGAGGGACAACGGAAGAGAAAGAGAAGAGGTAAAACTAAGTTGCTTCTTTGACAAATGAGTGAGACCAAAGAACCTTGCAATGGTTAAGCCATTTCGAGAAAAGAATACAACGGAGATAAACGAAGTTGAAAACACTCCGTTAGGAAAGAGGAACGAGGAAGAACAAGGTTGAAAGCACTCTGGTAGGGAAGAGTAATAAGAAAGAACAAATTCGGACAGCACTCTGGTTGAAAAGAGATGCAAGGCTTGATAAGGCGAAAAGAACTTGAACAAAGGGGCACAATACTCCGGTTAAAACAAGATAGGGAAGGAATAAGAATGATATAATTTGGACAGCACTCCGCCTGTAAATGGAAGGAATTGAACTTGACAAGATGAGAGGATACTTGAAAAGAGGACACAACACTTCAGCTAAAAGGATAAGAACGAAAAGAACACGATCCTGATAAAACAAGAAGATGGGTTGAAGAGAGCAACATCACAATGTCTCCGGAAGAGAGAAATCGATGATAGATCATAGAGATAAAAGAATGTAGAAGAAAAAGCCAACTTCTGCTACAAAAGAGCTTGAAAGGTGTCCTTAGGAGAAGGGTCGAACGGAGTTGTTGGAACACCAACAACGATAGGATAAGCTTGAAATGGGCTTATGGAAAGCATCTCAAAATTATGAGGTGACAACCTGCCACTCACGGAAAAAGATTGGATTGATAAGAGCAAGGAGACGAGAAACTATTTCACCAGGAGGATAAAGAAGAACTTGGGTCCTATATGAGCACCATAAATAGCAACAATCCTTAGGGACAGTTTTAGGTGAAATATAGCCCAAGATAATTCCAACGAAGGGATTGATGGATTAAAATACCTCATTCTTAACAACATGTGAATCATGAAACATGAACTCAAGTTATGAAGAATGCCATAGCACCACCTCAAATGATACGGTAAAAGAATTGCACTCCGGATTGCAAGATGACGAATGCTTGAGCTCCTCTGAAAAGAATGTTGATGAACACTTCGATAAGGAAATAAATCGTTGATGAAACCATCATGTAGAACCTTCATGAAGAACTCCAGTAACAAAAGGATGATCAAACAAAAAGGAAAGAGAAGTTGAAAACACAAGGTGAAACCTTCTAATGATTTAGATGGATCTTCGTGGTGAGATAAAACGGAAAACCTCAGAACTCCGGAAAAGAAAGATGAAACAATTGAAATAGAGAATTTGAAGAACCTCCGGAATAAGGAATTAATCATTAGGATGAAACAAGAATAAGAATTATGTTATGCTCATCCTTCACCAATTTAGATTGATGACAAGCAATGGATTTGGCCTACTACTTATTCTCGTAGAAAGGATTAAGATAGATATAGCGCAAACTTGAGGAAGGTCTTCAACGAACCACCAGTAGAATTGAAACCATGAATGAATTGATACGGAAGAGAAATCTTGAACGAACCACCGTAAGAATTGGAAATGAACGAAGTAAAGATAAAGAAACACCAGGAAGAATTATATAAAGAACGAAGATACTTGAGAGAATTTAGATCCATGAGAACGAAGAGATTATGAGCTGATTAGAGAATCCTTGATTTAAGCAGTGGTATGATTTAGAGTATGAGAGCTGAAAGCTGGAATGAATAACTCTGAGATGATGGGCTCCGGATAATCAAACTGAAAAGACTCCTGAATTGCTCCGGATGGGTGAAAAGAATTCTCACAACCGAAAATAATTATGAGAGAATGGCATAACGCTAGAATCATGAATCTTGAAGAGAAAAGAGCAAGATTGAGAGAAAAATTCTTCTTCGGTCTTCAAAATCCGAGAATGACGACGAGAAACACCATCAAGAATTGTTGAGGCACTTCGGAATGAAGAATGGAAAAGGTTGAGCCAACGATGAAAAGAATTTAACCGATCTTGGAGAAAGGCATTTGACTGATGATAAATCATTCTTACGTCAAACTTTGAGATGAATATGAGAATAACTCCGGAAATTAGAAGAGTCAGGTAAGATCCTGGGGAAAAGACCTGTGGGTTAGGGCCCACTCAAAAGATACACCGTAGAACAATTTAAAAGAGAGAATGCACCGGTTGAATTAAATGGCTGGAATGAGATAACAACCTCGAAATAGGTTGAACAGATCTTGAATGACAAGATGAGGCTTTTGAGAAAGCTTGAGCACGCCAGAACAAATGAATAGTGAGAAGTGAATTATTATGAGGTGCACTGGTATGAGAAGGCATTGAAATGAGGAAAGGGGTAAGATCAACAAAGCTTGACTTGAAACCACCGGAGAAGATAAAAGAAACGAAGAATGATGAACTAAAAGCTCCGTTAGTATCTTCATGAGAATCACCGGATAAGAACATTGAAGGAAAAGAATGGAGAGGCTTCACATCAATAAGATGGATACTCGATTAAGAAATCTGAGTCCTTCAAGAAAAACAAGGGAGGGGGGCGGGAAAAACAAAGGCAACTTGGAGATGGATGAAACAAAAAACATTGAGAAGAACTGATAATTGATCTTGTGAATGTTGAAATGATCGGATCCACTTGAAGAGAAGCACACCGGTTAAAAAGGATTGACAAAACAATCTTGATGATCAAGAAGGATTGGTATTCACATCGGAGTATGAGAACACCATTTAGGAAAGGTATGGAATCAATACTTGACTTCAAAGCAACTCGAATACCACAAATCAAAGCAAAACAAAAGATTGGCTTGCAGAATAAGCCGGAACAAACATATGATAGAGATTTTGTCCAAAGTTTTCGTGGTGGGGCCTACACGGGCTCGATCGTACAGCACCATCATGTACAAGGTAGTGCACATGACATACGAAGCGTCCCCGAGTCGGCATAGCCAAGGACTCTTTAAGACACAACGAGACTACTGTAAAACCAACCGTGAATAGGCGGACCACTAGACGTCGAACCCCAATTTCATATCATGCATCTGTCGGAAAGATATCCTAAGAGCTACTTGAATTCCCACTTATAAACTCCCGAAATTTTCCCGGTTATGCAATCAGGTGTTGGGGATACAGGGGAAGCATAATATCTCACACAAAACTAGCAAATCCTACATCCAGCTGTATCCATCCTTCAACACATAACCAAGAAACCTTCAGAAATCGTCTACCTCAACCTTCGAAAAGCATCCATTATATGAGTCATGGCAATATTCCCGAACTCCCGCCCCAGTACTGGGTGGCGTCGAGGTTATCTCACCAACAACTACATAAAATAGATTTTCGAGGTCAGCGAAACTAATCTCAGGCATTCCAGAACTGCAACGATAAAATTGTGACGGAAACACCTCAGAGCTCAACTCCCCGGGACACTGCCACAACCCCTAAATGACAGGAGGCACTAAGAACAATGTTCTCGTCACAAAACCATCGGAACGATTACAAGATACCCGCGTGATCCTAAAAAAATTTAGTGAAATTTGAGAAGAGAAGAGTCAAAGCTCTACGTCAGGATGCCTCACCAGAGCGATGAAGGGACTAGGGAGTAAAAAGAAGTCCTAACTCTCTGATATATATAATTCTAAATGACTCAAAACATTTTTCTAGACTCAACAACGCCAGCTATTCAATCAAGCAGTGGGCTCCTAAGGTCGGGGAAGGCTCTGATACCAACTTGTAATGCTCTCGATGCGGCTATATCTCCTACGTGTCGAAGCACGACTTAGAGGCATAACCGCATTGAAAGCAATGTCGCAAGTGAGGTAATCTTCACACAACCCATGTAATATATAAGGGAAAGAGATACATAGTTGGCTTACAATCACCACGTCACACAATACATGAATAAAGCATTACATCATCCAGATACAATCAAGGTCCGACTACGGAACCAAAATAAAAGAAGACTACCCCAAATGCTACATAGATCCCCGATCAACCCCAACTGGGCTCCACTACTGATCAACTAAAACGAAACAACACAAAGGACAAGATCTTCATCGAGCTCCTCCTGAGCTTGGTTGCGTCACCTGCTCGGTAACATCGGCACCTGCAAACTGGTTTTGGAAGTATCTGTGAGTCACGGGGACTCAGCAATCTCACACCCTCGCGATCAAGACTATTTAAGCTTATGGGTAAGGTAAAAGGTATGAGGTGGTGCTGTGGCAAGCGACTAGCATATATGGTGGCTAACATACGCAAATGAGAGCGAGAAGAGAAGGCAAAGCACGGTCGATAAAAGTATGATCAAGAAGTGATCCTAGAACAACCTACATCAAGCATAACTCCAACGTTGTGTTCACTTCCCGGACTCCGCCGGAAAGAGACAATCACGGTGACACACGCAGTTGATGCATTTTAATTAAGGTCAACTTCAGGTTTTCTACAACCGGATGTTAACAAATTCCCATCTGCCCATAACCACGGGCACGGCTTTCGAAAGTTCAAAACCCTGCAGGGGTGTCCCAACTTAGCCCATCACAAGCTCTCACGGTCAACGAAGGATATTCCTTCTAGCGGGAAGACCCGATCAGGCTCGGAATCCTGGTTACAAGACATCCTCGACAATGGTAAAACAAGTCCAGCAAGACCACCTGATGCGCCGACATCCCGATAGGAGCTGCACATATCTCGTTCTCAGGGCAACACCGGATAAGCAATCCGTACAACTAAAACCAGCCCTCGAGTTTCCCCGAGGTGGCGCTGCAAGGGGCTCTAGTTTGGACCAACACTTAGACAAGCACTTGCCCGGGGGGGTTAAAATAAAGATGACCCTCGGGATGCGCGACTCCCAAGGGAAAAGGCTAGGTTGCTAATGGTAAGACCAAGGTTGGGCCTTGCTGGAGGAGTTTTATTCAAGGCGAACTGTCAAGGGTTCCCATTATAACCCAATCGCGTGAGGAACGCAAAATCTAGGAACATAAGACCGATATGACAGAAAACTAGGGCGGCAAGAGTGGAACAAAACACCAGGCATAAGGCCGAGCCTTCCACCCTTTACCAAGTATATAGATGCATTAATTAAATAAGAGATATTGTGATATCCCAACAAAATATCCATGTTCCAACATGGAACAAGCTCCAATCTTCACCTGCAACTAACAACGCTATAAGAGGGGCTGAGGAAAGCAGTAACATAGCCAAACAACGGTTTGCTAGGACAAGGTGGGTTAGAGGCTTGGTTCAACAATATGGGAGGCATGATAAGCAAGTGGTAGGTATCGCAGCATATGCATAGCAAAAGAGCGAGCAACTAGCAAGCAAAGATAGAAGTGATTTCGAGGGTATGGTCATCTTTCCTGAGATCCCGCAAGGAAGAAGAACGAGTCCATGAAGAATACAAACGGACGAAGTCGAACGGATCCTCACAACACGACGTTATCGGAACCAACCCGAAGAAGCAACACCGGAAAGAGGCAAAACAACAAAGTAAACAGCCATCACAAAATCATGGCATGATGCACATCCAAGTATGATGCATGACCGGTTTAATGAGGCATGGCATGGCATGGCAAAGTGCACAAACAATCCTACAAATTAAGTGGAGCTCAATATGCAACGAGTTGCATATTGCCTAAAACACCACATGACTTATTTAGTTCTCTCTTGTTTATTTACCCAACAATATTAAATGTTGTTTAGCATGGCAAGAGGTGAAGCATAAGTAAACTACACATCTAGGCAAGTTTAAATGAGGCCGGAACAACAAGCAACAAGTCCGGAAAAACCTCATGTGCATATTTTAGGTTTTGGTACTGTTCTGCCCTAAACATTATTTTAGAGTTGTTAAACATGCAAGATGAGTGCACCAAGTAAATCTAGGCATTTTTCTACCCCATTTACATATAAAGATTATTTAATTCGGAGCTACGGTTATTTTGTTATGAAATAAAGCATTTTAGCAAGTTATTTAAGCAAGATTAAACAAACAACATTTTAAACATTTTAGACACGGATGAAAATGATATATTATTAATCTACACAAAATTCTAAGCAAGTTTCATATATTAAGTTTTTACGTGTGATGCTTAGTTTGTAAGTTAAAATATGCATGAAGTTTAGGGGCTAATCTGGAAAAAAACTACAGCATCTGGATAAAAGGCAAAATCGTCCAGACAGGAAAAAACATTACACGGGCCGAATTAGAGCACAGAGGGCTGGGGAAGGAGCTCACCTAGTGGGTCGTGGCCCGATCGGGGGTGGCTCGGACTGACAGGGGAGCGGCTGGGCCTAGCGCGGGCTGAATCCACGCGTAGTCAACGCAACCACGCGTGACGAAGCGGGCGAGGGGATCCTCCGGATAGAACAGAGGCAGCGGCCACAGGAGCTTGGGAGGCACGGGACTTGGAGCGGGCTGCGGTCAACGAAGGGGAAAAAGGCAGCGCTCTCTCAAACCAGACGGAGTAGAGGAGAGGCTCTCGCCGGGAAGACACGGGACGGCGGCAGCGGGCATGCAGGGAAGGCCGGCGAGGACCAGTCTCCGGGGGTGACCTCGAGGAACCTGGCGCACGGGCGCAGCGATGGCGAGGGAAACGAGCATCTCGTCCTCCTCGTTCGATGCAGAGGAAGGCGCGCGATGGGTCCTGGGCGACAGGGACTTGGCGTCCGGGGCTTGAAGCTTGAAACGGCGGCGCCATGGCAGGGCGTCCTTTGGCGGCAGACCTCGTCGGCAGGGTCAAGGGGTCGTGCCCGCGCATCGGGCGTGCGAGGAGGCAGCTGCCTCGGCCGTGGCTTGCGGGGGCACGGACGCAGGCATGGGGACTTCGGCGGGACGGCAAGGCTGGAGCGGATGCAGGGGTCAACGCAGACGGTCCGGCGGCAGCGGGACATGGCGAAGACGGGGCATCTCCGGCAAGGCGAGGAAGGAGAGGACGGCCATGGCAAGGCCCTGGATGGCGGAGGTCGTCGAGTCCTGTCCGTGGTGAAGAGAGACACATAGAGAGAGGTGAGACAGAGAAGAAAAGAGAGAGGGGAAGGAAGAGAGCAGAGGAGGAACGGCGACGGGGTCGGCCTGCAGGCTCGCGGGAGGTCTGTGCGAGGAGAGACTGGGATGGATCAGCGCTCCTCTCGATCCAGATCGAGGCATGCGCTCTTGATTGGTCGGGCACGGAAAACCGAGTGGAGTTAGGTGGGGGTGGCGGCGCTGCGAGGGGATTTGGGCAGGTGGATGCGGAATGGATGGGACAGATCCCTAGTTTTTAGGGTTGGACTAGAATATATAGCGAGTGGATATTTGGGTAGGGGCTGATCCGTCCCTCCGATCGTAATCAGACGGCCGGAAAAAAATAGATAGGGAGTCCAAACAAGAAAACGGTGACGTTTTGTAGATGTTTGGGGATGATCCGGACCCAATGGTGACGACTGCTCGGGTCGGGTCCGGGACAATTTTTGGACGCGCGCGAGGGGTTCGATGCACTGTGCAGAGAGGGGTAGGCATGGGCCTAGGTGGACTGTGGAGAGCGGGTTGGTCTGAGAGAAGAGGGGAGAGATGCAGCCCGGCACGATTTCTGGAGACCAAAAACGTCCAACGTTAGACCGGCTATAATGCCGCTATAGTTTAACGGTTGGGCTGACAAACGAACTCCGAATGTGATGAAACTTGACAGACGGTCTCTCTACACTATAAAAAGACCACACGCCAACTTTCAACCCAATCCGAGAACATTTTCCGGCCACTTATCAAATAATATTTCGGACGTGCCACGGGCGTGTGCAAGTGTGTCTGGACTCGGAACGGACAACGAAGAGAACTGGGGAACCCGGACGGATGCAAGTTTTGAAAACATGATGATGCAATGCACATGATGACATGACAAGATGCAACACGCAAGCGAATGACATGGCAACAACAGCGAATAACTGAAAGACACCTGGCACCTCGGTCTCGGGGCGTTACATTGAAATGATTGGAGAACCAATAAAGTTAGCATCTTTGGAACCGATTGGATTTTATGAGTTGTTACTCCATGAAGAAAGATTTTGACCATTTTCGAGGATATGAGAAAATTGGTTTATGGATGAAATGGAGCATTTTAAGGGTGGTAGTACCCTATGAGGACACTTGACCCTTGGAAAAGATAATGATATTCCACGGAGTGGATTTTGGACAAAATAAGTATAAGTTTTATCCCGATATGTGGTATACCCCAAGAATATGGAGGGATGAAGTACTATTGGATATAAAGGAGGTATAATGTTGGTAATATGGAGCAATTGTAACTCCATGATGAGTCGGGGTAATCACATTTTAGTTTTGTACCAATAGAAGGAAGAGAGACATCACAATTGGATGAATTTGAGAATGCTAGGAAGTTGGATGTTGGAATAATGATCAGTTGCCCCGATGATGAGTTCAAGGCTTACAAGTGATGGGATGGGCCATAACCCACAGGCCCCAGGACCTGGCAAGAAGCAAGCACACTCTTGTTGAAGGAAAAACCCTGGAAGGAGTTACGTTTTTCGACAGACGATCTCAGAGGAGTAATGCAAAACCTGAGAGTTGTGAAGGAACGATAGATGTTTTGTTTGGCTTGCAGAATCAATGATTTTTCCGAACTTAGTTCGTCGACAAGAGAAATTCTGCAATGCTTGTGAGGATGACCGAGTGTTATATTGCGAGATTCGCTAAACCATATACATGGTAACGATTTGGGTGCGGGATGGATTGATCACCATACCGACTTATTCTTATTATTCGCCTTGCTATGTGGGATGGTAAATCTAAGTGACTTGCCTATAGTAGAGAGACGACGATCAAAACCTTGTTTGAACCCTAGAATGGTATAAGTATTTTTCCCTTGTACAAGGCAGCTCTTGCCAATCGTAGGATATACGGCGAGGTTCAACCCAGACCCATTTCCTACAGGAGAAACAATAAATTGTTGACCACCATGAGATATCGATAGTTGTTTAGTATTGGCGCCAGACCCATCAGCTAAGAAGATCCACTCTCGGAAGAATCCTACCAAGATAAAAGGACACAAGAATTGAAGTAAAGGTTATGCCCCTACCGGATCAGCCCAGAGAAGGAATTATACAGAAGATCTGAGAATACCGGCCCTGTCAAGAATAAGGATAGAGTATATGAGTATTGATGGGACAGTAACGATGATTCTAAGGGTGGTAGCACCCCAGACCCCCTGTGATGATCGATGGATTTTGAGAAGACCCCAAACCTAACCTATTTCTTTCTAGCCTCTCCAAATCTCGAGGACGAGATTCATTTTAAGGGTGGTAGGTTTGTAACATCCTAAAATTCTAAATTTTGGAATGTTATAATAAATAGATAGATTTGATCGATTGCTTGCTTGATTGACTGAAATTGAGTGAAATTCGAAACCTTTCAAAAGTTAAATGAGAGGGAATAAAAGTACTTTCCCAAACTTTCATCTTGCTTTTATGATCTGCATGAATTCAAATTCTTTCAAATACAAAACCCTAGAGAGAAGATGACATGACTTCTTCCATTTATTTAAATGATAAAGGGTTTTGAAAAGTTTTGAATTCCATTTGGAAATATTTCAAATTCATAAACTTTAAGCAACTCAATGATTTTCATGAGAGAAGATAAAATGACTTCTTCAAATCATATGAAATATGAGTTGGAAGTTTCAAAGAATCAAATTTAAAGTCCCTTTTGAAATTATTTTCAATTGGGAGTTATTTGGGTTTTATTCAAATTATTTTTCTCCAAAAAATAAAATATATGGAAAATAGGGTAACATGATTCCCTACATCAGAAAATTGGATCGAAATAAATTTGAAATTATTTTGGTATTTTTAAAATGATTTTTATTGGATTTTATTAGAGCAGTAGCACTCTTTGCTTTATTTGAATTTTTATAGATTTCATCTGATGCTATAAAAATGTTCATCCTGTAGAAAATCTTTTTCTGAAAATTTTGATACATAATATGCCTATAGTATATTTTTTATTTTATTTCGTTTTTGTTTCTTTTCTTGTCTACAAAATTGTTAAAAAAGAAACTCCCATCGACTGGGCCGGCCCAGCTCCTCAGCCAGGCCCAACCCACCTCGCCAACCGCCTCCAACTCCGGGCGGAGTCCCACCCGAGCACGCTGGCCGCCGCCGTGCCGCCGCCGGCCTCCTCGCGCCCCAACCCCTCCCGCACGCCACCACCCCTCCCCTGGCCTTTATAAGGCGAGATCCGCTGCCCCGCCCCCTCTCTTTTCACCGCCTGCCGCCGCCTACTGCCGTCCGCATCTCGCCACCCGCCGTCGCCGCTCGCTTCTCGCCGTTCCGCGCCGCCGCCGCCGCTCCCTCCTGCCGCGTCGCACCTTGCTGCCGCCGCCCGCGCCTCGCTGTTGCTAGCCGCACCGTCGAAGCTAGCCGCCGCGGGAAGTCGCCGTCGCCGTTGACCCGCCTGAACTGGTAGGAACCGCCCGGTTCGCCCAATTTTTTTAGTTGTTTTAGTTCTGGTTTTCGTCTTAGAACCAGTTTTTGATTATGTTTACTTATTTAGAGAACGTTCACTGGTTAGGTTTAGAAAACGAACTTTTATTATTTAGTCTTTTCTTTTTCTGTTAGTTTTAGTCAGGGACCTATCCGTAATTAGTTTCTTTATAGTTTGGCCCCTGTTTTTTTCAAACGACCACAACTTTTCGCTCGTTTGTCCAAATCCAACGAAACCAATGCCTACTTCTTCGTTATGATCCCCTCTATCCAGATAATTAACTTAAACATATTTTTCAAAGTTTTAAAATTTGAATTCAAACAGATTTGTATTTGAACTTCGTTTGATCGTAACATGAGTTTTATAACTCCGATTTAGTTGACTCTTTTTGCAAATCGAAGCTCTTGACCTAAACTTTCTGATAAGGCCAAATTCACATAATTTTGGTACTGTTGGAAATTGTTTTATGTTGCAAGAGTTATTTGCTTGATTTTGGTGTTTTCTGAATTTTCTTCTTCGTTCTTTTCGATCTTTTGAGTGATTGCTTATCTGTGGTTACTATTGCTTGCTCATGATAGATTGACCGAAGTGTGACGAGTAGAACTATCAGGAGTTATGAGTGCGAATCATCTTCATCAACAGTACGAGGCAAGTTCACACTTTGATCATATTCCTTTCATACCCAGTTTTTGCATTAGTTTCTGTGACGCCCCCAATTTGACCGTACACTAATCATACACGTAAATGTGTACGATCAAGATCAAGGACTCATAGGAAGATATCACAACACAACTCTAGACACAAATTAAAATAATACAAGCTTTATATTACAAGCCAGAGGCCTCGAGGGCTCGAATACATAGCTCGAAAAACACAAGAGTCAACGAAAGCAATAATATCTGAGTACAGACATAAGTTAAACAAGTTTGCCTTAAGAAGGCTAGCACAAACTGGGATACATATCGAAAGAGGCGCATGCCTCCTGCCTGGGATCCTCTTAAACTACTCTTGGTCGTCGTCAGCGGCCTACATGTAGTAGTAGGCACCTCCAGTGTAGTAGGAGTCGTCGTCAACGGTGGCGTCTGGCTCCTGGACTGCGTCATCTGGTCGCAACAATCGGGTATAGAAAGGGGGGAAAGAGGGAGCAAAGCAATCGTGAGTACTCATCCAAAGTACTCGCAAGCAAGGAGCTACACTACATATGTATGCATTGATATCAAATGGAAAGGGGGTATCATATGTGGACTGAACTGCAGAATGCCAGAATAAGAG
Organism: Triticum urartu; assembly: GCF_003073215.2. NCBI lineage: Eukaryota > Viridiplantae > Streptophyta > Magnoliopsida > Poales > Poaceae > Triticum > Triticum urartu. Next base: position 145,984,496 of record NC_053026.1, on the reverse strand, counting down.
GGGGATAGCTACTCCTATCGAAGACTACGCTTCTGGCAACCTCCATCTTGCAGCATGTAGAAGAGAGTAGATGGTAAGTTCACCAAGTATCATCGCATAGCATAATCCTACCCGGTGATTCTCCCCTCGTCGCCCTGAGAGAGCGATCACCGGTTGTATCTGGCACTTGGAAGGGTGTGTTTTATTAAGTATACGGTTCTAGTTGTCATAAGGTCAAGGTACAACTCCGGGTCGTCCTTTTACCGAGGGATACGACTATTCGAATAGATAAACTTTCCTGCATGGGTGCACCACATTTCCCAACAAACTCGATCCCCTTTGTCCGGACACACTTTTCTGGGTCATGCCCGGCCTCGGAAGATCAACACGTCGCAGCCCTACCTAGGCACACCAGATAGGTTAGCATGCCAGTCTAAATCCTATGGCGCAGGGGTCTGGGCCCATCGCCCATTGCACACCTGCACGTTGCGTACGCGGCCGGCGAGCAGACCTAGCCTCCCTTACACAAGAGCAGGCGTTCTAGTCCAACCCGGCGCGCGTCGCTCAGTCGTTGACGTCACGAAGGCTTCGACTGATACCACGACGTCGAGTGCCCATAATTGTTCCCGCGTAGTTGGTTAGTGCATATAGGCCAATGGCCAGACTCAGATCAAATACCAAGATCTCGTTAAGCGTGTTATTTTGAAGTAATCGCGAACGCCGACCAGGGCCAGGCCCACCTTTCTCCTAGGTGGTCTCAACTTGCCCTGTCGCTTCGCCACAAAGATCCACCTAGAGGGCCGTCGGGACAAAGGTCCTTTCAGCCCCAATCCGTGAATCACTCGCCGGTACTCTACGAGCCGACCCGTCTTTAGTCATCACATGTATCATGTATAAGATATATAATATATACCCGTGATCACCTCCCTAGTGATCACGACCCGATAGTATAGCATGGTAGACAGACAAGAATGTAGGGTCATTGATGATAAACTAGCATCCTATACTAAGGCATTTAGGATTGCAGGTAAGGTATCAACAACTGTAGCTACAATGACAGGCCATGGATCAGAATAGGATTAACGGAAAGCAGTAACATGCTACACTACTCTAATGCAAGCAGTAGAGAGAAGAATAGGCGATATCTGGTGATTAAGGGGGGCTTGCTTGGTTGCTCTGGCAAGGAGGGGTCATCTTCGATGTAGTCGATCACACGGACATCGTCATCGGTCTCGGAGTCTACCGGGAATAAGTAACGGAGGGGAACACAATAATTAACAAAGCAATCAAATGTAACACAAAGCAAAATGCGGCAATACTGTGCTAGGGGTGACCTAACGTAGGGACAGGTGATACCGGTGAAGGGCGGAAACATCCGAAAAAGTATCCCCCGTGTTTCACGTTTTTGGACAGATGAATCGGAGGGGGAAAATTGCGTGTTCGCTATGCTAGAGATGTGTAGCGGACGAACGGGTTGCGTGTCCGGATTCGTCTCGTCGTTCTAAGCAACTTTCATGTAGAAAACATTTTCATCGAAGTTACGGTTTAATTTATAAGAATTTTCAAAGTTTTAATCATTTTCTGAATTTTTTTTGAAATTGTTTTGAAACGGGTTGACCAAGTCAAGTTGACTGGTCAAAAAGGGAGGGGGTGGCTCATATGTCATAGGCTGTACCTAAACAATTAAATAAAACTAACCTAATTGAATAAGACCCACATGTCATCTACACATAGACTAATCTAGAGACTAATGTAATCCCTAAAACCAATCTAGCATTAACCTAATTAGACCGGCCACGCTAGGCAATACGCAGCCAGCGATGCATGGCTGGGCATACAAGGATGGGAGTGCACAGCGGCTCAGCAAGCAGCATTAGCAATCAGCGACAGTAGCAGGAGGCAGGAGCATTGTTTAGAGCAGTTCAGCAGCGCGGCAGCAACACGTAGAGCAGCGCAGTAGCAGGGCAGGGGACACGTCCTGGGCAGACGTCCGCGCGCGAGGAGCAAGCGGGCGTGGCCATGGGTAAGAGCAGGCGGCAGGAGCAGCATCTACGCGACGTCAGCAGCAGTAAAAGGAGCAGCGGAGCAATGGTAGGGCCACGGGCGGCTGCGGCGGCGCGCCTGGCAGGGCGCGAGCAGGCACGGCTTGGCTGCGTGGTGAGGCACGGTCTAGGCGGCAGGAGCTCGCGATGAGCGCGGCCCTACTACTGATTGCTAATGCTGCTTGCTGAGCCGCTGTGCACTCCCATTCTTGTATGCCCAGCCATGCATCGCTGGCTGCGTATTGCCTAGCGTGGCCGGTCTAATTTGGTTAATGCTTGATTAGTTTTAGGGATTAAATTTGCATTAGTGTCTAGATTAGTCTATGTGTAGATGACATGTGGGTCTTATTCAATTAGGTTAGTTTTATTTAATTGTTCAGGTACAGCCTATGACATGTGGGCCACCTTCTTCCTTTTTGACCAGTCAACTTGACTTGGTCAACCCGTTTTAAAACAATTTCAAAAAAATTCAGAAAATGATTAAAACTTTGAAAATTATTATAAATTAAACCATAACTCCGATGAAAATGTTTTCTACATGAAAGTTGTTCAGAACGATGAGACGAATCCGGATACGCAACCCGTTCGCACATCTCTAGCATAGCAAACACGCAACTTTCCTCCTCCGATTCATTTGTTCGAAAACGTGAAACACCGGGGATACTTTCCCGGATGTTTCCCCCCCCTTCACCGGTATCACCTGTCCCTACGTTAGGTCACCCCTAGCACAACGTATTGCCGCATCTTGCTTTGTGTTACATTTGATTGCTCTGTTAATTATTGTGTTCCCCCTCCGTTACTTATTTTCGGTAGACTCCGAGACCGCTGCCGATGTCCGTGTGATCGACTACATCGAAGATGACCCCTCCTTCTTGCCAGAGCAACTAGGCAAGCCCCCCTTGATCATCAGATATCGCCTATTCTTCTCTCTACTGCTTGCATTAGAGTAGTGTAGCATGTTACTGCTTTCCGTTAATCCTATTCTGATGCATAGCCTGTCATTGTAGCTACAGTTGTTGATACCTTACCTGCAATCCTAAATGCCTTAGTATAGGATGCTAGCTTATCATCAGTGACCCTACATTCCTGTCCGTCTGCCATGCTATACTATCGGGCTGTGATCACTAGGGAGGTGATCACGGGTATATATTATATATCTTATACATGATACATGTGATGACTAAAGAAGGGTCGGCTCGTACAGTACCCGCGAGTGATTCACGGATTGGGGCTGAAAGGACCTTTGTCCCGACGGCCCTCTAGATGGATCTTTGTGGCGGAGCGATAGGGCAGGTTGATACCACCTAGGAGAAAGGTGGGCCTGGCCCTAGTCGGCATTCGCGATTACTTCAAAATAACACGCTTAACGAGATCTTGGTATTTGATCTGAGTCTGGCCACTGGCCTATACGCACTAACCAACTACGCGGAAACAGTTATGGGCACTCGACGTCGTGGTATCAGCCGAAGCCTTCGTGACGTCAGCGACTGAGCGGCGCGCGCTGGGTTGGACTAGAACGCCGGCTCTTGTATAAGGGAGGCTAGGTCTGTTCGCCGGCCGCGTACGCAATGTGCAGGTGTGCAATGGGCGATGGGCCCAGACCCTGCGCCATAGGATTTAGACCGGCGTGCTGACCTCTCTGTTGTGCCTAGGTAGGGCTGCGACGTGTTGATCTTCCGAGGCTGGGCATGACCCAGAAAAGTGTGTTCGGACAAGGGGATCGAGCGTGTTGGGAAATGTGGTGCACCCCTGCAGGGAAGTTTATCTATTCGAATAGCCGTGTCCCTCGGTAAATGAACGACTCAGAGTTGTACCTTGACCTTATGACAACTAGAACCGGATACTTAATAAAACACACCCTTCCAAGTGCCAGATACAACCGATAATCGCTCTCTCACACGACGACGAGGGGAGGATCGCCGGGTAGTATTATGCTATGCGATGATACTTGGTGAACTTACCATCTACTCTCTTCTACATGCTGCAAGATGGAGGTTGCCAGAAGCGTAGTCTTCGATAGGACTAGCTATCCCCCTCTTATTCTGGCATTCTGCAGTTCAGTTCACATATGATACCCCTTTTCCATTTGATACCAATGCATACATATGTAGTGTAGCTCCTTGCTTGCGAGTACTTTGGATGAGTACTCACGGTTGCTTTGCTCCCTCTTTCCCCCCTTTCTATACCCGATTGTTGCGACCAAACGATGGAGTTCAGGAGCCAGACTCCACCGTCGACGACGACTCCTACTACACTAGAGGTGCCTACTACTATGTGCAGGCCGCCGCCGACGACCAGGAGTAGTTTAGGAGGATCCCAGGTAGGAGGCCTGCGCCTCTTTCGCTAGTTTGTGCTAGCCTTCTTAAGGCAAACTTGTTTAACTTATGTCTGTACTCAGATATTATTGCTTCCGTTGACTCTTGTGTTTTTCGAGCCTATGTATTCGAGCCCTCGAGGCCCCTGTCTTGTAATATAAAGCTTGTATTATTTTAATTTGTGTCTAGAGTTGTGTTGTGATATCTTCCCGTGAGTCTTTGATCTCGATCGTACACATTTGCGTGTATGGTTAGTGTACGGTCAAATCAGGGGCGTCACAAGTTGGTATCAGAGCCGACTGCCTTTAGGAATCCTCATTCCAAACTCCTTGGCCGAAGTTGAGTCTAGGAACTGAAAAACTTTTACTAACATGGTTGTGTGGCTTACGGGCCCATGTCGCCATTGGGTGGTAGGAGGTTTTTTTATTCCTCGTCTATACTCTGGGACTCTGATCTCTCTTCTATTCGGGTTTAAATGGTTTTAATAACTCTAACATTAGGATCTCGTGAGCACATCCACTTGGAGTTCCCCTTATTACCGATGATCACCTACTGCACTAGAAGATTCCGAAGATAATCTCTGATGTTGTCTCGAGACACTTGTGCCCACCGCCTTTGCAAATTCCCTACCACTATTATATCATTATGGATAACTACATACACTTGTATTTTCAATCCCATTGATCTTGTTATTACAAGATACCTAAAAAATTATCTCTATTGTCCCGAGGATACTTTGTGCCTACTGCCTTGCAGTTCATTATCCACATGAACACCCCTACGGATAATTCCACGCACTTACCGAGTATCCGCCCATCCCTAGTTGTTGTGTGTTTCACTAAGTTCTTCGAAATAATATTTGATCTTCCGAAAATCCTTAGCAGTTTATTGCTCTTGACATTCTTGCTTGCTTGCATTATGGTTAATACCAGAAGTATAGTATTCTTATTGGCAACCTTTGTCACTATCATTTTGAGTCCATTGATTCAATATGTTGTGAATGCTCGCAATCCTCATTCAGATCCTAGAATTCATCCTTTCGGCTCAGACGTCATTTTAAACATGAGCTGAATCTTGACCAATCAAATTGTTGTCGATTTTACCCCTAAGATTACTCAACTTATCCATCCTTAATCAGAGCGGTTGCTTCTGATCCTTTGATTTGGAAATCATAATTCCTTTACATGTGAGCTTTGAATTAGCCAGTTGCTTCTATACTCCAATGCCTTCGCATTGTTTCTTCCTCTGGTTGTGTGTCGATACTCACAACAGCTTCGCTATGGACCGTCAGATCCTTTGTTGAAATATCATCCGATAGTGTCCTTCGTATACAAAAACCTCGAGAAGTTCTTTCCCTGATATATAATGCCTTCGGTAAATTGTATCCTCTCGTTTTGTCACCCATGCTCTACTATCGAGCTTGTGTTATTTACTATTGAAGCTTGTGGTATAAGTTCCTAAGATGCCCCGATGGGTTGAACCTATGCCTTCCCAGAACTGTATGAACCCCAAAAGTTTTCACGAGTCATACTATTTTGTTTGCTCTGCCAAATAAAATTTCAACACCACAACTCTTTCGAAATCGAGAAGTGAATGAAAGGTTATGCATTGCAGAAGTGGGAGTCGACCCTGAACCTTTGTGTTCATGCCCACGGACACGGTGTGGAACTTATCATGAAAGCTTCTTGCAAGAATATTTAATCATTTGAATAATTCTTCCGATATCGTAAATTGGATCCCTTGTAGTTATGGTTCCGACCATGCTAACCTTATTCAATATATCCGAAAGGAAACCATTCCATTGCCTCTTCTATTCTGACAAGATTAAAGTATCTGCTATTGCAAGTCTACGATACCGATCAGTTTCTATTCTGATCTACCTCCGAGTTTCACCTTCGTTATCTTGAGAATATCACCAAACTACATAACTGCTTATGAGTCTTCATCTAGTATTGCTTCTCACTGATTTCAGATTTCCCACAGGTTCTGAGTTATTAGTCACTCGAGAACACCGATAAGTGAATCAACTCTACACTCCGATTCAATAACTCTTAAATAATTTTCATTGCTTACGAGTTTATTAATCCTTCAAGTCATTCCTAACCTAATCGGCTATATCATTTTTGTGCTAAATTTTAACTGTGCTACCTGGTCCTTCTTCTCGGAGCACAATTTTTCGACGGTGAGCTAAGCTTACGTCGATCTTCCTCCTCATATCATTTCGCCTTAAAAAACAAGCTTGGTTCCGAGTTTGTGTCGTACCCGTGGTTCTAATAAAACTTGCGCTTCATCATTCCTTTGACTTGATGCCATCACTGATCGATTACATTTTCATGAAATCTCTCGACAAATGTGCCGTGATCATCGTCAACATTTTGACTCCTCCCAGGATATCAACCAAATTCATGATGGTAAGTACCATCCTCATCCCTTGGTAATTTGAGTTACCATCGACAACATCCTTATCTTTCTTTCATCATAAACTTGTTCATGTTGTGAATGCAACTTTCTATCGAGCTTGTATTACGTTCTACCTTGAAGTATTACCACCTTTTATGTCAAGGATGTTGTGAGAATTGCTCCACCTCTTAAGAATTCTTGGTATAGTGATACTTCTCACCATCACCATTCTTTCTTGTGTTGTTTCTAACCGGGATACCAACAGGTGAACGGTGTTGTTCAGATTCTACCCTTCTATCAACCTTATTGCTTTGGAGTTGATGGTCAACATGACATCCTTAGGCCATTGATTATTGAATCACCATTCTAACATTGATTCTGCTACCTAAAGCCCATATTTTGGGTGCACCCTTCAACCAATGTTAATTGTGTATGTTTTCCTCGAGCATGCATCATTATATCATTTGATCTGGCAAATGTTATGTCCTTGTTCATATAAATGTGGAAATCCATCTTTTTGGAAATCTCAATGAATTGGCGCTGAGTCCATCAGCCACCTCCTCACCCTCTCCTTGATTTAATGATGAACTCTTGTTTCGGAACTCGCTTCCATAGTTCATTTCCCGAGGATCTTACAATGCCATCTCGTCAATTTGTGTTGCACTTTTTCTTCTCATGCATCTTGAGTCTGAGGTATCGTGACACCAATCAGATCTGAATCTCGGTCAGATATGATGGTTGGAACATACTTCCAGGAGTTATAACACCTTTACATGACCGAGTAAGGTGATGTCATGCCTAGCACACCTGGCCGGAGCACCTAGTGTTATAGTTTCCTTTTCTGCAAGGTTATCCATTCATCCATGGGGAAATTGTAAAACTTATTCTACAAGTTTTTCCTGATGGATCCTTCGTGTATCCAGAGTCTGACCTTTGCTTGAAAACCATGCCAATGCTATCTCGAAGCATGCCACCGCTACTCCGATTTTCAATAAAAGAATTTGAAGCATAAAGCTACATTTTCTTTATCAATTACCCAAACGCCGTTGTATGGGTAATGTCATGAAATTTCTGTCCCCTTTCCTAAAGGGTTTTCTACATTATATCATGTCATGGTTACCATGCTCTGCTTGTCCTTGGGAAAGATATACCCCTGAAATATGTGTTTAAACACACTTTCCTTTCCATTGTTTTGTTTAATCTGATAATCATATTTTCCTTTCCATTGTTTGGTTTAACCATTATTGTGATCTATATGATCTAAGCAGTAATGATTCGTTGCTTATGTAAACACCCTTGTGTACAACCTTGTCAGTAAGACCGTGTTACTATTGTTGATGACATTTCGGTAACCAGCGATGGATGAGAACTTTGCCTATTGGTCCGCCTTGTTTCAACGAGCAGGAAAATGGTTCTCTTCATCCCTCTCCCTTGGTACCGATGTTGTTACCGATATAACTTACAGGTTATCCTCTGACATGCCTTGCTATCATAACCGTGCAAGATATCATCACTCTTTCTACTTTAAACCCACATGGTGGGCCCACAACCCACAGTTCCACAAGATCGAAACCTGACTCTCCGGTACACCCCTGTTGCCAAAGTTATTCCTGGGATTTGACTCTGTATGTAATTCACGGGTCACCTTCCAAGGGATGATCTATTCTAGTATCAGACACAATACTTATTCTCGTTGCTCTGGACCCCTTTCACACTTTGTTTCACGCATCAAACGATTGCCTACCCTCTTGAAACTTCTCATGGTACCTTCTTACTTTGCTCTCGATAGTTTCTTAAGTTTCAGTTCGAGAGTTACTTTCCGCCACCTTCCCCGATGTTATCTATCAGATAGTCAACCTTGCATAGGTTTGTTCTCCCGGAATACCTACCCTTTATTCTTTCATAAGTACGATGGAGTTCTCGAAGAAAAGAATGATAACTTTGTCACAATGCCCTGAAGTAGAGAATTAAAGACATCAACTATAAGGATCGACTACTTCGGGAAGAGCAACTAAGACCAAGAAGACTCGTTAGAATTTCGTAACCGATTCTTCCCCTTAAGTCTACATCTTAAATCTCGGGACGAGATTTCTTGTAGTGGAGGAGATTTGTAACACCCCGGATGTCATGCTATAGTAAACTCGTATTAATGGTGCCACATCATCATAATTGAAATTTGCTAATCATCACTTTGTCCCAAACCGACCTCAAATTCAAATTTAAAAGACAAGTCAAAAATATTTCTCCTCAAGCTATAGAACTAAAATGTTCGAATAGTTGTATACGATTTTCCTGATCAATGTCATGTTGAAACCAACTTGGTTTGACTCACAAATAAATTCCTAGGAAATTAATAAGTGGTCCAAAAGCATTTAAATTGGCCTTTTCAAAATAAGCAATTATTTATAATTTTCCAAATGATGTGAAACATTGTATGTGGTCTCAAAATATTGCAATACTAATTATGTGGCCATCTACACTTTTTACAGAACTCTTCTGCTAACAAATTAATATGCAAAATAGAGTTATAAAAAATAGAAAACAAAAAAGGGAGAGAGGTGCTACTGGGCACTTTGGCCCATTTAGCTACAGAAAAGGCCCATCCCACACCCCCACTTGCCTCCTACCTCCGGTACAGTAACAGGGGGGAGCCGTGGCGGCCATCCCATGGCGCCCGGTCTCGTGCGGCCATCCCTGTCCCCCCCGGTCGGATAAGAGCATCGCCTGGACCCCCTCTTGACCACTCTGCCAACCCTAGTGCCCCTTTCCTCTCGCTCGCCCCTTCCCCTCTCAGATTCTCTCGCGCCCGAGACACAACCGCCGCCACCTCGTCGATCCCGTGGTCGTCGACCTCCCCTCATCGAGCCAAGGCGTCCAGGAGCTGAGCCACCTTCCCCTGCTTAAACTACGAGCATCAGCCCGAGCTAGGAGGCCGCGTACACTCGCCATCGACGTCGTCTTCGCCCACGGCCGCTGCATCTCGCCGTCGGATTCGTCGCGTCCCGGCCACCCTCGACTTCCTAAGCTCGTCCACGAGCATCGTGGTGAGGCCCTCGTCCGATTCCCCTGCTTTCCCCCCTCGAGCCGCCGCCATAGCCATCACCTTGAGTTCGCCTTGGTTTGCACTGAAGCCATGGCCGCACTCATCGCGAGCTCCTGCCGCCCAGACCGTGCCTCACCACGCAGCCAAGCCGCGCCTGCTCGCGCCCTGCCGTGCGCGCCGCTCCCTGGCCGCGCCCAGGCGCGCCGCCGCAGCCGCCCGTGGCCCTACCATTGCTCCGCTGCTCCTTTTACTGCTGCTGATGTCGCGTACATGCTGCTCCTGCCGCCTGCGCCTACCCATGGCCACGCCCGCTTGCTCCTCGCGCGCGGACGTCTGCCCAGGCCGTGTCCCCCTGCCCTACTACTGCGCTGCTCTACGTGTTGCTGCCGCGCTGCTGAACTGCTCTAAACAATGCTCCTGCCTCCTACTACTGTCGCTGATTGCTAATGCTGCTTGCTGAGCCGCTGTGCACTCCCATTCTTGTATGCCCAGCCATGCATCGCTGGCTGCGTATTGCCTAGCGTGGCCGGTCTAATTAGGTTAATGCTAGATTAGTTTTAGGGATTACATTAGTGTCTAGATTAGTCTATGTGTAGATGACATGTGGGTCTTATTCAATTAGGTTAGTTTTATTTAATTGTTCAGGTACAGCCTATGACATGTGGGCCACCTTCTTCCTTTTTGACCAGTCAACTTGACTTGGTCAACCCGTTTTAAAACAATTTCAAAAAAATTCAGAAAATGATTAAAACTTTGAAAATTATTATAAATTAAACCATAACTCCGATGAAAATGTTTTCTACATGAAAGTTGTTCAGAACGATGAGACGAATCCGGATACGCAACCCGTTCGTCCGCCACACATCTCTAGCATAGCAAACACGCAACTTTCCTCCTCCGATTCATTTGTTCGAAAACGTGAAACACCGGGGATACTTTCCCGGATGTTTCCCCCCCCTTCACCGGTATCACCTGTCCCTACGTTAGGTCACCCCTAGCACAACGTATTGTCGCATCTTGCTTTGTGTTACATTTGATTGCTCTGTTAATTATTGTGTTCCCTCTCCGTTACTTATTTCCGGTAGACTCCGAGACCGATGCCGATGTCCGTGTGATCGACTACATCGAAGATGACCCCTCCTTCTTGCCAGAGCAACCAGGCAAGCCCCCCTTGATCACCAGATATCGCCTATTTTTCTCTCTACTGCTTGCATTAGAGTAGTGTAGCATGTTACTGCTTTTCGTTAATCCTATTCTGATGCATAGCCTGTCATTGTAGCTACAGTTGTTGATACCTTACCTGTAATCCTAAATGCCTTAGTATAGGATGCTAGTTTATCATCAGTGACCCTACATTCTTGTCCGTCTGCCATGCTATACTATCGGGCCGTGATCACTAGGGATGTGATCACGGATATATATATTATATATCTTATACATGATACATGTCATGACTAAAGACGGGTCGGCTCGTAGAGTACCCGCGAGTGATTCACGGATTGGGGCTGGAAGGACCTTTGTCCCGACGGCCCTCTAGGTGGATCTTTGTGGCGGAGCGATAGGGCAGGTTGATACCACCTAGGAGAAAGGCGGGCCTGGCCCTAGTCGGCATTCGCGATTATTTTAAAATAACACGCTTAACGAGATCTTGGTATTTGATCTGAGTCGGGCCACTGGCCTATACGCATTAACCAACTACGCGGGAACAGTTATGGGCACTCGATGTCATGGTATCAGCCGAAGCCTTCGTGACGTCAGCGACTGAGCGGCGCGCGCTGGGTTGGACTGAAACGCCTGCTCTTGTATAAGGGAGGCTAGGTCTTCTCGCCGGCCGCGTACGCAACGTGCAGGTGTGCAATGGGCGATGGGCCCAGACCCCTGCGCATAGGATTTAGACCGGCGTGCTGACCTCTCTGTTGTGCCTAGGTAGGCTGCGACGTGTTGATCTTCCGAGGCCGGGCATGACCCAGAAAAGTGTGTCCGGACAAAGGGGATCCAGCGTGTTGGGAAATGTGGTGCACCCCTGCAGGGAAGTTTATCCATTCGAATAGCCGTGTCCCTCGGTAAAAGGACGACCCGGAGTTGTACCTTGACATTATGACAACTAGAACCGGATACTTAATAAAACACACCCTTCCAAGTGCCAGATACAACCGGTGATCGCTCTCTCACACGACGACGAGGGGAGGATCGCCGGGTAGGATTATGCTATGCGATGATACTTGGTAAACTTACCATCTACTCTCTTCTACATGCTGCAAGATGGAGGTTGCCAGAAGCGTAGTCTTCGATAGGACTAGCTATCCCCCTCTTATTCTGGCATTCTGCAGTTCAGTCCACATATGATACCCCGTTTCCATTTGATACCAATGCATACATATGTAGTGTAGCTCCTTGCTTGCGAGTACTTTGGGTGAGTACTCACGGTTGCTTTGCTCCATATTTTCCCCCTTTCTATACCCGATTGTTGTGACCAAACGATGGAGTCTAGGAGCTAGACGCCACCGTCGACGACGACTCCTACTACACTGGAGGTGCCTACTACTACGTGCAGGCCTCCGTCGACGACCAGGAGTAGTTTAGGAGGATCCCAGGCAGGAGGCCTGCGCCTCTTTCGATATGTATCCCAATTTGTGCTAGCCTTCTTAAGGCAAACTTGTTTGACTTATGTCTGTACTCAGATATTATTGCTTCCGTTGACTCTTGTGTTTTTCAAGCTTATGTATTCGAGCCCTCGAGGCCCCTGACTTGTAATATAAAGCTTGTATTATTTTAATTTGTGTCTAGATTTGTGTTGTGATATCTTCCCGTGAGTCCTTGATCTTGATCGTACACATTTGCGTGTATGATTAGTGTATGGTCAAATCAGGGGCGTCACAGTTTCACCGTCAAACATTGCATGAGTAGGATTGATAACATGTGGGTATTGGGAAGTAGTTGATGAGGTAGAACCTATTGTCCTTTATTCAAACCCCTGGGAGTTACTACGTTATGCTTATACTGCTATGCTATGCTCGTAGACGTGGGTTGGTTTGAGAGAATTCATGACAGATGTGAGAGTTATTATTTAATGGTTAACTTAAAGTGGCTACTTCAATACACATATGGGTGGAATGGTAGGGGCACCCTGGAGCACCCAGTGGTTTGCTCGGGCACCTGGAGAACCCAGTGCTTGCCGAAGGGGATCCCGGAGGACCCGTGTGATCACCCTATGGAATGCCACCCAGGCTCAAAGGGATCATAAGATTATTCATGCTAGAAACTTCCGTGTGCAGACACAAGCCATTATGGGCTCTGGCATAGTTGACTAAGTTGGTGAGCTCTCGAAGAGGTGGACTAGCAGATGTAGGGGGATTGTAGGTGTACCGGTCTGCCCGGAGTAGAGAGTAAATGCTTCTGAAAGACTGTGTCTCGGTCATCCGTTTCTTGAACACCATGTAGTGCGAGAAATCCAACGGAGGAGATCGAGTTTCGGGGGAAAAGTGCGCAAACCTCTGTACAAAGTAATCATGATTAGCCGTGTCCCCAGTTATGGACATCTTGAGTATCTGATTCTTGAATTATCCTGTTGATCTCATCACGTTACTTAATTAATTTTTTGGGTTGTTAACTTTTAATTGGGATTGAGTTGGAGGAACCTTCTCAATGTTTTCAACAAACTTTGTAGTAAATAAAATATATTCCTTTGTTGTAGGGAAAAATTGGCTTTTCGTAAAAACTTTATAACCATAGAGCCTCCACCAGCCATATATGCATGTAGTGATAGTTATTATTCATCATTATCTTATGGTGTGAATTTGCCAGTACATTCAATGTACTGACTCTTTGTGGCTGCAACGTCTCATGTTGTAGGAATATCTTACGACGAGTAAGTGATACGTTAGGGTTACTATTTCTACACTCAATTTTGCCGTTGGTGTTGACGAGAATCCACAACCTTATTGTTACTTCCGCTATTTGGATTGAGGTAATAGTATTTACGTTATTTTATACATATGATTTACCTCTGTTATAAATCCTCGAGTACTATGTGTGTCAGCATACCGATCCAGGGATGACACTTAAGCACAGAGACTTGACCGTCTGAGGTCGGGTCGCTACATGTTTAGCGCAACGAACAAGGCAATCAGACTATGCGGCCTTTACCGCCCTCACTTAGCCATAGGAGTTTGACAATTAAGAAAGTTGGCAAAGCCCCTGGTATTCGAAAGGCTGAACTAGGGGCGTTATACACGCCTAATCAAAGGAACCGATTCTTCGCAAGAAGTGGAAAAAATCTCTAACGATTTGGAACCTCTCGAACAGCTGACCAGCTCTCGCCGCATCATGACAGTCAGTTTTCGGCTTTCTCTACTGAGGTGCTCGTTCGGAAGAACCGGGACACAATCGCAGTAGTTCTCCCTTTACTACCCTAGCCGATATAGCGGAACGTAAGGTAGTAAGCACAGGAGCCGGGCAACGCAACTATTGACCAAAGACATGATTCGGAGTCGATGCATATAATGCTATAAGTTCGGGGTGCCGAACTATACTAGAAAAGTGTTTGGACTTTTATTGCCATAATGCAGGGTGTAATGAAGCCCCTGGCGCCGTAATACGTACCATGGTATACGTGTGCAATAAGTAATATATACAAAGGTGAGGAAACAGGAAAATTAAGTAATAAGCTGACGCCAACATTTATTCACCATTGTGATGTAATTAGTACGTCGAGGCGTACTTTGTGCAACGATAAGCAAGTAAAGCTATTTAACATGCCACAACCAAGGGCGAGCTGCGTGCGGGTATGTAAAACAAGTATGGCAATCGTTTAATAGAGACCACCTGGGGATTCCCTGGTATGCCAGCGCTCCTTGCCTCCTTGGTGTGTTCTGCAAACGGGTCGTCCGCACAGACCTCGAAAAGAGAAAAAACCCATAATAAAAAGAAAAAATAAAGGCGTGCGAATCCCAGGGTCGGTCAAGCCGCACTGTGGATCGCGAGCGAGTTATGCCTTCGTCAGTACCCATGGGGTTTTGAGTGCACTGTAGCGACCAGACCTCAAACAGTCCGATCTCTGTGCTTTAGTGTCATCCCTGGATCAGTAATGCTGGCGCGCACTGTCGTGGTTTTGTCACGGCAGATGTCCTAGAGAAAGGACTTAGTCGTGGAGCCATCGCGACGGGTTAGCTTGAAGGGGTTAAAGCGGACACAAGGACGCAAGAGAGTTTATACTAGTTCGGCCCCTTCGATGAAGGTAAAAGCCTACGTCTAGTTGTGATGGAATTGATGGGGTTTCGATGACTAGGGAGCAAACAAGCTTTGCCTATGTCTCAAGTTGTTGTCTGTCGTCCTCGAACCGCCGCCGGGTCGTCCCCTTATATACACGGGTGACACCCGTCGGTTCACAGAGTCCCAACACCGGTCGATATTCGTATCCGGGTTGGTCTCTCCTTATTCCTAACTTACAGTACAAGTTTATATACAAATTCCGGTTTACAGCTACAAGTCTTGAACCGGCTACGGGCCTTAGGCCCTCATCTGCCTTCTTGGGCTTTATCACTTCTGGAACTACTGATGAAGCTGACCCGGCCCAGATAGGCCGGTTTACGCCCAGCAGTAATATCCCCAACATTAGGCCCCAGATTGATTTGAACGGGTTCATGTCAATCCTTTAACAAAAACTTTCTCTTTAACATCTTCTCATAAATTGGTAAATCGCCATGATGTCATCTTCTCTGATTACTGTAAACCGGAGTGACGTCACCTGTCATAACGAAGATATCCATTATGCTTCTTTATTTAATATATCTGCAGAAATCGAGGCGACAGCTCCGTTTCGTGGCCCCTTGATTGTCGCGCCTGACACATGTCTTTTTGCCTTATAAATAGGACCGAATGGTCATTTCCTTTCTCTTCCCCTTCTGCTTCATCTTCCTCGCATCGCCCGACTTCAGAGCTCCACCGCCACCGTCGACCTCTGCCTCAACCTTGGCCGCTGCATCAACCTGGGCGCACTAGAGCATCGCAGCAACCTTCCGCGTCTTCCGCAGCTCCGGTAAACCTTCTATCCTTTCCCCCACAGATCTGTTTTAGGGTTTCATAGTTCTTCAGTATTCATCGTCTGCTTCTTGCTCATGCGACAGATCTTTAGATGAATCCGCAAATCTTTATTCTGTGCAATGATAGTTGTTTGACCTTCGCCTTCACTTATGCATCTCAAAACCATAGATCTATATGAACGCTTTGCTCATAGGTTCGGTACTGCTCCTTTTGAACCTCTAAGTATTTATCTCTTTTCTGAACTTGCTTCAGATCCAATGCTGTAAAGAAATCTTGTGAAACCTGTTTCTGCATACTTGTCCATCCGCAATCTCAGTTTTTCAATGCTTAGATCAGGCGGTTTAACCTTATAGAAATTTTTTCCAAACCGGTATATGCCATTAGTCCCCTTGTTGAACCGCCAGATGTTGGTTGCTTCATGAAGCTCCAGTTCAGATAGTTCTGTCTCCGGTTTAACAGTGTACATACCAACATACCTTGATCAAATACATTTTTGAATCGGGATCTTCTACCTTGTAGATTTCATCATGGCCAAGCAAGTATATGAGTGCAATTGGGTTCCTTCTCGCGTCACAGAGGCTCAATTGGACGATTTAGTCCTGATTGGCGCTTTAGGCAGCAAAGATACCATCCATTGGAGGGCTCCTGGCAAAGAATGCCCTCCCACACCTCGAGAAGGAGAGGTTGTTGTTTTCGTAGATCACTTAGCCCGGGGATTTAAGCCGCCCGGTTCTAAATTTTACCGGGATGTTTTAGCCGATTTCCAACTCCATCCACAAGACACTGGCCCCAACTCTGTTACAAATATGTGTCACTTCCAAGTGCTCTGTGAGGTGTTCTTTCAAGAGGAGCCCACAGTGGAATTGTTCAGAGACCTTTTCCATTTAAACCGCCGTACTGAGTTTACTGATGGCTCTAACACGGAGTTGGGTGGCGTGGCGATTCAGAAAAGGAAAGAGGTCACATACCCTCACGCCAAGCTGCACAGCCACCCCAAAGAGTGGAATCAGACATGGTTCTACTGCAAAGACACCTCCCCTGCTGGTGAGAATCCCTTGCCTGGCTTTCGTCCGGAGCGGCTCAGCAATACACACCCTTTTCCTCAAAGATTGACTGCCCAGGAGAGAAGCAAATATGCTCCCCAACTGTCAAAGCTCAGAGCCTTTATGGCCAACGGTTTAACAGGGGTTGATCTCGCTCGCTGTTGGATATCATGGAGCATACCGCCCCTTAGTCAGCGCTCCGGTTTGATGTGCGAGTATACTGACAGTGTTGATGACCCACTGCGACATTCAAAAATCCAGCTCTCCGATGAAGAAATCACAGAGGCTGTGAATAAGATGCTGAATGAACCGAAACACGTCTGCGCTAGAACCGGCCTGCTTCCCTTCTGTGCCACCAACAAATCGCCAGCTGTAAGACTTTGATTTTTCTCTTTGCTGAATCTGTTATTGATATATCTGGTCATTGTTTAATATCAGTGTTTGTGTAATCAGGGCAATGATCCATTTTGGAGCAAAAAACTGCCGCAGGAGAAACCAGAAAAACCAGACAAACCGGAAAGAGTAACTCGGCAAAAGACTAAAGCTGTGAAGAAGACTGCCCACAGGAAAAGAACCACGGCATCTTCTAATCCGGCCCCTGATGATGATGTGGATAATCCGGACTTTGAGGTAGAGCTTGACTCACTTGGTTTATTTTTCATGCGTCTTATTGATGATGATATTTGTCAGGATGATGCCGAAGCCAGCCACGCGGATGTTGCAGAGGTAATTATTCTCTCTTCCGATTCAGAAACTTTGCCTTCACAAAAAATCCGTCAGGCAAACCGGAAAGTTAAATTTTCTCATCCTCTTGCTTATCTGGATCCTAAATTTCTTATGAAGACTCAACAACACGAAGCTCGTCGCACAACCCGGCACAGCGGCCAGGTAGTTACCTCCGCTGGCTTACCGAATAGTCCGGTTCGGAAACGCCATTCAGAGGTCTCTAATTTGCTTGTCAGTACTTGTCCTAAAGCGGGCTGCTTTCGTCAACCTCTTAATCCGTCTGACTCTGATTACCAGGTTACTTCCCACTCATCTTCTAGCGAGTCATCGGCTACTCAGCTGCCATCGCTCAAAACGGTGCTTGGGTAAACTACACTTATTGTGATATTTGCAGTACATCGCCTTAGAACATATGCTGTATTTGATTTTGTTATTCTTCTCAGGGCCAAACCTAGGCCAAGCAAGAAGGCCCGCCTGGACAAAGCGGCCGAAGAAGATGCCGTTCTTGAGCCAGGCAAGACACCCGATCTTGAAGCGGCTATTCCTGAGGATATACCCAACGATCCACCGCAGCAAGACGGCGATCTTATTGCTGAAGAGAGACCTGCTGATGCCTCAGGTCCTGTCAATCAGCCCACAGACTCCATCCAGATTGAAAGCTCCACCGGTCCAGCAAAACCTACTGACAAGCCAACAGCTCCAGTGCCAACCGGCGGTACCCAGGATGATGAGGTTGTCATTACTGGCACTGGCCGTACTGAGCCAAGCAATCCTGTCGCTTTGTCCAAACATTC
The DNA here is from genome assembly GCF_003073215.2 of Triticum urartu. Taxonomy (NCBI): domain Eukaryota; kingdom Viridiplantae; phylum Streptophyta; class Magnoliopsida; order Poales; family Poaceae; genus Triticum; species Triticum urartu. The sequence continues at coordinate 145,966,112 of NC_053026.1, read as the reverse complement.
TGCCAAGGAAGAATTTGCTGCCTTTGGCAAAGGCAAGTGGAACGCTGATCTGACGACTTATGCTGCTCTGAACGCCCAAGATATCCATTCCGGCTATCTGAACCGGTTGTATACCAGTCGCGACTATGAAGCCGGTCTGGTTAATATGATGAAAGATAAATATGAGGTAACTTTCATATGCTCCTTCCTGCTTGTATGCTTCCATTCTTGCTGACTCTCCTAGCCCCTAAGGGCCGGTTTGTAATATTCTTTCAAACCGGGACTTACTAATATAAATCTTGATGCTTTGAAATTCGCTGATGTAGCCCCCAAGGGCCGGTTCAACTTAGCATAGTTAAACCGGTACTTTAAGTAATTGAAATTGCTGCATCAGAATATATACAAGCAAATAGCCATTAGCCCCCAAGTGCCAAGTTGAATACTTGTATTGATCTTGGGACTTTGTAAGCAATTGAAAGATGAAGATCGAATATGCATTAGCCCCCAAGTGCCAAGTGCATAACTTGTTATCTGGTTGGTACTTCAATCCTTGTACCATTTGTTCAAGCATATAATTGTCTGCATGCAGGCTGAGCTGAAGACGAAAGAAAACCAAATCACCGACCTCCAAGAAAACCTGAAAACCCAACAAGCTGAAACCTCCAAAGCAAAAGAGGAATTAACCAGCGCTTTAAGCGCCATGGAGCAGCTTAAGGAGAGCTTCAAGAAGAAACATGCGGATTGGGCCACTGCAAAATCCACTTTAATCAAACGAGCGGAGGATGCCGAGGCTGCACTAAAACCGATGGCGGATGAATTGACCAGTATAAAGCGGCACGTGCATACTATGACCACTGCTATCTTTGGTAAGCCAGTTTGACTTCTGAATTGACTCGGCCTTCTTACAGAGCTGCCGGTTTAACCCTTATGATATTTCAGGGACACGCACTGGTCACTTGGGTTCAGATGTGCGGAAAAAATTGAAAGCCGTCTACACGTTGGTCCAACAACTGTATACTGGCGCACAGCGGATCATCTGTACCGCATCTCACAACAAACCGACACGCACTTTGTTTCAAGATACCCTGATGAAACTATCGGTGCTTCCCGCCCGGGTTGAAGAGCTGAAGAAATCTGCTGCTCGAACCGGTGCGATCAATGCCTTAATGCGGGCAAAAGCCTGGGTGCCGGATTTTGATCCTATTGAAGAGGCTCAGGGCTATCCCAGCTTGAAAGAAGATGGGTCAGAATTTAGTGAAGCGGATCAGCGAGCCATAAACCGGGAGGTGCGTCCGCTAGCTTGTCAACTGGCTAAAGAAGCAGTCTTGTCTCGTTATCAAGCTCAATATGATAATCAGAACAAGCGAATAGCTGCCCCAATTCATGAGTCGGAAAATCTTATCCCTCCAATCCGTAAGCACACTTACGCTCCTGATATTGACCCGTCATTGCTGATCCATGATGAAGCTGTTTTTCAAGCATTAATGGGAATCGACTGGACAACTGTTGATTTCCAGCCACTGGGTAGAGAAACGGAGGCTGAAGCGGCGCAGGGTGACTGACAACCATCAGGCCAAGCTGGTGACCAAGCTTGAACCGGAATCCGGTTTTGAAACTGCCTCTCCTTGGCGAAAACAATGATATTATTATGGGCACCGTGTTTCCTTGTAATAGGCTAGCTGATACTTTTGATGTTGATATGCCTTCATGCATAATTTGTTCTTCCTGTGGTGATGAACTTTCCAAAGCACCTTCTGCAATAAAAAACTCTTCAAGTGCCACCCCGGTTGTACCGTCCGGCAGAATATGATGTCTGCATATATGAAGTCAAAACATCCAAAAAAAATCTTAAGTATATGAGCAAATTTTTGTGATACATAATACCTGCCCTCGTTGAACATGAAGTTGGCTTGGCCAATCTTGAAGCGGAGTTTTGCAAACCCACACTGTTGGAGGAGATAACAGCTCCTGTACATATATGATGCTGGTTTACCAGGTAAACCGTGCCGGGTTATAATAAACACCGTGTTACTCCATAAGAGGATGTTAACAACAAGGATCAAACCGGGCAAATAGTCTCCGGATTGACGTGAACTGTGTTCCGTCAATTGATTGGTTAAAAAACTTTGTCGGTTTAAAAAACGCAATAAAAAACAAAAAACCCCCTTCAAAGAAAAGTGTAAATCAAGTGCAATGACAAAACCGTTGCAAAAAAAGGTTTATTTGAGCTAATCAGATGGTGTTACCATGGCCGAACACGACCAAGCTCCCGTTAGGTGTAACTATGGTTCTAGTCAGCTAGGTCCCCAAATGAAACCGTGGCATTTATGCCGATCAAGTGGCATGGTCATGGTTCGGGTTCGACCAAGCCCCCAAGTGATTCTGTGGCCTTAGGCCGATCAAGAGGCATGATTGGTTCAGACATGACCAAGTCCCCAAGTGATCTGGTGGCTCTCGCCTATCAAGAGGCATGGTATTGGTTCGGACACGACCAAACCCCCAAGTGATATGATGCTTTTAAAAAGCAAACTCAAGGGGTAAACCAGAGGCCGCTTTAGAGCAACTCCGTGTAACCTCACATGATGTAAAAGAACAGATACCCCGCTTTAGCTGAGGTTCCGGTTTATTATATTTAATCATACTATATACATTGTCATAATATGTACACAAGTATAGCCAATGGCTCAGGTATAGTAAGGCCGAAGATGAGCTATGTTCCATGGCCTGTTGGTCTCCTCCTCTGATGTGCGTGAGTCTTTATGCTCTCGAATATCGATCAGATAGTACGACCCGTTGTGCAGATTCTTGCTGACCATGAAAGGCCCCTCCCAAGGTGGGGATAGCTTATGCATATCAGTCTGATCTTGGATGAGCCGAAGCACCAAATCTCCTTCCTAAAAGGTTCTGGTTCTGACTCGGCGACTGTGATAACGACGAAGATCCTGCTGGTAAATCGCCGATCGGGCGGCTGCGATGTCACGCTCTTCATCCAACCGGTCCAAAGCATCTTACCGTGCTGTCTTGTTGTCCGCTTCAATGTAAGCCGTCACACGAGGTGAATCATGACGGATATCACTGGGGAGAACCGCCTCCGCTCCATAAACCATGAAGAATGGTGTGTATCCTGTTGATCTGTTGGGTGTTGTATTGATGCTCCATAACACAGATGGTAATTCTTCTACCCAACAACCCGACGTTCTCTGCCAAGGAACCATGAGCCAGGGCTTGATGCCTCTCAAGATCTCTTGATTAGCTCTTTCTGCTTGACCATTGGACTGTGGATGTGCCACTGATGAAACGTCGAGCCAGATGTGCTCCCGTTCGCAGAACTCCTTCATAGCACCTTTGGACAAATTGGTACCGTTATCTATGATAATACTGTGCGGAAAGCCAAACCGGAAAATCACCTTTTTGATGAACCGAACCGCCGTGGCCGCATCACACTTGCTAATAGGTACTGCCTCCACCCACTTTGTAAACTTGTCAACCGCCACCAGGAGGTGGGTCTTCTTATCTTTGGACCTTTTGAAAGGCCCAACCATATCCAACCCCAAGTCGCAAAAGGCCAAGTAATTGGAATCATTCTCAATTCTTGAGCCGGTACATGAGCACGTCTTGAAAACCTTTGGCAACCATCACATCGTCTGACCAGATCCTCCGCATCAGCATGAGCAGTTAACCAATAGAAGCCATGGCGAAACGCTTTAGCCACCAGAGACTTTGAACCGGCGTGGTAACCATAATCTCCTTCGTGGATCTCACGCAAAATTTCATGGCCTTCTTCAGGAGACACACAGCGTTGAAAAGCTCCTGATACACTGCAATGATGCAACTCGCCGTTGATGATTGCCATGGACTTGGATCGCCGGATTATCTGCCGGGCCAGAATCTCATCCTCTGGCAACTAGCCCCGGTTCTTGTACGCCAGGTAAGGAAGCGTCCAATCCGGAATAACATGAAGAGCCGCCACCAATTGAGCCTCCGGATCAGGAATAGCCAAATCCTCTTCACCAGGGATCTTGACCGACGGGTTGTGCAACACATCCAGAAAAACATTGGGCGGGACCGGTTTGCGCTGAGAGCCCAGCCGGCTTAAAGCGTCCGCCGCTTCATTTTTCCGCCGGTCCACGTGGTCCACCTGATAGCCTTTGAAATAACCTGCAACAGTATCCACCTCACGACGATATGTTGCCATGAGTGGGTCCTTGGAGTCCCAAGTGCCAGACACTTGTTGAGCCACAAGGTCCGAGTCACCGAAGCACTTAACTCGACTTAGATTCATCTCCTTAGCCATCTGGAGACCATGGAGCAAGGCTTCATACTCAGCTGCATTGTTAGTACAAGGGAACATTAAGCGGAGAACATAACAAAACTTATCACCTCGTGGGGAAGTTAATACAACTCCAGCCCCCGAGCCTTCCAACTGCCTGGATCCGTCAAAATGGATGGTCCAATACGTGTGATCCGGCTTTTCTTCAGGTGCTTGCATTTCCGTCCAATCATTGATGAAATCAACAAGTGCTTGAGACTTAACCGCTGTCCGAGGCACATACTTCAAACCGTACGGCCCCAGCTCTATAGCTCACTTTGCAACCCGGCCAGTTGCTTCCTGGTTCTGGATGATATCTCCCAAAGGAGCAGAACTGACCACCGTAATTGGGTGCCCTTGGAAGTATTGTTTAAGCTTCCGGCTTGCCATGAAAACTCCATACACCAGCTTCTGCCAATGCGGATATCTTTGCTTGGACTCGATTAGCACCTCGCTGATATAATAGACCGGTCGTTGAACCGGATGCTCCTTGCCTGCCTCCTCTCGCTCCACCACAATAGCCACGCTGACAGCCCGAGCATTAGCAGCAACATATAGCAGTAATGGCTTCTTGTCAATGGGAGCGGCGAGCACAGGTGGATTGGCCAACTGCCGCTTTAAGTCCTCAAATGCTTCATTAGCGGCGGAGCTCCAAACAAACTGATCTGTTTTTTTCAACATCTGATACAAAGGGATTGCCTTCTCACCAAGACGACTGATAAACCGGCTTAACGCGGCAATCCGGCCTGCCAGGCGTTGAAGATTGTTGATACACTTCGGTTTAGCCAGGGAGGTGATAGCCGTGATCTTCTCCAGATTAGCCTCAATTCCCCTGTTGGACACTAGAAAACCCAATAGCTTGCCCGCCGGTACACCAAAGACACACTTGTCCGGATTAAGCATCATCTTGTATGTTCTCAGGTTATCAAAGGTTTCCTTCAAATCATCAATCAGAGTCTCCTTCTCCCTGGATTTAACCACGATATCATCCACGTAAGCATGTACATTATGGCCAATGTGCTTGTGAAGACAATATTGTACACACCGTTGGTAAGTTGCCTGGGCACTCTTGAGCCCGAAGGGCATAGATACATAGCAGAAAGCTCCAAAGGGAGTTATAAATGCTGTCTCCTCCTGGTCCTTAACTGCCATTTTGATCTGATGATAGCCAGAATACGCATCCAAAAAACTTAAACGCTCACAACCCGCCGTAGCATCAATAATTTGATCAATACGGGGGAGGGCAAAAAGATCTGCTGGACAAGCCTTATTAAGATCTGTGTAATCCAGACACATGCGCCAGGTGCCGTTTTTCTTGAGGACCAGCACCGGATTGGCAAGCCACTCAGGGTGAAAAACTTCAACAATAAAGCCAGCTGCTAAGAGCCTGGCTACCTCTTCTCCAATTGCCTTGCGTCTTTCTTCATTAAACCAGCGGAGGAACTGTTTCACCGGTTTATATTTAGGATCCACATTAAGGGTGTGCTCAGCGAGTTGCCTCGGTACACCTGGCATGTCAGAGGGCTTCCATGCAAAAATGTCCCGATTCTCACGGATGAACTCGATGAGCGCGCTTTCCTATTTCGGATCTAAGTTGGCACTGATGCTGAACTGCTTGGATGAATCGCCAGGTACGAAGTCAACAAGCTTAGTTTCTGCTGCCGATTTGAACTTCAGGGCCGGATCATGCTCCGTAGTTGGCTTCTTCAACGGAGTCATGTCCGCCAGATCAACATTGTCTTTATAGTACTTCAACTCCTCGGTGGCACAAACCGACTCTGCATAAGCCGCATCTCCTTCCTCGCATTCCAAAGCGATTTTGCGGCTTCCGTGAACCGTTATTGTCCCCTTGTGACCCGGCATCTTGAGCTGCAAATACACATAACAGGGCCGAGCCATAAACTTGGCGTAGGCCGGTCGCCCAAACAGGGCATGATATGGACTTTGGATTTTCACCACTTCAAACGTCAATGTCTCCGACCTGGAATCATGATCATCCCCAAAGGCCACTTCCAGAGCTATCTTACCAACGGGGTATGCTGATCTGCCAGGCACTACACCGTGGAATACTGTATTAGACAGTTTGAGATTCTTATCTGTTAGTCCCATACGACGGAAGGTCTCATAGTACAGGATGTTAATGCTGCTCCCTCCATCCATGAGCACCTTGGTGAACTTGTAACCTCCCACCTGAGGCGCCACCACCAGAGCCAACTGACCTGGATTATTGACCTGGGGAGGGTGATCTTCTTTGCTCCATATGATTGGCTGTTCAGACCAACGTAGATAACGGGGTATGGCCGGTTCAACAGAGTTGACCGCCCGCCTCTGAACCTTCCGGTCTCGCTTGTCCAAGCTAGTGGTGAAGACATGGTACTGCCCATTACTCAACTGCTTTGGGTTGCTCTGGTAACCTGACTGTTGCTGCTGTTGGTTGTAACCATCCTGGTTGTTCTGACTATTTTGACCATTATGCCCGCCCGGATTACCATTGAATCCTGAACCGGAACTTCCTCCACCATGACCCGGCCCGGATCCTGAGCCACCGCCAGATTCGTGATCATACCGGAAATTATTAGAATTCTTGAACTCCTGCATAATAAAGCAATCCTTCCAAAGGTGGTTTGCTGGCGCCTCCTTCGTCCCATGTCTTGGACAGGGCTGGCTTAGCAGATAGTTTAGGCGGTTTGGGTTAGGGTTGGGTGCTCCATTACGATTTTTCGGCCTACCCTTGCATTGCTGGCCATTGTCCTGTGCGTTGGTATTAGCCACAAAGTCCATGTTACCATCCTCTTTACGCTTGCCTCCTCCACCATTGCCTGCCCAGTGATGCTGCTGACCTTTGGAGCTGCTGTTCTTCTTCCCTTTCCCTGTCTTGTCATCATCAGATTCGGGATCCTTGGTACTATCAGAATCAACATATTTCACCAAAGCGGCCATGAGGGTCCCCATGTCGGTGCAATGACGCTTCATCCGTCCCAACTTTAGCTTCAGGGGCCCAAACCGGCAGTTGCCTTCTAGGGTTAATACTGCGGTGTCAGCGTTGATGTGGTCTGAGGAGTGCAACACTTGTGAAATCCGACGCACCTAATGAGTCGTTGATTCTCCTTCCTCCTGGACGCATGCAGCTAAGTCCACTATCGACATAGGCTGTTTATAGGTATCTTTGAAATTGCTGATAAACCGGGCTCGTAATTGGGCCCATGAACTGATAGAATTAGCCGGCAAGCTTTTTAACCAAGTACGGGCCGTTCCTTCAAGCATCATGGTGAAGTATTTCGCACACGCCGCGTCATCCACATCAAGCATCTCCATGGCCATCTCATAGCTCTCCACCCATGTCTCTGGAGGTTGATCTGCCGTGTAATTTGGTACCTTACGCGGGCCTTTGAAATCCTTGGGCAGGCGCACGTTGCGTAAAGCGGGGATAAGGCAAGGCACCCCCAAAGAACTAGAAGTAATACCAGGTTCAGTCAAGGTGGTTGGACGAACCGGCGTGAGCTGCCGAGCCTGATGCTGTGTGGCTAACTCGGCCTCCCTGCGCGCGCGGGCCCGGTCCACTACTCCCTGAGCGTTATCAGCACCACCCGCCGGGTTGTTGTCACGGGGTGCTCCACGTCGTTCATTACTCGACACTGCTGGTTCATCCATATGTCTGCTATAGCTCCGGCTTGGACGGGGGGTCGAGTGGATCCGGTCGCGGCTGTACGAGTACGCTTCCTGTTGGGCCAAAGCTGTCCTCAGAAGTTCCTTGACCCGTCGTGTCTCTACTGCCTGCGGCGAGTCACCTTCAATTGGAATGGCCTCCAGCCGTGCAGCAGCGGCAACAAGATTGTCCATTGGGTTGGAGTAGTGACCCGGAGGTGTTAAAGCAGCCTGAGGTATAACGGTGTTTTGGCGAGGCGGGTCCATCTGACGAGGCTGAACCGGTGCACCGGTCCCAGGGGCTTGTGCCCGGTTTACCTCTAGCGGATTGCCGGCTCTTGGTCCTGGAGTGTTGAAAAGGTCTCTGGCCTCGAAAACCGGAGGTAAGCAGGATCGGTGCTTCCTCCTCATGACTTCATGCGACGCGCTCTGGTCCAACATAAGCCTGTGGGCCTGTGCGTCTAAAGCGGCCCGCTCTGCGGCCATCCTGGTGTCCTCAGCCGCCAGATCCGCCTTGGCTTGGGTGATCTGTTCCTTTACCTTTGCAATCTCCGCGTTGTGAACGTCCTAATCTGGCGGATTAACTTCCGCCATAAGCACAGCCAACGCATCAAATAGTTCTAATAGAACCTGAGCCGGCGGGCGCACAGGGCCTCCTGCCCCGGCAGCCGTCGCCGCTGCTGAACCGGAGATCGTTGCCGCAGCTGTCGAAGAATGAAGCACTGCTTGTGTTCCGGCCATGAATATTCCAACCCGGTTGGGCAGATTAGAGGGGTCCGGAATACTGTCGCCATCGGAACAACTCCCAATCTGGCCATCTTGTAGCTGATAAAGAGATTCGGTTTCTCTGGTCGAAGATTCGTCACCGGAACAAACGACGGTCGCACCGCGAAATTCCGATCCGTCCTCATAACTTCCTCCATGGATGACTCCTACGAAGGCACGCTTCATGGCCGGTTTAACCCGGGCGGATCGCGCACGCTGAGCCGTCTCGACGAGGTCGGTGCAGATGTCCGGCTCAGGGCCCGGTTCACCAATCTTGCCAATGAAAACATGAATGCTACCAAAGGGGACCCGGTACCTGTACTCAATTGAGCCGGCCTTGGGGCCCCAGCCTGCGTCGTCGATGTAGAGCTTGCCGCGACGACTCTTAGTCATCCGGCCTACAGCGTAGCCCTCGAGTCCTTCAAAGCGGCCCTCCAAGAACTGGAAACCATCGTGCGATTGCCCCACGGTGGGCGCCAACTGTCGTGGTTTTGTCACGTCAGATGTCCTAGAGAAAGGACTTAGTCGTGGAGCCATTGCGACGGGTTAGCTTGAAGGGGTTAAAGCGGACACAAGGACGCAAGAGAGTTTATACTAGTTCGGCCCCTTCGATGAAGGTAAAAGCCTACGTCTAGTTGTGATGGAATTGATGGGGCTTCGATGACTAGGGAGCAAACAAGCTTCGCCTATGTCTCGAGTTGTTGTCTGTCGTCCTCGAACCGCCTCTGGGTCGTCCCCTTATATACACGGGTGACACCCATCGGTTCACAGAGTCCCAACACCGGTCGATCCGGGTTGGTCTCTCCTTATTCCTAACTTACAGTACAAGTTTATATACAAATTCCGGTGTACAGCTACAAGTCTTGAACCGGCTACGGGCCTTAGGCCCTCATCTGCCTTCTTGGGCTTTATCACTTCTGGAACTACTGATGAAGCTGACCCGGCCCAGATAGGCCGGTTTACGCCCCGCAGTAATATCCCCAACACGCACAGTACTTGAAGGATTTATAACAGAGTAGCAATCACACACTTATTACATCGAATGTCTCAAAAGATAACTTATTACAATAAATATGGCTTAAGGCCATCTAATAACGATAACAACGGAAGGCTTGGAAGATAAGTGACTCCATCAACTCCAGCGGCATCACTGAGTATAGAACCACGACCTAAAGGCACCTTACTCGTCGTCTGAAAAGTCCGCAACATGAACGTTGCAGCCCGAAAACGGGTCAACACATGGAATATGCTGGCAATGTAACACATAGAGAGTATTGAAAGAATAAAGCTATACTACATGCATATATGGCTGGTGAAAAGCTCTATGGTTACAGTTTTTGCATAAAGCCAATTTTTCCCTACGATAAAGGAATAAATTTTATTTAGCTATCATGGTGGTTGTTAAACATTGAGAAGATAGACATCCTCTCAATCCCAATTAAGTATCATCATTAAAACACAATAATATTAATTAAAGTAACATGGTGAGATTCACATGATAATCCAAGTACTAGATACTCAAGACATCCATAACCGGGGACACGGCTAACCATGATTAGTTTATACACTCTGCAGAGGTTTGCGCACTTTTCCCCACAAGACTCGATCTCCTCCGTTGGGATTCTCGCACTACATGATGTTTGAGAAACGGATGACCGAGACATAGTCTTTCAGAAGCGCTAGCACCTTACGATCGGGTAGATAGTACCAACCTACATCCCCTACATCTGCTAGTCTACCACTGTAAGAGTTCGCACGACTTAGTCAACTATGTTAGAGCCCATAGTATAGCTTGTGGCTGCACACGGAAGTTTCTAGTATGAATAATCTCATGATCCCTTTGAGCCTGGGTGGCGGTCCATAAAGAAAAACAGGCAATCACTGGAATACCCAGGTGCCTCAATCCACCCAGATGTGTGTTTAAGTTGCCACCTTAAAGTATCCATTAATTTGTCAATCTCACATCTGTCATGGATACACTCACCCAATCCACTTCTACTAGCATAGCATGGCATAATAAGCCAACGTAGAAGTAACTCCCAAGGGTTTGATAATAAAACAGGTAATAGGTACTACCTCATCTACTTCCCCAAACCCACATATTAATCAGATCCTAATCATGCAATTGTTTGAGGATTGATCTAATGCAATAAAAACTAGGTAGTAAAGAGGTATGATCAAAGTGTTACTTGCCTTGCTAATGATTCGCGAAACCTAGAGATTCAAAATAGCAAGCGGCGCACTCCGGGTACTCTATCGCAAACAAACAAGCATAAAATAAGTACTCATCTAATGCACAGGTAAAACTCAAATAAGAAATCTAACCAGAAAGTTCAACTTAAGAACTCCGGTTTGCAAAGAGAATCAAATCGAACGAAGCAACGAAAGTCAAACAGCGAAAGAAACAAACTTCATTTACTAATCTGTATCTAAGTCAAATTTTATAGATGCAAAAACTTGTTTGAGTTGGTTAAACGGAAAGAGGGTTTCGAGACGAAACTCCAGGCGCTTGAATCGCCTGATTCCGATAAACGAGCGAAAAGATTAACTAAAATGAGAATCAGATCAGAAATCGCGATCAGAAATAATCGCGGAAAAATCCGAGAAAAAGAAAAACTAACGAACAGATTAACGAACGAACTTTCGTTATCTGAAATTAAACGGTGAACGCGTCCGTTAAAACGAACGAATGAGTGAACGCTCGATAAACAAATAAACCGGAAAAACCGATTTATATAAAATAACGAAACTAGGGTTTCTTAAAAAAACCGGGTCGGTTTTTTTTTAAACCGGACCACGGCGGCGGCTATACCTCCGGCGGGGCTCCGGCTGTTCCGGCGGGGCGACGGGACGGCGCGGGGTGGCGGGGCTGCGGCGGCGGCTCGGCGGGGCTGGGACGGGGTGAGGGCGGCGAGGTGGCGGCGTATTTATAGGAGGGGGGGAGGCTCGGCCGGCTTGGGGAAGGGGTGACGACAGAGGCGGCTCGGGGTCGGAGTCCCCGAGTCCGGTGGCGACACAGCGGGGCTGGCGGTGGCGCTGGCGAGGCCGGCCCGACTCGGCTGGGCCTTGGCCTAGTTGGGCTCTCGCGCGTTTTTTAAATAATTCCGCCGAACAGAAAATAAATTCTAGAAAAATAAATAAAAATCTAAAAATGCCAAAACAAATTTTCACCGTCTAAATAAAATATTTAGAACGGGATGAACATTTTCTTGGCCCTAAAATGCAGTTTTGAAAACGTGCAATTTTTCCTAAATTCAAATAAAATAGTGAGAAAAAACGAAATAAAATCTTACTTGATTTTTTTATTAAACCTTCAATATTTCTTTATTTTGGGAAAGTCATTTTATTCCCTCTCTCATATTTTTATTATAGAAATAATTGAAGATAAAATAAATAAAATCAATGATCCTATTTTCAAAATTTGAGAAAAACCCAAATATGAAAATAACGAAATCCCCAACTCTCTCCGTGGGTCCTTGAGTTGCGTAGAATTTCTGGATCAGGCCAAAAGCAAATAAAATATGATATGCAGTGATGACCTAATGTATAACATTCCAAATTGAAAATTCGGGATGTTACAAACCTACCCCCCTTAAGATGAATCTCGCCCTCGAGATTCGGGTTGGCTAGAAAATAGGTGAGGGTGGTCCTTCAGCAGTTCTTCCTCTCGCTCCCAGGTGGCTTCATCCTCGGTGTGGTGGCTCCACTGAACTTTGCAAAACTTGATAACCTTGCTGCGGGTGACTCGGCTGGCATACTCGAGAATCTTGACTGGTTTCTCCTCATAGGTCAAATCACTATCCAACTGAATTGATTCCAGTGGCACTGTATCTCTCAGCAGTATATCAGCCATCTCTGCGTGGCACTTCTTCAACTGGGAAACGTGGAACACATCGTGAACTCCTTACAATCCTTCAGGCAACTCCAACTTGTAGGCAACTTCTCCCATACGTTCCAAAACTTTGTATGGTCCCACAAAACATGGCGCTAACTTTCCCTTAACTCCAAAGCGCTTAACTCCCCGAAGTGGAGATACTCGAAGATAAACTCGGTCTCCGACTTAAACTGTCTCCTTGCGTTTAGAATCTGCGTAGCTCTTTTGCCTGGACTGGGCTACCTTGAGCCTATCGCGAATCAATTTCACTTTTTGTTCAGACTCCTTAATCAAGTCCGGTCCAAACAACTAGCGGTCTCCAACTTCATCCCACGACAATGGTGTTCTGCACCTTCTTCCGTACAAGGCTTTGAAAGGGGCCATCTTCAAACTAGATTGATAACTGTTGTTGTAGGAGAACTCTGCATATGGCAAATTGTCGTCCCAACTACATCCATAATCTAGCGCACAAGCTCTCAGCATATCCTCCAAAATCTGATTGACTCTCTCGGTATGTCCATCTGTCTGCGGATGAAAAGCTGTACTAAACTCTAGCCTGGTACCCAAAGTTTCGTGCAATTGATTCCAGAACTTTGAGGTAAACTGGGTTCCTCTATCGGATACAATGCTCCTCGGAACTCCATGCAGACATACGATCCTGGTCATGTATATCTTTGCCAACTTAGCACTGGTGTAAGTGGTCTTTACTCAGATGAAATGAGCTACCTTCGTCAAGCGATCGACTACAACCCATATTGAGTCATAGCCTGAACGGGTCCTGGGTAATCCCGTGATAAAATCCATGCCTAGCTTATCCCACTTCCATTGGGGTGTCGGCAATGGTTGTAGCAATCATGCTGGCTTCTAATGCTCTTCTTTTACTCTCTGACAGACATCACAAACTGCTACATACTCTGCAATATCCTTCTTCATTCCGGTCCAGCAGAAAATATCCTTCAAATCCAAATACATCTTGGTATTTCCTGGGTGAATCGAGTATGGTGAATCATGGGCCTCTTGCAGAATCAACTTCCTGATCTCCAGGTCGTTAGGCACATAAACACGGTCTTCAAACCATAGGGTATCGTGCTCATCCTCACGAAATCCTTTAACTTTTCCTTTGCTCATCTTCTCCTTTATAGAGGCAACCTCCTTGTCAGTCTTCTGAGCTTCTCTGATCTTATCCATCAAAGTAGACTGAATCTCCAATGCCGCTACATAGCCTCTCGGAACTATCTCCAAACATAGCTCACAAAGGTCTTCGGCTAACACCTTTGGTAAATCTCCTGTCATTAGTGTGTTGACATGGCTCTTACGGCTCAGCGCATCGGCTACTACATTAGCCTTTCTGGGATGATAATGCAATCTCATATCATAATCCTTGTTGAGCTCCAACCATCTCCTTTGCCTAAGATTTAGCTCCTTCTACGTGAAAATATACTTCAAACTCTTGTGATCCGTGTATACTTCACAATGGTTTCCAATGAGAAAATGTCTCCAAGTCTTCACTGCATGCACTACGGCTGCTAACTCCAAATCATGCGTGGCATAATTCAACTCATGAGGTTTCAGCTGTCGTGAAGCATACGAAACAACTCTTCCCTCCTGCATAAGCACTGCTCCAAGTCTTCGACGTGAAGCGTCGCAATATACCTCGTAATCCTTGCGCTGATCTGGCAAAATCAACACTGGCGAGGTAACCAAACATTTCTTCAACTCCTAGAAACTGGCCTCACATTCCTCAGTCCATTTGAACTTGGTATCCTTCTTCAACAACTCCGTCATAGGCTTCGCAATTTTTGAGAAATTCTCTATGAATCTCCGGTAGTATCCTGCAAGTCCAAGAAAACTCTGGATCTCTCCAACTATTGTTGGTGCTTCCCAATTTGTCAGAGTGACAACCTTGGTGGGATCTACTGCTATACCTTCTCCGGATATAACGTGTCTGAGGAATCCAACTTCCTTCAACCAAAACTCACATTTGCTGAACTTGGCATATAACTGATGTTCTCTGAGCTTCTCAAGTACCAAACGCAAATGCTCCTTATGCTCCTCTTCATTCTTTGAGTAGACCAAAATATCATCAATGAACACCACGACGAACTTATCCAAAAACTCCATAAACACCTTGTTCATCATGTTCATGAAATATGCAGGTGCGTTAGTCAGACCAAATGACATAACGGTATACTCGTACAGCCCATACCTGGTGGTAAAAGCCGTCTTAGGTATATCCTGCTCTCGAATTTTTAGGTGATGGTATCCTGATCGCAGATCGATCTTGGAAAATACCTTAGCTCCTTGCAATCGATCAAACAGATCGTTGATAATCGGCAGTGGGTACTTGTTCTTGATTGTTACTTCATTCAATCCTCGATAATCAACAACCATCCTTAACGATCCATCCTTCTTCTCCACTAGAAGTACTGGCGATCCCCAAGGCGAAGAACTTGGGCGAATATAACCTTTATCTAGTAACTCCTTAATCTGCTTCTTAATCTCCTCCAAATCTTTTGCGGGCATCCTGTATGGTGTCTTAGATATGGGCCCTGTGCCTGGCAAAAGCTCAATCAAAAACTCAATGTCTCTATCTGGTGGCATGCCTGGCAACTCGTTTGGAAATATGTCAGGGAAATCCTTCACCACTGGTACTTCCTCCTGCACAACTCCTGATAAGGAATTTACTTGAGTCCTCTTCGGCACATGCTGGGATACATACTTGATCCTTCTTCCTTCTGGCATCGTAAGCAAAATTGACTTACTGGCACATTCAATGTTCCCTCCATACTTCGATAACCAATCCATGCCTAATATCACATCTAATCCTTGAGATTCGAATACTATTAGTTCCGAGGGAAATACATAGTTACCAATCCTTAATGGTAACCGATCACACCATAGTCTAGCCATATACTCTGCTCCAGGCGAGGTTACTAACATGGGTGACCTAAGGGCTTGGGTTGACAGTTTATACTTATCCACAAATCCCCTTGAGATGTATGAATGCGATGCACCAGTATCAAAAAGGACGAGTGCAGTAAATGACTTAACCAAACACTTACCTATTACTGCATCTGGCTGAGCTTCAACCTCCTCCACGTTAACGCGGTTCACCTGTCCCCTATTGAAAGGGTTCGGCTTCTTCCCAGAGCTTACATTGCCATTTCCATTCTGGACTTCAGGACATTCATTAGTGTAATGTCCAGTCTTCTGGCACTTATAGCAAGTGACTTGGCTCAGGTCTCTCTTGGCTGGCGTTGATGGGTTGGTATGGTTCTGGCCGTTGCTTCCTCCATTCCCATTACCATTCTTGGGGCCATTATGATTGTGCGATCTGCCTCCTCCATGGGTATGCTAAAATGTCCTCCCGGTTTAGGGGTAAAACGTGGCTTCTGCTGAGCTCCAAAATTGTACTTCCCTTGTCCATACTTCCTCTTGCGGTTTTCAATTTGCTGCTGCTTCCCTTCAATCATAAGAGCGCGATCTACCAACTCCTGGTAGTTGTTGAAGCTTGCTACCATCAACTGCATGCTCAACTCATCATTCGGTCCTTCCAGAAACTTCTCCTGCTTAGCTGCATCCGTAGCAACGTCATCTAGGGAATAACGTGCTAGCTTACTAAAGTCATCCACATACTGGCCAACTGTCCGTCCTCCTTGGCGCAAGTTGCGAAACTCACGCTTCTTCATGGCCATAGCTCCTCCTGAAACATGGGCAGTACGGAAATCCTGCTGAAATTGGTCCCATGTCACCGTGGCTATAGGGTAGGTGACAGTGTAATTCTCCCACCATGATGCTGCTGGTCCATCCAACTGATGTGCGACAAAGCGCACCTTCTCAGCATCAGTACATCCTGTAGTGGTTAACTCCCTTCCAATCTTGCGGAGCCAATCATCTGCTACTATAGGCTCGGTGCTACTAGAGAACACCGGTGGATTCAGCCTAAGAAAACAGGTTAAGTGATCAACAGGTGGTGGCGGTGGTGGGTTGTTGTTGTTGTTGTTCCCCTGATTCTAATTCTGGACTAGCAACTACATCAACGTATTCTGCTACTGGATCAACTGAGTGAGCTCCGGTGGGAAAGCAAATCCATTGTCATGTCTCGGAGGCATCTGGGGTTTAGAAAAGATGAGAATATAGAATAGAATGAGGTCTAGAGGGAAAACACTACCCATATGCACATGAGGCAAATGCAAACAAAATCACTTCATTCAATCAAACAAGGGCATACAACGGTCTATCTATCGTTACAAAAGTGCTCGGGCTATACTAGATACATGGGGGAATACTACTACTGTTATGGTGGTCGACTAGAAAAACTGCTCCGATGAGGATTCCATGATATCTGCTCCAGCTTCATCAACATAGTCATCATCGCTATCGTCTGGGTCCGAGTCGGTGTCGTCGATGATGATGTAGTTCTCTGGACAAGTGCAATATTCGTCTTCTCCTCCAGTTGCGGAAATCCCATGAACACTTTTAGCTTCTTCTTCAGATCATCATTTTTCTCTACTAGTGTTGCTATTTCCTCCTCATATCCATCGCATGTAGACTTGAGTTCTTCTTCCAGCTCTATGATCTTGGTCATGGCTTTCTTCAGGTCTTTCATGTCTGCACACATCTGGTTCTCCTGGCGTCGAATGTGCTGGTTTAACTCCTGGATGAAAGCTGCAATTGATCTATCATTCCTGGTGCTGATCATCTCCCATTGCTCATCTCGGCGCCCACAAATCTGGTAGATAATATCCTTGAGATCCTTGTGGTAAACTTCTCCAATGCGCCCCATAGTGATGTGGGCAGCCATGCTCTTTCCTAGACTTCAGGTTGGTGCATCAAAGGAAAACTCTATGGGCTCAGTGACGGGCATGAACGTCCTTCCTGGAACTTGAAATTGAATCATCCAGCGTTCCTCTTCAAGTAAAGTGGCGTTGTAGGTCCCGATGAAGCTTGGTACTCCGATGTTCAGGTATCTAGTGTCTTCCTTCAAGTGACGTCCAAAGGGTGTATCTTCATCCGGTTGCATGAACTTGTTCCTTGCATCCGCCATCCTAAAAGAGTAGAAAAGATGAGGAGTCAGAAATGAGAAGAGTGAGTAGTGATCTAGGGCTTTTAGCTTAGTGGTCGTGTCCTACAGTCAGCGTGTGCTCTGATACCATCTTGTAGCGACCAGACCTCAAACAGTCCGATCTCTGTGCTTTAGTGTCATCCCTGGATCAGTAATGCTGACACACACAATACTTGAAGGATTTATAACAGAGTAGCAATCACACACTTATTACATCGAATGTCTCAAAAGAGAACTTATTACAATAAATATGGCTTAAGGCCATCTAATAATGATAACAACGGAAGGCTTGGAAGATAAGTGAGTCCATCAACTCCAGCTGCATCGTTGAGTATAGAACCACGACCTAAAGGCACCTTACTCGTCGTCTGAAAAGTCTGCAACATGAACGTTGTAGCCCGAAAACGGGTCAGCACATGGAATATGCTGGCAATGTAACACATATAGAGTATTGAAAGAATAAAGCTATACTACATGCATATATGGCTAGTGGAAAGCTCTATGGTTACAGTTTTTGCATAAAGCCAAATTTTCCCTACGACAAAGGAATAAATTTTATTTAGCTACCATGTTGGTTGTTAAACATTGAGAAGATAGACATCCTCTCAATCCCAGTTAAGTATAATCATTAAAACCCAATAATATTAATTAAAGTAACATGGTGGGATTCACATGATAATCCAAGTACTAGATACTCACGACGTCCATAACCAGGGACATGGCTAACCATGATTAGTTTATACACTCCGCAGAGGTTTGCGCACTTTTCCCCACAAGACTCGATCTCCTCCGTTGGGATTCTCGCACTACATGATGTTTGAGAAACGGATGACCGAGACATAGTCTTTCAGAAGCGCTAGCACCTTACGATCGGGTAGACAGTACCAACCTACATCCCCTACATCTGCTAGTCTACCACTGTAAGAGTTCGCACGACTTAGTCAACTATGCTAGAGCCCATAGTAGCTTGTGGCTGCACACGGAAGTTTCTAGTATGAATAATCTCATGATCCCTTTAAGCCTGGGTGGCGCTCCATAAAGAAAAACAGGCAATCGCTGGAATACCCAGGTTTCTCAATCCACCCAGATGTGTGTTTAAGTTTCCACCTTAAATAATCCATTAATTTATCAATCTCACATCTGTCATGGATACACTCACCCAATCCACGCCTACTAGCATAGCATGGCATAATAAGCAAATGTAGAAGTAACTCCCAAGGGTTTGATAATAAAACAGGTAATAGGTACTACCTCATCTACTTCCCAAAACCCACATATTAATCAGATCCTAATCATGCAATTGTTTGAGGATTGATCTAATGCAATAAAAACTAGGTAGTAAAGAGGTATGATCAAAGTGTTACTTCCCTTGCTGATGATCCATGAAACCTAGAGATTCAAAATAGCAAGCGACACACTCCGGGTACTCTATCGCAAACAAACAAGCATACAATAAGTACTCATCTAATGCACGGGTAAAACTCAAATAAGAAATCTAACCAGAAAGTTCAACTTAAGAACTCTGGTTTGCAAAAAGAATCAAATTGAACGAAGCAACGATAGTCAACAGCGAAAGAAACAAACTTTGTTTACTAATCTGGATCTAAGTCAAATTTTACAGATGCAAAAACATGTTTGAGTTGGTTAAACGGAAAGAGGGTTTCGAGACGAAACTCCAGGCGCTTGAATCGCCTGATTCCGATAAACGAGCGAAAAGATAAACTAAAACGAGAATCGGATCATAAATCGCGATCAGAAATAATCGCGGAAAAATCCGAGAAAAAGAGAAACTGACGAATAGATTAATGAATGAACGTTCGTTATCTGAAACTCAACGGTGAACGCGTCCGTTAAAACGAATGAACGAGCGAACGCTCGCTAAACAAATAAACCAGAAAAATCGATTTATTAAAAAAACGAAACTATGGTTTCTAAAAAACCGGATCGGGTTTTTTTTAAAACCAGACCACGGCGGCGGTGGCGGCTATACCACCGGCTCGGCTCCGGCGGGGCGACAGGACGGTGCGGGGTGGCGGGTCTGCGGCGGGAGGCGACGGCGGCGGCTCCTAGCGGCGGCGGTAGGTGGCGGCGGCTCACCGGGGCTGGACGGGGTGAGGGCGGCGGGGTGGCGGCGTATTTATAGGAGGGGGGGCTCGGCCGGCTTGGGGAAGGGGCGACGACAGAGGCGGCTCGGGGTCGGACTCCCCGAGTCCGGCGACGACACGGCGGGGCTGGCGGTGGCGCTGGTGAGGCCGGCCCGGCTCGGCTGGGCCTTGGCCCAGTCGGGCTCTCGCGCATTTTTTTAAATAATTCTGCCAAACAGAAAATAAATTCTAGAAAAATAAATAAAAATCTAAAAATGCCAAAACAAAGTTTCACCGTCTAAATAAAATATTTAGAACGATATGAACATTTTCTTGGCCCTAAAATGCAGTTTTGAAAACGTGCAATTTTTCCTAAATTCAAATAAAATAGCGAGAAAAAAAAAGAAATAAAATCTTACTTGATTTTTTTTTAAACCTTCAATATTTCTTTATTTTGGGAAAGTCATTTTATTCCCTCTCTCATATTTTTATTATAGGAAAATTGAAGATAAAATAAATTAAATCAATGATCCTATTTTCAAAATTTGAGAAAAACCCAAATATGAAAATAACAAAATCCCGAACTCTCTCCATGGGTCCTTGAGTTGCGTAGAATTTCTGGATCAGGCCAATAGCAAATAAAATATGATATGCAGTGATGACCTAATGTATAACATTCCAAATTGAAAATTTGGGATGTTACATGTACGCGCGGTACGGATGCCATTTCCTCATCGGGGCTGGGGCGGAGGCCGAATTTACTAGGTCAGCTCTTGATGAACCGAGCTGCCCTGTTGCAGTGTAGTCCGGACCTTCTTAACGATGCCCAGGGGCTCGGTGGCCGGATTGTGGTGCCGCTTGAGAAGGCCACTCTGTACTTCTGCTGCTAGGGTTGCGGTATGCTCCTCTGTACGGAGGGCACGTTCCGTGTTTCCATTTACTGTAATGACACCGCGTGGACCGGGCATCTTGAGCTTGAGATAAGCATAATGTGGCATCGCGTTGAATCTAGCAAGCGCGGTTCGTCCAAGCAGTGCGTGGTAGCCGCTGCGGAAGGGGACGATACCGAAGATTATCTCTTCGCTTCGGAAGTTATCCGGGGAACCGGAGACCACCTCCAGCGTGATTGAGCCCGTACAACGGGCCTATACACCTGGTATAACTCCTTTAAAGGTAGTTATGATGGGCTTGATTCGTGAGGGATTAATGCCCATTTTGTGTATTGTATCCTGATAGAGCAGGTTGAGGCTGCTACCACCGTCCATTAGGACTCGTGTCATGTGAAATCCATCGATGATTGGGTCGAGTACCAATGCAGCTGAACCGCCGTGACGGATGCTAGTTGGATGATCACGACGATCAAAGGTGATCGGGAATGACGACCATGGGTTGAATTTTGGGGCGACTGGCTCTACCGCATAAACGTCCCTGAGTGCGCGCTTGCGCTCCCTTTTGGGGACGTGTGTAGCATATATCATGTTCACCGTTTTGACTTGGGGCGGGAATTTCTTCTGCTCCCCAGTGTTCGGCTGCCGGGGCTCCTCGTCATCGTCCTCGCTCTGTGTTTCCTCTTCCTTGTTTCCGCTATTTACCTTGCTGGCTTGCTTAAAGACCAGGCAATCTCTGTTAGTATGGTTGGCCGGTTTGTCTAGGGTGCCATGTATCTGGCACGGATGATCGAGTATGCGGTCCAAGCTGGAAGGTCCTCCGCCGTTCCTTTTATAGGGCTTCTTTCGCTGGCCGGACTTGGAGCTGCTGAATCCGGCATGAACTGTAGTTTCATTGGTGTTATCGCCATTGCTTCAGCGTTTGTGTCTATTGCGCCGGAGCTTACCGGAGCTGTTCTTAGCCTCGGAGGGGCTTGTCTTGCTGGCTGTGTTTTTACTACGAGCCAGCCAGCTGTCCTCACCCGCGCAAAAGCGGGTCATGAGTGCCATAAGGGCTGCCATGGACTTCGGCTTTTCTTGGCCAAGGTGGCGTGCTAGCCATTCATCACGTATGATGTGTTTAAAGGCCGCTAGGGCTTCGGCATCCGGACAATCAACGATCTGGTTCTTTTTGGTTAGGAACCTTGTCCAAAATTTTCTGGCTAATTCTCCAGGTTGTTGAACTATGTGGCTTAAGTCATCGGCATTGGGTGGCCAGACATATGTACCTTGGAAGTTGTCAAGAAAGGCCTCTTCCAAGTCCTCCCAGCTGCCAATGGAATTCTCGGGCAGGCTGTTTAGCCAGTGTTGAGCTGGCCCTTTGAGTTTTAGTGGGAGGTATTTGATGGCGTGGAGGTCGTCTCCACGGGCCATGTGGATGTGGAAAATAAAGACCTCAATCCATACTGCGGGGTCGGTTGTTCCGTTGTATGATTCAATATTGATGGGCTTGAACCGCTCGGGGAATTCGTGATCCAGCACCTCATCTATGAATCAGAGAGGGTGTGCAGCGCCTCTATATCGGGCCGCGTCACGGCACACCTCCGATGAAGTCCGTCTGCGGTTATCGGCCCGGGTGTGACTAGGTTTGTCACGTCCGAATAGGTAGCCGACATCCCGAGCCGGGAAGCGTCCTCGTGATCCGTAGATTGATCTGGTGTGTCCTGCTCTACTGTCTAGATCCTGCCGAAGGTCGTATGTATGGTCCCGAGTTGTCCTGTCCCTGTTTTTGGGAGGCGGTGGGGCGGGCTGTTGTTCGGCCTGAGTTGCCGATTTATCCCGACCGCAGGGTGGTTGGTCCGCCGCACTATCCCGACCACGTGGTGGTCAGTCCGCATTGCGTGAGGGAGGTATGGGATCTGATGCTTCCTCATCAAACTGAGATAGCAGTCTGCGCCTTGGGAAACTCTTGGCTGGGCGCTCGAGGCCGTATTCTTCGGCTGCTAGGACATCAGTCCACCTGTCAATGAGCATGTCTTGATCAACTTGGAGCTGATGCTTCTTCTTCTTCAGGCTTCTTGCAGTGGCTATTAGCTGGCGCTTGAAGCGCTCCTGCTCGAGGAGTGCCTCAGGCATGATGAAGTCCTCGTTGTCGAGGCACTCATCATCCTCGGAGACTGGACGATAACTATCATCATCTGGGTCATTGGGCATGGCCTGTTTATCAGGGTTATCTTGCCCATTGTCTTGTTCCTCCTGTTCGGATGCAGCCTCGACAGGGTCTTCATTGTTTTCGGTGTCGCCCGGAGTACTATTTTCTCCGGTGCTAGTGTTGCCATCTTTTGAGCGACGAGTCTTAGAGCGGCGTTTAGGGCGCCGGCGCTTGGACTGTGTCACAGGAGGTTTATTCACAACTGGATCTCCTTTTTCATCGTCGCTAGCTTTTTTAGGTGTGTCGACCATGTATACATCATACGAAGAGGTGGCCGTCCAACGTCCAGTAAATGGCGGGTCTTGGCCTTGCTCCTTGTCGGCATCGTCGTCCATACCGTCGATGTCCTCGTAGCCGTAATCAAGCATGTCGGTTAAGTCATCGACAGTGGCTATGAAGTGGATGGCAGTTGGGAAGCAAAATTTCGTCTGTGAGTCCTCCAAGGACAAATTCTTTCAAGAGTTTAGCACATCGCCCAAAGGTGAGTGCTGAAAAACATGTGTGGCGCTAAATTCAAAGATCGACAACCGATCTAGCTCGGTGTCCGCAAGCATACATGGTCCAGAAATTATAGCCGGAGACGAGTCTGGAGTTCCGTTGGCGTGAATATTGCAGGGTGTCGAGTCTACGTGCGGCTCCAGTGCCGCGGACTCTATGGCCTTGAATGGCACGATCTGCTCTGGTTCTAAGGCCATCGCAGCGACAGGAGCCATCTCCTGAATCTGGTCCGATGACAAATTTAGGTCACATTCATCGAAGTGAAGGGGAGCGATCGCCGCGGTCCCAAATCCATTGAAGATCAAGTCTCCACGGATATCCGCGGCATAGTTCAGGCTCCCAAATCTGACCAGGTGACCGGGGGCGTAGCTATTGATCTGCTCCAGGTGACCAAGTGAGTTAGCCCGCAATACGAAGCGGCTGAACAAGAAGATCTGGCCGGGGAGGAAAGTTTCTCCTTGGACGATTGAAGGGGCCATCAAACCTTTCATTGACGGCATAGTGGAACTCTCAATGAAAGCACCAATGTCGGTGTCAAAACCGGCGAATCTCGGGTAGGGGGTCCCGAACTGTGCGTCTAGGATCTATGGTAACAGGAGACGGGGGACACGATGTTTACCCAGGTTCGTGCCCTCTCTATGGAGGTAATACCCTACGTCCCGCTTGATTGATCTTGATGAATATGAGTGTTACAAGAGTTGATCTACCACGAGATCGTAATGGCTAAACCCTAGAATCCTAGCATGTATGACTATGGTAATGAGTATATCCTTTCCGGACTAACCCCTCCGGTTTATATAGACACCGGGGAGGATCTAGGGTTACATAGAGTCGGTTACATAAGAAGGAATCTTCATAGTCGGTCGCCAAGCTTGCCTTCCACGCCAAGGAGAGTCCAATTTGGACACAAGTACAGTGTTCGGCCTTCATGTGTTCACAGCCCATCTGTCCGGCCCATGGACAACAGGCCGGACGCCCGAGGACCCCTTAGTCCAGGACTCCCTCAATCTTAACATATTATCTTCCACCAAATAAACCAACTAGCATAAACTACAAGGAGTAATCAACACTACTAGCAACCCACACATACCAATATGAGGTTTTGAGACAAAGATCAGATACAAGAGATGAACTAGGGTTTGAGAGGAGATGGTGCTGGTGAAGATGTTGATGGAGATTTACCCCCTCTCGATGAGAGGATTGTTGGTGATGACGATGGCTTCGATTTCCCTCTCCGGGAGGGAAGTTTCCCTGGCAGAACAGCTCTGCCAGAGCCCTAGATTGGATCTGCCCAAGTTCCGCCTCGAGACGGCGGCGCTTCATCCCGAAAGCTTCCTCTTGATTTTTTCCAGGTCAAAACACATCATATAGCAGAAGATGGGCATTGGGGGCCTGCCAGGTGGCCCACAAGGCATGGGGTGCGCCCAGGGGGTAGGGTGCGCCCCCACCCTTGTGGATGGTAGGTGGCCCCCTCTGGTGCTTTCTTCGCTCAATATTTTTTATGTATTCCAAAATAATTATCCATGAAGTGACAGGACTTTTGGGGTTGTGCAGAATAGGTCTCTAATATTTGCTCCTTTTCCAGTCCAGAATTCCAGCTGCCGGCATTCTCCCTCTTCATGTAAATCTTGTAAAATAAGAGAGAAAAGGCATAAATATTGTGATATAATGTCTAATAACAACCCATAATGCAATAAATATCTATATAAAAGCATGATGCAAAATGGACGTATCAACTCCCCCAAGCTTACACCTCGCTTGTCCTCAAGCGAAGGCTAAAATCGAAAAATATGTCCACATGTTTAGAGATAGAGGTGTCGATAATATAAAATACGGACACGAGGGCATCATGATCATCTTTAGAACAACAAGATATATTCTCACATAATTTCTTATGCTAAAGTAACAATTCATTCACAAGGTAAAGTGTGAATTAGAAACTTCATTGAAAACTAACAAACTAAGATCTCAGTCATTGAAGCAATTTCAATTTATCATAACATCAGAAAGAGTCAATATAAGATCTTTTCAGCAAGTCCACATACTCAACTATCATTTAGTCTTTCACAATTGCTAACACTCACGCGATACTTATGGGTACAAAGTTTCAATCGGACACAGAGAAAGATAGGGGCTTAAAGTTTCACCTCCCTACCTTTTACCTCAAGGGTAATGTCAACAATAATACTTTATGATAACCTACATCCGAGTGGATATATATCTAGATCTCTCCAACACATAGCGCTTGCCAAAAGAAAAAGTGTAAAAAGGAAAGGTGAAGATCACCATGACTCTTGTATAAGGGTAGAAGATAAAAGTAAAAGATAGGCCCTTCGCAGAGGGAAGCAGAGGTTGTCCTGCGCTTTTATGGTTGGATACACAAAATCTTAATGCAAAAGAACGTCACTTTATATTGCTGCTTGTGATAAAGAACTTTATTATGCAGTTCATCACTTTTATTTCTTCCATATCACATGTTCGTATAAAACTTATTTTCTTCACACTAATAGATCATACATATTTAGAGAGCAATTTTTATTGCTTGCACGGGAGTCATCTGTAGGCATCTCCTGTAGAAAGAGGCCGCCATGTGGTGAATGGCTGCCACTTAGTCACTTTGTGGCTTGACACCACACTAATTGACGATGTGGGTCATGGCAAAGTAGTTGGGTGAGGTGGTTCTGCCTCCGCGAGTCCTAGCAGGTCCTGCCAGGACGCCTTGGACGTCTTATTCCGGGAGTGGCCCCGTCCTTGTCGAGCTCGCCTGCCCGGCAAGGGAGGCTTTTCTCCTCAGGGTGTCTTGCTCCTGTGGCTTGATCTTGGTCCCCTTGATCTGCATGTTGTTCCTTCTAAGCTCTTGGTTCCTTGTACTCTAACTTGGGTTAGTGCCTTGATCTTGTTCCCATGCCTGTGCATAGTCTGGGCAACAGACCCAGGGTTTGTTGCACCGACAAAAGGGATCATCTTATAATGCTACCGCCGTTCTAAGCAAAATAAGATGCATAAAATATAAACATCACATGCAATCAAAAATATGTGACATGATATGGCTATCATCATTTTGTGCTTTTGATCTCCATCTCCAAAGCATTGTCATGATCTCCATCATCACCGGCTTGACACCTTGATCTCTATCGTAGCGTCGTTGCGTCGAGGTCGTCACGCCAACTGTTGCTTCTACAACTATCGCTAACGCATAGTGGTAAAGTAAAGCAATTACATGGCGTTGGATTTCATACAATAAAGAGACAACCATAAGGCTCTTGTCGATTGCCGATAACTTAAAAAATATGATCATCTCATACAATAATGTTTATCACATCAAGTCTTGACCATATCACATCACAACATGCCCCGCAAAAACAAGTTAGATGTCCTCTATTTTGTTGTTGCAAGTTTTACGTGGTTGCTACGGGCTTCTAGCAAGAACCGTTCTTACCTACGGATAAAACCACAATGATTTTCGTCAAGTGTGCTGTTTTAACCTTCTTCAGGGACCGTCCGCAGTCAAATTTGATTCAACTAAAGTAGGAGAACAGACACCCGCCAGCCACCTTTATGCAAAACTAGTTGCATGTCAGTCGGTGGAAACGGTCTCATGTGTGTGGACATTTAAGGTTGGTCGGGGCCACTTCATCCCACAATACCGCCAAATCAAAATAAGACGTTGGTGGTAAGCAGTATCACTATCACCGCCCGGAACTCTCTGTGTTCTACTAGTGCATATCATCTACGCATAGACCTGGCTCGGATGCCATTGTTGGGAAACGATGCATGGAAAACAAAAAAAACTCTACGCACACGCAATGATCTATCCATGGAGATGCATAGCAACGAGGGGAAGAGTGTGTCTACGTACCCTCGTGGACTGTAAGCGAAAGTGTTTAACAATGCGGTTGATGTAGTCGAACTTCTCGCTCCAACCGATCAAGTACCGAACGCACGACACCTCCGCGTTCTGCACATGTTCAGCTCAGAGTCGTCCTCGCCATCTTGATCCAGCTAGCGGGGCGAGGTACTAGATGAGTTCGATCATAATGGCGTGGTGATGGTGGTGGTGAAGCAATCCCACAGGGCTTCGCCTAAGCACTGTGATGATCTAGAACAGAAGAGTAAACTAGAGGCGGAGGGATGCCGACACACGGCGTGGAATAAGCCGTGTCTTGTGTGGAACCCCTCCCCACATATATATAGGTGTGGGAGGGGAAGAGGCAGCCCTAGGGCGCCTCCAATAGGGCCGGCGACCAACCTAGGGTTTTCCTTATGGTGCGCCGCCCCTTCCATATAATGCACAACGGAGAAGGAAAGGGGGGAGGTGTCCCTTCGCTTTCCTTTTTTCCTTCCGGAGATATGGTAAGTGGAGGTGGCGCCTCCCCTTTCCATCTAATTGGGCATGGCTGCCTGAAGGGGGGCGCACCAGCCGATGTGGGCTGGTGTGTTCCCTCTGCATGGCCCAATAAGACCCAATACTCTCCCGATGCCTCCGGAACCCCTTCCGGTATTCTGATCGCTTTCTGGTGCATTCTGAAACCATTCCGGAGATCAAATAGCATCATGATGTATATCAATCTTTACCTCCGAACCATTCCGGAGCTCCTCATCATGTCCATGATCTCAGGGACTCCGGACAACATTCGGTCACCAAAGCACATAACTCATATAATACCAAATCGACATCGAATGTTAAGCATGCGGACTCTACGGGTTCTAGAACTATGTAGACATGACCGAGACACATCTCCGGTCAACAACCAATATCGGAACCTGGATGCCCATATTGGCTCCTACATATTCTACGAAGATCTTTATCGGTCGAACCGTTATGACAACATACGTAATTCCCTTTGTCCATCGGTATGTTACTTGCACTAGATTCGATCATCGGTATCTTCATACCTAGTTCAATATCGTTACTGACAAGTCTCTTTACTCGTTCTGTAATACATCACCTGGTGACCAACTCCTTAGTCATTTGCTTGCAAGCTTATGATGTGTATTACAGAGAGGGCCCAGAGATACCTCTCCGATACTCGGAATGACAAATCCTAATGTCGATCTATGCCAACCCAACAAACACCTTTGGAGATACCTGGAGAGCATATTTATGATCACCCAGTTACTTGTGACGTTTGATAGCACACAAGGTATTCCTCCGGTATCCGGGAGTTGCATAATCTCATAGTCGATGGAATATGTATTTCACATGAAGAAAGCAGTAGCAATAAACTGAACGATCATTATGCTAAGCTAACAAATGGTTCTTGTCCATCACATCATTCTCCTAATGATGTGATCCCGGTATCAAATGACAACACATATCTATGGCTAGGAAACCTTAACCATCTTTGATCAACGAGTTAGTCTAGTAGAGGCTCACTAGGGACACAGTATTTGTTTATGTATCCACACATGTATTTAGGTTTTCGATCAATACAATTCTAGCATGAATAATAAATCTTTATCATAAATAAGGAACTATAAAATAACAACTTTATTATTGCCTCTAGGGCATATTTCCTTCAGCAACACCTTATATTGATGAACAATACACAATACAATGACTCACTTCAACTGAATGTAATCATAACTCAAAACTGAAATCATGATAGAAACTCTATATGATGAATGCCTCCGATAGTGTACCCAATATGTGCAATGATCCGGCGTAGCATATATATCAAAAAACGGACAAGCCATGAAAATATCAAACTAGCCATACTATGACATGCAAGGCAAATGAAAACATGTCTCTAATCATGTAATGTAAAATGATGGTAGTGCATGGCGATATGCTCGGAATAGCTATGAAAATTCCATGTAGGTAGGTATGGTGGCCATTTTGTGGACATGAGGTATTTTACGTGTAGGAGAACAAGAGAAAGTTCTCCCATGGGTTTGGATGTGCCTGCGAAGTTTGCTCCAAGTCCCAATGTGAGAGTGGGCAATTGATGTCTACTACGCAACTTGTGTCCGCAACACACCCAATACAATGGTAAATTGTATAGGTGCACTAGTTCGGCGAAGAGATGGTGATACAAGTGTAGAATGGAGAGTAGATATAGGTTTTTGTAATCTGAAAATATAAAAATTGAAAGGTAGCAAGTGATAAAATGGAGCACAAATGGTATTGCAATACTTAGAAACAAGGCTTAGGGTTCATACCTTCACTAGTGCAATCTCTCAGTAGTGCTAACATAACTGAACCATATAACAATCCCTCACGTGTGACAAAGAATCACTCCAAAGTTTCTATCGGAGAAAGTAGGACGAAAACATGAATCGACCTATGTGCATAGATTACCCCAATGTCACCACGAGTATCCGCAACTTGATTACCAAAACATACATCAAGTGACTCAATAGAATACCCTATTGTCACCACGGGTATCCACATGCAATACATACATCAAGTGATCTCAAAACTTACATTCAATGCAACATAATGAAACCTCAAAGAGCAAGACTCTATTCATCACAACAAAGATAGAGAGGGAAAAACACCATATGATCCGACTATATTAAAAAATCCCATGGTTACAACAAGATTGTGTCGGATCAAGAACACGAGAGAGAGAGAGAGATCAAACCCATAGCTACTGGTACATACCCTCAACCCCAAGGGTTAACTACTCCCCCTCATCATGGAGACCACCGAGATGATGAAGATGGCCTCCAATGATGATTTTCTCCTTCGGTAGGGTGCCAGAGAAGGCCTCCAGATGAGATTGCTTTGGTACAGAGGCTTGTGACGATGGAGCGGATGTTTTAGGTTTATTTTTGGGGTTTTCTATATTTATAGGATTTTTTTTACATTGGTTTGACGTTAGGGGCGCCGGGACCGACAAGCTCAGTAGGCACGCCTTGGGGGGAGGCACGGCCCCCGAGCTTATTGCTCCCCTGGACTTCGTCTGGCCATCTCTGGTACTTAGGAGGTCTCTTTTGGTCCATAAAAAATCACTACAAATTTTCAGCCCAATTCAAGAACTTTTATTTCTGCACACAAAAAACACCATGGTAGTTCTGCTGAAAACATCATCAATCTAGGTTAGTTTTATTCAAATCATATAAACATGCACCAAAACCATATAAAATTGCTATAAACATGGTATGAATACTTTATAAATTATAGATATGTTGGAGACGTGTCAGCATCCCCAAGCTTAATTCCTGCTCGTCCTCGAGTAGGTAAATTATAAAAGAAATAATTTATGAAGGGCGAATGCTAATATAGTGTTTCAATCACTTTTCCGAGCATCATAAACATCAACTCTTTCTCACAGAACTCATCATGATCAAGCAGTAATTGATTCACAGGTTATGGTTCAAACAATGCATTCTCTTAGAACTTAACAACATATGTTCTTAGTCACCAAACAATTTCAATGCATCTTATTTTCAGCAAAGTCTATGTAAGAGCTCCACATACTCAATTAGCATTTAGTCTTCTATGATTGCTAGTACTCAAAGCATATTTTTAGAACAAATAGCATCCATCGAACATAGATAAATATAGCGGTTTAATGTTTCGCCTCCCAACTCATTTGTCATGGAGATATTTTTCAACAATAATAATTCATGATCAAATATATTTGAATGGATATATCACTACTGCAGGATACTGCTAACGCGACACTACGATCAGAGACCCTTTGCCGACACTATGTACGATGCAATAGTCGTAAATGGTTTTGTAAAAAACCCGTCAAAAAGGTGCAAAACATTTGCGATGGGGGAGCCATCAAACACGGTTTAGATTTTAGTTGCGTGTGCAATGTAGGACACACAGTTAATCCATTCAAACTGTCTGCGATAAGGCAGAACAACAGAAACAAGCAACCATAACAATGTGTGTGCGATGCAGGACACATGGTTAATCCATTCAAACTGTTTGCGATGAGGTAGAACAACAGAAACGGGCAGCCATATCAATGTGTGTGCGATATACGACATACGGTTAACTCGGACGAACTGTTCTCGATTAGGGAACACAACAGAAACGATTCAACTTAACAAGATGTGTGTGATATGCGACATACAGTTCACATGGATGAACTGTTTGTGATGAGCCAAAAGAACACAAATGAGTCGTGTAAACAAGATGTGTGTGATACGTGGCAAACAGCCGACTCGGATGGACTGTTTGTGATGAGAAATTACAACATAGATGGTCAATACAGTTACTTCGTGTGCGATTCTGTGTGTACAAAAAACTTTGAAAAATGTAAAGTAGTTGCTTGCGGTGGCGGAGTATCGCACACGATGTGTCTGTGAGTACTCATGTGCGATGATTAGTATGTTACACATACGTTTCCTTATGTTAACATGTGTGTGAATTTGCAATATGGACAGTTAATATGCAAATGCCTTTTGGACATCGAGCACACGCTTAAACTCAATGAACTGTGTACGATCCTAATACTTTCCATGAAAATTTATGAACCTGGGTAACATCATTTGAGTAACATATATATAGTGGTTACACTATTCGACAAAAGGAGGATCTTCGTAACACGGTTTTGACAACCATATCCATATCTATATACTTAACATAGTAACAACTATCACATTTTAAGAGGCTAAGGGACAACAACCATATGGTCCATATCTACATACTTAACATATATAGTCACAAGTAGCACATTTTAAGAGTCTGAGGGCCAACAACCACAACTATCCACTGGAAGCAGCTTGATCACGGCGACTCGGCATCTCATCAATGAAAAGGAAGAGCCCTCCTGTGCCTCGGTAGAGCATGAGTAGAACACTGTCTCCAATTTTCCAATATGGATGCATTGCCAGGAGAAGCGAGAACTTGTTAATTTGAATGGTTCCATTTCTGCGGGAAATGCGGTACCTTGAAATCACTTCGGCATTATTAGCAGGCACAAGTGTAATTCGACCATGCCAGGAAATCGATCCAGGAACTGCTATAGGGGGCAATTTCTATTGACATGTAGAATAAAAAACAATTGTAACATATTGTTGAAGATATATAGTTTATAAGCATCAACATTAAAATAAGAATTTTTTACCAGCATTTTGTGCACACAATTGGTCTTATTCAGTGTGTGCACCATAGGTCTAATTAATCCAATCCAAAATCCAGCATTCATACGCTATGCTATCTCTGTCAGATTATCAACAAAGTTTATGACATGCTTCAAGTCCTTCCAGCAAAATTTGGTACGCTTAGTAACATACATATCGTTCACTATGCATCCAACATATCCTGCTTAAAAGGTGAAAAGGTATTATTTATTCAGAACATGGCAGAAGAATATATAGTGTGCATAAATTGGTAAATAGAATTTGTTACTGCCTAGTAACGGAGTCAGAATATGATATCACAATTGGTTGCTTAAATAGTGATCAATTGGTCGCTTAAATAGTAATATGACAGCATGGAGAAATTTTAAAGGACACTAACCTCGATCAGACTTTATCGGCTAATGATGTTGGGGAAGTAAACATCCATGTTAATTAAACCAGGTTGTGGTGCACCCACTGGAATTTTATTGCCAGCTTTCAGTTCATAACACTTAGACATTTTTCTCCAAAGGACCGCATTAAAATAGGAGTGACCATCTTTATCAAGTTTTACACTAACCATCATTGTAAATCCATGCTGTGTTGTCAATATGACCTCCTGGGAGTCATTAGCAAAGTAAAGCCCAAGATTTCCTTCTACTCCTATTCTTGCACATCAAGGGATGTACTGCTTGAAATGAAAACTAAGATCATAAGTTAGATATATTGAAATAACAGAGCAAGATGCAAATATGGGAGTAACTGATAGAACAGATCCATATATATATAGATGAAAGCAAAGTACAAAAAGATAGAATTAAAAATAAATAATGTAACAAAGATTTGATGCAAATATATAGATAATATAGCAACAGACGGTATATGTTCACAAATTTAGGCCATGCCGACCGTGGTAGGCTGAAATTGAACATACCGAGCGCTCCCTAAAGTCATCCGGAATGGTGAGATAGAACTTCGTTTCCGACTGGCCACGACCACACTTGCTTGATTTGTGCTCACATTGTAGACACATGAATGAACACCCACGAATCAGCTAGAACAAAAATGATTCCACGGTGATTTCCACCGGTTGATTAACAGCGACAGGCGGACTGCGATAAGAGATGAGTGAATATTTCGCTAATTCAGTTGATTACCTTCTCCATGACAAAAATCCCCAGCCCAATCCCGCAGAAAAACCCAGTTGACCAGAGTCTAGAATGTCGGTGCAGATAGGTGGCGGAAAGCGGTAGGGGCGAAATCCGGTGCCGTTTGGAGCGTGACCTACGCCCACCGCCAACAACCGTCGAGCTTAGGGTGCAGAGTTGCGGAGGAGTCCGCGGCAAGTGAGTGGGGACGAAGTGGGCGAGGTTTTTTTCCTTTTGCATGTGTGAGTGAACACACACGGTTCGCAAAGGCGACGGAGATGAATCGTGTGCGATAGTAAACAACTGAGATTGAATGGGAATCCAAATTTCCTTTGTCCTTCATCCATGAGTTTTTTTTCTACGATGAACATAAACCCTGCTAATCACCTGTTCAAATTTGACACTTTTCCAGGTTCAGTTACAATATTTAGGGGATTATGTGCATTTTGTAGGCATTAATGCACATAATTCAAATTTAGACAATCAGTGCATGAAAGGGTGCACACGAATGGTCTCGAAAAACCATACTCATGGTATTTAGTAATTTCTCAAGCCTTTTACAAGGAATGGGGAGAGATTTCAATGGAATGCTTGGCACTAGTCAACCACAAACACGTCATTTACTAGGTTATCAACTATAGAACAATGAAATATGTGCTTGAAAAACATGACGGCTGGCATGGTGCCATGGAATGGCCTCACCTTGCCCTGGTTAAAAGCTGAGAAGGTTTGATTTATGTCGTCAGGCACGCCCTTCATAAATCGAACCATCACCGAGGAAGTTTAATGCTTTCGAGAGGGAAATCACCAAGATTGAAGGGGAATCCAAATTTCTGTCCTAGTTTGTCATTCAATTTTTTCCAACGATCAACATACTGCCTCAAATGCAACGTGTTCGAATTTGACATTTTTCCGAACTCATTTACCATATTTAGGGGATTATGTGCATTTTCTAGGAATTAATTATGCACATAATTCATATTCGAACAATCGGTGCATGAAAAGGTCCACAAGGACAGTCTGGAAATGCTCGTGCTATTTAGTACATTCTCATGCCTTTTACAAGGAATGGGCAGATATTTTAAAGAAACGTGTGGCAATAGTCAACCATAAACTTGTTGTTTAATGGGTTAACAACTATACAAAAATGAAATACATGCTTGGAAAACATGACGCCTGGTGTGGTACAATGGTATGATCTTCACCGTGCCCTGGTAAAAAAGTCGTCATGCACGCCTTTCATAAAACGAACCATCACCGAGGAAGTTTCATGGTTTCGAGGGGGAAATCACCAAGATTGAAGGGGGATCCAAATTTGCTTTGTCCTTTGTCCACGACTTTTTTCTATGATGAACATACAACCTGCAAATCACCGTGTTCAAATTTGGCACTTTTCCGGGTTCATTTGCCATATTTAGGGGATTATGTGCATTTCCTAAGCACTAATGCACAAAATTCAAGTTCAAACAATCGGTGCATGAAAGGGTCCACAAGAACGGCCTGGAAAACCATGCTCATGCCATTTAGTAAATTCTCATGCCATTTACAAGGAATGGACAGATATTTCGATGAAATGTGTGGCAATAGTCAACCACAAATGTTTGTTTGTTAGGTTTTCAACTATAGAAAAAAATGAAATAAAAGCTTAAAAACATGACGCCTGGCATGGTGCCATGGTATGACCTCACCATGCCCTGGTAAAAAATTGAGAAGGTTTGGCTTATGTCGTCATGCACGCCCTTCATAAATCGAACCATCACCAAGGAAGTTCCATGCTTTCGAGAGGGAAATCCCCAAGATTGAAGGGGAACCCAAATTTCCATCCTAGTTTGTCATTTAGTTTTTTCCAACGATCAACATGCCGCCTCAAATGCAACGTGTTCAAGTTTGACATTTTCCCGGGCTCATTTTGCCATATTTAGGGGATTATGTACATTTTCTAGGCATAAATGGACATAATTCAAATTTGAACAATCGGTGCATGAAAAGGTGCACAAGAACTGTCTGGAAAACCATGCTCGTGTTATTTAGTACATTCTCATGCCTTTTACAAGGAATGGGCAGATATTTCAAGGAAATGTGTGGCAATAGTCAACCATAAACGCGTCGTTTACTGGGTTAACAACTATACAAAAAATGAAACACATGGTTGGAAAACATGACGCCTGCATGGTGCCAGGGTATGGCCTCACCATACCCTGGTAAAAATTGGAGAATGTTTTCCTTATGTCGTGATGCCCGCCTTTCATAAATCGAACCATCACCGAGGAAGTTTCTTGGTTTCGAGGGGGACATCACCAAGATTGAAGGGGGGGGGTCCAAATTTCCTTTGTCCTTTGTCCACGAGTTTTTTTTCTATGATGAACATACAACCTGCA
Organism: Triticum urartu; assembly: GCF_003073215.2. Taxonomy (NCBI): domain Eukaryota; kingdom Viridiplantae; phylum Streptophyta; class Magnoliopsida; order Poales; family Poaceae; genus Triticum; species Triticum urartu. Next base: position 145,930,262 of record NC_053026.1, on the reverse strand, counting down.
AATCACTGTGTTCCAATTTGGCACTTTTCCGGGTTCATTTGCCATATTTAGGGGATTATGTGCATTTCCTAGGCATTAATGCGCATAATTCGAGTTCAAACAATCGGTGCATGGAAGGGTCCACAAGAATGGCCTAGAAAACCATGCTCGTGCCATTTAGTAAATTCTCATGACTTCTACAAGGAATGGACAGATATTTCGATGAAATGTGTGGCAATAGTCAACCACAATGTTTGTTTGTTGGGTTTTCAACTATAGAAAAATGAAATAAATGCTTAAAGACATGATGCCTGGCATGGTGCCATGGTATGACCTCACGATGCCCTGGTAAAAATTTGAGAAGGTTTTTCTTATGTCGTCATGCACGCCCTTCATAAATCGAACAATCATCGAGGAAGTTCCAGGCTTTTGAGAGGGAAATCCCCAAGATTGAAGGGGATTCCAAATTTTCTTTGTTCTTTGTCCTGGAGTTTTTTTCTATGAGGAACAAACACCCTGCAAATCACCATGTTCAAATTTGGCATTTTTCCAGGCTCATTTACCATATTTAGGGGATTATGTGCATTTTCTAGGCATTTAGCGCATATAAATCCAATCCAACTACATGTGCATGGGTGTGATGTGAGGGACATGGATTGTCGTTCGATCGCGGCTCATCCTATGTTGCACACGCGCGATCCGAGTGGCTGGGGTTCCGGCCAATCATAACGCAACACACGATAGGCTCAGCGCACATTGTTTCCGGAAGCAACGGAGATGAACAGTGTGCGATAATGAACGAGCAAAATTGTAAGGGAAGCCAAATTTCTGTTGTGGTTTGTCGTTGAGCTCTTGAATACCACTGCACTGTACGGCTGCCCGGCCCCTCCGGCCCAAAGCTCTCTCCACGCGCCGTCCATGGCACCATGGTGCACAGTAATTGGTAAGGAAGCGATGGCATTCTGCCGCACCGCGTTCCTCGCCGCCCGCGACCGCACACATGGTAAGGAAGCGATGGCATCTCGCTTCGCCGAGTTCATCACCGCCGGCGGCCAGATAGTTACATGGGTGGACTTTGAGGCTGCCATGGCCGAATGTGTGGTGGATCTAGAGGCGGCCAAAGCCACACAGAAGGAGAAGAAAAGGCAGAAAGCAGTCAAGAAAAGAGAGTGCCGCCTCCACAAGAAAAAAGAGGCCGCACACCATGGTGAGGAGAGCTTGGCGGAGATCGAAGCACGGTGGGCTGCCATCTACAAGGCCGAGAGGGAGAACGCCAGCGTCTGGCCAGCATGCCCCGATGGTAGCATGTGAGAAGTAGTTTAAGTTTGTAGTATTAAAGCAAATTACCAGTAGTACTTTAAGTTTGTACTATTAATGTACAGTGTCGGTAAAAGCATCCTTCGAGGCCTTTGAGCGTTGATTAGCATGTGTGCCCGTGTTTTTTTGCGTTAATCATTAGAAGATCACAAAACACACGGTTTCTATGTCATATCCATCTGTGTTTTTGGCGTTAATGACACATGAGTCATTTACCTGTGCGATGTTTCCTAATAAAGCAGACGTACCATTAATCAAGTACATGTGTACATTTTTTGGAGACGGGATTTGCCAACTTTTTTTTCTCGCACACGAGTATTTTACGCGCTTCGGCTGTGTTGTGTGTTTCCCCCGCCAAAGTTTCAAGTTTTGCAGCAAAATTTCCATTAGGCGTGCGATTCAGAATTTATTCCTCCAACCACATCCCCACCCTCTGTATCCCCCCTCGCGCCTTCCCCTACCGGCATCTCAAACCGCCGCCGCCGCAACCACAGCTTCAACCACATCTACATTCTACTCGGATCCAGTCAGGTAACCCACCGATCTCTTTCACGTCCCTGCCCTGATTGCTTAAATGGCGCCTGCAAAACATCCTCGTGCCTCCAAATCCCCCCCCCACCAGGAGCTAATGGAGGTCCATCGCATGATGGCCGCTGTGCGTGTTGACCCAGAGGAACACCTCGCCTCCACCGCCGCCGACGACATGTTGTAGGCTCTGGCCTAGATGAAGTCCCCCAGCGACTACCCCCCAGGACTTAACAGGTAAGATCTAACCAGCTAAATCTTACCAATACCACTTGCAACGGCTATGATTTGTATGGTTGATGTATTAAGCATGTTCGTGCCTTGTTTATTTCAGTACTCACACTGTGTGATGTTCAACTATTACCGTGTCCACCTCAATTTCACCATTACCAGCAACAAACTTACAATACATGACTCGGGATATCACTAGAGATGCTGCCCATTTGCTATTGTTAGTGGATGCTAACCCTGTTGTACTTAACATGCCTATCCATGTACTTATGCAGGGTCATAATGACTGATGCTTTTGTTTGCCCTCGAGGTGAGCTGCATCTCATATCTTACAGTATTTCACATAATGTGTGCAATTACAGTTTAACTTCGACCATTTACTGGTTGCCTGTAGGTACACATATCAGTGGCGCTGATCCACGCTTCAACCCAGAGGAACAGCTCGCCTCCGCCATCGCTGACTTTGGGCGGGCTTTGGCCAAGATGAAGTTACCCAGCAACTACCTCTCAGGACCTATCAAGTATGTACTCACCAGTTCAATCTTACCAATACCTGTTGCAATTAATGGCTATGTTCTGTACGGTCAATGTATTAAGCATGTTCTAGTAAACATGCCAAACATGTTTTTGCTACTTTCCCTACCTTTTTATAGACATCTGGGACATTCTCTGCTCTGGCAGCACCTGCCTTGTGGTGTTTAACTCTGCCAATTTCATTTTTATCAGTACCGGTTTCAATGGCCATTAAGTGTGCTGCAATTAACAGTTGAATCCATTTTTAAATAGTTGTATTTCAATGGCTACAAACTTACAAAACATGACTTAGGATGATGTTAAGCCTGTTGAAATTACCAGTTGTATCCATTTTTTAATCTGTCCATTTGCTACAATGCTACTCTCCGCAAGGAAGATATACTAGAGTTGCTGCCCATTTGCTATTTTTAGTGGATGCTAACCCTGCTGTACTTAACATGCCGGTCCATGTACTTACACAGGGTCATAATGGCCGATGCTTTTGTTTGCCGTCGTGGTGAGCTGCATCCCATGTCTTACAATATTTCACATAATTTGTGCAATTGCAGTTTTACTTCTACCATTTACTGGTTGCCTATAGGTACACATGTCAGTGGCACTGATCCACCCTTCGACCCGGAGGAACAGCTCGCTTCTATCGTCGCTGACTTTGGGCGGGCTCTGGCCAAGATGAAGTGCCCCAGCAACTACCTCTCATGACTTACCAAGTATGTACTCACCAGTTCAGTCTTACCAATACCAGTTGCAATTAATAACTATGTTCTGTATGGTCAATGTATTAAGCATGTTCTAATAAACATGCCTAACACGTTTTTGCTACTTTCCCTACCTTTTTGTAGACATCTGGGCCATTATTTGCTCTGGCAGCACCTGCCTTGTGATGTTTAACTCTGCCAATTGCATTTTTATCAGTACTGGTTTCAATGGCCATTAAGCCTGTTGCAATTAATAGTTGAATCCATTTTTAAACAGTTGTATTTCAATGGCTACAAACTTACAAAACATGACTTAGGATGCTGTTAAGCCTGTTGCAATTAGCAGTTGTATCCATTTTTTAATCTGTCCATTTGCTACCATGCTACTCTCCGCAATGAAGATATACTAGAGATGCTACCCATTTGCTATTTTTGGTGGATGTTAACCCTGTTGTACTTAACATGCTTGTCCATGTACTTACGCAGGGTCATAACAGCCGATGCTGTTGTTTGCCGTCGAGGTTAGCTACATCCCATGTCTTACAGTATTTCACATAATTTGTGCAATTGCAGTTTAACTTCTACCATTTACTGGTTGCCTGTAGGTACACATGTCAATGGCACTGATCCACGCTTCGACCTAGAGGAACAGCTTGCCTCCGTCGCCGCTGACTTTGGGCGGGCTCTGGCCAAGATGAAGTGCCCCAGCAACTACCTCTCAGGACTTACCTAGTATGTACTCACCAGTTCAATCTTACCAATACCAGTTGCAATTAATGGCTATGTTTTGTATGGTAGATGTATTAAGCATGTTGTAGTAAACATGCCTAACACATTTTAGCTATTCTCCCTACCTTTTTATAGACAACTGGGCCATTATCTGCTCTGGCATCACCTGCCCTGTGATGTTTAACTCCACCAATTGCATTTTTATCAGTACTGGTTTGAATGGCCATTAAGCCAGTTGTAATTAACAGTTGTATCCATTTTTAAAGAGTTGTATTTCAATGGCTACAAACTTACAAAACATGAATTAGGATGTTGTTCAACCTGTTGCAATTAACAGTTGTATCCATTTTTTAATCCGTCCCTTTGCTACCGTGCTACTCTTTCGAAATGAAGATATCACTACAAATGCTGTCGTTTTATTTCCATTTGCTATTTTTGGTGGATGTTAACCCTGTTGTAGTTAAAATTGGTTTTCCATGTGCTTACACTGGGCTACAATGGGCGATGCTGTTGTTTGCCGTCGAGGTTAGCTGCATCCCATGTCTTATACACCATCTATTCCTAAATATAAGTATTTTTAGAGATTCTAATATAGACTACATAAGGAGCAAAATGAGTGAATCTATATTCTAATCTAAACTATATCTATAATTCTATATACATATGTATGTAGTTCATATTGAAATCTAAAAAAAATACTTGTACTTAGTAACATAGGTGGTTGTATTTTACATCATTTGTGCAATCTCAGTTTAGCTTCTAACATTTACTGGTTGCTTGTAGGTACATATATGAGCGGTATGTATCCACTCTTTGATCCCTTTTGCGTATGGGGCAATGAGATATTCATGAACAAGCGTCAAGTGAGGAAACTAAGAAATATTGTTATGCAAAAGAAACAGGTGATTGGAATTAAGCTCTTTATTTACACTTTGTCAAAGGCAACAGTGAACTTTAGGATGGTAAGTAACGTGGGGCCTTTTCCCCCCTGCCCACAACGAGTTACTCTATTAGGCCTCAGTATCTGATATTTTTCTATTTTCAGTGGTTTCCGAAGCTATTTATTGATGATTACCTTGCAAACTACATGGCCGGAGTGGAGGCAACTAAGGTTAAAGTATATAATTCATGCTACCATGATAATGCTCTTGAAGTCATCCTGAAGGCGGTGAAGGATGGGCAGGCGATCGTCACAAGGGGTTGGACAAAATTGGTTCGTGCCTATGGCATGCAGGAAGGCACATTATGTGCATTCCGCTTCTTCAACACCATCGGTAGTCAAAATGATTTATACTTGTCTCTTCACCTTTACCGCATTTAAATACTCTGGTTCATCATAGTTAATTGCTGCCTAATCCTGTAATTACTGAACATATTGTACTGACAATTTTATTTATGGATTCATTGTTGAACCATTGTGCTGAGAGTTTGAATTGCTCGTTTCATATTTCAAAATTTCCAATTCGAATAATAAATTACAGGCAAAAATAAAAAGAGAGCAGTTGGTCATGGAACTTTGCAAACGGTTCTGGCAGTAAAAGCGCTTGTGATGGATAGCCCAATGCCACATAGTTTTCTACATCAAATCATGTGTGATGTAGTTAATGAAAGAAAACAGTTAACCAAGGAAGAGCGTGTGTGATAGTTACACCTTTCACACACGACCGTATACATAAAACTGTCTGGGATGTACATACGAATGGAAACATTTTCCCTGGATTAACTGTGTGGGATGTACATAAGAACGAAAACGTATTCCTTGGATTGACTGTGTGTGATATACATATGAACGGAAATACTTTTCTGGGATTCACCATGTGGGATGTACATACCTACGGAAATGTTTTTCTCGGATTACCGTGTGGGATGTACATACCTATGGAATGATTGGGTTTCGATGCCTTGCCCGATCGCACACGGCCCTAGCATGTGTCCCAGGAGGGCCTATCCCCGACGATTTCTGGGTCGTGTGGGAAGGTCCCCTATCTCCCACACTCACTTGGCGACGGTTCCAAATGTCATCGCGGAAAGGGGTTAAAAATTGTTTGTATAGCACCGACGCGCACCGGTGTATGTGTCTGGATCTTTCCCCACCACATGATGTTCGCCAAGTAAAGAATAGGTTGGAATAACAAATTGACTCAACAAAAATAAAATTATTAGAATAAGTAAAAGATAAGCCCTTCGCAGAGGGAAGCATGAATTTGCAGAGGTGCCAAAGCTCGTTGCTTAAAACAAAGATGAATACATTTTGAGTGGTGTACTTTTCCCATCAACGTCACGACTAAGGAATTCAGTTTCTTCCATGGTAAACACATTATTGGCGGTTTCCATGCAGAAATGAAAAGTTTAACTCCCCCTCAACCATTCAAACACAAGCCATGGCTAGCCGAATTCACGGTTGCCCTCCAAACAATCAACTTTCTAGGTGGAGTTTGTTTTTATTATATATTTTTTCTTTTTGATTGACGGGACTGGGCATCCCAATTACCAACCTCTCTTGTGCAAGGACAAGTGAATAAACAACCATCATGAGAATAGCCCACTTAGCATGGAAGATATTGACCGCCCCATTGCTCCATGAGCGGTACGGGCACACAAAATAGATGTTTATTTGAAGGTTTTATAGATGGCACATGCAAATTTACTTGGAATGGCAGTGTAATACCGTATATAGGTAGGTATGGTGGATACTCATGGAAGAAACTTGGCTAAGGGATTTTGGATGCACAAGCATTATTCCCGCTTAGTACAGAAATTTTTGGCTAGCAAAAGATTCTAAACAACCATGACATGTTGGAGGATCCATAACAATATAACTTATATGCAAATATACCCAAACATAACTCATTACGTTGTCTTCCTTGTCCAACTTCAACTAATTTTCTCAAGTTTGAAAATAATTAATGGGTATTCACAATCATAAAAGATGTCCAAGATAATATATTTGTATGTGAAAGTTCTCTTCCATATACTAATCATTCATGAATTGTTGTATGACCAATATTGTGATTGTCAGACTTCAATAGATTTTACTTTCTAAACCCAATGCGAAAAAAAACACTAGGCATGATACAAGCATATGAGGCACATACAATTTCATCTTTATGATATTCAATTCATTTAACAATTTACTCTTAGGATACAAGTGAAGAATGAGAGTAAATGGTGAATTACTCCAAAAAGATGTAAGTGAATATCAAATGAGTAGTTAAATAATTAAGTAGCTATGTGAGGCCTCTCTCTCATTCAAAAACCTTTAGATCTAACTATTTTTATTAAAACATCAAACAAAAATAAAGGGCACTCCAAGAATAGCACATGTCATGTGAACAAATAAAAACTTAGGCTCAACCAAAACTAACCGATAGTTGTTGATGAAGAAAGGTGGGATTCCTACGGGGGCATCCCAAAGCTTAGATGATTGAGACTTGTTGGAATATTAACTTGGTATTCCTTGGGCATCCCCAAGCTTGAGCTCTTGTGACTCCTTAATTCATTTCATATCACGGTTTCTCCTAAATCTTAAAAACTTCATCCACACAAAACTCAACAAGAACTCATGAGATAAGTTATTATAAATCAACTCAAACCCTTAACATTCTCCACTGTAGCAAATCACTAAAATTATAATTTGACATTGCATACTAAATATCTCAACATATTTAATAGTCCTATCCTCAAATAGAATCATTAAGCAAACAAACATAAGCAAACAATGGAAACATAACATCAATCTGTCTGAATTGAACAGTCTGTAAAGGATGAAGAAAGATTGATAAATATTTAACTCCAAAAATCCTGAACAAATACCACACTACAGAACATTTATCATAGCTTATTGTGTTAAAATTTCAAGATTTTATCATGTTCTGATTATTCAGGAATATTCAAGACTTAACACAAAACTTTCTGTTTTCGAACATCAACATGTAGACTTGGAAACTCGGCATGGTAAAGGCTATACTTGTAACTTTTATTAAACAAAAGATACAAAACACTATTCTAAATAACAGCAAGCAAATGTCAACAAAACAAAATGACGCTCCTAGCAAAACTCATATCATGTGACGAATAAAAATATAGCTCCAACTAAGGTTACTAATAATGTTGAAGACGAAAGAGAGGTCATCCCCAAGCTTGGACGCTTGGGTCTTACTTGAATATTACCTTGGGGTGTCTTGGTCATACCCTAGCTTAGGGTCTTGCCACTCCTTATTCTCCTCATATCGATATCTCACCCAAAACTTGAAAACTTCAATCACACAAAACTTAACGGAACTTCGTGAGATAGGTTAGTATGACAAAGAGCAAATCATTCACTTTGGTACTGTCAAGACAAGATTCATAATTGTTCTAACACAATGCCTATTGTAATCTATCATTTCCACAATCTATAGTGACCAATATAAGCCATAGAAACTATAAAACAAGCAAACTATGCATTGAAAACCGAATATGTCAAAAACAAAACATTCTGTAATGATCTGAACATAGCCATACTTCTGTAACTCCAAAAATTCTAAAAAATTAGTACAACGTATACAATTTGTATATAAACCATGTGTAAAAATTTCATAATTTTATTGCATCCATGTGAATTATTTTAATACTAGCACTGGGCGCAAAAGTTTTTTTCTTTGCACAGAATCAATTCAAGTATCATCCAAATCATCCCAAAGGCTTTACTTGGCACATTATTAAAAGAAAAGCTATAAAACATGATTACTATAGTAGCTCAATCATGTGAACACACAAAAATAGTAGGGGTAAATATTCTTTTGTCTCCCAACAAGCACTTTTCTTTAATACCTTTTTAGCTAGGCGTGATGATTTGAATGATGTCACATAAAAGTAAAGAATTGAGACATAATGGGAGAATCATGAAGTATATATCAAAGAAATTTAATCCTAACCCACTTCCTATGCATAGGGATTTTGTGAGAAAACAACTTATGGGAGAAAGAATCAACTAGCATAGGAAGGCAAACCAGGCATGACTTCAAAACTTTCAACACATAGAGAGGAAACTTGATATTATTGATATATATATATAAAAGCAAATTTTCCTATCTCATAATAATTTTCAGTAGCATCATAACTGAATTCAAGAATATAACTATCACATAAAGCATTATTTTTAGGATCCACATGCGTAAAAAATTATTACTCTCCACATGAGCAAATTTCTTCTCATCAATAATAGTGGGATCAAACTCAACAAAATAACTATCATGAGATACTTGATTGGCATAATCAATTTGAGCATGAAAATGATGATGACAAGATTCATGGTTATTATTATTCTTTATATCGTAAGTGTCTCCGCAATAATTATCATAGATAGCAACTTTGTTATCATAATAATCAATTGAAAACTCTTCCAAAGTAGTGGATTCAACATTAAATAAAGTCACGGCCTCTACAAATCCACTTTTATCATTACAATAAGATTCAACACCCTCCAACATAGGGGATAATTACTTCCTAGAGTTAACACTCTTCCAAACCCACTTCCAGCATTGTAATTATCATAAATAGGAGGCATGCTATCATCATAATAAATTTGCTCATCAAAACTTGGGACTAAAAATATTATCTTCATCAAATATAGCATCCCCAAGCTTAGGGATTTGCATATTAGCATAATGGATATTCATAGCAAGCATACTAACAACATTGCAATCATGCTTATCATTCCAGGATTTTATGCCAAACATTTTATTAAATTCTTCTTCTAACACTTTGGCACAATTTTCCGGTCCATCATTTTCAAGAAAAACATCATAAAGGTAAATCATTTGATGCAATTTCAATTCCATTTTTAGTAGTTTTCTTTTATAAACCAAACTAGTGATGAAAAAGAAACTAAAAAAATTCATTTACAAGATCTAAAGATGTAACTTCAATCACTCAACTCCCCGGCAACGGCGCCAGAAAGAGCTTGATGTCTACTACACAAAATTTATTATTGTAGAAGTTGTTTGGCCTCCATGTGCAGAGTTTTGTAGGACAACAACAAATTTCCCTCAGGTGGATGACCTAAGGTTTATCAATCCGTGGGAGGTGTAGGATGAAGATTGTCTCTCTCAAGAAACCCTGCAATCAAATAGAAAGAATCTCTTGTGTCCCCAACACACGCAATATAATGGTAAATTGTATAGGTGCGTTAGTTCGGAGAAGAGATGGTGGTACAATTTTATTATGGATAGTAGATATACATTTTTGTAATCTGAAAAAATATAAAAACAACAAGTTTGCAAGTGATAAAATGGAGCACAAATGGTCTTGCAATGCTTAGAAACAAGGCCTCGGGTTCATACTTTCACTAGTGCAATCTCTCAATAGTGCTAACATAATTGAACTATATAACAATCCCTCATGTGCAACAAAGTATCACTCCAAAGTTTCTATTGGAGAAAGTAGGACGAAAACGTGCATAAACCTATGTGCCTAGATTACCCCAATGTCACCACGGGAATCTGCAAGTTGATTACCAAAACATATATCAAGTGACTCAATAGAATACCCCATTGTCACCACAGGTATCCACATGCAAGACATACATCATGTGATCTCAAATCTAATATTCAATCTAACATAACAAAACCTCACGGAGCAAGACTCAATTCATCACAACAATATAGAGAGGGAAAAACACCATATGATCCGACTATATTAACAAAGCCCATAGTTACATCAAGATCGTGCCAGATCAAGAAAATGAGAGAGAGATCATAAACATAGCTACTAGTACATACCCTCAGCCCCGACGGTGAACTACTCCCTCCTTGTGATGGAGACCACCGGGATGATGAAGATTGACTCCGGTGATGATTTCCCCCTCCGGTAGGGTGCCAGAGAAGGCCTCGAGATGAGATCGCTTACATACAGAGGCTTGCGGCAGCGGGGCAGAAGTTCTAGGTTTCTTTCTGGGTGTTTCTATATTTATAGGAATTTTTGGCGCCGATTTCACGTCAGGGGGGTCCACAAGCGACTGACAAGCTCAGTAGGGACTCCCCTGATGACCCATAAGTATAGGGGATCAATCGTTGTCCTGTTGATAACTAAGCGTGTCGAACCCAACGAGGAGCAGAAGGAAATGACAAGTGGTTTTTGACAAGGTATTTAGTCAGTAACATGTAGTTTGATAGAAGGATAATTTGTAACGAGCAAGTAATGGTAACGGTAAACAAAGTGTAGCAAAGTATCCAATCCTTTTGTGGCAAAGGACAGGCCAAAACGGTCTCTTATGATAAGCAAAGCGTTCTTGAGGTACACAGGAATTTCATCTAGTCACTTTATCATGTTGGTTTGATTCATGTTCGCTACTTTGATAATTTGATATGTGGGTGGACCGGTGATGACCCACAATTATAGGGGATCTATCATAGTCCTTTCGGTAAGTAAGAGTGTTGAACCCAAGGAGGAGCAGAAGGAAATGACAAGCAGTTTTCAGCAAGGTATTCTCTGCAAGCACTGAAATTATGGGTAACAGATAGTTGTGTGATAAGATAATTCATAATGGGTAACAAGTAACAAAAGTAACTAAGGTGCAGCAAGGTGGCCCAATCCTTTTTGTAGCAAAGGAAAAGCCAGGATGAACTCTTATATAAAGAAAAGCGCTCCCAAGGACACATGGGAATTGTTGTCAAGCTAGTTTTCATCATACTCATATGATTCGCATTCGTTACTTTGATAATTTGATATGCGGGTGGACCGGTGGTTGGGTGCTATCCTTCCTTGGACAAGCCTCCCATTTATGATTAACCCCTCTCGCAAGCATCCGCAACTATGAAAGAAGAATTAAGATAAATCTAACCATAGCATGAAATATATGGATCCAAATCAGCCCCTTACGAAGCAACGCATAAACTAGGGTTTAAGCTTCTGTCACTCTAGCAACCCATCATCTACTTATTACTTCCCAATGCTTTCCCCTAGGCTAAAATTAAGATAAATCTAACCATAGCATGTAGTCGACGTTCAAATAACACCACTAGAGGAGAGACAACATACATCTCATCAAAATATCGAATGAATACCAAATTCACATGATTACTTATAACAAGACTCCTCCCATGTCCTCAGGAACAAACGTAACTACTCACAAAGCATATTCATGTTCATAATCAGAGGAGTATTAATTATCGTTAAGGATATTAACATATGATCTTCCACCAAATAAACCAACTAGCATAAACTACAAGGATTAATCAACACTACTAGCAACCCACACGTACCAATCTGAGGTTTTGAGACAAAGATCGGATACAAGAGATGAACTAGGGTTTGAGAGGAGATGGTTCTGGTGAAGATGTTGATGGATATTTACCCCCTCTCGATGAGAGGATCGTTGGTGATGACGATGGCTTCGATTTCCCTCTTCGGGAGGGAAGTTTCCCCGGCAGAACAGCTCCGCCGGAGCCCTAGATTGGATCTGCCCAAGTTCGGCCTCGAGACGGTGGTGCTTCATCCTGAAAGCTTCCTATTGATTTTTTCCAGGTCAAAACACATCATATAGCAGAAGATGGGCATTGGGGGCCTGCTAGGTGGCCCACAAGGCAGGGGGCGTGCCTAGGGGGTAGGGTGCGCCCCCCACCCTTGTGGATGGCAGGTGGCCCCCTCTGGTGCTTTCTTCGCCCAATATTTTTTATATATTCCAAAATAATTCTCCGTGAAGTTACATGACTTTTGGACTTGTGCAGAATAGGTCTCTAATATTTGCTCCTTTTCCAGTCCAAAATTCCAGCTGCTGGCATTCTCCCTCTTCATGTAAATCTTCTAAAATAAGAGAGAAAAGGCATAAGTATTGTGATATAATGTGTAATAACAACCCATAATGCAATAAATATCTATATAAAAGCATGATGCAAAATGGACGTATCAACTCCCCCAAGCTTAGACCTCGCTTGACCTCAAGCGAAGGCTGAAATCGAAAAATATGTCCACATGTTTAGAGATAGAAGTGTCGATAATATAAAATACGGACACGAGGGCATCATGATCATCTTTAGAACAACAACATATATTGTCATATAATTTCTTATGCTAAAGTAACAATTCATTCACAAGGTAAAGTGTGAATCAGAAACTTCATTGAAAACTAACAAACTATGATCTCAGCCATTGAAGCAATTGCAATTTATCATAACATCATAAAGAGTCAATATAAGATCTTTTCAGCAAGTCCACATACTCAACTATCATTTAGTCTTTCACAATTGCTAACACTCACGCAATACTTATGGGTACAAAGTTTCAATAGGACATAGAGAAAGATAGGGGCTTAAAGTTTCACCTCCCAACCTTTTACCTCAAAGGTAATGTCAACAATAATACTTTATGATAACCTACATCCGAGTGGATATATATCTAGATCTCTCCAACACATAGCGCTTGCCAAAAGAAAAGGTGTAAAAAGGAAAGGTGAAGATCACCATGACTCTTGTATACGGGTAGAAGATAAAAGTAAAAGATAGACCCTTCGCAGAGGGAAGCAGAGGTTGTCCTGCGCTTTTATGGTTGGATGCACAAAATCTTAATGCAAAAGAACGTCACTTTATATTGCCGCTTGTGATAAAAAACTTTATTATGCAGTCCGTCGCCTTTATTTCTTCCATATCACATGTTCGTATAAAACTTATTTTCTTCACACTAATAGATCATACATATTTAGAGAGCAATTTTTATTGCTTGCACCGAGGACAACTTACTTGAAGGATCTTACTCAATCCATAGGTAGGTATGGTGGATTCTCATGGAAAAACTGGTTTAAGGGATGTTTGGAAGCACAAGTAGTATCTCTACTTGGTTCAAAGGATTTGGCTAGCATAAGAGAGAAAAGCAAGCTCAACATGTTGGAGGATCCATGACAATATAACTTGTATTCAGATATAAGCAAACATAACTCATTATGTTGTCTTCCTTGTCCAACATCAACCTTTTAGCTCGTCATATTTTAACGAGTGTCACAATTACAAAAGATGTCAAAGATAGTATATTTATATGTGAAGCCTCTCTTTCTTTATTACTTCCTATTAATTGCAACAATGACCAAAACTATGTTTGTCAACTCTCAACAAATGTTATCATCATACTCTTTATATGTGAAGTCATTACTCTCCATAAGATCACTATATGATCTTTTTATTTCTTTCCTTTCTTTAATTCCCTCAAGATCATAGCAACATAGCAATGCCCTCAACTAAAAACTACTCTTTATTATATATAACTCACGAACTTGATTACATAGATAGATCTCAAAACAAAACTCAAAGCTAGATCATACAAATTTTTTATTCTACTAGATCAAGATATAACCAAAAGGATCGAACTAAGAAAAATGATAAAGATAAAGGTGTGATGGTGATACGATACCGGGACACCTCCCCCAAGCTTGGCAGTTGCCAAGGGGAGTGCCCATACCCATGTGTATATGTCTCTATCTTCGGAGGTGGTGATGATGGAGTTGTTGATTGATGTCTACTACACAACCTTCTTCTTGTAGACGTTGTTGGGCCTCCAAGTGCAGAGGTTTGTAGGACAGTAGAAAATTTCCCTCAAGTGGATGACCTAAGGTTTATCAATCCGTAGGAGGCGTAGGATGAAGATGGTCTCTCTCAAGCAACCCTGCAACCAAATAACAAAGAGTCTCTTGTGTCCCCAACACACCCAATACAATGGTAAATTGTATAGGTGCACTAGTTCGGCGAAGAGATGGTGATACAAGTGGTATATGGATGGTAGATAAAGGTATTTGTAATCTGAAAATATAAAAACAGCAAGGTAACTAATGATAAAAGTGAGCGAAAACAGTATTGCAATGCGTTGAAACAAGGCCTAGGGTTCATACTTTCGCTAGTGCAAGTTCCCTCAACAATGATAACATAATTGGATCACATAACTATCCCTCAACATGCAACAAAGAGTCACTCCAAAGTCACTAATAGCGGAGAACAAACGAAGAGATTATGGTAGGGGTACGAAACCACCTCAAAGTTATTCTTTCCAATCAATCCGTTGGGCTATTCCTATAAGTGTCACAAACAGCCCTAGAGTTCGTACTAGAATAACACCTTAAGACACAAATCAACCAAAACCCTAATGTCACCTAGATACTCCAATGTCACCTCAAGTATCCATGGGTATGATTATACGATATGCATCACACAATCTCAGATTCAACTATTCAACCAACACATAAAACCTCAAAGAGTGCCCCAAAGTTTCTACCGGAGAATCACAACGAAAACGTGTGCCAACCCCCATGCATAGGTTCATGGGCGGAACCCGCAAGTTGATCACCAAAACATACATCAAGTGAATCACGTGATATCCCATTGTCACCACAGATACGCACGGCAAGACATACATCAAGTGTTCTCAAATCTTTAAAGACTCAATCCGATAAGATAACTTCAAAGGGGAAACTCAATCCATTACAAGAGAGTAGAGGGGGAGAAGAAACATAAGATCCAACTATAATCGTATCACCTCAAGAACACGAGAGAGAGAGAGAGATCAAACACATAGCTACTGGTACATACCCTCAGCCCCGAGGGAGAACTACTCCCTCCTCGTCATGGAGAGCACCGGGATGATGAAGATGGCCACCAGAGAGGGATTGCCCCCTCCGGCAGGGTGCCGGAACGGGTATAGATTGGCTTTCGGTGGCTACGGAGGCTTCTGGCGGCGGAACTCCCGATGTATTGTGCTCCTGGATGTTTTTAGGGTATATGGAGATATATAGGTGGAAGAAGTACATCAAGGTGGCCACGAGGGGCCCACGAGGGTGGAGGGCGCGTCCTAGGGGGGTGGGCACGCCCCCCTGCCTCGTGGCCTCCTCGTAGATCCCTTGACGTGCACTCCAAGTCATCTGGGCTTCTTCTGATCCAAAAATAAGTCCCGTGAAGTTTCAGGTCAATTGGACTCCGTTTGGTTTTCCTTTTCTGCGTTATTCTAAAACAAGGTAAAAACAGAAACTGGCACTGGGCTCTGGGTTAATAGGTTAGTTCCGAAAATCATATAAAATAGCATATAAATGCATATAAAACATCCAAGGTTGATAATATAATAGCATGGAACAATCAAAAATTATAGATACGTTGGAGACGTATCATTGATGAAGTAGGCTTGTCATCCATCTTCCAAGGCATAGGCCCACCGTCATAGAAAGATGAACGAGTCTCCGAGATCCTCAAATCTGCAGTCAAACTCGTCCTCTTAAATCTGTATTCATACTCACAGTTTTGGTTTTGCAGGTCATAGATCTGGGCTTGGAGATGCTCGATTTTCTCATGAAGCTTGAAGATGGCCTCCCCGATGTTCTTGGTGTCCAGCTTGTGATTGTTGGCGAACTCTGATAGTGGCTTGAAGCTACGTCGGTATTTCCCCAAAGAGGAAGGGATGATGCAGCACAACGATGGTAGGTATTTCCCTCAGTGATGAAACCAAGGTTATCGAGCCAGTATGAGAAGCAAGCAACAACACGTAAACGGCACCTGCACACAAATAACAAATACTCGCAACTCGACGTATTAAAGGGGTTGTCAATCCCTTTCGGGAAACGGCGCTAGAAATTGGCAAGCGGACGTGAATAAATTGTAGTAGATTGATAGATCGAATGCCAAATAAAATAAATAAGAATAAATTGCAGAAAGGCATTTTTGTATTTTTGGTTTAATAGATCTGAAAATAAAAGGCAAATAAAATAGATCGCAAAGGCAAATAATATGAGAAAGAGATCCAGGGGCCGTAGGTTTCACTATTGGCTTCTCTCGAGAGAAATAGCAAACAGTGGGTAAACCAATTACTGTTGGGCAATTGATAGAACTTCAAATAATCATGACAATATCCCGGCAATGATCATTACATAGGCATCACGTCCAAGATTAGTAGACCGACTCCTGCCTGCATCTACTACTATTACTCCACACATCGACCACTATCCAGCATGCATCTAGTGTATTAAGTTCATGGAGAAACGGACTAATGCAATAAGAATGATGACATGATGTAGACAAGTCTATTTATGTAGAAATAGACCCCATTGTTTTATCCTTAGTAGCAACGTTACATACGTGTCGGTTCCCCTTCTTTCATTGTTATCAAGCACTGTAAGATCAAACCCACTACAAAGCACCTCTTCCCATTGCAAGATAAATAGATCAAGTTGGCCAAACAAAATCCAAATATCAGAGAAGAAATACGAGGCTATAAGCAATCATGCATATAAGAGATCAAAGAAACTCAAATAACTTTCATGGATAAAAAAGAGATAGATCTGATCATAAACTCAAAGTTCATCGGATTCCAACAAACACACCGCAAAAGAATTACATCATATGGATCTCCAAGAGACCATTGTATTGAGAATCAAACGAGAGAGAGGAATCCATCTACACTATAAAAAAGACACATCCATGACATTTTGGGCCGAACAAATTTTTTTCTGTCATACTTATGACACTTCTATGACAATAATTGTGACAAAACCCGGTATCATCATAGATGTGGTGGGGTCCTACTTCTATGACAAAAAATCATGACAGAAAATGGGCTTTTTGTCCTAGGCGGGCCAGAGACGCAGCTGCATGACATTCTTTGGGCCGTCCATGATGGAAAAAACCATGGTAGAAGCGAGGGCTCGGAAAATATCGGGGAGTTCCCGGTTAGGGTGGCTGGTCGGGGGCCGAGCGATGCGCGTTTCTCTCGTAAATACGCGTGTGTGTGCGAGGCATTGGCTCTAACTGAACCCGAGCGAGGCGTTGGGCTCTAACTGAACACGAGCGATTGCACTACAGGCTACGCGTTACTGAACCCGAGCGATCGATCGATGGCTGTTAACTGAACCCGCTTGAGCGATTCCTTCGCTACTACTGCTAACTGAAGCCGATCGATGCTGCCTCTGGATGAACAATGAGCGTTGTTGGAGGGTTTGGATGAACAGTTCCCGGTGAGGGTTGGATGAACAGGAACCCGTGGTAGTAGAGGCCGTTGCCGCTGGATGAATAGTACCCTGATCGATCAAGTCGGTGGATGAACACGACCCTGTGGAGGGCTGGATGAACAGGACCCCGTGGAGGGCTGGTTCAACAGTAGCCGGTGGAGGGCTGGTTGAACAGCAGCCGGTGGAGGGCTGGATGAACAGTAGCCTGTGTAGGGGTGGTTGAACAGGACCTTGTGAAGAGGGCTGGTTGAACAGTCGCCGGTGGAGGCTGGATGAATAGGAGCCCGTGGATGAACAGTCGTAGGTGGAGGCTGGAGGAGGTCGACGGTGGATGAACAATAGCCCATGGAGGCTGGAGGAGGTCGATGGTGGAGATGATCAGTATCCCGTGGAGTCCCGTTTTGCAGTACGCCACACCTCTCCCGATGAACAGGGCCCCCGTTTCGACCGTAGCGCTCCAACACAAGTCTGTTTCCTTTGTTTTGTGGTACGCCACACCCCTCCCGATCAACTGGACCCCGTTTCGACCGTAGGAGGTCCGTTTCCTCCGTTTTGTGGTACGCCAGACCCCTCCCGATGAACAGGATCCCGTTTCCACCGTGGCCGGAAGAACACCAGGCCGTTTCCTCCGTTCTGCGGTACGCCAGGCCTTGTTTCCATCGACTATTCCGTCCAAGCCGGTTGGCTCCCGATGAACAGCAGGTGTTCCATTGCCTCCCGATGAACAAGATGCATTCTGTTGCCTCCCCATGAGCACAACGACGGCACAACTTCTCCGTTCCGACCCAGCCATGTACACGAGCCCTGGCCATATGTATGCGCGAGTAGGCGTTCGAGATCCCGCCCATATGTACGTACGTGGCTGTATTTTCTTTCATTCACCCTGGCTGTTGTACGTACGTGTACATGCTATGTGCACGCCTCTACTACGACAAGTGTGCGCCTCTACGATTACACGTGCGCGCCTCTACATTGACTAGTATGTACGTACACGTTCGCGACCAAAATGACAAAGCTACGTACGCTTCAACTAGGTGGGTCCTGACTATTAGGCACTTCCTTGCGTGCGAAGATGTAGCTGGTGGGTCCCAGCAGTCAGGGGGGCAAATCATTTTTTCCCGTAATATGGACGCACTTCCTTGCGTGCGAAGATGTAGCTGGTGGGTCCCGGAATTCAGGGGGAAACGTTTTTTCTCGAAATATGGTGGCCCGTCTGGTGGGTTCCTGCTGTCAGGTGGATGAATAATTATTTTCCTCGTAATAAGGAGGCACTTCCTTGCTGCGGCCGTGGACCCAGCTGTCAGCCTCTCCATGTATAGTACTCTTCTGATGGAAGTCGGTCGTTGACCACATTGGCAACGCCATGCCGAGAGCACCAAGACGGTGGACGACGACGAGGCCTAGGAAGGGGACGACGCGGAGCCGGGGAAGACACGACGGTGGATGCCCATGCGGAGAGGAGTATGAGGATTCACTGGTTCGGCTGTGATGTGAGGATGCCGTCGCCGCAGGGCCTGGCCAGTGGTGGGAGTGGTAGGGGGAGGTGAGGCCTCCGCGGCTGCACAGCCGACCACGGGAGGCCGGAGCAGGCGGCACGACCGGTGCTGCTTTGGGTGGCTGGAGCAAGAAGACCAGAGGTTGAAGAATCACAATGGTCGTTGGATGGACATCGTACGGTCACTGGAGCTAGAATCGTTTATATTGACTAAGTTGACAAAGCCCTTGGTACGCCTCAACTTAGTAGGCCCACAGGCCAGCCTCCGAAACGGTGCGCCCCGGATGTCAGGGGGAGGAATCATTTTTTGGGTGGCTCAAGCTAGAATATCCAAGATTGAAGAAGAAGCACGACATCCGTTGGATGGACATCGAACGGACACTGGAGCTAGAACCATGTGTTGACTATAAGTTGACAAAGCCTTGCATACGCGTCAACTTTGTAGGCCCACAAGTGTGTGGCAGAGAACTTATAGCCCATTTGCGATTTGTAAGAATGCACAACCCGTATTTGAATTCTAATGGAATTTACTACAGCCCATTTACAGTTTGTTAAAAGTACAAGCCATTTTCTAGCTAGGACAACGATTAATAATTTCAACCAACCATTCAAAACAGAATTCAATAAAAATTTCCACATTTTGATAGGATCCGAAATATTTTTGTCCTGAAATTTCTAGTTAGATTAAATACAATTTCAATATAAATTTGTATTACGTAAAAATCCAAAGAAACATTGCACGTGCAACAATTAATGAAATTAAAATTTTCAAAATCCAAAAGTAATATTTTATAAACTAATTATGCGCTTGGTGCATTTTTATAGTTACTGCCCAGTTTTTATAATTACATCCCATTTATTATTTCTTAAAGCCCATTTTCTTGTTAAGCCTAATGCATCCCTCCTAGGACAGATTTGCAGCCCGGCGGGGCGGAGAATAACAAGTTTACCCGGATTGTGTACAACTATCAGCCCAGTTGCATTGCTGATGTAGAAAAAAAGGCATGTGTAGTATAGTACAACCTTACATGGCTACTCAGCCCACATTCAGCGACGCCGAAAAGGCCCAAACAAGGCTTCTGTACAACTTTTTGAAGTCACTGAGCTCAATTAATAAAGTGGAACCTAATTAAAAGCTAGCACGAGCGAAGAAATAATTCAACGAGTCCCACTTGTGTGTGCGTGTGTGTGTGTGTGTGTGTCTGTGAGAGAGAGAGAGAGGCCCATCGGTCGATGCTTGTAAATACATCTTTTAGCCATATGCATTGATGACGCTCAGTAAAAACTTATATAGTTGACACAATCATATAGAACATCATAGCACACTGAACTTGCATACAAAAATTTCACGCAGGCGGCACAATCAGGGTGGAAGCAGTGGATCGCTATGGGTAGGGCTATGTCGAAACGAATGAACTCGTACATAAAGGTTCATTGTCTTTATCAATGACGGGGAAATAACTTGAATGTTGTGCAAAGAAAACAGACAGACAACACAATATATAAGTTCTACTAGAACATTAAGTTGACGTACATCCCTTTATAAAAAAGTTCAGGTAAAAAATAGGACAGGTCATCTGACAATATTCATATGTTACCTCAAATTAGAGCACATCCAGGCAGCCAGCCCTGCCTCTTCTCCCAAAGAAGCAGTGGCCTCCGCCGCGCGATGGAGTAGGTCCTGTGCCATCGATTGTTCCGAGCAACACGGGGAAAGTCTGATGTTGACTCCTGTAATGGACGTCGTCGACGGACCTGGGCACCAGCGGCGGTGGCATGACTTCGATTGATGGATTGACCACTTCTTCGACATGCACGAACACTCTATATAGGTACATCCCTAACGTGGTCCGCGGCGGCCTTGGTGGCGACTAATAGTACAACCCCGGTTCCTGCACTGGTATCTCAATACCAATCACCTTCGGTATGGTGGATGGCTTCTTCATCCATCCGATAACCGTCAGAGCCCAGCTGTCTGGAGGAACAAACATACTTACGAGCTCACCTCCAAGGTCATTGATAAGCTCATTCATGGACTCGCTGTTCCAAGCACGTCGACGCATGCCGTGGAAGGTAAGCTTTGTTAAAAACTCAAGCTCAAAGGGCACCGAGCCCCATCCTGGGTGCCACCGATCAAAGCTCACCAGCGCGCCATCGCAGCACAAACGCCGGGAAGATTCAAACACACGACTGCAGTCGAAAGTTGTCCGGAACCTGACTAAGAAATCAGCCGGTGGCGGATAGACTTCGATGAGCAAGTCACTTATTTGGATGCCGTGCACAATGCCAAGAGGTTTGACAAGGTCTTCCTGTGAGACGGGATGCCGGTCACCGTTGATGGTTACCATCAGCACTTTGCCAGCAAACTGGTCATCAAGCGCCGCCATGCCACTATTGAGTGACAGTACACGACGCCCGAAGGCACGACGGACCTCAGGATCTCCGGCTTGGAGATCTGCGTTGACCGGCAACATGATAGTGCGCTTGAGTACAGGGAGTACAAGAGGGGGATTTGGCGGAACTGGAGTAGGAATCAAGATTCCGGAGGTGGGGAAGGGGCGGTTGATTGGGGATGAAAAGCAGCATGAATTTTGAACACGCGCCAATATGCTCTCGACGCGCAAGCGCACGAAAACACCGGTGGCGCCCACATGTCGGCCTAAGAGTTCCTATTCTTTCTTTTTTGAGAGCCCGGCCTTTTTTTCAGGATCTTTTGAGAGACCGGCCTGAGAGTCATAATTGACCTATTTGGCATTACGTTACTACTCGGCCCATATTCAACGACACCTCACTGGCCCAAACAAGTGTACATCATCGAAAAGACACTGAGCTCAAATTATAACTTGAAAAAAGGAGATATACTCTGAATACTGGAGAATGGTGATGCCCTCATTTAGCCCACTAGCAGTTCAAGACAATAAATAGTTCGAAACAACGATATATACAACATTCAAACACTGACTAGTGACTACTACTGACATAAACAACAAAGACATGATAGTTCATAAGAAGTCTTGCTACACCACCAAAACACACCCATCTGCAGCGCTCAGACTCTCGTGATCCAGACGAGAATGACATTCTAAATAGAGGCAACTATTACAGAGTAAGAGTGACATAGACGAGGATGACCAAATGACAAGGAATATGCATAACAAAAGAGAGAACTACCCATCCAGAACAAGAAGCAAATACAACAAGTCATTCAAAGAGGGATGATCCAACACCATCATAATTTGCAGCCCCGGTTCAGCCACCAATGATCTGGAGACACCAGTACTCCACCCTTTCGACGCAACAGCCCAATTACCTATCAACCTGAAGGCTTGAACCACATCACTGCCTGTCGGACTTCCAAGGATCAAAGTTAATCCAGATGCCTTTGTCATTCTCACCTTATTTTGGCTGTAAGTTGTATCATTGACAATCAGGGGAGTTTGCTCCCGAACTCCTAGGGCTCGCCGTGTAGACATAGTTTTCCACAGCAAATAGAGCCTCTCTGCCATCAAGGTCCTTGCCAACGGTGATCTCCTAGTTAATCGGATAATTGAGTCTGAGAAACAAAGAGTATGAACCAAGGCTGTTTACCTGCCTCCAACTCATAAATCCTGCAGGCCCCAACAAGCTGGTATCCTGCTCATAGACGTAGCAACCACTGTCCGGATACTCACGTATTTCACGGTGCTTGCATATAGTGGGGTTTTTGCAATATAACTTTTCCGACTCATGTGTCCGAATGGTCATCAGTCTTTTGCCGTCCTCTGAGCGAGCGAGGAATCAGTTGTGCTTCCCTGTTTTTGGCAAAGGTGGTGTGATTACAATGGGCAGCGACTGTAGGGACACTTCATCATGTCAAAAAGGACATGCATTGTTAATGCAAGATCAGCATTGTTCAGAGTATGAGTAGGATAATGCAAGAAACAACATTGATATGTCCCTGTTGGAACTGGGAGGAAAATACAGGGAAATGTATACTCGGTTCGAAAATGTAGAAGTGCCATGCATGGTTATACTCAAGTTATCTCACAATCGATTCTTCACAAGAAAGTATCATGTCATGCATGTTATGTAATCATGTTCTTTCGTCACAAACAAATTCTTCAAGGAAACTAACAGACCATGGATTGTTATATACTCATGTTCTGTGGGAAAATTTTTTGTGAGCATATTATTCTAGCTATTGATTGCTGAAGGGCGAACATAGGTATGTACGCATGGTAAGCATTACAGGATTTCACTACTTCAAAATATAGAGTTCTCCATATGCACATTTACTTCCCTAATGTATGGTTAGATGAAATCAACAGTGTGATGCATGTTTCTACATCATGAAAATGAGGAAACTAACATGGCCATTGATACACACTCATATTTAGTAGTATATAGATTACTATAAAATAAGGAGAATATCAATATCTTCCTAACAGTTTGACTATTCAGGGGTACAAATTGGCTGTAATGACATGGTCATGATCGCATGAATTAACTCATTCCAAATATAGCTGATTTACAGCATCTCTAATACATTGCCATAGATCTACTCAAATTCTGCTCAAACAGGGATATGTCAATCATCACAAAAAGTTCAAACAGTGTCATGGCGTCATCATTAACATCAGACGGAAACAACTTACATGCGCCGTCCCAGCAATACGTGGTGTCATCTGCTTTGTCGATCACGTAGATGAGGCCATTGTGTTCAATAGCATCACAAAAGTGTGTATCAACTTTGACGACGATCCACCGCGAGCTGAGCTGTCTCCAGCTAAAGAGGGCACCGACGGAAAGATAGGCGAGTCCCTTGTCGAACAACGCAATTAGCTTGAAGTATGTGTAATCCGCATGTCGTGTGGGCACTTGGCAGATTACAATCTTCTGCAAAGCACGGTGCGTCCAACTAACGACGTAATCTAGATGACTTTGACTGTGAAGGTAAAACTCTATATCATCCAACAGAGGAAGGATAATCTCATGGGAGGTCTGGAAGTTCACGAGCACCAACTTTTTCCCGTCTTCTCTGACGGCAGCCATCCAGTGGGAGTTCATGCCAACCCAGTACATACCTGCAAGAAGTTTCGGGCGATGGTGATCGGATCGAAGTCGAGGGATGATGTACGGCGACCCACTACATACCTGCAAAGAATTTTTGGCTAATGGAGGTCGGATTGAAGTCGAGGGCATCATGTACGCCTCCGTATCATGGTGAGCAAATCTCGCAAGACCAGATAGCAGCAAGTAGGGTGTCTTGAAAAGCTTAGGCCTCGCTTCGACGATGGCCGTGTGCATGCCCCTCGAGCATGTAGCCAGCCGCAGGGCGCTCAACATATCCATACACGAACAACAAAGGTCGAGGAGGTCACTGGGGATATTGCTCCAATCACGGCTCATTTGGATGCTGCGCGGTTCGCGTTCGGCCATGGTGGAGTTTGGAAGGTGGGGTTTTGGGGGGCTTGATTTACGGGCGAGAAGGCTTTCGGTGATAGAGGCTAAGGTGTCCCGATGTTTCGATGAGATGGTGGCTATCGTTTTCTGTGGGAGTCGACCTTGACGATCCGACTACGAAAGTGCGAGACGTCGCGCCTTAGCAATCGCTAAACCAACTTCCGAGGGTTACTGACCACGCCGGAGCACGATCAACCTGACCACGAGGGTCTGTTTCCTGCGAGCAAACGAAGAACAAGCAAGAAACTGAGATTGCAATCGGGATATTGCGAATATAAGATGAAAGCTTTATTGATCAAGGTGGGGTTCTGTGACGTCTTGGTCGGGTCGTTGGACACAAACGAAGTACGCGAAGTTGCAACTATGGCGAACTTTTAATCTAAACAAAACCCAAAGTCTAAACGACGCCCTAAGGGCTGTATATATGGAGGAAGAGGGGGGAATTTCGTGGCCCTTGGGGGTGGGGTCCGAAACCAACCCTAACTCTTGTTTCCCCACACATACGGACTCTAAAAATAGCCTATACTTAAGTATTTCGAAATTACATGGGCCTGGCCCATTAATAAGGTGACGCAGCACCTAGAATAGCCTATGGACGAATATTATGAAGTGGTATCTTGTATATTTCGTCCAAGGCTTCATGCACTCCTTATGGCGGCTTCAAAGTCCTGAAATCATCACTTGTAACTCCGTTCTTGATCCCCTTGCGCATGCCATCAACTCCATGCGTGTTCTTGCTCCAATGTTCATCCTTCTCCAAGCTAGGCCCTTCATTTGTAAGCAAAACAAATGTATCCAATTTAGGCAGCATCATAATCTCATGAACATTAGAATCATTACCAAGAAACGAAAGTACCTGGTAATTTAATTGGCGTGCGCGAGCTCTAGTAATTGGTCCAGTATATGTAACAGTAGGGGCTGTGGGTGTAACAATGGTATTGATGTCCTCATCATCCTGCCCTTCTTGAAACGAAGTCGTCCTTGACGGAAGCGCATCTTCCTCACCCAAATAAGGCTTCAAATCTGCAATGTTAAAAGTGGGACTAACCCCAAAATCTACAGGTAGCTCAAGTTTATATGCATTATCATTTATTTTCTCTAACACCTTAAAAGGACCATCAACACGTGGCATTAGCTTTGATTTGCGCAGATTAGGAAATCTATCTTTACGCAAATGTAACCAAACAAGATCTCCAGGCGCAAACACAACATGTTTTCTACCCTTATCTCCAGCAAGTTTATATTTAGCATTCATACGCTCAATGTTTTCCTTAGTTAACTCATGCATTTTTAAAATCAATTCATAACGTTCTTTAGCATCAAAATTAACCTTCTCTGAAGATGGAAGAGGCAACAAATCAATAGGTGCACGAGGTAGGAAACCATACACAATTTCAAAAGGGCACATCTTAGTAGTAGAATGCAATGAGAGATTATAAGCAAATTCAATATGAGGCAAGCATTCTTCCCACATTTTCTTGTTATTCTTCAAAACAGCCCTAAGCATAGTAGACAATGTTCTATTGACTACTTCAGTTTGTCCATCAGTTTGGGGGTGACAAGTAGTACTAAAAAGCAGCTTAGTCCCCAACTTAGCCCATAAACATCTCCAAAAGTGGCTAAGAAATTTAGTATCACGATCTGAAACAATAGTATTTGGCACACCATGTAAGCGAATAATTTCACGAAAGAACAAATCAGCAACATTAACAGCATCATCGCTTTTATGACATGGTATAAAGTGTGCCATTTTCGAGAACCTATCCACGACAACAAATATGCTATCCCTCCCCTTCTTTGTTCGAGGTAAACCTAAAACAAAGTCCATAGATATATCCTCCCAAGGAACACTAGGTACTGGCAAAGGCATATATAAACCATGAGGATTGAGTCGTGACTTAGCTCTTTAACATGTAGTGCAGCAAGCAACAAAACGCTCAACATCCCGTCTCATCTTTGGCCAAAAGAAATGTGTAGCAAGTATATCCTCCGTCTTCTTGATGCCAAAGTGTCCCATTAATCCTCCTCCATGCGCCTCCTGCAACAACAAAAGATGAACGGAGCTAGCTGGAATGCATAGCTTGTTAGCACGAAACACAAATCCATCGTTAAGAACGAACTTGTTCCAAGTTCTACCTTCCTTACAATTCTGCAATACATCTTTAAATTCAGCATCATGAACATATTGATCTTTGATGGTCTCCAAACCAAATATTTTAAAGTCAAGTTGTGAAAGCATAGTATAACGACGAGATAAGGCATCAGCAATAACATTTTCTTTACCCTTCTTGTGTTTAATGACATAAGGGAAAGTCTCAATGAATTCAACCCATTTAGCATGTCTACGGTTCAGTTTTGCTTGACTTTTAATGTGTTTCAAAGATTCATGATGAGAATGTATAACAAATTCCTTGGGCCATAAATAATGTTGCCATGTTTCTAAGGTCCGAACAAGAGCATATAATTCTTTATCATAAGTAGAATAGTTCAGACTAGGCCCACTCAATTTTTCAGAAAAGTATGCAACAGGTTTTCCATATTGTAATAACACACCTCCTAATCCAATTCCACTAGCATCACATTCAAGCTCAAAAGTCTTATTGAAATTAGGAAGTTGGAGTAAAGGAGCATGTGTCAACTTATCTTTCAAAACCGTGAAGGCTTCTTCCTGTGCGGTACCCCAAACAAAAGGCACATCCTTCTTTGTAAGCTCGTTGAGAGGTGCAGCAATGGTGCTGAAATCTCTCACAAAACCGCCTATAGAAACCAGCGAGGCCAAGGAAACTCCTCACTTGTGTGACCGTTTTGGGCTGCGGGCAACTCTCAATAGCTTCAATCTTGGCTTTATCAACTTCAATTCCCTGTGGAGTAACAACATAGCCAAGAAAAGATACTCGGTCTGGTGCAAAAGGTGCACTTTCCAAGGTTTCCAAACAAACGTGCATCACGTAGAGCAATAAGAACAGCACGTAAATGTTCCAAATGTTCCTCCAAAGATTTGCTATAAATCAATATGTCATCAAAGTAAACTACCACAAATCGTCCAATGAAAGCACGTAAAACTTTGTTCATTAACCTCATGAAAGTACTAGGTGCATTAGTTAACCCAAAAGGCATGACTAACCACTCATATAATCCAAACTTAGTTTTAAATGCTGTTTTCCATTCATCACCCAATTTCATACGAATTTGATGGTATCCACTACGCAAATCAACTTTGGAGAATATTGTAGAGCCACTCAATTCATCAAGCATATCATCTAGCCTAGGAATAGGATGACGATAACGAATAGTAATATTATTAATGCCTCTACAATCAACGCACATACGCGACGTACCATCCTTTTTCGGCACTAAAATTATAGGAACAACACAAGGACTAAGGGATTCGCGTATATAACCTTTGTCGAGCAGTTCTTGTACTTGACGCATAATCTCCTTCGTCTCCTCTGGATTGGTACGGTATGGTGCACGGTTGGGTAGTGAAGCACCGGGAATTAAGTCAATTTGATGCTCAATCCCTCGAATAGGTGGTAATCCCGGTGGCACGTCTTGTGGAAAGACGTCAGTGAACTCCTACAAAATGTTAGTGACAGCAGGGGGCAAAGAGGAAGGCACGTCCTCGAATGAAAATAATGCCTCTTTGCACACAAAAGCATAGCAAACAGATTTGCTAAAATCTAGCTCATCAATATCAGATTTGGTGGCAAGTAAACATGCACTTTTCAATTTAATTTCAGAAACGACAGTAGATGGTTTATTATTAGGCTTCATTTGGTGCTCAAATTCTTTTGCCACAATCTGATTTTCACTCTTATTTGTCTCCTGTTTTGCTTTATTATCTCTATTAATATCATCTTTCAAAATGGAATCAGGAGTCATAGGAAGCAAAGTAATATTTTTATCGTTATGAACAAGAGTATAATGATTGTTTGTACCATGGTGTACAGAATTTTTATCAAATTGCCATGGTCTACCAAGTAATAAGGAACATGCTTGCATAGGTACCACATCACAATCAACATAATCAGCATATGTAGAGATACTAAAATGCACACGAACAGTACGTGTTACCTTAACCTTGCCGCTGTTGTTGAACCATTGGATGTAGTAAGGATGTGGATGTGGTCTTGTGGTGAGAGATAGCTTCTCCACCATCTCCATGCTAGCCAAGTTATTGCAGCTCCCTCCATCTATGATCACGCGAACAGAACGTTCCTTCACAACTCCCTTTGTATGGAACAAATTATGCCTCTGATTTTGCTCAGCTTGTGTAACCTGCACACTCAAAACACGTTGAGCAACTAAACATTCATACCTGTCAGCATCTTCAGGAGCCATGTATTGTGTCTCATGATCAGAATCGTCTCCATCGTGTTCGTCACGTGTAATAAGAGCCAAAGTCTCCTCATCATAGTCACTAGCGGACTCATACCCACCATCCTCAGTAACAATCATCACACGCTTAGATGGGCATTCTCTCGCATAATGACCTCCACCCTTGCAACGTCGACAAATAATATCATGTGTTTGCCCTGTTGATGCCATGGATGAAGAAGAGCTCTTTGCAGGCCCAGAAGGTGTCTCTTGGCAGATAGTGGTGATTGTGCCTGCTTTATTGTATCACGGTTGGAGGTGGTAGCCGACGGAGGCGCCGGTGTAGCAGAACGTGTGGAAGTAGATGATGCACGTGGTGTCCATGATGAAGGTCGACCTGCAGAAAAGTTAGTCCGCGCCAATGCCTGTCGATCCTGCACTTCGCGTTCAGCTTTACAAGCAAGATGGAATAAACGAGTGATATTAGTATACTCCTTATACTCTAGAATCGTCTGAATCTCTCTATTTAATCCACCCATAAAATGTGCAAGCATAGCTTCATTCTCCTCAACAATACCACATCTAATCATGCCAGTTTGTAATTCCTGATAATATTCTTCTACAGAATTTTTTCCCTGTCTTAAGCGCTGCAATTTTTGAAGTAATTCACGTTGATAATATGGTGGAACCCAATGAGTACGCATAGCAGTTTTCAAAGAAGCCCAAGTAGCCGGAATAGGATATAATCTACAATGCTCAGACCAACAAACACATGCAAAACTAGTGAAAGCACAAACAGCAGCAGGAACACGTCTCTCCTCGGGATATTGTAAACATGTAAATCGTTGTTTAGTTTCTAACTCCCAAGTAAGATATATATCAGGAACATATCTACCCTCAAATGGTGGAATATTCAATTTTAGTTTAGGGAGATGGTCATGATCTCGTACCTGAGGGTGAGCCCTACCATTGCCATTATTTGCATGTGGACGACCTGGTGGTTGCTGTGCTGTTGGTGGCATGTAGTTCTGATTTTGATCAACCTCATCCTCATAATCTCCCACATAAGCATCCTTCTCCACATCAGCAGTAGGAGCCACAGAAGTATCAACAGCAACACCAGCAGTTTGGCCCGACTGAAGAGGGACACGGCTCGCTCGGAGGAGGGCTGTTTCCCGACGTGGAGGTAGTCGGTGTTGTTGCTGTTGTTGCAGAGGTGTGGTAGGAGCAGCCGGTGGTGGTGGTGGAAAACGCGAAAGCAATTCAGCAAACTTGTTATCGAGCTTTGTTTCAAACGTCTTCTCCATGCCATCTATCTTCTCCATGGCCTCTTCAAATCTGTTTATCACATCTTGCACCTGTCCATTCATCATTTGCTGAAACGTATCATGAAGCTCCTTGTTCGTCAAGTTCTCCCAGTCAGTCTCGCCGGCTTGTGATCCTGGCATGGTTAGCAGCAATAGAAACACACAAGAATATGATCCTACAGACTACTAACAAGTGGTGGTGGTGGCGGGTGTCACAAATCCGTCAAGCAAATCTCAAATTCTTACCAGTTCTTACCCAACAGCAGGCGATGATCGGCAACCGTTGTAGTCAAAAACTCTCAAAAGCTTGGATAGAGCGATTGCCAGGGAGAGTCAAATGCACGACGTAGATGTATGTGGAGCTGGGAAGGCTTATAGTATGGTAGCAAAAAGGGTCAGCAATAATCAATTCAGAGATGCAAAGTTGAATAAACGCTCAACGACGGTACTGTGCTGGTCCTAGGCTAGACCGTGCTAGAGACGCGAGCCTAGAACACTAACAAAATCACGGCGCTGCACGTACATAAGGGAAAACCACACTCTGGAATTTTTTTTTTCGCTCTTTTTTTTGCGCTCTTTTTTTTTTGCGAAAAATCACTATAATGGCGAGTGTCTCAAAACTCTTCCCTCGTCAAACTGATAGGATGGGCACGAAAATTTTTTTTGCACTTTTTTTCGGAAATCAGGGCAGCGATGACGAAAAAGTGCGACAAAAAATCACTATGATGGCATGTGGCTCAAAAGACTCAGAAAAGCCTAAAAATAGGATAGAGAAAAAAAAATTTTTGCCCGTGAAAATTTTGGCCTAAAAACTGCCCGGGGGTCTCCAGACTTTGTTTTTTCAAGACCTACGCAGGCAAGGAAACACGAATCGGAATTTAGATTGATCTCAAGAACAAACCTAATATGAGAAGAACTCGGATTGGTGGTGGATATATGGTTGTGGTATATGGCAGCGGTGGTGGTATATGGTAGCGGTGGTGGTATATGGATACAGATTGGTGGTGGTATATGGATACGAATTGATAGTGGTATATGGATATGGATTCAGAGCGGTGGCGGATAAGCAAAAGTGGTAGATGGGCGATGATGATGGTGCGGCGGCGGCGTGACAACTTATGACCAGAACTCGAAACTCTAAAAGACTAGACTCTAAGACCAGCAACTTGACACGACGATGCAACCGCAAATTCAACAAAGCAAAAACCCTAAAAAGATTATGCAAAGGCTCAGATTGGTTCGGATATGATGAACTAACCCTAATTTTTTTTGTGTGGCTTTTTTTCGTGGACTGTAGGTATGAAGAACAGACTCGATCTAATCTACGAAAAACTGTAAAAATCTCACCGAGCAACCTGGAAATCTGATACCACTTGATAGAGGCTAAGGTGTCCCGATGTTTCGATGAGATGGTGGCTATCGTTTTCTGTGGGAGTCAACCTTGACGATCCGACTACGAACGTGCGAGACGTCGCGCCTTAGCAATCGCTAAACCAACTTCCGAGGGTTATTGACCACGCCGGAGCACGATCAACCTGACCACGAGGGTCTGTTTCCTGCGAGCAAACGAAGAACAAGCAAGAAACTGAGATTGCAATCGGGATATTGCGAATATAAGATGAAAGATTTATTGATCAAGGTGGGGTTCTGTGACGTCTTGGTCGGGTCGTTGGACACAAACGAAGTACGCGAAGTTGCAGCTATGGCGAACTTTTAATCTAAACAAAACCCAAAGTCTAAACGACGCCCTAAGGGCTGTATATATGGAGGAAGAGGGGGGAATTTCGTGGCCCTTGAGGGTGGGGTCCGAAACCAACCCTAACTCTTGTTTCCCCACACATACGGACTCTAAAAATAGCCTATACTTAAGTATTTCGAAATTACATGGGCCTGGCCCATTAATAAGGTGACGCAGCACCTAGAATAGCCTATGGACGAATATTATGAAGTGGGTATCTTGTATATTTCGTCCAAGGCTTCATGCACTCCTTATGGCGGCTTCAAAGTCCTGAAATCATCACTTGTAACTCCGTTCTTGATCCCCTTGCGCATGCCATCAACTCCATGCGTGTTCTTGCTCCAATGTTCATCCTTCTCCAAGCTAGGCCCTTCATTTGTAAGCAAAACAAATGTATCCAATTTAGGCAGCATCATAATCTCATAAACATTAGAATCATTACCAAGAAACGAAAGTACCTGGTAATTTAATTGGCGTGCGCGAGCTCTAGTAATTGGTCCAGTATATGTAACAGTAGGGGCTGTGGGTGTAACAATGGTATTGATGTCCTCATCATTCGGTGCTGGAGCGGCTAGCGAGGGAATAGTGGTACTAGGGGAGGCGAGCGAGGTGAGGGTACGCGGGGGCACACTGAGATTATGAAGAGTGACCTCAGGATCTCCGGCGAGACGGAGATGGAGATGGAGTGGTGCTAGGGGAGAGGGAGACGAGGCGAGGCATGCTATACAGCGACGGTGACGGTGACTGCACAGTGCACAACGCACAAGGTGAGGCTGATTTTGGTAACCCGGACACGCCGCCTGGACTGGTGTCACCTCGGGCGCAGGGTCTTGTCACTTCACTCTGAGGACCGGATGAATAATAGTATTTTGACCATCAAGTGTACCACAGTTGTACTACTACTAGTAGTAGGAGTAGTAGGAACATAAGTAGTACTCCCGTGCTAGCATGCCTTTGGGTTCACTTCATCCTCCAGGTATCATCCATATTGCGAGCAGAACCAAATTCTCGTGCATGCGGAAGCGCGAAGAAGGACTTTTCTTTTTTGAGGATAACCGCATATTCCTTAACTAGAGAATGTTGTGTCTCCCACGCACGCGCCAATATCCATCCGAACCAGCTACGACACATTTTTTATCCATTTGCATAGGTGCCACCTATCAGGAGGGGTGCAGAAATTAAAAGGAATCATAAAATGTCTCGCCATGGTGATTCAAAAGAGTGACCTCAACTAGCCATTGGCACATGTAGCGCTAGAAGGATGGGCACATACAGGGACAATCCCTACTCCTCAATCTACCCGCGTAGCCTTTTCATTTAGTCTACCTAGCCGTCTAATCAACTGTCTGCAGGCCACTTCTCCCATTTACTTCTCCATCGGGAACCGATTTTCCTCAGCTTCTTCACTACTCCTTGATCTTCATTTGCATCCAAACCACACTTCATTCACATTGTTTTAACCTCTTCAAATCCTCCTAGAGTAATTCCAAAGCCTCTATAAATAATCATCTTCTTCAGTTAGACTAGCCATCTAATCCTAATTCTCCAAACCATAGCCCTCCGGTCCAGCGGTTCCAAATGGCAGAAGAGATCAAGATGCAGGTTTTTAGCGTCCAATATGTCCTCATCGAAGGCTCGTTAAGCATAGTTACCACAGTCACCGACCACCCAAGGGTTGTTCGGAAGTGGATCAACAATTTATCCAACTCCCTCCAAAAGGTGGAGATGAATGTCATCGGTCTCGATGCAAAGTACACGAAGCGTGCTACTGGGAAGATCCAACGCGCCGCCATCCTTCAGTTGTGCCTCGAAGATGATGTTCTGGTGTACCACATCATACACGTGCCCTCCATACTAGGTGAGCTTCAAGATTTCTTGTCTCGGGAGGACATATACTTCTGTGGGGCAGCCATCGTAGGGGACAAACAGAAGTTGGAGCCGTACAACCTTGATTTGAAAAGCATCACTGACCTACAAACCAAAATAAAAATTCATGTAGAAGATTGTGATAAACCGACACCATCCCTATTCGACGTAGCAAAATTTGTGCTTGGAACAAATCTTCAGAAGGGTGACGAGACGCTGGCATTAAAGTTGTCTGGATGGGAGAATTATCCCTTGACGTACGAGCGGATAAAATATGTTGCCCTTGATTCCCATGTGAGTTTGGAGATAGCTGCAAGGTCTAGAGAGCTTGTTGCGAAGCCGTCTCCCACAGAAAATGAGAACAAGAAGAAGAATAAGAATAAGAAGAAGAATAAGAAGATGTTGCACCAGCAGCAGGGCATTATGGATAGATGAACTATTTCCTCTCTTGTAAAAATATATATTCCCTCTCTATGTATATTGATATAGATGGACTATTTTGATGGTGTGCATGTCTTTGGAACAAGTAGTAGCGTGGGTCCGCTTGACTATAAGGAACTATTTATCCGCCTAGCTTTCTCTACTACTCCTTCTAGTGATCGGTATGCAATGCATGTGTCCGTAGACATGACAACTTGACCATGGAAGTTCAACTACGGCGACCATCACGTTTCATCCACTGCCACCCGCGATTCCCATGACATCGCTCCAACCCATGGCACCACGTCCCCCGACATGCGCCTCACCCCTCTCGGCCGCACCGCCCCTCTGCCTTTGTGTGCATGACATGTGGGCCAACTGAAATGCGGCGAGCATCAAGTTTCTACCACAGCCACACGTGATTCCCACGACGTCGCTCGAACCCATGACACCACATGTCCCCTAACCTGCGGCTCACCCCTCTCTACCCCACTGCCCCTCTGCCTTCGGGAGAATTACATGTGGACCAACCACCTATCGGGTCCACATGTTGTTGACTCAAAGGCAGGTGTCGTAAGGCGCTGAACTTAGACCCGAGGGCCCCGAGAGGTAAATGTAAATCCTGTGCCAAGCCTTGTGGTGCTACAGCTACACAAACTGATGGCAAACTCGAGATTTGTTTCTTTACTATACATGCACGCAATGATTTAATGGACATTGTAATCTCAACATGTGATGGGGAACTCTAAATTTGAATTTGAAACTTATAAAACGAAAAAATTCAAAACAAATAAACTGGGAGAGAGGGAGTATACCGTTGGACGTGTTCCATACGAAACAAGTCCCCTGGTTTGTCACCGCGAAGATGCGGTTAGAAAGGAGCACATCATCTTTGTACTCGTACGGCAAAAAATCGGCCGCAAACAACATCGTCCACCTTTGACCGCCATGTGCAAGGTTCGTGCTATCTTCTTCAATCCCACTGTGGTTCCATCGTACCAATTCAAGCGGTGGCCCGTTGCATGGTTGATCCCAATGTTGGATAAAGGTTCAACGGGAACGGTGTCACCATTGTAAATGTTGTGCAAATTGATGTTGGTACCCTCCCGTACATATGCAAGCCAATCTCCACTCGCACCGAGCCTAACCTGTGAAATAGTGGGCAGGGGGAGAATTAGGAAATGGACACGGAAGTAGTCTTTAGAATGCATTTACTACGTGATCAAACTCATCTTACCTGCTCATCGGACAAAATCTGAGTGCCCCTCAACGTCGGCATCTCAAGGGCCATCAACTTGCAACTATGGCCACGCCGTGTTGGAGAGACCCCCAAGGAAACATCCTCGTGCGTTGCACAGAACATCAAGATGCATTTGTATGAGTACTTTATCTTGTGAGAGAAAAGGATGAACGAGGGAAGGCCTTATTTGCAAATGTGGAGAGGGGTGTAGGTTTCTTTTTGCAAAATTGCCATAGTTTTCTTCCTATCCATCAGATATAAATCGGACGGCCCATAAAAAAAGCAGAGTTGGTGATGATGGTGTGCCTGCCATCCTGTAATATGGGTCGTTCGATATATATCTAATGGATAGGAAGGAAACTATGACAATTTACCCACACTCCTCTCCACATTTGCAGATATGGCCTTCCTTCGTTCATCCTTTTATCCCACAAGATCTTGATGTTCCGTGCAACGCACTGTCATCTTGCTAGTATAACAGGGGTGTGTGTATTTTTTTGCAAAATTGCCATAGTTTCCTTCCTATCCGTCAGATATAAATCGGACGGCCTATACTACATGATGGAAGGCACACCATCATCAACAACTCTGTTTTTATAAGAGTAGAGTTGAGATAGAGATAGAGACTACTACTACCAATGTGCTGGCCCATGCATTGCAATGGATCTAAAGTAGTAGAATAATAATTGTTCACGGGCTTGAAATATAAACACTCTAGTTTTGAAATACATATATCAGTAAAAGTAAATCATGCTTCACTCAAAATATATTCCTCGGGCTATTTTGATGGTTTGGAGATAACAGGTTTTAAAAAATTTGGAGCTGTTTTTTTTACATTTTGTAGCGTGGCACGGCATCCAGTGCCCCTAATCGTGTGAAAAGAAAATTGAGTTTGGGTCGGTGGCACACCCTGCGGCTAGATGCCCGTGTGGCCTTCTTCTATAACTAGCAAGATGCCCATGCATTGCAGGGAACATCAAGATGCATTTTTTTACAAAAGACATGTTGTGATTGACCCTTGCAGGAGTAATCCCATGTGTAAAAACTAATGATATCTCGAGAATTTTATCGGAAAAATGGAATCTTTGGAACAAGTTTTCTCTACTACCGCTCCTTGCAGTGAGCGGTATGCAATGCATGTGTCAGCAGACATGACGGCTTGTCCATGGAAGTTGAACCACGACGACCATCACGTTTCTTGTTTCTACCACTGCCACACCCACACGCCATTCCCATGACGCCGCTCCAACCGACGGCACGACGTCCCCCGACGTGCGCCTCATCCCTCTCGGCCCGAGCGCTCCTCTGCCTTTGTGTGCATGACATGCAGGTCACCTGAACTGCGGCGACCATCAACTTTCTACCATAGCTACGCCAGATTGGATGCGGTTTGCCTGCTCCGATCCGTACTCCCGCACCATCGAATTTTCATCCAGCGGCTATGACACATTTCATCCCGGTCATCAATCCTCAGCTTGAGCACTTCTGTACTATAGGTAGTACCCCGCCGGTGTGGCCTTCTACGCCTCGTAACACCTCGACGCCCAGCTATGGCACCCTCGCCACGACCATGCCACCACCGACCAGTTCATCCCGAACGAGTGAGTCCCGAACCATGCCACCACCATGAGAATGACATGTGGGCCAGCCATATTTAAGGTCCGCATGTCATTGACTCATAAGCCAGTGCACTAAGCCATTGAAGCTCGGTCCTGTGGGCCCCGAGAGGGAAATGGTAACTCCTGTGGCAGGCCTTGTGGTGCTCCCACAGTACGAGCTCGTGCTAAACCCGGATGAGATTTGGCAACCAACTAGTAAGCTACAGGTGCATTGCACACATGAGATTGATAACCAAATTTCTACTCTCTATATCTATATCTATATCTATATCTATACTCTTATAAAAACAGAGTTGGTGATGATGGTGTGCCTGCCATCCTCCAATATAGGCTGTCTGATTTATATCTGACTGATAGGAAGGAAACAATGGCAATTTTCCAAAAAGATGCCCACACCCCTCTCCACATTTGCAAATAAGGCCTTCTCTTGTTCATCCTTTTCTCCCACAGCATAAACTACTCATACAAATGCATCTTGATTTCCCGTACAATGCATGGGCGTCTTGCTAGTTAAGAGATAGAGATCGTGTTAAAATTTCAGCCCAATCAGAGTTACGGATCTCCGGGAATATAAGAAACGGTGAAAGGGTAGAATCTGAGAACGCAGAAACAGAGAGAGACAGAGAGACAGATCCAATCTTGGAGGGGCTCTCGCCCCTCCCATGCCATGGAGGCCATGGACCAGAGGGGAAACCCTTCTCCCTTCTAGGGAGGAGGTCAAGGAAGAAGAAGAAGGAGGGGGGCTCTCTCCCCCTCGCTTCCGGTGGCACCGGAGTGCCACCGGGGGCCATCATCATCACCGCGATCTACACCAACACCTCCGCCATCTTCACCAACATCTCCATCACCTTCCCCTCTCTATCTAAAGTGGCCCACTCTCCCGCAACCCGATGTACCCTCTACTTGAACATGGTGCTTTATGCTTCATATTATTATCCAATGATGTCTGAGTAGATTTTCGTTCTCCTATCGGTGGTTGATGAATTGCTATGATTGATTTAATTTGCTTGTGGTTATGTTGCTGTCCTTTGGTGCCCATCATATGATTGCGCGCGTGGATCACACCCTAGGGTTAGTTGTATGTTCATAGGACTATGTATTCGAGGGCAAGAGTGACAGAAGCTTCAACCTAGCATAGAAATTGATGCATACGGGA
Organism: Triticum urartu; assembly: GCF_003073215.2. NCBI lineage: Eukaryota > Viridiplantae > Streptophyta > Magnoliopsida > Poales > Poaceae > Triticum > Triticum urartu. The sequence goes on along the minus strand of NC_053026.1, from coordinate 145,891,701 downwards.
TTGAAGGGGGACCAATATATCTTAATGCTATGGTTGGGTTTTACCTTAATGAACATTAGTAGTTGCGGATGCTTGCTAATAGTTTGAATCATAAGTGCATAGAATTCCAAGTCAGGGATGACATGCTAGCAGTGGTCTCTCCCACATAATACTTGCTATCGGTCTAGTAAAGTAGTCAATTGCTTAGGGACAATTTCGCAACTCCTACCACCACTTTTCCACACTCGCTATATTTACTTTATTGTGTCTTTACTTAAACAGCCCCTACTTTTTATTTACGTAATCTTTATTATCTTGCAAACCTATCCAACAACACCTACAAAGTACTTCTAGTTTCATACTTGTTCTAGGTAAAGCGAACGTCAAGCGTGCGTAGAGTTGTATCGGTGGTCGATAGAACTTGAGGGAATATTTGTTCTACCTTTAGCTCCTCGTTGGGTTCGACACCCTTACTTATCGAAAACTGTTGCGATCCCCTATACTTGTGGGTTATCAAGACCTTTTTCTGGCGCCGTTGCTGGGGAGCAATAGCGTGGGGTGAATATTCTTGTGTGTGCTTGTTTGCTTTATCACTAAGTAATTTTTATTTGCTGTTCTTAGTTGTTTTCTATCTTTAGTTATGGGTAGGAAACGCAAAATACCAAAAAATTAGTTGTACGTACTAAACCAATGGTTGAAGAACCACTCAAAATCTATCACACTGCTGAAGCTTATTACTTGGATCATCTTCGATCCCTATGTGCTCGTGCTGAAACCCCAACTAGCTTAGTTGAGGGCAAATCTTTAGATGAACATTGTCGGTGTCAAAACCGGTGGATCTCGGGTAGGGGGTCCCGAACTGTGCGTCTAAGGCGGATGGTAACAGGAGGCAGGGGACACAATGTTTTACCTAGGTTCGGGCCCTCTTGATGGAGGTAAAACCCTATGTCCTGCTTGATTAATATTGATGATATGGGTAGTACAAGAGTAGATCTACCATGAGATCAGAGAGGCTAAACCCTAGAAGCTAGCCTATGGTATGATTGTATGTTGTCCTACGGACTAAAACCCTCCGGTTTATATAGTCACCGGAGAGGTTAAGGTTACACAAGGTCGGTTACAAAGGAGGAGATATACATATCGGTATTGCCTAGCTTGCCTTCCACGCCAAGTAGAGTCCCATCCGGACACGAGACGAAGCCTTCAATCTTGTATCTTCATAGTCTAACAGTCCGGCCAATGGAGATAGTCTGGCTGTCCGGAGACCCCCTAATCCAGGACTCCCAGAGTAGCCCCTGAACCAGGCTTTCAATGACGATGAGTCCGGCACGCAGTATTGTATTCGACATTGCAAGGCGGGTTCCTCCTCCGAATACACCACGGAAGAATTTTGAATATAAGGATAGTGTCTGACCCTGCAAAATAAGTTCCACATACCACCGTAGAGAGAATAATATTTCCACAGATCCAATTTGCTGACTTGTTTTGGCAACACGACATTACGTCATGGCCCGGTGATTATTCAAACCGTTTCCTTTAACTAGCCCTGCACATAACACGAGGCAGTTTTTTGACACGTCTTGTCAAAGCAGAGAGCGTGTCCCCTTATCACGGGATTCTCATCAATACGGGTGTGGGTAACCCAACCGTGCCATCGATTGCGGCGCTTGGGGGACAAGCAAGTTTTACCAGGCTAGTGGGGACGCATAGTTTCGTCCACCCATATAAAGGGATAAGGATTTACCTTTTCATCCACGCCTTCTTCCTCCTTTGCTCATCCACCTTCGCACACTTGAGCCCTAGCGCCCAAGTTCGCATTCCCCAGCTCGACCTTCTCCAACCATGTCCGGAGCGGGAGGCAGGTGGATGGTCTCCTCCGTCATGGAGGGACACGTCAAGAAGCTGAGGAGAGCCGGATACTTGCCCAATGACATCGCGCACCGGCTCCCAGAGGAGGGGCAGCTCATCTCCACCCCCAGGCCCCATGAGAGGGTAGTGTTCCTTACCCATTTCCTCCGTGGACTGGGATTCCCTCTCCACCCATTTTTCCGGGGGCTCATGTTCTACTACGGCCTGGATTTCCACGATCTGGCCCCGAACTTCATCATCAACATCTCGGCGTTTATCGTCGTGTGCGCGGCCTTCCTCCGCATCAAGCCCCACTTCGGCTTATGGCTGAAGACTTTTAATGTCAAGCCGAAGGTAGTGAACAGCCGCCAGGCGGAGTGCGGAGGCACCATGGTGGGCAAGATGCCCAACGTCACATGGCTTGAGGGCTCCTTCGTGGAGACAATAAAGGGGTGGCAATCGGGGTGGTTCTACATCACCGAGCCGCGTGACCCTACATGGGTAGCGGCCCCCGAGTTTCGATCTAGCTTCCCCACATGGCTCACCTCCTGGCAAGAGAAGGGCCTGTCCTAGGGTAGTTCGGGAGAGCTGACCGGACTCCAAACATATATTCAAAACATGGTCAACAAGAAGCTCAAACTCGTCAACGTAGTCCAGGTCATGCTCAACCGCCGGATCCTCCCGTGCCAACAACGGGCCTTCAACTTGTGGGAGTTCGACCCAGCGCAGCACCGAACTCTGAACAGGCTCTTCGACACAACTCACGAAGATGCCTGGAGGGTGCTATTCAAGAACGCCGAGGTCCCCCCTCCCACTACTGAGGATCGCGCATTCAGCGTGAAGCGCCAAGCCAGTGCGGTAAGCTACTTTACCTCTTACAGGATACTTGTTTTTCATAGCTTGACTCCATGTGGGATCTAAACTCCCGTACCTTTGACAGGACTGGCAGGAGACGGCCGAATAGATCGACTGTCCGGCTCCTTTGCCCGAAGGCCCAACAAATGCTCTTCTGACGAAGATGCTGACCCCGGCTCCTTATACGGTGCCGGAGAAGACCAAGAAGGCCAAGGGAACCCGAAAGAGTTCCCGGTGCCAAGCATCATCGGACTCACCATCCGAGGACTCCACGGCGCAATCCTCCCCCGAAGACGAGGAGGCAGAAGAAGATGCTCCCCCTCCAGACGGGGGAGACAAGAAAAGGAAGGCTGCCCCAACTGGGGAGGCCGAAGGGTCCAAGAAGGGAAGGACTCTCCTTCCGGATAGCTCTACCACCGCCGCTGACGGCGAAGACGAGTGGCTGCCCATGGTCAAGCCCCTGGGGAAGTCATAGGTATTCGGATACCAGAGTCACTCATAGCACCCCTTTTTCGCACTACTAACGCCGAATGTGATAATGCAGGCGGCCCCGAGCCTGTATCGATGTATCATCAGACGGCTCCCTGGGCTCATCGGATATGGATAGCGATCCTGTTCTGACTGCCACCTCCCCCCATCCTGCGGACGATGCCTAGGTGCTGTCTCAAGAGGCACCGGGTCGAGGGGAGACAGTCCCGAAGGCGCCCCAAGGCGGCCTCCCAGACTCTGGGAGCAGAGGGGACAAGGCCCCTAAGGGCTCCGAGTTCGGCCTTCAGCCGAACACCGCGCCGGAACCTCCAGTGGTTCCGAACTCGGGCATGCGGCCTCCTTCTAAGAGGAGCAAGACGCCTGCACCGGTGACCTCTGTCCATCCAGAGGCGCCGGACAATCTGCTGGAAGCGCTTCACAACGCTTCCATCGACGAGGAGCACCGCACTATTATGAGTGCGGTGATCCAGAAGGTTCAGTCCGCGAAGAGCGGATTGACTGAAGCCTGTGCCAGCCTTCTAACAGGCTTTGAGGTAAGTGTTTAAAATATAGGAAAAATATTACCGCATAGACAGTAGCCCCTGATGCTTTGTTTGGTGTTCACAAAGAAAAGCCGAACAGAGGAGCAAACAATATCGCAGGAGTTTAATATGAGTATGTTAATAAGCATATGCAGGCTTCGCTACTGGCGTCCGCCACACTGACTGCGGAGATCGCCGTACTGATGCAGGACCTTAAAGGGTCCCAGGATGAGCTCGACCTTACCAAGAGGCAGCTCGAGGAGAACAAAGGTAAGTAGTACCTAGTCCATGGATATGTATGAAAAGAATGCGATTGCAAAATGACAGGATCATCATGAATTTGCCAGGGGCCGCGACCGAAGTGGCGACCCTAAAGCAAGCGTTGTCCTAGGCCGAAGATAAGGCGGCCAAGGAGCGCACCGAGCGAGAAAAGCAAGAGGCTCGGGTGGGCGAGGTGCAGCAAGAGCTCCAGGCTCTCGTGACGAAGCATGAGGCGTTGGAGCTTGACTCAAAGACGCGAGAGTCTGAGCTTGCCACGGCCCTCGAGAGCGCAAAAAGTGCCAAGGCTGAAGCCCAAAAGGCCCTCCAGGAGATCGACGCAATGAAGAAGATAGCGACGGGTAAGGCATTCTATATGCAAAGCAAGCATGTAAAAGTAAATTACCGATTACTTACCCAAATCCGGAGCTCTCCAGGAGCATTCGCAGATTTGCCCGCAGCGTGTCCGATGCCGCACAATTTTACCAGGCCGAGGATGGAAGCTCAACGGAGAAGCTGTTCTGGTCTCAGTATACTGGGGCCGAACACCCGGTGCCAATGAGCGACTAGCTGAAGCAGCTGGTCGAGCTACATAAGGCGACCAAACAGGCCATGAAGGGATTTATTGTCCGGCTGTGGCCCGGCGACGCCCTTCCGAACAGCTTCTTTGGCCTGGTGAGGCGGCTTGTGGATGCCTGCCCGCGGCTGGAGGTCGTCAAGCGATCCGTCTTCATTGAAGGTGCACGTCAGGCTTTCGCCCGTGTGAAATTGCAATGGGTCAAGCTAGACGCCGTGAAGCTGATCAAGGAAGGGCCGCCGGAGGGCAAGGAGCATCGCCACCCCGAGATGTACTACGAGGGTGTTCTGCCGGGTGCCCGTCTCATAGCGGACGAGTGCACAAAAGATGTAATATTTGAGTAAAACTTGCTCGTGTGATCTTGTATTTATGAAAACTTGTTTCATATGTGCTACGCAACGCTTGTTTGAATTTAAAATATTACCTTCTGTTTGGCTGTTTATCCAATCTGAGAGATGGCTAGTCCTCGGCTTCTGCCCCATGCCGCGAGTGCTGGGGTGTTCGGGATAAACCTGAGCACTCTTGTTCCCATTTTTGGGTCCTTCGAGGGAGGTGCTCAGCACAACGAACAAGGCAACCGCACTAATAATGCTTTATCACTCTCACTTAGGCATAGAATTCTATAATTTTAAATTTCGGCGAAGCCCCTGATATTCGGAAGGCCGAATTCGGGGCGCGATACACGCCTTTAAGCCGGATAGGGCCGACCCCTTGCTCTAAGCGGCATAAGTCTTTAGGGACTCGAAACCTCGCCGAACAGCGACCAGTCTCTCGCCTTATCATGACAGTCAGTTTTAGCTTTCTCTACCGAGGTGCTTAACCCAGCAAAACCGGGACACAATCGCAGTAGTTCTCCTAGTGCTACCTTAGCCGATAGAGCGGAACGTAAGGTACCAAAACATAGGAGCCGGGCAAACCCAACATTTGACCAAAGACATGATTCGGAGCTGATGCATATAATGCTATAAGTTCGGGGTGCCGCACTTGTGAAAGTGTTCAGACTTTTCACACCATATTGTGGGGTACGTAAGCCCCTGGTGTATTGGCCGCACCAAATTGTACGGTTGCAAGGCGTCATTAATGAACATATATATATAAAACATGAATGCAATAACAGTCGTAATGTTATGCATTGTTTATTCAAAAAGGTGCGTTAAAGCAGAATGATACAGATAGTGCGATAAGAAAAGAGTAGGACTATGTCCCTTCCAAGGGCAAGCTGAGGAATAGTATTAAATCAAATATTTCGCTAGTTACTTTAATCCGCCTGGGAATTCTGTGGTGTGACGTAGCTTTCTGCCTCCTTGGTTGCCGCATCATGTGTTCGGCAATAGTGCTGCCAGACAGGGTTTCCAGAGATTAATGTCCTGAAAAAGAGAAAAATAACCAAGCGGGAAGCCCCTAGTGCGGTTTAAGCCGCGTCTTGGGGCGTGCCGCAGTTGTGCCCCCTCCTGGCCTGTGCCCATGGTATTTTTAATGCGTAATTATGTACGCGTGGCATGAGTTTCGCCGCTTGGCTGGGACTGGGGGTGGGGGCAGCATTGCTACGCGAGCTCAGACCGCGCCGGGCGGTCTAGTTGCCGATTGCTCCGAGCGCACTTGAAGGTGTTCAGGTCTTGAAACACCAAACTGGTGGATTGCCTTGAGAGGCTGCTTTGCGCTTCTGCTGCGAGGGCCGCAGTGTGCTCCTCCGTTTGGAGAGAGCGCTCTGTGTTTCCGTTGACTGTAATAACCCCACGAGGTCCTGGCATCTTGAGATTGAGGTATGTATAATGCGGTACCGCATTGAATCTCGCAAATGCGGTTCACCCGAGCAGTGCATGATAACCACTGCGGAACGGGACTATATTGAAGATTAACTCTTCGCTTCGGAAGTTATCCGGGGATCCGAATACCACTTCCAGTGTAATTGAGCCTGTGCAATGGGCCTCTACGCCTGGAATAATGCTTTTAAAGGTCGTTTTTGTTGGTTTGATCCTTGAGGGGTCGATACCCATTTTGCGCACTGTGTCCTGATAAAGAAGGTTCAGGCTGCTGCCGCCATCCATAAGGACTCGAGTGAGGTGAAATTCGTCAATGATTGGGTCTAGAACCAGTGCAGCGAATCCGCCATGATGGATACTAGTGGGGTGGTCCCTGCGATCGAAAGTGATCGGATTGGAGGACCATGGGTTGAACTTTGGGGCGACTGGCTCCAATGCATATACGTCCCTGAGCGCACGCTTTCGCTCCCTCTTGGGGATGTGGGTTGCATATATCATGTTCACCGTCCGCACTTGTGGGGGAAACCTCTTCTGCCCTCCGGTGTGTGGCTGCCGGGGCTCCTCCTCATCATCGCTATGTGACCCCTTATCCTTGTTTTCGGCAATTAACTTGCCGGCCTGCTTGAACACCCAACAATCCTTGTTGGTGTGATTGGCTAGCTTGTCTGGGGTGCTGTGTATTTGACACGAGCGATCGAGTATGCGGTCCAAACTGGACGGGCCCGACGTACTTTGTTTAAATGGCTTTTTCCGCTGACCGGATTTAGAGCCTTTGAATCCGGCATTGACTGCCATATCCTCAGTATTATCGCTGTTAATGCGGCGCTTATATTTGTTGCGACGGGACCTGCTATTGCCGTCCTTGGTATCCGAGGTACCATGGTTCTTTGACATATTGTTACTGCGAGCCAGCCAGCTGTCTTCTCCCGCACAAAAGCGGGTCATGAGTGTCGTGAGGGCTGCCATAGATTTCGGATTTTCCTGACCAAGGTGCCGGGTTAGCCACTCATCGCGGATGTTGTGTTTGAAAGCCGCTAGGGCCTCTACATCCGGACAGTCGACGATTTGATTTTTCTTTGTTAGGAACCGAGTCCAGAATTGCCTGGCCGATTCTTCTGGCTGCTGAATTATGTGGCTCAAGTCATCAGCATCTGGTGGTCGCACATAAGTGCCCTGAAAGTTGTCGAGGAATGCGGCCTCCAGATCTTCCCAACAGCTGATGGACTCTGCTGGCAAGCTGTTAAGCCAATGCCGCGCTGGTCCTTTCAGCTTTAGTGGGAGGTATTTGATGGCGTGTAAGTCATCATCATAGGCCGTGTGGATGTGGAGGAGGAAATCCTCGATCCATACCGCAGGATCTGTTGTGCCGTCGTATGATTCAATATTTACAGGTTTGAAACCTTCTGGGATTTGATGATCCATTACTTCGTCTGTGAAGCATAAGGGGTATGCGGCGCCTCTGTATTGGGCTATATTGCAACGCAGCTCAAATGGGTCTTGCCCGCTGTGTTCGGCCCGGCCAGATTTACTTTTACTGTTTCCGGCGTGACGTTTATCGTCTCGCATAGTGGCGTGCCCTCATGATCCGTAGATCGATCTTGCATGTTTTGCTTTGTCGTCCAATACGTCTCGCATGTCTGGCGTGTTTCCCCATGCTTTTTTATTTGAATGGCGTCGGGGTGCGGGCTGAGCTTTTGGCTGGAATGCCTCTCTATCACGGCCACGAGGTGGCCGATCAGCCGCATCAGACGCTTCTTCCTCCAGTCGAGGTAACAGCCTACATTTTGGGTAACTCTTGGAGGGGCGCTCGAGTTTATATTCCTTTGCTGCGAGGACTTCAGTCCATCTGTCAGCTAGCAGATCTTGATCAGCTTGAAGTTGCTGCTGCTTTTTCTTAAGGCTATTTGTCGTGGCCATAAGCCGGCGCTTGAAGCGCTCTTGTTCAACAGGATCCTCTGGCACGGCGAATTCGTCATCGCCAAGGCTTGCCTCGTCTTCGGAGGGGGGCATGTAATTATCATCCTCCGCCTCTCCGTCTGCCGGTCTCTCAGGAGGGCTAGCTCCTCCATCCTCCCACTTTAAATCTTGCTGGAGGGGGTTGTTGTTGTCTTCAGCGCTATCCGGAGTGTTATTACCTCCTGTGCCAGTATCACCACTTTTGCTTTGGCGGGACTTAGAGCGGCGCCGCTGACGTCAGTGCTTGGGTTGCTTCTTGGAGGGGTCATCCCCCGCCGTCTCGTTGCCATTGCCTTCTTTGTGTGTATCCACCATGTATATATCGTATGATGAGGTGGTTGTCGAGTGCCCTGTGGGCAGTGGTTCCTCTTCGTCTCCCGCATCGTCATCCATACTGTCGATATCTTCGGAGTAGAAGTCGAGCATGTCGGTTAAGTCATCGACAGTGGCTACTAAGTGGGTGGTGGGTGGGTCGCGAATTTCTTCGTCGTCCGCATCCCAGTCCTGCCGGACGTAGTTCGGCCAGGACTCTCCTGAGAAGGAGAGAGACCTTAATGAGTTCAGTATGTCGCCGAGGGGCGAGTGCTAAAAGATATCTACGGAGGTAAACTCCATGATCGGCGCCCAATCAGATTCGATAGGAACGGGCGCAGGCAGTTCGGAGTCCGTGGCCGGAGAAGAATTCGGCAGTTTAACAACACGGCTCTCGGGCAAGTTAAGGTCGATGTTCGGCTCGATCGTCGCTGAGGGTAATGCCTCCGTGGCGGGGTCCATCCCCCCATCCATGGTCAGCGCAACTGGCTCCGAATTGAGGGTCGGAGCGGCTGCCGGTGCGATCTCCAAAACACTGACTGATGGTAGAGCTAAATCGTACTCATCGTGACCGCGTGACGCACAAGGTAGAGGCTCGAATCTGTCGAAGATCAAGTCTCCGTGGATATCGGCCGTGTAGTTTAAGCTTCCAAACCTGGCCTGATGGCCAGGGGCGTAACTTTCAATCTGCTCCAGATGGCCAAGCGAATTGGCCCGCAGTGCAAAGCCGCTGAACACGAAGATCTTTCCGGGGAGAAAAGTCTCACCCTGAACTGCATCACCATCGATGATAGTAGGAGCCATCAAGCCTAACGACGACAACACAGAGGAACTCTCAATGAAAGCACCAATGTCGGTGTCAAAACCTGCGGATCTCGGGTAGGGGGACCCGAACTGTGCATCTAAGGCGGATGGTAACAGGAGGCAGGGGACACAATGTTTTACCCAGGTTCGGGCCCTCTTGATGGAGGTAAAACCCTACGTCATGCTTGATTAATATTGATGATATGGGTAGTACAAGAGTAGATCTACCATGAGATCAGAGAGGCTAAACCCTAGAAGCTAGCCTATGGTATGATTGTATGTTGTCCTACGGACTAAAACCCTCCGGTTTATATAGACACCGGAGAGGTTAGGGTTACACAAGGTCGGTTACAAAGGAAGAGATATACATATCCGTATTGCCTAGCTTGCCTTCCACACCAAGTAGAGCCCCATCCAGACACGAGACGAAGCCTTCAATCCTGTATCTTCATAGTCTAACAGTCCAACAAATGGAGATAGTCCGGCTGTCCAGAGACCCCCTAATCCAGGACTCCCACAAGCATGCTTATTATGTGCGACACCGTATATCTGAAAAAGGAAAAACTTTACTGGATCAAATTCATCGTTTGCAATGCTATGCTTGGAATTTATGTGAAATATATGATTATACTTGTTGTTCTGAAGACCCTAAGGAACACCTTCCCTACCAATGTTTGTTTAGTGATAATGGAATCGTATCCTCTTATGCTAAGGGTGTTTATAGTTACTATGATGTTCAACAAATTGAAGAATTTGTTGCTTTTAAGGGTGCTTACGAAATTGCTTATTTGATTGAAAAGTATGACGCTACTCTTTACAAATCTGAAAATTTTGCCATACTTAAATATTGCTATGATAATTATGCTTCTAATGCCTATGTTGAACCATATATTGAGTACTACTCCGCTGTCCAAGAAGAGACTAATATTTTGCAGGAGTCTATGGAAGAAGAAATTGATGAAACTATGAGCTCATTGGATGAAAAAGATGATGAGGAGAGCGAAGAACAAAAGGAGGAAGAGCGGATTAGCTACCCGTGCCCACCTTCTAATGAGAGTAACTCTTCAAATCATACATTGTTTAATTTCCCTTTGTGCTTACCGAAGGATGATTGTTATGATCCCGTTGATTCTCTTGAAATATCCCTTTTTGATGATGCTTGCTATGCTTGTGGCCAAGATGCCAATATGAATTATGCTTATGGAGATGAACTTGCTATAGTTCCTTATGTTGAACATGAAATTGTTTCTATTGCACACACACATGATAATCCTATTATCTTTTTGAATTCTCCTGACTACACTATATTAGAGAAGTTTGCCCTTATTAATGATTATATTGATGGGTTGCCTTTTACCGTTGCACATGATGATTTTGATGAATATAATATGCATGTGCTTGATTCTCCTACTTGCAATTATTATGAAAGAGGAACTATATCTCCACCTCTCCATGTTTCCAATATGATAAAATTGCAAGAAACTGTTTATACTATGCATTGGCCTTTACTTTGTGTGCATGAATTGTTATTTTATGACATGCCGATGCATAGGAAGAGAGTTAGACTTCATCATTATATAATATATGTTACCTTGTGCTCACCACTAAATTACAAATCATTGTTAATTAAAATTGGCTTTGATATACCTTGGGATCCGGGTGGATCCATTACTTGAGCACAATATGCCTAGCTTAATGGCTTTAAAGAAAGCGCCGCCAGGGAGACAACCCGGAAGTTTTAGAGAGTCATTTATTTCTGTTGAGTGCTTTTATATAGTTTAAAAACAACAAAAATAAAGAGGGGAACCAAAACTTTTTCAAAAAGGAAAGCGAAAGTGAGAAAGACAAGCATTGTTGAAGTGGGAGCTAGCCTTGAACTTTGTTCATGCTCATGGAAACTTTGTGAATCTTGATTACAGAAACTTTTCAATAAAAATAATTATCCCCTTGTACAATTCCATTGTATTATAAAAATAATGTGCCAAGGTTTGCCTTTAGGATGTTTACATTTGCTTGATGGTTTGTACGGTGCATGACAGAAACTTTGGCTGTAGTGTGCGATTTTACATTTTTAGCTGGAAAGTCAAATGGTTCTGATTCTTTTTGCACTGTCTTCCTATACAAATTATTTATTTTATTCCTAATTTTGGTAGAATTTTTCAAGTATCAGAAGTCTGGTGAATGTTCAGATTATTATAGACTGTTCTGTTTTAGACAGATTCTGTTTTTGATGCATAGTTTGCTTATTTTGATGAAGCTATTGATTTATATTAGTGGATTAAGCCATGAAAAGTTATATTACAGTAGACACAATGCAAAAAAATATGAATTGGTTTGGAACAATATACCTAAATCCTTACCTTCGTCGAGGTCCCAATCTTCAGAGTTGCGTTTAATTCTTTCCAATAAATCCTATTTGAATTCAATAGTCTTCATCATAAAAGAACCAATACAAGAAGTATCAAGCATGGAGCGACTATCGAGAGAAAGACGAGCCTAAATTTTTTATATAACAATTTCTCTTGAGAGCTCATGATTGGGGCATGAATATAACATTGACTTAAGCCTCCCCCAATCATGAGGGATGCTTTCTCCTTCGTGAGGCAAAAAATTATATATATAATTACGATCACGATGAACAAGATGCATAGGATAAAACTTCTGATGAAATTCCAATTTCAATCGGTTGTAGTTCCATGATACCATATCATCACATAGACTAAACCATTTCAATGCCTTTCCCTTCAAAGATAAAGGGAAGACCTTCTTCTTGATAACATCCTCGGGCATACCTGCAAGATTAAATAATCCACAAACTTCATCCACATAGATCGGATGTAATGTTCCATCACCTGTGAAAGGATTAGCTAGCAGTTTCTCTATCATACCCAAAGGAATTTCAAAGTAAACATTTTCAGTATGTTCAGTAGGGTGAGGAGCAACTCTTTGCTCTACTGGTTGGGGTGAAGATACCCGGAACAAGCCCCTCAAAGGATTATGTTCAATAGTAACAAGTGACAGTAAATTTCTGCACACTATATAAATGTTTCCTTACCAAATTCCGCCTACCAAAGGCGCTTCACTCCCCAGCAACGGTGCCAGAAAAGAGTCTTGATGACCCACAAGTATGGGGGATCTATCGTAGTCCTTTCGATAAGTAAGAGTGTCGAACCCAACAAGGAGCAGAAGGAAATGAGAAGCAGTTTTCAGCAAGGTATTCTCTGCAAGCACTGAAATTATCGGTAACAAATAGTTTTGTGATAAGGTAATTTGTAACGGGTAACAAATAGTAAAAGTAAATAAGGTGCAGCAAGATGGCCCAATCCTTTTTGTAGCAAAGGACAAGCCTGGACAAACTCTTATATAAAGGAAAGCGCTCTCGAGGACACATGGGAATTATCGTCAAGCTAGTTTTCATCACGTTCATATGATTCACGTTCGGTACTTTGATAATTTGATATGTGGGTGGCCGGTGCTTAGGTACTGTCCTTCCTTGGACAAGCATCCCACTTATGATTAGCCCCTATTGCAAGCATCAACAACTACAACAGAAGTATTAAGGTAAACTTAACCATAGCATGAAACATATGGATCCAAATCAGCCCCTTACAAAGCAACTCATAAACTAGGGTTTAAGCTTCTGTCACTCTAGCAACCCATCATCTACTTATTACTTCCCAATGCCTTCCTCTAGGCCTAAACAATGGTGAAGTGTCATGTAGTCGACGTTCACATGACACCACTAGAGGAAAGACAACATACATCTCATCAAAATATCGAACGAATACCAAATTCACATGACTACTTATAGAAATACTTCTCCCATGTCCTCAGGAACAAACGTAACTACTTACAAATCATATTCATGTTCATAATCAGAGGGGTATTAATATGCATAAAGGATCTGAACATATGATCTTCCAACGAATAAACCAACTAGCATCAACTACAAAGAGTAATTAACGCTACTAGCAACCTACAGGTACCAATCTAAGGTTTTGATACAAAGATTGGATACAAGAGATGAACTAGGGATTGAGATGAGATCGTGCTGGTGAATATGTTGATGGATATTGACCCCCTCCCGATGAGAGGATCATTGGTGATGACGATGGTGATGATTTCCCCTCCCAGAGGGAAGTTTCCCCGGGAGAACAGCTCCGCCAGAGCCCTAGATTGGTTCCACCACCCTCATGGACGGTGGGTGGCCCCCCTCTGGTACTTCTTTCGCCCAATATTTTTTATATTCTGAAACATGCTCCCGTGAAGTTTCAGGACTTTTGGAGTTGTGCATAATAGGTCTCTAATATTTGCTCCTCTTCCAGCCCAGAATTCCAGCTGCCGGCATTCTCCCTCTTCATGTAAACCTTGTAAAATAAGAGAGAATAGGCATAAGTATTGTGACGTAATGTGTAATGACAACCCATAATGCAATAAATATCGATATAAAAGCATGATGCAAAATGTATGTATCAACTCTCCAAGCTTAGACCTCGTTTGTCCTCAAGCGAAAGCCGATATCGAAAAATATGTCCGCATGTTTAGAGATAGAGGTGTCGATAAAATAAAATATGGACATGAGGGCATCATGATCATTCTTAGAACAGCAACATATATAGATATTGTCATATGATCTCTTATGCTAAAGTAACAATTCATTCACAGTTTCAAGTATGAATCATAAACTTCATTGAAAACTAACAAACTATAATATCAGTCATTGAAGCAATTGCAATTTATCATAACATCATAAAGAGTCAATATAAGAGCTTTTCAACAAGTCCACATACTCAACTATCATTTAGTCTTTCACAATTGCTAACACTCACGTAATATTTATGGGTATGAAGTTTTAATCGGACACACAGAAAGATAGGGGCTTATAGTTTTGCCTCCCAACCTTTTACCTCAAGGGTAATGTCAACAATAATACTTCATGAAAACTCACATCCAATTAGCCATATATATCAGGATCTTTCCAACACATTGTGCTTGCCAAAGGATAAAATGTAAAAAGGAAAGGTGAAGATCACCATGACTCTTATATAAGGTATAAGATAAGAAGAGGTTGTCATGTGCTTTTATGGTTGGATGCACAAAATCTTAATGCAAAAGAACATCACTTTATATTGCCACTTGTGATATGGACCTTTGTTATGTAGTTCCTCGCTTTTATTTCTTCCACATCACAAGATAGTATAAAGCTTATTTTCTCCACACTAATAAATCATACATATTTAGAGATCAATTTTTATTGCTTGCAGCGATGACAACTTACTTGAAGGATCTTACTCAATCCATAGGTAGATATAGTGGACTCTCATGGCAAAACTGGGTTTAAGGATATTTGGAAGAACAAGTAGTATCTCTACTTGGTGCAAAGAATTTGGCTAGCATGAGAGGGAAAGGCAAGCTCAACATGTTGGATGATCCATGATAATATAATTTATCTCAAATGTAAGAAAACATAACCCATTACGTTGTCTTCCTTGTCCAACATCAAGTTTTTAGCATGTCATATTTTAATGAGTGCTCACAATCATAAAAGATGTCCAAGATAGTATATTTATATGTGAAAACCTCTCTTTCTTTATTACTTACTATTAATTCCAACGATGACCAAAACTATGCTTGTCAACTCTCAACAACTTTTATTCATCATACTCTTTATATGTGAAGTCATTACTCTCCATAAGATCCATATGATCACTTTATTTCTTTTTATTCTTTTCTTTTATTCCCTCAAGATCATAGCAAGATAACCAAGCCCTTGACTCAACACTAAGCTTTATTATATATAGCTCACGGACTCGATTACATAGAAGTATCATAAAGCAAAACTCAAAACTAGATCATACTAAAACATTTATTCTACTAGATCAAGATATTACCAAGAGGATTGAACTAAGAAAAATGGTAAAGATAAAAGTGTGATGGTGATATGATACCGGGGCACTCCCCCAAGCTTGGTAGTTGCCAAGGGGAGTGCCCATACCCGATACTTAGTTCTTCTTTGTTGGTGAAGAAGGTGTCGGTGATGATGGATAGTCGCACATCGAGCGTAGGAGATCTTCCAATTTGCGGATAATGCCCTTGAGTGCGATGATATGCTCCTTCAACAAAACATTTTCACTTGTGAGATACTTGTTTTGAATGTGAGCTAACTCAATCATCTTGAAAGCTTCAATCTTCGTTGGGGTAAAGAGATTGCGATGAGGTTGAAGGAAGTCTTCTTCTACTGCTGCCGAAACTTGCTCCCCCATGGCCTTCTTGATCCCATCATCCTTGTTGATCTTTCCGGGCTCTACTCTCTTCAGCTCTATCTTCATCAGCCTAGCATTGTTGCCCTCATTGTTGGAGGAGGAGGAAGACGACATGATGCCTGGCCTTGACAACCCTGGTAGGAAACAGCTTGAAACAAAAATAGGAGATATTTGCGTGTTAGGTGGTCAAAACCTTTGGGAGATTATATAATGAATTTTTACCGACCAAAAGAACTATCGTGTAAGAAAACGGAGTCCGGAGAGCACACGAGGTGCCCACGAGGCAGGGGGCACACCCAGGGGGGTAGGGCGTGCCCTCCACCCTCGTGGACACCTCGTGTCCTTTCCGAACTACTTCTTATTTTCCTATTTTCTTAAATATTCCAAAACAGAGAAAAATTGCTATTAGAACTGTTTTGGAGTCGGTTTACTTACCGTACCTCATACCTATTCCTTTTCAGAGTCTGAAACGTTCTAGAAAGTGTCCCTTATGTATTCCTCCGGGGTTACAGTTTCAATAACATTAGTTTCAACATTTATAGGATTACCTAAGATATAATGTTTGATTCTTTGACCGTTCACCACCCTCGGATTTGTGCCTTCAAAGTTGTTGATTTTTATGGCACCAAAACAACAGACCTCCTCGATGACGTAAGGACCTTCCCATTTAGAGAGGAGTTTTCCTGCAAAAAATCTTAAACGTGAGTTGTATAATAATACATAATCACCTACATTAAACTCACATTTTTGTATCCTTTTGTCATGCCATCTTTTAACTTTTTCTTTAAATAGTTTGGAATTCTCATAGGCCTGGGTTCTCCATTCATCAAGTGAGCTAATGTCAAAAAGCCTCTTCTTACCGGCAAGTTTGAAGTCATAGTTGAGCTCTTTAATGTCCCAATATGCCTTATGTTCTAGTTCGAGAGGTAAGTGACATCCTTTTCCATAAACCATCTTATACAGAGAAATACCCATAGGGTTCTTATATGCGGTTCTATAGGCCCATAATGCATCATCAAGTTTCTTGGACCAATTCTTCCTAGATCTATTAACAGTCTTTTGCAAAATTAATTAAAGCTCTCTATTACTCAATTCTACTTGACCACTAGACTGTGGATGATATGGAGATGCAATTCTGTGATTAACATCAGACTTAGCAAGCATTTTACGAAAAGCACCGTGAATAATATGTGAACCACCATCAGTCATTAAGATCTAGGAACTCCAAACCTTGGAAAAATACCTTCTTTAAGCATCTTAATAGAGGTGTTATGATCAGCACCACTAGGTGTTATGATCAGCACTACTAGAGGGGGGCGCGCCGAGGGGGGTAGCCCCCCCTCTTGGACGGTGGGTGGCCCCCCCTCTGGTATTTCTTTTGCCCAATATTTTTTATATATTCTGAAATGTGCTCCCGTGAAGTTTCAGGACTTTTGGAGTTGTGCAGAATAGGTCTCTAATATTTGCTCCTCTTCCAGCCCAGAATTCCACCTGCCGGCATTCTCCCGCTTCATGTAAACCTTGTAAAATAAGAGAGAATAGGCATAAATATTGTGACATAATGTGTAATAAAAGCCCATAGTGCAATAAATATCGATATAAAAGCATGATGCAAAATGGACGTATCAGCGGTCCCACATGAAAGTGAAAATGCTAGGCAACACGCCTTCCCTAGCTATGTGGCATGCCGGACGGGCCGTGGAGTACTCCCGATTCTCAGGCGTGCGAGGGTGCGATGCAAACGCGGCAGGACTTTTCCTTTTACTTGCAATGTTCCCATGTGTTGCAAAGGATCCAAAGTAGTTGAATAGTAGTACTTGTTCACAAACTTGAAAGAAATCACTCTTGTTTTGATATACTCCTAATATATTACTTTTCACTCAAAATATATTTCTCAGGCTGTTTTGATGAGGTGAGGGAGGGATTTGGTTGCTTTCAAGATAATTAGTGGTTTTCTGCAAATTGGAGCAGAGAAGTGGGCCATTGTTGCAAAAATGCCACAACTTACCTCACAACCGTTAGATGCAGATCTAACGATCAGAAATGACGGATGGCAGACACACCACCATCACCAACTGAGTCTTTTATATGAGTAGGAGTAGAGAAAATGTATAAATTGTAACATTTGGTTCTGCTCCTTGGCACCATTGATAGATAGAAATAACGATTGGGAACGCTATAGGGCAGGGCTATTTCCGCCAGATAAGCAGGGTACGTAGTAGCTAGGTTGGCTCATCGTCGGTTTGGTCACATGTGGTCCGACATGTTCTAGTGTTTCTAGCAAGATGCCCGTGCTTGCACGAAGTTGATGGAAAAGGTAAGCACAACTTATAAATTGATGAATGGAGTACTAGTTACATTGATGCATATAATTAAGCAAAGGGATCGCACATGTCGGTATTGACTAGAACGAGAAAGCAATAGCACAATAAGAATTAAGGCCACGATGATGCAATCACAGTGGTGGTTACAGGAGGCAAGAAGAAATATGCATCCATGAACGTACGACTGTCGGCGTTCTTGGAACGGGGGTCCCTAGACTTACCTGCCTGCGGCCCATAGCGTGGCTCCATCAGTGGCCCTGTATGTCCCATCTTCACCAGCAAACACTCAAGACCCTCGCGAGGGGCCAAGCCTCGCGAGGCGGATGACGCAAAACCTCCTCAGGGGCGGTCTCACCAGGCTGGCTGGCGAGGGGCGGAGAGATCAAGGCAAGGGACACCTCGCGATGTTTTTGTGACGCAAGCCATGACGACTGGAGCCAGGCGGGCGCCAGGCGGGCGCTAGCGCGCGCAGTGTCCTCGTTTCCTATTTCGTGCTAAAGGGGCAAGTGCAGGCGCGGAGTCCCGAGGCATCAGGCCAAGGTTTCCATATCGGTGCAACAAGACCAAGACCAGTAGGATAGCAGGACGAACGTCATCATGGAGCCCAATACAGCGTCACCACTAGAGCCTTTGGCAGACGAAGCCTAGTTTTGTCAGGATAGCTTGTACTAGCTGTCCCCCTTCAAATTGGCCGTTGTAGGATCCTTTCCCGCCTAATATTTGGGAAGAGGATCCGGGCCTCTACATATATAGGACTAGCCACCACCATAGAGGGGACGATCGGATTATATCATCTTGGACCAGATCCATTCCACCAAAGCCACCACACTCGTCACGCAGAGGAGCACCTCTCCTCAGGAGGCTGTTCTTGCCTTGTAACTGTTCATCCTCAGCCCAAGAGTTAATCCACCACACCACACCGGAGTAGGGTATTACACCACATCGGTGGCCCAAACCAGTATAAACTCTTGTGTATCGTGTTCTTTGGGTTCGTCGAGCTAGGCCGTGAGATCGTGATGTGTGCGAGCTAGAGGGGGGAGAGATCTTCGTGTGCACCCCAATGTTCGAACCTCAAGGGTTTAGCCGGAACCTGAAATCCGACATTTGGCGCGCCAGGTAAGGGTGCACCGAAGCTTGCCCCCGACAGCCTCGCCGCTCCGACCGGCTCTCATGGACGCTGCCGCTTCTGCGACTGGATCGACGGGCGCCCTCCATAGCACCATGGGGCTCCGGGCCTTCACCCCCGCCTTGCGGCAGGTGCGGTGGCCGCACAAGTTCAAGCCGGAGATGCCGCCCCGCTACGATAGTGCGGCGGATCCGGCAGCCTTTCTGCTGGAATACGAGGAGGCCGTCCTGGAGGCCGGGGGCAACGATAAAGTCATGGCCAAATGGCTCCCAATGGCCTTCGCTGGCGTGTCGCGCGCCTGGCTCCTCCATCTGCGGTATCTTCTATGGCCTCCTGGGAGGAACTGCGCGACCTCTTCATCATGCACTTCGGGGGACCAGGACCCCCCATCGTCGCAGCTCTCCTCGCTGGCTCGCAGGCGCCTCCCTCGGATCGTCACACCAAGTCGTTCTTTCACCAGATCTACGCTGCCTCCACACGGCAAGGGGCTTCCCCGGGTTGGGTGGCGCCCAAGGCCGATCTGACCTTCGACTCAAGGGATCACCCAGTCACTACCGTCAGTTCGGGCGTGCTCCCGATGCTTTGCACGCCCACCATCTGCAGCGTAGCCATCACCAAGACCCTCATCAACGGCGGCGCCAGCCTCAACGTGCTCTCCGTGGAGGCTTTTAGTCACCTTCACGTACCGCTTGAGCGGCTTCGCCCCAGCAAGCCTTTCTCCGGAGTCGGTAGCGGCTCCTCCAACCCCTGGGGTAGATCCGTCCCCCCGTGACCTTTGGCACACGTGACAACTACCGCACCGAGCTAATCGACTTCGACATCGCCCGAGTCGGCTTGCCGTACAACGCCATCCTCGGGTACCCGGCGCTGGCCCAATTCATGGCAGCTAACCATCCTGCCTACAACCTCATGAAGATGCCAGGAAGCAAGGGCGTCCTTACCGTGGCCGGAGACACCAAGGAAGCCGTAGCGGCCCTCAAGCTCGCCTTCAGGGCCACAGCGGCAGCTTGCCCGGCCGACAAGGCCGTGTCCAGAACCAAGGGGGCTGCGCCGACCAAGAAGAAGCAACTATTCACTCAAGGTCAAGCCAAGACGAAGCAGATACCGGTCGACGCGGACGGGGCCTCTGGCGCTACCTTTACTATAGGCGCCGACCTCGCCCCAGATCAAGAAAGGGAGTTGGTGGACTTCTTGCGGGCAAACAAGGAAGTATTCGCTGGGAGCCCAAGCAGCTAGTTGGGGTCCCGAGAGGAGTGATTGAACATCATCTGAGGGTATGCCCCAACGTGCACCCTGTGAAGCAGAGGGCGAGGTGACAGTCCACGGAGAAGCAGTCCTTCATCGTTCAGGAAACTCGCAAGCTGGAGGTAGCGGGTGTCATTCAGGAGGTTCGGTACCCAGAGTGGTTGGCGAACCCGGTCGTTGTGCCGAAGAAAGGAGGGAAGGAGCGCATATGTGTTGACTTCACCAACCTCAACAAGGCTTGCCCTCAAGACCCATTCCCGTTACCGCACATCGACCAGATTGTCGACTCCACCGCTGAGTGTGATCTGCTATGTTTCCTGGATGCGTTCTCAGGCTACCACCAGATCAAGATGGCGGTGGAAGATATGGAGAAAACAGCTTTCTTGACCCCATGCGGGGTATATACTGCTACACTTGCATACCATTCGGACTGCGCAACACAAGAGTGACCTTCCAGCGACTGATGCACATCACCTTGGGGCGGCAGCTTGGGAGGCAACTCCGAGGCTTACGTCGACGACATTGTGGTGAAGTCTCGAGAGGCGAGAACTTTGATTCAGGACCTGGAGGAGACCTTCGCGAGCCTGCGCCAGGTGGACTTGCGGCTCAACCCGGAGAAATGCGTGTTTGCTGTCCCTTCCGGCAAGCTGCTGGGCTTCCTCATGTCCCACAGGGGGATCGAGGCCAACCCGGAGAAGGTCAAGGCAATCGAAGACATGACCCCACCATAAAACCTCAAGGAGACGCAGAAGCTTGTAGGCTGCGTGACTTCGCTGGGGTGCTTCAACTCCATGTTTGGGGAGCGCGCCTTGCTGTTCTTCAAGCTGATGAAGAAGATGGGTCCGTTCAAGTGGACCCTCGAGGCCGACCTGGCATTTCAAGACCTCAAGAGATACTTAACCAGCCCGCCGGTGATGGTGGCGCCTCGCCCTCTCGAGCCCTTAGTACTCTACCTGTCTGCCACACCCCACTCCGCCAGCGCGGCGCTGGTGGCCCTCAGAGCAGAGCCCCAGGTCAAGGGCCCGCCAAATGGAGCCGCCAAGCCGGATGAGGCAGCACGACACCAAGGAATGCTCCTGAGACAACGGCTGCCCCGGCTGGTCATCAAGCTTCCGAAGCTGGGGACCCACAGGAAACGCCTCAACCCCCGGGACCCAAAAACTCCGCCAGCTCTCCGGCCCCCGTCGAGCACCCAGTGTACTTCGTCAGCACAGTGTTGCGAGCTGTGAGAGCACAGTACCCCATCAAGGTCATCTCAGCTTACCCGTTGGAGAGAGTGCTCAGGAGCCCCAATGCCGCAGGAAGGGTCGCCGAATGGAACATCGAGCTGCAAGCGTTTGACCTGGAGTTCAGCACAACCAGTGTCATCAAGGGGGATGCACTCGCCAACTTTGTGACGGAATGGACCGACACCCCGGAGCTCGAAGCAGGCGAGAACCGATCCCTCTCGCTAGGGAGTGAAGCGCTAGATGGCTGGGTCATGTACTTCGATGGCGCGTTCGCGCGTCAGGGCGCGGGGGCTGGAGCCGTGCTCATCTCGCCCACTCAGGACAAGCTTTACTACGCCATGCACTCTGCTTCCAGCGGGGCGAGAAGGTCTCCAACAACATCGCAGAGTACGAGGGTCTCATCGCCGGCCTCAAGGCTGCGGTGGCCCTAGGGTGAAACGCCTCACCATCAAGGGAGACTCGCAGCTCCTCGTCAACTTCTCCAACAAGGTGTACGAGCCAAAGGATGAGCACATGGAGGCATACCTCGCGGAGGTGCGCAAAATGGAGAAGCAGTTCCTGGGCCTAGAGCTACAGCATGTGCCTCGCGGCACCAACAAAGAGGCCGACAACATCGCCAAAAGAGCATCCAAGCGGCTACCCCAGGAGCCTGACGTCTTTGAGGAGCGGCTTCAAGCCTTCGGCAGCACCTCCGCCCGCGGAGCCGACGCCACCTCAGGAGGAACTTCCCCTGCCACCAGCCTCGGGAGCCCCCGCTTGCGGCCCGACCTCAGGAGCACGCCTCCTCTTAGCGCTCGAGCCTCAGGAGGGGTCATGGATCAAGGAGTTCAAGGCGTACCTAACGCAAGGCACATTGCCAGAGAAGGAAGAAGACGCGGAGTGTGTGTCCCGGCAGGCTATGGCGTACTGCATTCAGGATGGTGAGCTATACAGGAAGAGGCTAAATGATGTTTCTCTGCGATGCATTTCTAGGGAATAGGGGAATGAGCTGCTGGCTGACATACATGGCCGAGACTGCGGGCACCACTCGTCGTCACGCACCCTAGTCGGCAAGGCTTTCCGTAGCGGGTTCTACTGGCCCACGACACTCAACGACGCGGCCGAGCTGGTGAAATCCTGTGAGACCTGCCAGTTCCACGCTAAGCAGATCCACCTGCCAGCTCAGGACCTCCAGACTATCCCGCTCTCAGGCCGTTTGCGGTCTGGGGGCTGGATATCCTGGGCCCATTCCCACGAGCGCCTGGAGGTTACCGCTACCTCTACGTCGCCATCGACAAATTCACCAAGTGGGCGGAAGTGGATGCCGTCTGCACCATCCCATCTGGGTCAGCAGCCAAGTTCATCAAGGGCCTCGTAAGCGGATTCAGGGTCCCCAATTGCATCATCACCGACAACGGCTCACAGTTCACTAGCAATCTCTTCAAAACATATTGTGCTAACCTTGGAACGCAGATCTGCTACGCCTCCGTGGTGCACCCCAGGAGCAACGGCCAGTCCGAACGCGCTAACGCGGAAGTCCTAAGGGGTCTCAAGACTAGGACCTTCAAGAAGAAGCTCGAGGCCTGCGGCAGGGGCTGGCATGATGAGCTCCAGTCCATGCTGTGCTCCATCCGCACTACCGCCACCAGGCCGACAGGCGAGACCCCGTTCTTCCTTGTCTACGGAGCAGAAGCGGTTCCCCCACATGAGGTCAGGCATCACTCCACGCAGGTCTTGGCGTTTGATGAAATGCAGCAAGATGCCACGCGGGGGATGGACCTTGTGCTGGGGGAGGAACACCGTTGCCAAGCCTCGCTCCAAGCTGCGAGGTACCGGCAGGTGCTGCGGCGGTACCACTGCCGTAGTGTCCGCTCCAGGACGCTCAAGGTGGGTGATCTTGTCCTGAGGCGGGTGCTCTCCAGGGAAGGGCTGCACAAGCTCTCACCCATGTGGGAGGGCCTGTTTCAGGTCACCCACGTCTCCAGGCCTGGCGCCACGCTCTTGGAGACGCAGGACGGGATCCCCATCCAGAACGCCTAGATCATCCAACACCTCCAGAAGTTCTACCCATGAAGCAAGGCCCGGTGCCTGTGAAGCAAGGCCCAGTTCCTGTGAAGATCTCCGCTCGTGACACTCTCACATAATAATGAGTGGGGCTATACATCCCCCGGAGTCTCAGGAGTGCCGCCCTCGGGCCTTGGGGGTTCCCTCCCACGTCTTAGTGGCTGCACTTAGCTCCGCGCTGTGAGAAGACAAGAAGACTAGACTAGGTGTCGGATGCGGCTTTTCATTTGCTTTCTGTAGTTGGCTTGCCCCTTTTTTAGTAAGAATTCGCTTTCTGGTGTTCCTTCCTGGCCTGGTTCCATTGCCACTTTGCCTCCTTTTCCGCTCTCGGTTCCCCGTTTTTTGACCCATACTCTCCCTCGCATGCCTCGCGAGGGGGCTGGACAGGTGGCCTCATGAGCGTTTTCGTTTTCCTGTTTTTCGCAAGGCACCCTTGCTCGAGTTTGCAAGTTGGCACACCCCTCTCTACTCGTTCCCTCGGGTACCGTGATGTGAAGCACCGGGTCATGGCCGACAGTGCATGCGACCAGGATTCGGAAGAATAAGAATTTCCTAACCGAATTTTTGCAGTTCCCATACACCTTCCGAGCACAGGAGGCCTTGCCAGGCATTGGGGAACACGCGCATCGCCAGGCGGAAACTACTTCAAGCGCACCAAGCTAAGTTATTCCTACGCGCGTACATAAAACGTTGACACTGCAACACAACACAAGAGCGATAAACATAGCACATCCACTTGGAAATCATAGTTGTTGCACGCCCCAGCGGGGCCCCATACTTGTTTCTCTTAATGCAGGAAGGAAAAGAAGAAGGAAACAAAAGCGGCACGTGCTCCCGCTGCAGGTCACGAGGACGGGCCCATGGCGCTCTCCTGAGCTTAGCCAGACCCCTCCTCGCGCTTCACTGAAGCACGACGACAAGACGACCTGCTGCCACCTTCGAAGAGGGCGCGGCGGCGTGGCGGCTAGTCGTAGCCACCGCCACTGGAGCTATCGCTGGAAGAGGAGTCGCCGTAGCAGGACAAGCCATGGCCGGCACCAAGGGTGAGCCCGCCTTCACTCTCGTCACGTCCGTCACCGAGGCCGAGCACCTCACCGCCGTTGTTGTCCTCGGGGCAACACCGCCGCGGCGCCCAACTTCCCCGAACAACCTCACATAGAGGGTCGCGTTGCCATCGTACTTGAAGTGGAGGGAGCACCGCCGGCCCAAGCCGCGCGCGCGGGAAAACGTCTGCCAGCCGCGGGTCAGGGTTGCGTTGCCTGCGGCAGAGACCTTGACCGCAACCCACGAAGCCTTGCTGTCGCAGCCATCCGCCTGCAGCTAGAGACCGCCTGGACTAGTGGCTGGCAGCTCGCCGACAAAGAAGCACGGGAGCTGAAGCCAGGTGCCAGCCGGGTTCTCTTACCAAACGACGAACTCCGGCAGCACTTCTGTAGAGTGGAAGTGCGGCCTGGGCGGCCGCGCGACCATGGCGCGCCTCCCTTCAACGATGGGGCTCCCACTACTCAGGCGACCACCACCACGTGAAGAGGCGCCACCACGGCCGTGAAGGCCCGCGGCGGGGGTCACACTGTGCTTGCGGGGACGGTTGTGCCCCCTCTTAGGCGGCGATGGGCCGGGCCCCTCCTGGCGAGCCTTCCCCTTCTCCGCAGCTGAGAGCCTCTTCGCAGGCGCCATGGGTGTCGCTGCCGGCAGTGGAGCGAGGAAGAAGAAGGAGCGGGAGAAGCAAAGGAAGAGATGGGTGACAGGGGCTCCGCCCCCCTCTCCCCATTTATACCCAAGGGGAGTGTCGGTGTCAAAACCGGCGAACCTCAGGTAGGGGGTCCCGAACTGTGCGTCTAAGGAGGATGGTAATAGGAGGCAGCGGACACAATGTGTTACCCAGGTTCAGGCCCTCTTGATGGAGGTAAAACCCTACGTCATGCTTGATTAATATTGATGATATGGGTAGTACAAGAGTAGATCTACCACGAGATCAGAGAGGCTAAACCCTAGAAGCTAGCCTATGGTATGATTGTATGTTGTCCTACGGACTAAAACCCTCCGGTTTATATAGACACCGGAGAGGGCTAGGGTTACACAAGGTCAGTTACAAAGGAGGAGATATACATATCCGTATTGCCTAGCTTGCCTTCCACGCCAAGTAGAGTCCCATCCGGACACGAGACAAAGTCTTCAATCTTGTATCTTCATAGTCTAACAGTCCGGCCAATGGATATAGTCCGGCTATCGGGAGACCCCCTAATCCAGGACTCCCTCAGTAGCCCCTGAACCAGGCTTTCAATGACGATGAGTCCGGCGTAGTATTGTCTTCGGCATTGCAAGGCGGGTTCCTCCTCCGAATACACCACAGAAGAATTTGAATATAAGGATAGTGTCTGACCCTGCAAAATAAGTTTCACATACCACCGTAGAGAGAATAATATTCCCACAAATCCAGTTTGCTAACTTGTTTTGGCAACACGACATTATGTCACGGCCCGGTGATTATTCGAACCGTTTCCTTTAACTAGCCCCGCACATAACGCGAGGCAGTTTTTTGACACATCTTGTCCAAACAGAGATCGTGTCCCCTTATCATGGGATTCTCATCAATACGGGTGTGGGTAACCCTACCGTGCCATCGATTACGGCGCTTGGGGGATAAGCGAGTTTTACCAGGCTAGTGGGGACGCATAGTTTCGGCCGCCCATATAAAGGGATAAGGATTTACCTTTTCATCCACGCCTTCTTCCTCCTTTGCTCATCCATCTTCGCACACTCGAGCTCCAGCGCCCAAGTTCGTATTTCCCACCTCGACTTTCTCCAACTATTTCCGGAGTGGGAGGTAGGTGGATGGTCTCCTCCGTCATGGAGGGACATATCAAGAAGCTGAGGAGAGCCGGATACCTGCCCGACGACATCGCCGCACCGTCTCCCAGAAGAGGGGCAGCTCATCCCCACCCCAGGCCCCATGAGAGGGTAGTGTTCCTCACCCATTTCCTTCGCGGACTGGGATTCCCTCTCCACCCATTCGTCCGGGGGATCATGTTCTACTACAGCCTGGATTTCCACGATCTGGCCCCGAACTTCATCCTCAACATCTCGGCGTTTATCATCGTGTGCGAGGCCTTCCTCCGCATCAGGGCCCACTTCGGCTTATGGCTGAAAACTTTCAATGTCAAGCCGAAGGTAGTGAGCGGCCGCCAGGCGGAGTGCAGAGGCGCCATGGTGGGCAAGATGCCCAACGTCACATGGCTCGAGGGCTCCTTCGTGGAGACCAAAAGGGGTAGCAATCGGGGTGGTTCTAAATTACCGAGCCGCATGACCCCAAATGGGTAGCGGCCCCCGAGTTCCGATCTGGCTTCCCCACATGGCTCACCTCCTGGCAAGAGAAGGGCTTGTCCTGGGGTTGTTCGGGAGAGCTGACCGGACTCCAAACATGTATTCCAAACATGGTGAACAAGAAGCTCAAACTTGTCAACGTAGTCCAGGTCATGCTCAACCGCCGGATCCTCCCATGCCAACAACGGGCCTTCAACTTGTGGGAGTTCGACCCGGCGCAGCACCGAACTCTGAATAGGCTCTTCGACACAACTCACGAAGATGCCTGGAGGGTGCTATTCAAGAGCGCCGAGGTTCCCCCACCCACTACTAAGGATCGCGGATTCAGCGCGAAGCGCCAAGCCAGCGCGGTAAGCTGCTTTACCTCTTACAGGATACTTGTTTTTCATAGTTCGACTCCATGCGGGATCTAAACTCCTGTACCTTTGACAGGGCTGGCAGGAGACGGCCGGACAGATCGACTGTCCGGCTCCTTTGCCCGAAGACCCAACAGACGCTCTTCTGGTGAAGATGCAGACTCCGGCTCCTTATACGGTGCCGGAGAGGACCAAGAAGGCCAAGGGAACCCGAAAGAGTTCCCGACGCCAGGCGTCATCGGACTCACCGTCCGAGGACTCTAGGGCGCAATTCTCGCCTGAAGACGAGGAGGCAGAAGAAGATGCTCCCCCTCCAGACGGGGGAGACAAGAAAAGGAAGGCCGTCCCAACTGGGGAGGCCGAAGGGTCCAAGAAGGGAAGGACTCTCCTTCCGGACAGCTCTACCACCGCCGCCGACGGCGAAGACGAGTGGCTGCCCAGGGCCAAGCCCCTGGGGAAGTCGTAAGTATTCGGACAACAGAGTAACTCATAGCATTCCTTTGTCGCATTGCTTCACCTAACGCCGAATATGATTATGCAGGCCGCCATGAGCCCGTATCGATGTATCATCGGACGGCTCCCTGGGCTCGTTGGATATGGATAGCGATCCAATTTCGACCGCCACCTCCCCTCACCCTGCGGACGACGCCGAGGTATTGTCTCAAGAGGCACCGGGTCAAGGGGGGACAGTCCCGGAGGCGCCTAAAGGCGGCCTTCCGGATTCCGGGAGCAGAGGGGACAAGGCCCCTTAGGGCTCCGAGTTCGGCCCTCAGCCGAACACCGCACCGGAACCTCTAGTGGTTCCGGACTCGGGCAGGCGGCCTCCTTCTAAGAGCGGCAAGACGCTTGTACCGGTGACCTCTGTCCATCCAGAGGCGCTGGACAATCTGCTGGAAGCGCTTCGTAGCGCTTCCATCGACGAGGAGCACCGCACTATTATGAGTGCGGTGATCCAGAGGGTTCAGTCCGCCAAGAGCAGATTGACTAAAGCCTGTGCCAGCCTTCTAACAGGCTTTGAGGTAAGTGTTTAGAATATAGGAAAAATATTACCGCATAGACAATAGCCCCTGATGCTTTGTTCGGTGTTCACAAAGAAAAGCCGAACAGAGGATCAAACAATATCGCAGGAGTCTAATATAAGTATGTCAATATGCATATGCAGGCTTCGCTGCTGGCGTCAGCCGCACTGACTGCGCAGGTCGCCGTACTAAAGCAGGACCTTAAAGGGTCCCAGGACGAGCTCGGCCTTGCCAAGAGGCAGCTCGAGGAGAACAAAGGTAAGTAGTACCTAGTCTATGGATATGTATAAAAAGAATGCGATTGCAAAATGACAAGATCATCATGAATTTGCTAGGGGCCACGACCGAAGTGGCGACCCTAAGGCAAGCGCTGTCCGAGGCCGAAGATAAAGTGGCCAAGGAGCACACCGAGCGAGAAAGGCAAGAGGCTCGGGTGGGCGAGGTGCAGCAAGAGCTCCAGGCTCTCGTGACGAAGCATGAGGCGTTGGAGCTTGACTCGAAGACATGAGAGTCTGAGCTTGTCGCGGCCCTCGAGAGCGCAAAAAGTGCCAAGGCCGAAGCCCAAAAGGCCCTCCAGGAGATCGAGGCAATGAAGAAGATAGCGGCGGGTAAGGCATTCTATATGCAAAGCAAGCATGTAAAAGTAAATTACCGATTACTAACCCGAATTCGGAGCTCTCCAGGAGCATTCGCAGATTTTTCTCGCAGCGTGTCGGATGCCACGAAGTTTTACTGGGCCGAGGATGGAAGCTCAACTAAGAAGTTGCTCTGGGCCCAGTATACTGGGACCGAACACCCAGTGTCTGTGAGCGACCAGCTAAAGCAGCTGGTCGAACTGCACAAGGCGGTCGAACAGGCCATGAAGGGCTTTATAGTCTGGCTATGGCCTGGCAACGCCCTTTCGAACAGCTACTTCGTCCTGGTGAGGCGGCTTGTGGATGCCTGCCCGCGGCTGGAGGTCGTCAAGCGATCCGTCTACATTGAAGGTGCACGCCAGGCTTTCGCCCGTGTAAAGTTGCAATGGGTCAAGCTAGACGCCGTGAAGCTGATCAAGGAAGGGCCACCGGAGGGCAAGGAGCATCGCCACCCCGAGTTGTACTACGAGGGTGTTCTGCATGGTGCCCGTCTCATAGCGGACGAGTGCACGAAAGATGTAATATTTGAGTGAAACTTGCTCGTGTGATCCTGTATTTATGAAAACTTGTTCATATGCACTATGCAACGCTTATTTGAATTTAAAATATTACCTTCTGTTTGGCTGTTTATCCAACCTGAGAGATAGCTAGTCCTCGGCTTCTGCCCCCATGCCGCGAGTACTGGGGTGTTCGGGATAAACCTGAGCACTCTTGTTCCCATTTTTGGGTGCTGGGAGGTGCTCAGCACAACGAACAAGGCAACCGGACTAATAATGCTTTATCACTCTCACTTAGCCATAGAATTCAATAACTTTAAATTTCGGCGAAGCCCCTGGTATTCAGAAGGCCGAATTCGGGGCGCGATACACGCCTTTAAGCCGGACAGGGCCGGCCCCTCGCTCTAAGCGGCATAAGTCTTTAGGGACTCGAAACCTCGCCAAACAGCGACCAGTCTATCGCCTTATAATGACAGTCAGTTTTAGCTTTCTCTACTGAGGTGCTTAGCCGAGCAGAACCGGGGCACAATCGCAGTAGTTCTCCTAGCGCTACCTTAGCTGATAGAGCGGAACGTAAGGTACCAAAACATAGGAGCCGGGCAAACCCAACATTTGACCAAAGACATGATTCGGAGCTGATGCATATAATGCTATAAGTTAGGGGTGCCGCACTTGTGGAAGTGTTCGGACTTCTCACACCATATTGTGGGTACTTAAGCCCCTGGTGTATCGGCCTTACCAAAGTGTACGGTTGCAAGGCGTCATTAATCAACATATATATATATATATATATATAACAAGGATGCAATAATAGTCGTAATGTTATGCATTGTTTATTCAAGAAGGTGCGTTAAAGCAGAATGATATAGATAGTGCGATAAGCAAAGAGTAGGACTAAGTCCCTTCCAAGGGCAAGCTGAGGAATAGTATTAAATCAAATATTTCGCTCGTTATTGTAATCCACCTGGGAATTCCCTGGTGTGACGTAGCTTTCTGCCTCCTTGGTTGCTGCATCATGTGTTCAGCAATAGTGCTGCCAGACAGGGTTTCCAGAGATTAAGTCCTGAAAAAGAGAAAAATAACAAAGCAGGAAGCCCCTAGTGCGGTTTAAGCCGCGTCTTGGGGCGTGCCGCAGTTGTGCCCCCTCCCCACCTGTGCCCATGGTATTTTTAATGCGTAATTATGTACGCGTGGCACGAGTTTCGCCGTTTGGCTGGGACTGGGGTGGGGCCGCATTGCTACGCAAGCTCAGATCGCGCCAGGCGGTCTAGTTGCCGATTGCTCCGAGCGCGCTTGAAGGTGTCCGGGTCTTGAAACGCCGAACTGGTGGATTACCTTGTGAGGCTGCTTTGCGCTTCTGCTGCGAGGGCCGCAGTGTGCTCCTCCGTTCGGAGAGAGCGCTCTGTGTTTCCATTGACTGTAATATCCCCACGAGGTCCTGGCATCTTGAGCTTGAGGTATGCATAATGCGGTACCACATTGAATCTCGCAAATGCGGTTCGCCCGAGCAGTGCATGATAAGCACTGCGGAACGGGACTATATCAAAGATTAACTCTTCGCTTCGGAAGTTATCCGGGGATCCGAAGACCACGTCCAGTGTAATTGAGCCTGTGCAATGGGCCTCTACGCCTGGAATAACGCCTTTAAAGGTCGTTTTTGTGGGTTTAATCCTTGAGGGGTCTATACCCATTTTGCGCACTGTGTCCTGATAAAGCAGGTTCAGGCTGCTGCCGCCATCCATAAGGACTCAAGTGAGGTGAAATCCGTCAATGATTGGGTCTAGAACCATTGCGGCAAATCTGCCATGACGGATACTAGTGGGGTGGTCCCTGCGATCGAAAGTGATCGGATAGGAGGACCATGGGTTGAACTTTGGGGCGACTGGCTCCAACGCATATACGTCGCTGAGCGCACGCTTCCGCTCCCTCTTGGGGATGTGGGTTGCGTATATCATGTTCACTGTCCGCACTTGTGGGGGAAACCTCTTCTGTCCTCTGGTCTATGTCTGCCGGGGCTCCTCCTCGTCATCGCTATGTGGCCCCTTATCCTTGTTTTCGGCAATTAACTTGCCGGCCTGCTTGAACACCCAACAATCCCTGTTGGTGTGATTGGCTGGCTTGTCTGGGGTGCCGTGTATTTGACACGAGCGATCGAGTATATGGTCCAAACTAGACGGGCCCGGCGTACTTTGTTTGAATGGCTTTTTCCACTGACCGGGTTTAGAGCCTTTGAATCCGGCATTGACTGCCGTATCGTCAGTATTATCATTGTTAATGTGGTGCTTATGTTTGTTGCGACGTGACCTACTATTGCCGTCCTTGGTATTCGAAGTACCATGGTTCTTTGACATATTGTTACTACGGGCTAGCCAGCTATCTTCTCCCGCACAAAAGCGGGTCATGAGTGTCGTGAGGGCTGCCATAGATTTCGGCTTTTCCTGACCAAGGTGCCGGGCTAGCCACTCATCGCGGATGTTGTGTTTGAAAGCTGCTAGGGCCTCTCACCCGGATAGTCGACGATTTGATTTTCTTTGTTAGGAACCAAGTCCAGAATTGCCTGGCCGATTCTTCTAGCTGCTGAATTATGTGGCTCAAGTCATCGGCGTCTGGTGGTCGCACATAAGTGCCCTGAAAGTTGTCGAGGAATGCGGCTTCCAGATCTTCCCAACAGCTAATGGACTCTGCTGGAAAGCTGTTAAGCCAATGTTGCGCTGGTCCTTTGAGCTTTAGTGGGAGGTATTTGATGGCGTGTAAGTCATCACGACGGGCCATGTGGATGTGAAGGAGGAAATCCTCGATCCATACCGCAGGATCTGTTGTGTCGTTGTATGATTCAATATTTACAGGTTTGAAACCTTCTGGGATTTGATGATCCATTACTTCGTCTGTGAAGCATAAGGGGTGTGCGGCGCCTCTGTATTGGGCTATATCGCGACGCAGCTCGAATGGGTCTTGCCCGCTGTGTTCGGCCTAGCCGGATTTACTTTTACTGTATCCGGCATGACGTTTATCGTCTCGCATAGTGTCGCGCCCTCGTGATCCATAGATTGATCTTGCATGTTTTGCTTTGTCTTCCAATACGTCTCGCAGGTCTGGCGTGTTTCCCCATGCTTTTTTTATTTGAATGGCATCGGGGTGCGGGCTGAGCTTTTTGCTGGAATGCCTCTCTATAATGGCCACGAGGTGGCCGATCAGCCGCGTCATACACTTCTTCCTCCAGTCGAGGTAGCAACCTGCATTTTGGGTAACTCTTGGAGGGGCCCTCGAGTTTATATTCCTCGGCCGCGAGGACTTCAGTCCATCTGTCAGCTAGCAGATCTTGATCAGCTTGAAGCTGTTGCTGCTTTTTCTTAAGGCTATTTTCTGTGGCCATAAGCCGGTGTTTGAAGCGCTCTTGTTCGACGGGATCCTCTGGCACGGCGAATTCGTCATCGCCAAGGCTTGCCTCGTCTTCGGAGGGGGGCATGTAATTATCATCCTCCGCTTCTCCATCTGCCACTCTCTTAGGAGGGCTGGCTCCTCCATCCTCCTGCTCTAAATCTTGCTGGAGGGGGTTATTGTTGTCTTCGGCACTATCCGGAGTGTTATTACCTCCTGTGCCGATATCACCACTTTTGCTTTGCGGGGACTTAGAGTGGCGCCGCTGACGTCGGCGCTTGGGTTGCTTCTTGGAGGGGTCATCCTCTGCTGTCTTGTTGCCATTGCCTTCTTTGGGTGTATCCACCATGTATATATCGTATGATGAGGTGGCTGTCTAGTGCCCTGTGGGCAGTGGTTCCTCTTCGTCTCCTGCATCATCGTCCATACCGTCGATATCTTCGGAGTCGAAGTCGAGCATGTCGGTTAAGTCATCGACAATGGCTACTAAGTGGGTGGTGGGTGGGCCGCGAATTTCTTCGTCGTTCGCATCCTAGTCCTGGCGGACATAGTTCGCCAGGATCCTCCTGACAAGGAGAGAGACCTTAATGAGTTCAGTATATCGCCGAAGGGTGAGTGCTGAAAGATATCCACGAATGTAAACTCCATGATCGGCGCCCAATCAGATTTGATAGGAACAAGCGCAGGCGGTTCGGAGTCCGTGGCCGGAGAAGGATCCGACAGTTTAACAACACGGGTCTCGTGTAAGGTAAGGTCGATGTTCGGCTCGATCGTCGCTAAGGGTAAGGCCTTCATGGCGGGGTCCATCCACCCGTCCACGGAAGGCGCAACTGGCTCCAAATTGAGGGTCAGAGCGGCTGCCGGTGCGATCTCCTTAACACTGTCCGATGGTAGAGCTAAATCGTACTCATCGTGACCGCGTGACGCACAAGGCAGAGGCTCAAATCCATCGAAGATCAAGTCTCTGCGGATATCGGCTGTGTAGTTTAAGCTTCCAAACCTGACCTGGTGGCTAGGGGCGTAACTTTCAATCTGCTCCAGATGGCCAAGCGAATTGGCCCGCAGTTCAAAGCCACCGAACACGAAGATCTATCCAGGGAGAAAAGTCTCACCCTGGACTGCATCGCTATCGATGATAGTAGGAGCCATCAAACCTAACAGCGACGACACAAAGGAACTCTCAATGAAAGCACCAATGTCGGTGTCAAAACCGGTGGATCTCGGGTAGGGGGTCTCGAACTGTGTGTCTAAGGCGGATGGTAACAGGAGGCAGGGGACACAATGTTTTACCCAGGTTCGGGCCCTCTTGATGGAGGTAAAACCCTACGTCCTGCTTGATTAATATTGATGATATGGGTAGTACAAGAGTAGATCTACCACGAGATCAGAGAGGCTAAACCCTAGAAGCTAGCCTATGGTATGATTGTATGTTGTCCTACGGACTAAAACCCTCCGGTTTATATAGACACCGGAGAGGGCTAGGGTTACACAAGGTCGGTTACAAAGGAGGAGATACACATATCCGTATTGCCTAGCTTGCCTTCCACGCCAAGTAGAGTCCCATCTGGACACGAGACGGAGTCTTCAATCTTGTATCTTCATAGTCTAACAGTCCGGCCAATGGATACAGTCTGGCTGTCGGGAGACCCCCTAATCCAGGACTCCCTCAGGGAGGCCAATCGTCGGCCTCTACGATCTAAGGTAATAATGACCTTTTCCTACATGCAGCAAGGACTCGTCAGGTCGGGTAGTTGCCAAGGCGGCATGGGGAAGCGGAGACGCCCCCGTCCAATCAATCGCCACGCATAAAGCGGGGCCTCAGGCTGTTGGGGCCCACGGCGCTCCGCATTTGTCCTTCGGCTTCGCCTCGAAGCCAAGTCTAAGCGCGCCTTCGGCCCGGGGGCTACTGTCGGCGTTCTCGGAACAGGGGTCCCCAGACTTGCCTGCCTGCGGCCCATAGCGTGGCTCCATCAGTGGCCCTGTACGACCCATCTTCACCAGCAAACACTCAAGACCCTCGCGAGGGGCCAAGACTCGCGAGGCAGACGATGTAAGACCTCCTCAGGGGCGGCCTCACCAGGCTGGCTCGCGAGGGGCGGTGAGATCAAGGCAAGGGACACCTCACGAGGTTTGTGTGACGCAAGCCATAATGACCGGAGCTAGGCGGGCGCCAGCGTACAGTGTCCTCGTTTCCTCTTTGGTGCTAAAGGGGCAAGCGCAGGCGAGGAGTCCCGAGGCGTCAGGCAAAGGTTTCCATATCGGTGCAACAAGACCAAGACCAACAGGACAGCAGGACGGAGGTCATCGTGGACCCAAGACGGTGTCACCACCAGAGCCTTTGGCAGGCGAAGACTTGTTTTGTCAGGATAGCTTGTACTAGCTGTCCCCCTTCAAATTGGCCGTTGTAGGATCCCTTCCCGCGTAATATTTGGGAAGAGGACCCGCGCCTCTATATATATAGGATTAGCCACCACCGTAGAGGGGACGATCGGATCAGATCATCTTGGACTAGATCCATTCCACCAAAGCCACCACACTCATCACGCACAAGAGCACCTCTCCTCAGGAGGCTGTTCTTTCCTTGTAACTTTTCATCCTCAGCCCAAGAGGAAATCCACCACACCACACTGGAGTAGGGTATTACACCACATCGGTGGCCCGAACTAGTATAAACTCTTCTGTCTCGTGTTCTTTGTGTTTGTCGAGCTAGGCAGTGAGATCGTGATGTGTGCGAGTGATACGTCTCCAACGTATCTATAATTTTTGATTGCTCCATGCTATATTATCTACCGTTTTGGATGTTTATGGGCTTTATTATACGCTTTTATATCATTTTTGGGACTAACCTATTAACCCATAGCCCAATGCCAGTTTTTGTTTTTACCTTGTTTTAGGGTTTCGAAGAAAAGGAAAATCAAACAGAATCCAATTGATCTGAAACTTCACGGAACTCATTTTTGGAAGGAAAGAAGCCCAGAAGACTTGAAGTGCATGTAAGGGAAGCTTCGAGGAGGCCACCAGGTAGGGGGGCGCGCCCACCCCCCTAGGGCGCGCCCTCCACCCTCGTGGGCCCCTCATGCCCCCCCTGACGTACTTCTTCCGCCTATATATCTCCATATACCCTAAAACTTCTGGAGAGCATAATAGATCGGGAGTTCCGCCGCCAGAAGCCTCCGTAGCCACCGAAAGCCAATCTAGACCCGTTCTGGCACCCTGCCGGAGGGGGCAATCCCTCTCCGTTGGCCACCCTCATCATCCCGGTGCTCTCCATGACGAGGAGGGAGTAGTTCTCCCTCATGGCTGAGGGTATGTACCAGTAGCTATGTGTTTGATCTTTCTCTCTCTGTCGTGTTCTTGAGGTGATACGATCTTGATGTATCGCGAGCTTTGCTATTATATCTGGATCCTATGATGTTTCTTCCCCCCTCTAATCTCTTGTAATGGATTGAGTTTCCCCTTTGAAGTTATCTTATCTTATTGAGTTTTTAAAGATTTGAGAACACTTGGTGTATGTCTTGTCGTGCGTATCTGTGGTGACAATGGGATATCACGTGATTCACTTGATGTATGTTTTGGTGATCAACTTGCGGGTTCCGCCCATGAACCTATGCATAGGGGTTGGCACACGTTTTCGTCGTGATTCTCCGGTAGAAACTTTGGGGCACTCTTTGAGGTCCTATGTGTTGGTTGAATAGATGAATCTGAGATTGTGTGATGCCTATCGTATAATCATACCCACAGATACTTGAGGTGACATTGGAGTATCTAGGTGACATTAGGGTTTTGGTTGATTTGTGTCTTAAGGTGTTATTCTAGTACGAACTCTAGGGCTGTTTGTGACACTTATAGGAATAGCCCAACAGATTGATTGGAAAGAATAACTTTGAGGTGGTTTCGTACCCTA
This sequence comes from Triticum urartu, assembly GCF_003073215.2. Taxonomy (NCBI): domain Eukaryota; kingdom Viridiplantae; phylum Streptophyta; class Magnoliopsida; order Poales; family Poaceae; genus Triticum; species Triticum urartu. The sequence continues at coordinate 145,854,996 of NC_053026.1, read as the reverse complement.
TGATAATCTCTTTGTTCGTTCTCCGCTATTAGTGACTTTGGAGTGAGTCTTTGTTGCATGTTGAGGGATAGTTATGTGATACAATTATGTTATTATTGTTGAGAGGACTTGCACTAGTGAAAGTATGAACCCTAGGCCTTGTTTCCTATCATTGCAATACCGTTTATGCTCACTTTTATCATTAGTTACCTTGCTGTTTTTATAATTTCAGACAAATACCATTATCTACTATCCATATTGCACTTGTCTCACCATCTCTTCGCCGAACTAGTGCACCTATACAATTTACCATTGTATTGGGTGTGTTGGGGACACAAGAGACTCTTTGTTATTTGGTTGTAGGGTTGCTTGAGAGAGACCATCTTCATCCTACGCCTCCTACAGATTGATAAACCTTAGGTCATCCACTTGAGGGAAATTTTCTATTGTCCTACAAACCTCTGCATTTGGAGGCCCAACAACGTCTACAAGAAGAAGGTTGTGTAGTAGACATCAAGCTCTTTTCTGGCGCCGTTGCCGGGGAGGTGAGTGCTTGAAGGTATATCTTTAGATCTTGCAATCAAGTCTTTTAGTTTCTTGTTTTATCACTAGTTTAGTTTATAAAAGAAAACTATAAAAAATGGAATTGAGTTTGTCTCATACGCTTCACCTTTTTAATATCTTTCGTAAGTATGATGGAAAGGAAAATTGTGCTCAAGTGCTAGAAGAAGAAATCTATAAAATGTTTGGCACTAAATCTTTGAATGATGAGCATGATTGCAATGTTGTTAGTACGAATTCTTTGAATATCCATGATACTAATGATGATTGCACTAGTTATGATGTCTCCTATAAACATGTCAATTTTTGTGAAGTACATTGGGTTTGTATGAACAGACCAAATAGGGAAGATAGATATTGCAAGAGGCATAAGCATTTAGAAACTAAATGGTTGCAAGAAAGGCTAGATGATTGTGCTAAAAATTTATATTTTCTTAGCCATACTTGTGAACTTTGCAGTGAGCATGATCATTTCAATACCCAATGCAAATTGTTTCATGATCATATCGTGTCCAAAAATTGTGATGACTTGATTTCCCTTGCACATCATAATGAACTTAGTTTGCTCTTGGGTTATGAAGAAATGAAACATATAACTAAGGATATTCCAAAATTTTCCCTTGATGGAGTTCTTCATTTTGATCTAGAGGAAGTTTATATGTATTGTGTGGTGAATTGTATTGAAAATCCTTATATTGCCAACTACATAAAGAAAACAAAACAAATAGAAGATGAAGAGAATACTAATGGAAGGGAAGAGACTTCCCAATATCCTCCTATTATTTCTTATGATGAATCAGGTAACGAGGAGGAGCCTCCTATTCAACCAATCTCATTAATAAGGAGCTCCAAAAAGAGGATTGAACCCACACATGATGTGGTGAAGAAGAAGAAAAGAAAAAGGAAGAGAGGTAAAAAGGTACCCCTCCCAAATAATGGTGCTCCCATTACTATTGTGCCTCATGAAAATATAACTGTGGAAGATAATGATACTTCTTATGATCTTGAAAATCTTTTTGGCACTTGCTTGGAAGAATATGATAATTGCTATACTATTGGTGCTATCCATACTATTAATGATGAGAGTGATTATGCTTATAATATGAAAAGGCCCAAGCTTGGGGATGCTATGTTTGATGAAGATGATGTTTTTTAGAATATATTTGCTGCAATTAATGTTTTTCCCAAGCTTGGGGATGCTATGCTTAATGAGGATGATATTTTTAGTATCCCAAGTTTTGATATGCAAATTTATAATGATAATAACATGCCTCCTACTTATGATAATTATTGTGATGATACATATGCTATAAAAAGTAGTGAGGATTATATTTATAAAACTTGTCATGATTATGGTTACCCCTTTTCTGAACATTAATCTTTTAATGTGGAAACAATTAATAGTATTCGAGTCTCTTATGATGCTCCCACTATTCCGAATGAGAAGAATTTTGCTTATGTGGAGAGTAATAAAATTTCTATGCTTGTAGATCATGAAAAGAATGCTTTAGGTGCTGGTTATATTTTTGAATTCATTCATGATGCTACTGAAAATTATTATGAGGGAGGAATATATGCTTGTAGGAATTGCAATAATACCAAGTTTCCTCTCTATGTGCTTAAAGTTTTGAAGTTATGCTTGTTTTACCTTCCTATGCAAGTTGATTCTTGTTCCCACAAGTTGTTTGCTCACAAAATCCCTATGCATAGTAAGTATGTTAGAATTAAATGTTCTAGTCATATTCTTCATGATGCTCTCTTTATGTAACAATTCTTATCTTTTATGTGAGCATCATTAAAATCATCATGGCTAGCTAGGGGCGTTAAACGATAGCGCTTGTTGGGAGGCAACCCAACTTTAATTTTGTTCCTTGCTTTTTATTCCTGTTTATTAATAAATAATGCATCTAGCCTATGTTTAGATGTGTTTTTATGCTTTTAATTAGTGTTTGTGCCAAGTAAAACCATTGGGAAGACTTGGGGAAAGTCTTTGCGATCATGCTGTAAAAAACAGAAACTTTAGCGCTCATGAGAATTGCTTCCATTTTTATTTGGAGAGTGATATTTAGTTAATTATTTTTGCAGATGATTAATGGATAAATTAATCAGGTCCATCAATTTATTTTAGAATTTTTGGGTTCCATAAGTTTGCGTTAGTTACAGATTACTACAGACTGTTCTGTTTTTGACAGATTCTGTTTTTTCGTGTGTTGTTTGCTTAGTTTAATGAATCTATGGCTAATAAAATAGTTTATAAACCATAGAGAAGTTAGAATACAGTATGTTTAACACCAATATAAATAAAGAATGAGTTCATTATAGTAACTTGAAGTGGTGTTTTGTTTTCTTTCGCTAACGGAGTTCACGAGTTTTCTGTTAAGTTTTGTGTTGTGAAGTTTTCAAGTTTTGGGTAAAGATTCGATGGACTATGGAATAAGGTGTGGCAAGAGCCTAATATTTGGGATGCCCAAGGCACCCCAAGGTAATATTCAAGGATATCCAAGATCCTAAGCTTGGGGATGCCCCGGAAGGCATCCCCTCTTTCGTCTTTGTTCATCGGTAACTTTACTTGGAGCTATATTTTTATTCACCACATGATATGTGTTTTTCTTGGAGCGTCAATTTATTTTGTTAAGATTTGCTTTCTGTTATTTATAACAATGTTTTGCATCTTTTATTTCAATAAAAGTGGCATTGATAGCCTTTACTATGCCTATTTTAGAAGTCCACATGTTGCTATTTGAAAACAGAAAGTTTACCGTTGTTGCAATAATTCCCTAGAAAAGTAGGAATGTGATAAAATGTTGAATTTTTTTGCATATTAAGATCTGATAAATTTACTACAGTGGGAATTTTCTTTCATATTTTTTGGAGCTAGGGAAGTATGGATGTTGCTGCATTCTTTACAGACTGTCCTGTTTAGGCAGATTGCTGTTATGTTTGCATTGTTTGCATATGTTTGCTTCTTTAATGATTCTATTTGTGGATAGGACTATTAAATATGCAGAGGCATTTAGTATGAAATGTTGAATAATAATTTTAGTGATTTTCTATAGTAGAGTATGATAAGGTTTTGCCAATGGTTCATACTAACTTATCTCATGAGTCCTTGTTGAGTTTTGTGTGGATGAAGCTTTTGAGATTTAGGGAGACCGTGATATGAGAGGAATTAAGGAGACACAAAATCTCAAGATTGGGGATGCCCAAGGCACCCCAGGATAATATTTGAAGAAGTCTCAAGCATCTAAGCTTGGGGATGCCCCGGTTGGCATCCCACCTTTCTTCTTCAACAACTATCGGTTAGTTTCGGTTGATCCTAAGTTTTTGCTTCTTCACATGATGTTTCCATTCTTAGAATGTAATTTTATTTTTCTTTGCTTGCTGTTTGAATAAAATACCAAGATCTGAAATTATTAAATTTTAGAGAGTCTTCACATAGTTGCATAATTATTCGACTACTCATTAATCTTCACATATATCTTTCAGAGTAGTTTGTCATTTGCTCTAGTGCTTCACTTATATATTTTTAGAGCACGGTGGTGGTTTTGTTTTATAGAAACTATTGATCTCTCATGCTTCACTTAGGTTATTTTGAGAGTCTTAAATAGCATGGTAGTTTGCTTAATAATCCTAATATGCTAGGTATTCAAGATTAGTAAAATTTTCTTAGGAGTGTTTTGAATACTAAGAGAAGTTTGATGCTTGATGATTGTTTTGAGATATGGAGGTAATAATATCAAAGTCATGCTACTTGAGTAGTTGTGAATTTGGGAAATTCTTGTGTTGAAGTTTGCAAGTCCCGTAGCATGCACGTATAGTAAACGTTGTGTAACAACTTTGAAACATGAGGTATAATTTAATTGTCTTCCTTATGAGTGGCGGTCGGGGACGAGCGATGGTCTTTTCCTACCAATCTATCCCCCTAGGAGCATGTGCGTAGTGCCGAGGTTATTGATGACTTGTAGATTTTTGCAATAAGTATGTGAGTTCTTTATGACTAATGTTGAGTCCATGGATTATACGCACTCTTACCCTTCCATCATTGCTAGCCTCTTCGGTACCGTGCATTGCCCTTTCTCACATTGAGAGTTGGTGCAAACTTCGCCGGTGCATCCAAACCCCGTGATATGATAGGCTCTGTCACACATAAACCTCCTTATATCTTCCTCAAAACAGCCACCATACCTACCTATTATGGCATTTCCATAGCCATTCCGAGATATATTGACATGCAACTTTCCACCGTTCCGTTTATCATGACACATTCATGATTGTCATATTGCTTTGCATGATCAAGTAGTTGACATCGTATTTGTGGCAAACCCACCATTCATAATTTTTCATACATGTCACTCTTGATTCATCGCAATCCCGGTACACCGCCGGAGGCATTCATATAGAGTCATCTTCTGTTCTAGCATCGAGTTTTAATCATTGAATTGTAAATAAATAGAAGTGTGATGATCATCATTTTCTAGAGCATTGTCCCAAGTGAGGAATAAAAAAAAGGTAGAGAAAGGCCATAAAAAAAGGAGAAGGCCCAAAAAATAGAAAAAAAGAGAAATGCCATAAAAAAGAGAAGGCCAAATAAAAAAAATAAAAAAATGAGAGAAAAAGAGAGAAGGGACAATGCTACTATCCTTTGCCACACTTGTGCTTCAAAGTAGCACCGTAATCTTCATAATAGAGAGTCTCTTGTTTTGTGACTTTCATATACTAGTGGGAATTTTTCATTATAGAACTTGGCTTGTATATTCCAACAATGGGCATCCTCAAGTGCCCTAGGTCTTCGTGAGCAAGCAAGTTGGATGCACACCCACTTAGTTTCTTTTGTTGAGCTTTCATACATTTATAGCTCTAGTGCATCTGTTGCATGGCAATCCCTACTCCTTGCATTAACATCAATCGATGGGCATCTCCATAGCCCATTGATTAGCCTCGTCGATGTGAGACTTTCTCCTTTTTGTCTTCTCCACATAACCCCCTCATTATTCTATTCCACCCATAGTGCTATATCCATGGCTCGCGCTCATGTATTGCGTGAAAGTTTATAGGTTTGAGATTACTAAAGTATGAAAGAATTGCTTGGCTTGTCATTGGGGTTGTGCATGATGAGAGCATTCTTGTGTGACGAAAATGGAGCATGACTAAACTATATGATTTTGTAGAGATGAACTTTCTTTGGACAAGTTATTTTGAGAAGACATAATTGCTTAGTTAGTATGCTTGAAGTATTATTATTTTTATGTCAATATGAACTTTTGTCTTGAATCTTTCGGATCTGAATATTCATGCCACAATTAAGAAGAATTACATTGAAATTATGCCAAGTAGCATTCCACATCAAAAATTCTGTTTTTATCATTTACCTACTCGAGGACGAGCAGGAATTAAGCTTGGGGATGCTGATACGTCTCCAACGTATCTATAATTTTTGATTGCTCCATGCTATATTATCTACTGTTTTGGATGTTTATGGGCTTTATTATACACTTTTATATCATTTTTGGGACTAACCTATTAACCCAGAGCCCAGTGCCAGTTTCTGTTTTTACATTGTTTTAGGGTTTCAAAGAAAAGGAAAATCAAACGGAGTCCAATTGACCTGAAACTTCACGGAACTCATTTTTGGAAGGAAAGAAGCCGAGAAGACTTGAAGTGCACGTAAGGGAAGCTTCAAGGAGGCCACGAGGTAGGGGGCGCGCACCCCCCTAGGGCTTGATACGTCTCCAACGTATCTATAATTTTTGATTGCTCCATGCTATATTATCTACTGTTTTAGAGATTATTGGGCTTTATTATCCACTTTTATATTATTTTTGGGACTAACCTATTAACCGAGGCCCAGCCCAGAATTGTTGTTTTTGCTTGTTTTAGGGTTTCAAAGAAAAGGAATATCAAACGGAGTCCAAACAGAATGAAACCTTCAGAAACGTGATTTTCTCATCAGATAAGATCCAGGAGACTTGGACCCTCCGTCAAGAAAGCCATGAGGTGCTCACGAGGGTGGAGGGCACCCCCCTAGGGCGCGCCCCTTGCCTCGTGGGCCCCTCGAAGCTCCACTGACGTACTTCTTCCTCCTATATATATCCACGTACCCCCAAACGATCGGGGACGGAGCCAAAAACCTAATTCCATCGCCGCAAATTTCTGTATCCACAAGATCCCATCTTGAGGCCTGTTCTGGAGCTCCGCCAGAGGGGGCATCGATCACAGAGGGCTTCTACATCATCATCCAAGCCCCTCCGATGAAGTGTGAGTAGTTTACTTCAGACCTACGGGTCCATAGCTAGTAGCTAGATGGCTTCTTCTCTCTTTTTGGATCTCAATACAATGTTCTCCCGCTCCCTCGTGGAGATCTATTCGATGTAATCTTCTTTTTGCGGTGTGTTTGTTGAGGCTGATGAATTGTGGGTTTATGATCAAGTCTATCTATGAATAATATTTGAATCTTCTCTGAATTCTTTTATGTATGATTGGTTATCTTTGCAAGTCTCTTCGAATTATCAGTTTGGTTTGGCCTACTAGATTGGTTGTTCTTGCCATGGGAGAAGTGCTTAGCTTTGGGTTCGATCTTGCAGTGTCCTTTCCTAGTGACAGAAGGGGCAGCAAGGCACGTATCATATCGTTGCCATCGAGGATAACAAGATGGGTTTTTTTATCGTATTGCATGAAACTATCCCTCTACATCATGTCATCTTGCTTAAGGCGTTACTCTGTTTTTAACTTAATACTCTAGATGCATGCTGGATAGCAGTCGATGAGTGGAGTAATAGTAGTAGATGCAGAATCGTTTCGGTCTACTTGTCTCGGATGTGATGCCTATATACCTGATCATACCTAGATATTCTCATAACTATGCTCAATTCTTTCAATTGCTCAATAGTAATTTGTTCACCCACCGTAGAATACTTATGCTCTTGAGAGAAGCCACTAGTGAAACCTATGGCCCCCGGGTCTCTTTCTCATCATGTCAATCTCCATCACTTTTATTATTGCTTTGCTTTTTACTTTATTTACTTTGCATCTCCATACCAAAAATATTGTTTATCATCTCTATCAGATCTCACTTTTGCAAGTGACCGTGAAGGGATTGACAACCCCTAAGCACGTTGGTTGCATTGAGCTATTGTTTTTGTGTAGGTACGAGGGACTCGAGTGTAGCCTCCTACTGGATTGATACCTTGGTTTTCAAAAACTGAGGGAAATACTTACGCTACTTTGCTGCATCATCCCTTCCTCTTCGGGGAAATCCAACGCAGTGCTCAAGAGGTAGCAAGAAGAATTTCTGGTGCCGTTGCCGGGGAGTCTGCGCAAAAGTCAACATACCAAGTACCCATCACAATCCCTATCTCCGGCATTACATTATTTTCCATTTGCCTCTCGTTTTCCTCTCCCCCACTTCACCCTTGCCGTTTTATTCACCCTCTTTCTCTCTCCTTCCTCCCTCTCTATTTGCCTCTTTTTCCCGTTTGCTTTTTGTTTGCTCGTGTGTTAGTTTGCTTGTTTGTCGCGATGGCTCTACCTAGATTTGGCGATCTTCACCTTAAAAGGATAGAGGAGATCAAAAACAACGTCAAGAAGTTTATGGTTTTGCAATTTGAGCATAATAATTTCTTTAGAAATGAGCTTAAGGAACAAAAAAGTTTCATGAATTATATGAATAAAGAGCTCGATGATATGTCTAAAGAATTTGATGGTATAAGATCCCAAATTGCCCATCTTGAAAAATTAACTGCTGAAATTTCGGATATACAAGCTACCTTAGTCAATAAGATGGCCGCTAAACCGGATTCCTATGAAAATAATGGTGGATATCTAAAAGTTATTGATGTGTACCCTATTAAATATTTGTTTTCCAATATGAATCTTGATAATGATGGGACTGATTATGATCCACCTTTACCTAGAAGGCGTTCTAAGAATTCAGAATTTGTTGATCTTGATGCTAAATTCGATAAAAGTGGGATTGAAGAAATTAAAACCCTAGATGTTGCTAAACCCACTATTATGGATTTCAAGGAATTTAACTATGAAAATTGCTCTTTGATTGATTGTATTTCCTTGTTGCAATTCGTGCTAAAATCTCCTCACGCTTATAGCCAAAATAAAGTGTTTACTAAACATATCGTTGATGCCTTGATGCAATCTTATGAAGAAAAACTTGAATTGGAAGTTTCTATCCCTAGAAAACTTTATGATGAGTGGGAACCAACTATTAAAATTAAAATAAAAAATTATGAGTTTTATGCTTTGTGTGATTTGGGTGCTAGTGTCTCTACTATTCCCAAAACTTTGTGTGATTTACTAGATTTCCGTGATTTTGACGATTGCTCTCTAAACTTGCATCTTGCGGATTCCACTATTAATAAACCTATGGGAAGAATTAATGATGTTATTATTTTTGCAAATAGGAATTATGTGCCCGTATATTTTATCGTTCTTGATATAGATTGCAATCCTTCTTGCCCTATTATTCTTGGTAGACCTTTCCTTAGAACGGTTGGTGCAATTATTGGTATGAAGGAAGGGAATATTAGATTTAAATTTCCATTAAAAAAGGGCATGGAACACTTCCCTAGAAAGAAAATAAAATTACCATATGAATCTATCATGAGAGCCACTTATGGATTGCCTACCAAAGATGGCAATACCTAGATCTATTCTTGCTTGTTATGCCTAGCTAGGGGCGTTAAACGATAGCGCTTGTTGGGAGGCAACCCAATTTTATTTTTATTCCTTGATTTTTTATCCTGTTTAGTAATAAATAAATTATCTAGCCTCTGTTTTGGTTGTGTTTTTTGTGTTTAATTAGTGTTTGTGCCAAGTAGAACCGTTGGGAAGACTTGGGGAAAGTCTTGTTGAACTTGCTTTAAAGACAGAAACTTTAGTGCTCACAAGAACTGATGTCATTTTTATTTGGAAAGTGATATTTAGTTAATTCTTTTTGCAGGTGATTAATAGATAAATTAATCACTCCCAGAAATTTATTTTAGAATTTTTGGGGTTCCAGATCTTGGGCTAGCTACAGATTACTACAGACTGTTCTGTTTTTGACAGATTCTGTTTTTCATGTGTTGTTTGCTTATTTTGATGAATCTATGGCTAGTAAAATAGTTTATAATCCATAGAGAAGTTGGAATACAGTATGTATAACACCAATATAAATAAAGAATGAGTTCATTAAAGTACCTTGAAGTGGTCTTTTGTTTTCTTTCCCTAACGGAGCTCACGAGTTTGCTACTTTAAGTTTTGTGTTGTGAAGTTTTCATGTTTTGGGTAAAGATTTGATGGATTATGGAACAAGGAGTGGAAAGAGCCTAAGCTTGGGGATCCCCATGGCACCCACAAGATAATCTAATGACACCTAAAAGCCAAAGCTTGGGGATGCCCCGGAAGGCATCCCCTCTTTCATCTACTTCTATCAGTAACTTCACTTGGAGCTATATTTTTATTCACCACATGATATGTGTTTTGCTTGGAGCGTATTTTATGATTTGAGTATTTGCTTGTTAGTCTAACACAATCATCCTTTCTGTACACACCTTTTGAGAGAGCCATACATGATTTGGAATTTGATAGAATACTCTATGTGCTTCACTTATATCTTTTGAGCTTTATAATTTTGCTCTAGTGCTTCACTTATATCTTTTAGAGCACGGTGGTGGATTTGTTTTAGACTATTGATCTCTCATGCTTCACTTATATTATTTTGAGAGTCTTAATAGCATGGTAATTTGCTTAAAATCCTAATATGCTTGGTATGCAAGATTAATAACAAAACTTTCGTATGAGTGTGTTGAATACTAAGAAAAGTTTGATGCTTGATGATTGTTTTGAGATATGGAGGTAATAATATCAAAGTCATGCTAGTTGAGTAGTTGTGAAATTGAGAAATACTTGTGTTGAAGTTTGCAAGTCCCGTAGTATGCACGTATGGTAAACGTTATGCAACAAATTTGAAACATGAGGTGTTATTTGATTATCTTCCTTATGAGTGGCGGTCGGGGACGAGCGATGGTCTTTTCCTACCAATCTATCCCCCTAGGAGCATGCGCGTAGTGCCGAGGTTTTTGATGACTTGTAGATTGTTGCAATAAGTATGTGAGTTCTTTATGACTAATGTTGAGTCCATGGATTATACGCACTCTCACCCTTCCATCCTTGCTAGCCTCTTTGGTACCGTGCATTGCCCTTTCTCACATTGAGAGTTGGCTCAAACTTCGTCGGTGCATCCAAACCCCGTGATATGATACGCTCTTTCACACATAAACCTCCTTATGTCTCCCTCAAAACAGACACCATACCTACCTATTATGGCATTTCCATAGCCATCCGAGATATATTGCCATGCAACTTTCCATCATTCTGTTCATCATGACACACTCATCATTGTCATATTGCTTAGCATGATCATGTAGTTGACATAGTATTCGTGGCAAAGCCACCGTTCATAATTCTTTCATACATGTCACTCTTGGTTCATTGCATATCCCGGTACACCGCCTTAGGCATTCATATAGAGTCATCTTTGTTCTAGTATTGAGTTGTAATCATTGAGTTGTAAATAAATAGAAGTGTGATGATCATCATTATTAGAGCATTGTCCCAAGTGAGGAATAAAAAAAGAGAAAGGCCATAAAAAAGAGAAGGCCCAAAAAAGAGAAAGGCCATAAAAAAAGAGAAGGCCCAAAAAAATGAGAGAAAAATAGAGAAGGGACAATGTTACTATCCTTTTACCACACTTGTGCTTCAAAGTAGCACCATGATCTTCATAGTAGAGAGTCTCTCATGTTATAACTTTCATATACTAGTGGGAATTTTTCATTATAGAACTTGGCTTGTATATTCCGACAATGGGCCTCCTCAAGTGCCCTAGGTCTTCATGAGCAAGCAAGTTGGATGCACACCCACTAGTCTCTTTTGTTGAGCTTTCATACATTTATAGCTCTACTGCATCTGTTGCATGGCAATCCCTACTCCTTGCATTAACATCAATCGGTGGGCATCTCCATAGCCCATTGATTAGCCTCGTTGATGTGAGACATTCTCCTTTTTTGTCTTCTCCACATAACCCCCCTCCATTATACTCTATTCCACCCATAGTGCTATGTCCATGGCTCGCGCTCATATATTGCATGAAAGTTTATAGGTTTGCAATTACTAAAGTATGAAACAATTGCTTGGCTTGTCATCGGGGTTGTGCATGATGATAGCATTCTTGTGTGACGAAAATGAAACATGACTAAACTATATGATTTTGTAGGGATGAACTTTCTTTGGCCATGTTATTTTGAGAAGACATAATTGCTTAGTTAGTATGCTTGAAGTATTATCATTTTTATGTCAATATGAACTTTTGTCTTGAATCTTTCAGATCTGAATATTCATACTACAATTAAGAAGAAATACATTAAAATTATGCCAAGTAGAACTCCGCATCAAAAATTCTATTTTTATCATTTACCTACTCGAGGACGAGCAGGAATTAAGCTTGGGGATGCTTGATACGTCTCCAACGTATCTATAATTTTTGATTGCTCCATGATATATTATCTACTATTTTAGACATTATTGGGCTTTATTATCCACTTTTATATTATTTTTGGGACTAACCTATTAACCTGAGGCCCAACCCAGAATTGTTGTTTTTTGCCTGTTTTAGGGACTCGAAGAAAAGGAATGTCAAACGGAGTCCAAACGGAATGAATCATTCGAAAACGTGATTTTCTCATCAGATAAGATCCAGGAGACTTGGATCCTCCGTCAAGAAAGCCACGAGGTGGTCACGAGAGTGGAGGGCGCCCCCCTAGGGCGTGCCCCCCTGCCTCGTGGGCCCCTCGAAGCTCCACCGACATACTTCTTCCTCCTATATATATCCACGTACCCCCAAACGATTGGGGACGAAGCCAAAAACCTAATTCCACCACCATAACTTTCTGTATCCACGAGATCCCATCTTGGGGCCTGTTCCGGAGCTTTGACGGAGGGGGCATCGATCACGGAGGGCTTCTACATCATCATCCAAGCCCCTCCGATGAAGTGTGAGTAGTTTACTTTAGAACCACGGGTCCGTAGCTTGTAGCTAGATGGCTTCTTCTCTCTTTTTGGATCTCAATACAATGTTCTCCCCCTCCCTCGTGGAGATCTATTCGATGTAATCTTCTTTTTGCAGTGTGTTTGTTGAGATCGATGAATTGTGGGTTTATGATCAAGTCTATCTATGAATAATATTTGAATCTTCTCTGAATTATTTTATGTATGATTTGTTATCTTTGCAAGTCTCGTCGAATTATTAGTTTGGTTTGGCCTACTAGATTGGTTGTTCTTGCCATGGGAGAAGTGCTTAGCTTTGGGTTCGATCTTGCAGTGTCCTTTCCTAGTGACAGAGGGGGCAGCAAGGCACGTGTTGTATCGTTGCCATCGAGGATAACAAGATGAGGTTTTTATCATATTGCATGAAACTATCCCTCTACATCATGTCATCTTGCTTAAGGCGTTACTCTGTTTTTAACTTAATACTCTAGATGCATGCTGGATAGCGGTCGATGAGTGGAGTAATAGTAGTAGATGCAGAATCGTTTCAGTCTACTTGTCTCGGACGTGATGCCTATATACATGATCATACCTAGATATTGTCATAACTATGCTCAATTCTGTCAATTGCTCAACACTAATTTGTTCACCCACTGTAGAATACTTATGCTCTTGAGAGAAGCCACTAGTGAAACCTATGGCCCCCGGGTCTCTTTCTCATCATATCAATATCCATCACTTTCTTATTGCTTTGCTTTTACTTTATTTAATTTGCATCTCTATACCAAAAATACCAAAAATATTATTTATCATCTGTATCAGATCTCACTTTCGTAAGTGACCGTGAAGGTATTGACAACCCCTAAGCGTGTTGGTTGCGTTGAGCTAATGTTTTTGTGTAGGTACGAGGGACTCGAGCGTAGCCTCCTACTGGATTAATACCTTGGTTCTCAAAAACTGAGGGAAATACTTACGCTACTTTGTTGCATCATCCCTTCCTCTTTGGGGAAATCCAACGCAGTGCTCAAGAGGTAGCAGGGAGCGCCCGCCACCCTCATGGGCCCCTCGTGGCCCCCCTGACGTACTTCTTCCACCTATATATCTCCATATACCCTAAAACTTCCGGAGAGCACAATAGATCGGGAGTTCCGCCGCCAGAAGCCTCCGTAGCCACCGAAAGCCAATCTAGACCCGTTCCGGCACCCTGCCGGAGGGGGCAATCCCTCTCCGGTGGCCATCTTCATCATCCCGGTGCTCTCCATGACGAGGAGGGAGTAGTTCTCCCTCGGGGCTGAGGGTATGTACCAGTAGCTATGTGTTTGATCTCTCTGTCTCTCTCTCATGTTCTTAAGGTGATACGATCTTGATGTATCGCGAGCTTTGCTATTATATCTGGATCCTATGATGTTTCTTCCCCCCTCTACTCTCTTGTAATGGATTGAGTTTCCCCTTTGAAGTTATCTTATCGGATTGAGTCTTTAAAGATTTGAGAACACTTGATGTATGTCTTGCCGTGCGTATCTGTGGTGACAATGGGATATCCCGTGATTCACTTGATGTATGTTTTGGTGATCAACTTGCGGGTTCCGCCCATGAACCTCTGTATAGGGGTTGGCACACGTTTTCATCATGATTCTCCAGTAGAAACTTTGGGGCACTCTTTGATGTCATATGTGTTTGTTGAATAGATGAATCTGAGACTGTGTGATGCATATCATATAATCATACCCACGGATACTTGAGGTGACATTGGAGTATCTAGGTGACATTAGGGTTTTGGTTGATTTGTGTCTTAAGGTGTTATTCTAGTACGAACTCTAGGGCTGTTTGTGACACTTATAGGAATAGCCCAACGGATTGATTGGAAAGAATAACTTTGAGGTGGTTTCGTACCCTACCATAATCTCTTCGTTCGTTCTCCGCTATTAGTGACTTTGGAGTGAGTCTTTGTTGCATGTTGAGGGATAGTTATGTGATCCAATTATGTTATTATTGTTGAGAGGACTTGCACTAGTGAAAGTATGAACCCTAGGCCTTGTTTCCTATCATTGCAATACCGTTTATGCTCACTTATATCATTAGTTACCTTGCTATTTTTATAATTTCAGATTACAAATACCATTATGTACTATCCATATTGCACTTGTCTCACCATCTCTTCACCGAACTAGTGCACCTATACAATTTACCATTGTATTGGGTGTGTTGGGGACACAAGAGACTCTTTGTTATTTGGTTGCAGGGTTGCTTGAGAGAGACCATCTTCATCCTACGCCTCCTACGGATTGATAAACCTTAGGTCATCCACTTGAGGGAAATTTTCTACTGTCCTACAAACCTCTGCACTTGGAGGCCCAACAACGTCTACAAGAAGAAGATTGTGTAGTAGACATCAGCGAGCTAGAGGGGGGAGAGATCTTCGTGCGCACCCTGGTGTTCGAACCTCAAGGGTTTTGCCGGAACCCGAAATCCGACAACGTCCTCCTCCTCCTCAACTTAGTGCGCCAGGCCACCGAATGGCAGCTAAGGAGCGGCGGCTTTTGTGGCGAGGTCAAGGTGCCTCTCAGCAAAGGCATCCAAGGCTTCCAGCCGGTTGAGGAAGAACAATGTCATAGTGTCCTCAGTGGCCTTGTAGATACCTATGTACATGATTTGCTCGTACATGTGGTTATGTAGGTCGAGGAATTCTTGCAGAGTGAGGCGCCTCGCGGCGAGCGCGACCTCCAGGTGGACATTCTTCGTGGCGTCGGCGGGCAGTCGCAGGGCCACCAATGCTTGAAAGAGGTTCCAGCCATGGAGGCCGATTAGGGTGGCAGGCAATGAGGAGCCCGGACGCGCGGGCTGGAGGATTACGGTGATGTCGTCCCCGAGCTTCTTGAGGACGGTGAACTTGTTGGTGGTGGCAACGATCATCTGGTCCAACTGAGAGTCGTAGTTGGCGTTGATGGTGGCCATCCACCAGCCGGTCGCGAACACGTTTGGAGATGATCCTCGGCACCATGCCGTAGGCCGGCGTCGTGGACCATCTGGCACAACCACTTGCCGCTCATGCGCATCACCGCCATGGGTCTGGAGTGAGCACTTTTACGCTTAGTGTAGGTGCTTAGGCAAATGCTTTGGTGCGTACGATGTGGTAGATGCATTGGAATGGAGGGGCGCCTTTATATGAGTGCAAACTGCGTTGCATTCACATCGTGCAACCTATTTTCCTGGTCCTCCTCCCATTACTTCCCTCATGCTTGCACGATGCAAATTGAAGGAGGATGCATCATTGGCCGTTTAACATTTCAGGAACCGCTACCCCTCCCTCGTCTGCATTAAAGTCATATCGGGAACTGTGCCGCCCGCTGTCAAGTCGAATAGTACTGCACCGCCCACTGCACGCCCGGCTGAACACGCCTCCTCGCCTCCATCAAACATGTCTGTTAAACTCGCATGCAAACCGAGAAACCTACTCCGGCCACATGTCCATTCATGAACGGGCCGGAATTAAACGCAACACCGGCCGAGCTCCTCCCGTCCGCCCTTAGTTTAAACTAGGCCATATGCCGGCCAAGCTCCTACCGTCCGCCCTTTATTTAAACGAGGCCAGACAGACAGCGGGCAAGAACCGCACCCCTCCGTCGCTCCCCCATCTCCTCCACCATTTTCTCCACTCTTCCGATGGCATCCCAGGAGCCATTCTCCGGTATACTATCGGGCTGGGTGGCCCGCCGAGCCCTCTAGATACGGGTGAGGCCGCTCGGCGAGTTGCTCCACGCCGGCACGACAGCGAACACGCCAGTACGGGCGTCGTCGTTGCTGCCGCAACGTACCGTGCCACCAGTGTCTGCAGTGGCCGCGCCTCCCATGCCTGTGGCCGCGCCTCCTGTGCCTACGGCAATGCCATGCAGGTAGAGACAGAAGCCGGGTGTGTGGAGAGCGATGAGTCGGTGGCCAGCTTCTCTGTGTCCGCCGCCATCATCAAGGAGAAGTAGAACACGGGAGGCCGCTGCCACTTGGGTCCCATGAAGGCCACCACCGAGGCGACGACTGCACATTCAGGTGGTTTATTTGCTGCTTCGTCTCTTCCGAGGACCTTCATCGACCCCGCAAGTGTCTGCCGGACATGAGGAAGACAATGGGATCCGCGGGCGGCCATTTAGATTAGGTACTCCCTCTCCTACTGGCGGGAAATATTTGTTCTAAGAATGGATAAATTGGATGTGTCTATAACTAAAATAAGTCTAGATACATCCATTTCTAGGACAAGTATTTCCGGACGGAGGGAGTATTAATTATACCATGAGAGCCGGGTTAGCACCGCTTAGTTCATGTAAATGTAATGAAATCCATCATGTTTATATGAAGATCCGGTTTTTTATATGAAATCCTGCATGCTTATGTGAAAACAGTCTGTGTTTGCACGAATTTCATCTGGTTGGTTAGAGTTGTGAAAATGTATGCCGCTGGCGTTTGATGTCGTCCTCCGCGGAAGGAAGCGGGAGGAAATTTGCCGGCTGCCATTGGAGATGCTCTTATGTTGGAAATAATAGAGTCACATCCAATCCATTTGAGTTAATTGTGTGTATGATTGTCCTTCTATAAAAAGTTAATTGCATGTACACTATACACGTGACTTACAGGTTGGCTACAGTTTCGTACAAAAAGTTATAAAGAAACAAGTCCATCCTTAATCTTGTATTCTAAGTACTCTGTGGGTTTCACTGTCAGTACATTAGCCAAAGAAGTATATATTAACTAAGTATTATATAATATAAAAATCTAAAGTTAAAGACATAATTCGAACTCGGGTCATCGTGTTGCGAGCATCCGACGCTAACCAGTCCAGCACATTTTTGTTGTAGACCATGCTGGAGATATATCTCCATGTCTACTCTTATACTCCATCCATTCCTAAATATTTGTCTTTTCAGATTTCAAATGGAGTACCACATACAGATGTGTATGTATACATATTTTAGAGCGTCGATTCACTCATTTACCGTATGTAGTCACTTGTTGAAATCTCTAAAAAGACAAATATTTAGGAACGAAGGGAGTAGAAAACAGAGTTGGTGACGATGGTGTGCGTGCCATCCTGCAATATAGGCCGTCAGATTTATATCTAACGGATAGGAAGGAAACTATCGCAATTTTGCAAAAATATACCCACACCCCTCTCCACGTTTGCAAATAAGGCCTTCCCTTCACTCAAAATATATTCCTTGTGGCTGTTTAGATGAGGTGGGGGAGGGATGTGGTTTGTTTCAAGATACTAAGTGGTTTCTGCAAATTGTAGCAGAGAAGTGGGGTCTTGTTGCAGAAATGCCACGACTTACATCATAGTCGTTAGATGCAGACCTGATGGTCAGAAATAACGGATGGCAGACACACCATCATCACCAACTGAGTCTTTTATAGGAGTTAGAGATAAAAACAGAGTTGGTGATGATGGTGTGCCTGCCATCCTGCAATATAGGCCATCCGATTTATATCTGACGGATAGGAAGGAAACAATGGCAATTTTGCAAAAAGATACCCACACCCAAGGTTGTCAGAATCTCGATTCTGTTATACGATTCTATGACTTTACGATCCAAACTAACCCCTATGATTCTACTATTTTAGTTCATAGAATCTACGTTTCTACGATCCTGATAGTGAAGATTCTACGATTTGCGATCTTACCATCGGAGCTCCGATCCAATTCAAAATCTCGATTCTGACAACCTTGCCCACACCCCTCTCCACATTTGCAAATAAGGCCTTCCCTTGTTCATCCTTTTCTCTCACAAGATAAACTACTCATATAAATGCATCTCGATGTTCCTGCAATGCATGGGCATGTTGCTAGTCTCTCACAAGATAAACTACTCATACAAATGCATCTTGATGTTCTAGGCAACGCATGGGCATCTGATACGTCCGTTTTGCATCATGCTTTTATATCGATATTTATTGCATTATGGACTGTTATTTCACTTTATGTCACAATACTTATGGCTATTCTCTCTTATTTTACAAGGTTTACATAAAGAGGGAGAATGCCGGCAGCTGGAATTCTGGGCTGGAAAAGGAGAAAATATTAGAGACCTATTCTGTGCAACTCCAAAAGTCCTGAAACTCCACGGAACGTCTTAAAATAAATAAAGAAAAATCCTCGCAAAAGATGAAGGCCAGGGGGCCCACACCCTTCTCACGAGGGTGGGGTCGCCCCCCTACCTCATGGGCGCCCTGGTGGCTCTCCGACATCCATCTTCTCCGATATGAGGTCTTTCGATGAGAAAAAAAATAGGAAGGAACTTTTCGGGACGAGACTCCGCCGCCACGAGGCAGAACCTTGGCGGATCCAATCTAGAGCTCCGGCAGAGCTATTCTGTCGGGGATACTTCCCTCCCGGAGGGGGAAATCATCACCATCGTCATCACCAACGCTCCTCTCATCGGGAGAGGGCAATCTCCATCAACATCTTCACCAGTACCATCTCATCTCCAAACCCTAGTTCATCTCTTGTATCCAATTCTTGTCTCAAAGTCCGGGATTGGTGCTAGTTGGTTTCTAGTAGTGTTGATTACTCCTTGTAGTTGATGCTAGTTGGTTTAATTGGTGGAAGATCATATATTCAGATCCTATATGCATATTATTACCCCTCTGATTATGAACATGAATATGCTTTTTGAGTAATTACGTTCGTTCCTGAGGACAAGGGAGAAGTCTTGCTATGAGTAGTCATGTGAATTTGGTATTCGTTTGATATTTTGATAAGATGTATGTTGTCTAGCCTCTAGTGGTGTTATGTGAATGTCGACTACATAACACTTCACCATTATTTGGGCCTAGAGGAAGGCATTGGGGAGTAATAAGTAGATGATAGGTTGCTAGAGTGACAGAAGCTTAAACCCTAGTTTATGCGTTGCTTCGTAAGGGGCTGATTTGGATCCATATGTTTCATGCTATGGTTAGGTTTACCTTAATACTTTTGTTGTAGTTGCGGATGCTTACAATAGAGGTTAATCATAAGTGGGATGCTTGTTCAAGTAAGAACAACACCCAAGCACCGGTCCACCCACTTATCAAATTATCAAAGTATCAAACGCGAATCATATGAACGTGATGAAAACTAGCTTGACGATATTCCCATGTGTCCTCGGGAGCGCTTTTCCTATTATAAGAGTTTGTTCCGGCTTGTCCTTTGCTACAAAAGGATTGGGCCACCCTGCTGCACTTTATTTACTACTGTTACTTGTTGCTCGTTACAATTTATCCTATCACAAAACTATCTGTTACCACTTATTTCAGTACTTGCAAAGAATACCTTGCTGAAAACCGCTTATCATTTCCTTCTGCTCCTCGTTGGGTTCGACACTCTTACTTATCGAAAGGACTACGATAGATCCCCTATACTTGTGGGTCATCAAGACTCTTTTCTGGCGCCGTTGCCGGGGAGTGTAGCGCCTTTGGTAGGTGGAATTTGGTAAGGAAAAATTTATATAGTGTGCTGAAATTTACTGTCACTTGTTACTATGGAAAGTAATTCTCTGAGGGGCTTGTTCGGGGTATCTTCACCCCGTCCAGTAGAGCAAAGAGTTTCTTCTCAACCTACTAAACCTATTGAAAATGAAACTCCTTTTGAATTTCCTTCGACTATGATGGAAAAACTGCTAGCTAACCCTTTTACAGGAGATGGAACAAAGCATCCTGATGAGCACTTAATATATGTGGATGAAGTTTGTGGATTATTTAAGCTTGCAGGTATACCCGATGATGTTTCTATGAAGAATGTCTTCCCTTTATCTTTGAAGGGAGACGCATTGATATGGTATAGGCTATGTGATGATATGAGATCATGGAACTATAAAAGATTGAAGTTGGAATTTCATCAAAAGTATTACCCTATGCATCTTGTTCATCGTGATCGCAATTATATATATAATTTCTGGCCTCGCAAAGGAGAAAGCATCGCTCAAGCTTGGGGGAGGCTTAAATCAATGTTATATTCATGCCCCAATCATGAGCTCCCAAGAGAAATAATTATGCAAAGTTTTTATGCTCGGCTTTCTGAAAACAATCGCACCATGCTCAATATTTCTTGTGCTGGCTCTTTTATGATGAAGACTATTGAATTCAGATGGAATTTATTGGATGGAATTAAACGCAACTCTGAAGATTGGGACCTCGACGAAGGTAAAGAGTCAGGTATGACACCTAAGTTTGATTGTGTTAAATCTTTTATGGATACCAATATTTTCCGTAAGTTTAGCAGTAAATATGGACTTGACTCTAAGATAGTAGCTTCTTTCTGTGAATCCTTTGCTACTTATGTTGATCTCCCTAAGGAGAAGTGGTTTAAATATCATCCTCCCAAAGAAGTAAAAGTAGCTGCATCTATTAAAGTTGAAGAAAAGACTGTCACTTATAATGATCCTATTATCCCTACTTCTTATGTTGAGAAACCACCTTTCCCCGTTAGAGTAAAGGATCATGCTAAAGCTTCAACTGTTGTTCGTAAAAGCAATATTAGAACTTATACACCTCCTGAGCAAGTTAAAGTAGAACCTAAAATTGCTATTGTTAAAGATCTCTTGTCTGATAATATTGATGGGCATGTTATTCAGTTCGAAGGTGAAACTGCTAGAATTGCTAAACCTTGTGCTAAAGATAAACATAGACCTGTGGTAGGCGTGCCTGTTATTTCTGTTAAAATAGGAGATCATGGTTATCATGGCTTATGTGATATGGGTGCTAGTGCTAGTGTTATACCTCATGACTTATACAAAGAAATTATGCATGATATTGCACCTGTTGAGTTAGAAGATATTGATGTCACAATTAAACTTGCTAATAGAGGTACTATTTCACCAATTGGAATTGTTAGAGATGTTGAAGTCTTGTGTGGGAAAACTAAATATCCTGCTGATTTTATTGTTCTTACTTCCCCACAAGATAGCTTTTGTCCCATTATATTTGGAAGACCCTTCTTGAACACTATTAATGCTAAGATAGACTGCGAAAAGAATGTTGTTACTATTGGCTTGGATCAGATTCAACCAAGGTAATTAACTCAGGATCGATAGAGAAATTGTAATCCTTATCAGAAATACATATAGGTGAAGTAGCAAAAGCAGGGTCATGTTTCATTCTAGCATTCAAGGATTTTTCTTTCAGCCTAGCCAACAATTTCTTAAGATCATAACTATCATTGCAAGCTAAAAATTCTCTAGCAGTTTCTTCATCCATAACATAACCCTCAGGCACAACAGGCAATTCGTTTCTAGGGGGAGAATCTTCATAATCACTTTCATCAATATTATCAGTTTCAATAATTTCATTCTCTCTAACCCTAGCAAGTTGTTCATCATGAAATTCACCTCGTGGCACAGTATTATCAAGCATAGAAATAGTTTCATCATAAACATCATGGAAAGCAGAAGTGGCATCATCAATAACATGTGACATATCAGAATGAATAGCAGGAGTAGGTGTCACAAGTTTACTCATAACGGAAGGTGAATCAAGTGCGGAGCTAGATGGCAGTTCCTTACCTCCCCTCGTAGTTGAGGGCTAAATCTTGGTTCTTTCATCTTTCAACTTCTTGATAGTGATCAACAGATATAAATCCCAAGTGACTCAAAGAATAGATCTATGCTCCCCGGCAACGGTGCCAGAAAATAGTCTTGATAACCCACAAGTATAGGGGATGGCAACAGTTTTCGAGGGTAGAGTATTCAACCCAAATTTATTGATTTGACACAAGGGTAGCCAAAGAATATTCTCGAGTATTAACAGTTGAGTTGTCAATTCAACCGCACCTGAAAGACTTAATATCTATAGGAAAGTATTTAGTAGCAAAGTAATATGGAAGTAATGGTAGCAGTGGCAAAAGTAATAGTATTGGTTTTGTAGTGATTGTAACAGTGGCAACAGAAAATTAACTTAGTAGAGATCAATATGTGAATAGCTGATAGGCAATGGATCAGTGATGGATAATTATGTCGGATGCGATTCCTCATGCAACAGTTATAACATAGGGTGACACAGAACTAGCTCCTGTTCATCAATGTAATGTGGGCATGTATTCTGAATATAGTCATACCTGCTTATGGAAAAGAACTTTCATGACATCTTTTGTCCTACCCTCCCGTGGCAGTGGGGTCCTATTGGAAACAAAGGGATATTAAGGCCTCCTTTTAATAGAGTACCGGAACAAAGCATTAACACTTGGTGAATACATGAACTCCTCAAACTACGGTCATCACCCGGAGTGGTCCCGATTATTGTCACTTCGGGGTTACCGGATCATAACACATAGTAGGCGACTATTGACTTGCAAAATAGGATCAAGAACTCACATATATTCATGGAAACATAATAGGTTCAAATCTAAAATCATGGCACTTGGGCCCTAGTGACAAGCATTAAGCATAGAAAAGTCATAGCAACATCAATCTCAGAACATAATGGATACTAGGGATCAAACCCTAACAAAACTAACTCGATTACATGATAAATATCATCCAACCCATCAGCATCTAGCAAGCCTACGATGGAATTAATCACACACGGCGGTGAGAATCATGAAATTGGTGATGGAGGAAGGTTGATGATGACGATGGCGACGGATTCCCCTCTCTGGAGCCTCGAACGGACTCTAGGTCAGCCCTCTCGAGAGAGATTAGGGCTTGGCGGCGGCTCCGTATCGTAAAACACGATGAATCCTTCTCCCTGATTTTTTCTCCCCGAACATGAATATATAGAGTTAGAGTTGAGGCCGGTGGCGCCTCAGAGGGCCCACGAGACAGGGGGGCGGGCCCCAGGGGGGTGGGCGTGCCCCCACCCTCATGGACAGGGTGTGGGCCCCCTGACGTTGATTCTTTCGCCAGTATTTTTATATATTCCAAAAATATTCTCCGTGAAGTTTCAGGTCATTCCGAGAACTTTTATTTCTGCACAAAAATAACACCATGGCAATTCTGCTGAAAATAGCGTCAATCCGGGTTAGTTCCATTCAAATCATGCAAGTTAGAGTCCAAAACAAGGTCAAAAGTGTTTGGAAAAGTAGAAATGATGGAGACGTATCAAGCCATCACCACACTTTTTCACCGAAATTAGGATCTGATCTTGCAAAATAATTTGATTCATTTCTTTTGGAGTTTTCACAATCTTCCTTGGCATTTCCTTTTGTGTCTTTGAGTGATTGCTTATGTGTGGATAAAATTGCTTGCTTACGATAGATTGATCGGAGTGTGACGAGTAGAACTATCTGGAATTATGAGTGCGAAGAATCTTCATCGACAGTACAAGGCAAGTTCACACTTTGATCAGACTCTTTTATACCCAGTTTTACTTGCATTAGTTTCACCCCAAAAGATTGCATGAGTAGGATTGGGAATATGTGGGTATTGCTATGTAGTTGATGTGGTAGGAACCTATTACCCTTTTGATCACCCCGGGAATATATGTTATGCTCATATTGCTTAGCCAAGCTCGTAGACGGGATTGGTATGTGAGAATCATGCAAGTTGTGAGAGATAATAACTAAGGGTAACCTAAGGTGGCTACTTTAATACACATCTGGGTGGATTGGTTGCGGGCACTTGGGGAATCCAGTGTTGTCCTAGGAGATCTAGGGGTATCCGTGTGATCATCCTATGGAATGCCAGCCAGGCTCAAAGGGATCATAACATTATTTATGCCTAGAAACTTTCGTGTGTAGCCACAAGCCATTATGGGCTCTGGCGTAGTTGAGTAAGTTGTGGGAAACCTTTCCATTATAGGCTAGCAGATGTAGGGGATTGTAGGTGTACCGACCTATCTATCGGTTAAGGGTACTTCTTCAAAAAGACTATGTCTCAATCATCTGGTTCTCAAACATCAGGCAGTGCGAGAAAATCAACGGAGGAGATCGAGTCTTGTGGGGAAAAGTGCGCAAACCTCTTTAGAGTGTATAAACAAATCATGATTTGCTGTGTCCCCGGTTATGGACAATTTGAGTGTCTGGTATTTGAATTATTGGTTGATCTCATCACTCTATTTAATGAAATTGTTGGGTTATTAATGATTTGGTGATTTTTTGGGATTGAGTTTGGGAAACCTTCTCAATATGGGTCATTTAACTTGGTAGTAAATAAAAATTTATTCCTTTGTTGTAGGGAAAAAATATCTTTATGCCAAAATTAAACTTAGAGCCTCCACCAGCCAAATAGGCATATAGAGATAGATATTTTCATTATTATTCTATGGTGTAAAATTGTCAGTACATTCAATGTACTGACCTACGTGGCTGCAACGTCTCATGTTGCAGGAATCATACGGCGAGTAAGTGATATGTTAGGGTTACGATGTCTACACTCAACTTTGTCGTTGGTGTTGTTGGGACTCCATAGCTTTGTTGTTGCTTCCGCTATATGGATTGAGGTAATGGCATTTACGTTACTTTATACATGTGATTTACCTCCGTTATAAATCCTCGAGTACTATGTGTGTCAGCATACCGATCCAGTGATGACACTTAAGCACAGAGACTTCGATCCGTTCAGGCCGGGTCGCTACAACCGGGGGCTTCGCCATCTCTTCATCAACCAACTCCAGAGACTTTGGCGTCACCAGCCGACCAGCTTCGTCATGTTAGCTGGACCGGGGGCTTTGCCTCGGCGAGCCAACCTTTAATAGCATCGCCATGCCGTTGCTTCATTGCCCATCAGGCAATGGGTGTGCAGATTGAGTCCCAATATAGGGAGTAACCTTTCTTCAGACTGTTACAACAGATAAACCAGGTGCTATTAATCCTAGTAATTTTTTCTTGCTTGGGTTTACTTTTTCCGAGCAATTATTACTCTGGTTTGTTCCTTCATCTGTACACAGGTATGGAAAGTGATGGCTGCATTAACGATGGTTGCATGATGGTTCGGTCAGTTTCCTGTCCGCAGTTCGGCGAACGCCTCATCGGGAACTCGGACCGCCCAGTGAATACAGGCTTTGTCACGCCAGCGCCCTACACCGACATTGGCTTCGAAGCCAGGCCACATCTATTTAAAAAATATTTTGCGTGCATTAATTATGCGAGATTTTTCTTCTATATTTATATTATTATTTTTTGGACTGCACTATTTTACATGTGTAGGTAATCGACTTCGACTGCGTCGCGCGGTCACTTCGGCAAGCCGACGTCGTCGTCCCAATCAGCGTAAATCGGCTCGCGTGATCACCTTGTTGGTCGAAATGCCATACCGACATGTTCGGTTGCCTCAGTTACTTCAGCATCGCTGAGAGAACTCTATCTCATCGAGTGTTCGACACACGGGCCATATTTCTTTTATTACTCACTTTGCATAAATTATTAATTATGCAACGATTTTTTATTTTTATTACTATTATCTCCAGCTTGCACTATTTTTTGTGCACAAGTAAATGTTCCGGGTTGGGCAGCGCTGTCACCTCGGCCTACCAACGTACCACGTCACTTCAGCTGGATCGGGGCTTCGTCATCACTTCATTAACCCACACCAGGGACTTAGGCGTCATAATGCCGGCCTGCTCCGTCGCCTAAGTCGGACTGGAGGATCCACCCCGCCACATTAGCTGTGCTATGTCACCACTTCAGAGTGCCGAGCTCTTTGCTCCTCCACCTCAGGAGCAGCTTGGGGGCTGGGACCTCATCCCGCCATAAGCTCGGTCAGCGCATCGACACAGAGCAGATTAACTCGCTAAGTCGCTTCCATGCTTAGTTTTTTTAATTCTTGTTCGGTTCAACCAAACATTATATTTATGCTAACATATGTTTGTCAAAAATGAGGTTCATTAAAAACCACTTTTCTTTGCCCGTGTTAACTAGGGCTCTTAAATTTATATGAGCCATTTAATAATAAGTGTTCTTCTTCTAAGTCGTTGCAAAGTCTTTTTCTACCACTTCTTTCTCGACTCGAGTGTGTGGTCAATAGCCGGATAGCTGTTTTCTCTCTAATGTCGCTCGAGTTTAGTTCGCTGAAATGGCTTAACGAGCAGTAATCTGCCTTCGGGATAGGAGGTGGCAGCCGTAGGCTGACCCACTTGATGTCTTGATATCGGATGTGTCATATTAATGCACGACAGAAGCACAAAAGTAAGACCAATTTTCGGATTGGCACCAAATGAATTGATTTAGTTCGGGCGTAAAGTTTTTACTCAAGTTTTTTGGTTTTCCAATCCTATGGCACTTTTAAACTATTTGTGTGTTTCCAACATAAGTCTCATAGTGCAATGTTGGACGCCTTTAGAGATTCGGCAAAAATATTCTTGGATATTGCTATATATGCATTGGTTTTGAATTGTGTCTTCAGTCAGTAGTTGGGTTGCCCGGCTCCTGTGCTTTCCACCTATGTCCCTCTTTGTTCGGCTAGGTGTGCGAAGGGAGAACCACTGCGATTGTGCTTCCAGCTCCAATGGTTAAGCACCTCAGTGGAGAAAGCCAAAAACTGACTGTCACAATGGGCGTAAACTGGTAAACGATCCAATGACGGTGTCAAACTATAGATCGGTATCGATTACCCCATGATAAACGATGGGCCTTTCGTAACATTGGCCAAAGTGTTAATGGCTAGACTTCGGTCGGTGCCGAACACTTACCGGGGGCTCGTAGCTAGCTTCCCCAATTTATAGCTCATATGACTAAGTGAAAGTTATGTAGCCCGCATATCTCATTGCCTTGTTTCCGCTAACACATCCACCTTCGGGCACCGACACATCGGCTAAGGGTTGTCTTGTTACTACGGAAACACCCTGCGTAGCATCTACAAAGGGGTAGAAGTCAATGATGGGCCACTTTCAAATGATAAACGGTCACAACGGAGTCAAAATAAATATCATCAGCGTTTGTATTCATTATACAAGTGTTGCCTTCCGTAATTATCGTTATAAAGCTGTAAATATGCATCAAATTTGACTTAAGATTTTGGCCAAGCTGGGTTCCTGGCTCCTGTGTTTAACCCTACTTTCCCAATTGTTCAGCTAGGGGGTAAAGGGAGCACCTCTGTGATTGTTACTATCGGGTCATCCGTTAGTACCTCAGACTGGGCGAAGCCGAAAGCTAGCTATCTTAAGAATATAATAGGTCGGCAACAACGAAAGTGAAAATTTAGGTTCGCTAAAGACCACATAGTTCGGGAACTTTCCCCACACTAAATCCTCAATATTTTTCTCCCGCATTGATCGGAGGTGGTGTTTCGTGATCATGGTCGGCATGAAAACCCAAATAAAGGAACCGATAGCGGGACTATTTTCTTTGGAAGATGTTTCTTTAAATACTAATATAACATTCTCTCCGCATACCTTTGTTTATAAAACTATATGGCCGGATTGCCTTGTTTGTCGTAAATCTTTGCCCGCATAAAGGCTTTATAAAGTGGGACAAACACTCCCCGGCTACTGGCCGAGGGGGTTGAAGCCGATGGTTGGTCAACGAAGTTTTGTACAGTGCGGATCCGAGCATTATTGATGTAGAGTACTTGGATACATAGAATCATTACACGTAATTTGTGATTTTACTCCGGACATCGGTCCTTAATTCGGCCACTCGTGTCCACATTAAGGCTCGGGGGCTACTGGGATTCGGGATTATCATTTACTAATATTAAAGGGGCACATCGATCCCCTGATCTAGTGTTGCCACCCGACCAGTGTCTCGGGGGCTACTGCATTGCCTATTCAATACAGAAAATTCAAAGTGCTCAGTGTTCGGCTTGACCGAACTATGGGCAAACGCATCTTCGGATAACAATAGGAACTATCTAGGACCTATCTGGCGTCAAGCTAATATATTACGATGACTTCTCGAGACCCTCTCTCAAGGGTTCATCCGTCAATCACTATCTCCTCTAAAGTGCATCTCCGGTTTTAGGCCGACACACACACCTTCAAGGCTACTAGCTATATATCTCGTCAGTAAATAAATTGCATCAATTGGAAATAAAATCCACAAATAATCAGCCCAAGCCTGAGGTGGTTCATCACCTCGGATGCAGTCCGGCATAAAGCCCGAATACAAATGGTTGGCTCCAAAGATGGCATTTCCGACATTAAGCTTGGCTAAACTCCTTTGAGATCGAAGATGGGAAGATTTGTTGAACCAATTTTCAAGACCGACGACCAAAGATGAAGAACAGTTCAGAAGAATCAGGAGCGTCCCCAACTTGAAGGCCGGTTCAGGGGGCTACTGATGGCATCCTGGACTAGGGGGTACTCACCACTTCGTCCCCCGATCAGGTGAATCAGGCCGAGGACCCCCATGGCGGTTCACTCATGGGCCACTCCGGGCAGCCCATGCCGCATACAAGGAGGTTTCCACAAGACTTGGCGCACAAGCCGAAGACTCTCCTAAACCCTAGGACTCTGGTGTGTTATATAAACCGGGGCCAGGATAGTCAATAGACAACATCGAATATTCATTAGAACAATCTCGTGGTAGATACATGTACTCTGTACTACACCCATATCAATACAATCAAAAGCAGGATGTAGTGTATTATCTCTTCGAGAGAGCCCGAACCTGGGTAAAACGCTGTGTACCTGTTACCATCGCTCCAAGACACCTGGCTTAGGACCCCTACTATGAGATATGCCAGAAATAGAACCAACAAAGATACCCCGAACAAGCCCCTCAAAGGATTATTTTCCATAGTGACAAGTGACAGTAAATTTTAGCACACTATATAAATGTTTCCTTACCAAATTCCACTTACCAAAGGCGCTTCACTCCCCGACAATGGTGCCAGAAAAAGTCTTGATGACCCACAAGTATAGGGGTTGTATCGTAGCCCTTTTGATAAGTAAGAGTGTCGAACACAACGAGGAGCAGAAGGAAATGACAAGCGGTTTTCAGCAAGGTATTCTCTGCAAGCACTGAAATTATCGATAACAGATAGTTGTGTGATAAGATAATTCGTAATGGGTAAAAAAGTAACTAAGGTGCAGCAAGGTGGCCCAATCATTTTTGTAGCAAAGGACAAGCCTGGACGAACAATTATATAAAGCAAAGCGCTCCCGAGGACACATGGGAAATGTTGTCAAGCTAGTTTTCAGCATGCTCATATGATTCGCGTTCATTACTTTAATAATTTGATATGTGGGTGGACCGGTGCTTGGGTGTTGTCCTTCCTTGGACAAGCCTCCCACTTAGGATTAACCCCTCTCGCAAGCATTTGCAACTATGAAAGAAGAATTAAGACAAATCTAACCATAGCATGAAACATATGGATCCAAATCAGCCCCTTACGAAGAACACATAAACTAGTGTTTAAGCTTGTGTCACTCTAGCAACCAATCATCTACTTATTACATCCCAATGCCTTCCCCTAGGCCCAAATCATGGTGAAGTGTCATGTAGTAGATCTTCACATAACACCACTAGAGGAGAGACAACATACATCTCATCAAAATATCGAACGAACACCAAATTCGCATGATTGCTTATAACAAGACTTTTCCCATGTCCTCAGGAACAAACGTAACTACTCACAAAGCTTATTCACGTTCATAATAAGAGGAGTATTAATTATCCTTAAGGATCTGAACAAATGATCTTCCACCAAATAAACAAACTAGCATCAACTACAAGGAGTAATCAACACTACTAGCAACCCACAGGTACCAATCTGAGGTTTTAAGACAAAGATAGAATACAAGAGATGAACTAGGGTTTGAAAGTAGATGGTGCTGGTGAAGATGTTGATGGAGATTGACCCTCTCTAGATGAGAGGATCATTGGTGATGACAATGACTTTGATTTCCCCCTCCGGGAGGGAAGATTCCCCGGCAAAATAGCTCCGCCCGAGCCCTAGATTGGTTCTGCCCAAGTTCCGCCTCGATACGGCGACGCTTCGTCCTGAAAGCTTCCTCTTGATTTTTTCCAGGTCAAAACACATCATATAGCAGAAGATGGGCATCAGGGGCCTGCCAGGTGGCCCACAAGGCAGCGGGTGCACCCAGGATTGTAGGGCGCGACCCCACCCTTGGGAATGGTAGGTGGCCCCCCTCTAGTGCTTTCTTCACCCAATATTTTATATATATTACAAATAATTCCCCGTGAAGTTTCTGGAGTTTGGGAGTTGTGCAGAATATGTCTATAATATTTGCTCCTTTTCCAGTCCAGAATTCCAGCTACCAGCATTCTCCCTCTTCATGTAAATTTGTAAAATAAGAGAGAAAAGGCATAAGTATTGTGAAATAATGTGTAATAATAGCCTAGAATGCAATAAATATCAATATAAAAGCATGATGCAAAATGGACGTATCAACCGGTGCTTAGGTGTTGTTATTATTTGAACAAACCTCCTACTTATGACTAACCCCCTCGCAAGCATCCACAACTACGAGAAAAGTATTAAGATAAAATCTAACAATAGCATTAAACTTTTGGATCCAAATTGATCCCTTATGAAGTAGCGCACAAAGTAGGGTTTAAACTTCTGTCACTCTAGCAACCCATCACCTAATAACTACTCCACAATGCATTCCCTTAGTCCCAAATATGGTGAAGTGTCCTGTAGTCGACGTTCGCATGACACCACTAAGGGAATCACAACATACATATCATCAAAATATCGAACACATATCAAGTTCACATGATTACTTGCAACAAGATTTCTCCCGTGACCTCAAGAACAAAAGTAACTACTCACAAATAACGATCATGCTCAAGATCATAGGTGTATTATATAGCATAATGGATATGAACATATAATCTTCCACCAAATAAACCATATAGTAATCAACTACAAGATGTAATCAACACTACAAGTCACCCACAAGTACCAATCTGATGTTCCGGTACAAAGATTGAACACACGATATGAACTAGGGTTTGAGAGGAGATGGTCTTGTTGAAGATGTTGATGGAGATAGCCCTCCCAAAGATGGAAGAGTTGTTGGTGATGACGATGACGATGGTTTCCCCCTCCGGGAGGGAAGTTCCCTCGACGGAATCGATCCACCGAAGGGAAAAAGTGTTCCTGCCCAAGTTCCGCCTTGAGATGGTGGTGCTTCGTCCCGAAAGTCCTCTCCTTATTTTTTCTAGGTCAAAATGACTTATATACCAGAAAAGGGGCACCCGAGGTGGGCCGAGGAGGGAACAACCTACCAGGGCGCTCCTGGGCTCCCTGGTGCGCCCAGCTGGGTTGTGCCCACCTGGTGGGCCCCCTCTCGTAGTTATTTTCTCCAATATTCTTCATATATTCCAAAACAATTCTCCATAAATTTTCAGCTCATTTGGAGATGTGTAGAATGGGTAACTCTGACGTTGCTTTTTTAGGTCCAGACCTTGCATATTATGAGAGAAAGGGCATTAGAATTACTCCATAAAGCATTATTATGCATAAAAACATTATAAATAACAGTGGTAAAACATGATGCAAAATGGACGTATCAACTCCCCAAGCATAGACCTCACTTGTCCTCAAGTGAAAACCAAAGTCGAAAAACATGTCAACATGCTTAGAGAGAGAGGTGTCGATAAAAAAATACGGACATAGAAGTATCATGCATATTATTATAACAGCAACAAACTTCAACAGAAAACTTTATCATAGAACTTTCATCATATAGCTTCTCATGAACAAGTAACAATTCATCACAACATCGAAGTAAATGCATAAACTCTATTGAAAACAA
This sequence comes from Triticum urartu, assembly GCF_003073215.2. Taxonomy (NCBI): domain Eukaryota; kingdom Viridiplantae; phylum Streptophyta; class Magnoliopsida; order Poales; family Poaceae; genus Triticum; species Triticum urartu. Next base: position 145,822,800 of record NC_053026.1, on the reverse strand, counting down.
ACAAACTATGTTCTCAGTCAACTTTGCAACTACAATTTATTATCTTTTCAGGAAGGGTCACGTATCAGAGCCTTTTGGCAAGTCCACATACTCAACCATCATATAGTCTTCTATGATTGCTAACACTCACCGCATACACATGAGCAAAAAGTTTCAACCGGAGACATAGAAAGATAGGGGCTTATAGTTTTGCCTCCAACGTATTCACCTCAAGGGTGATGTCAACAATAGTAACTCATGATCACCCATATCCAACTAGATATATTTGCCTAGATCTTTCCTCACTACATGATGCTTGCAAAATAAAAAATGAAAAGGAATAGGGAAGAATACTTTGAATCTTGCATAAAAGTAAGTACATAAAAGTAAAAGATATGCCCTTCACAGAGGGAAGCAGAGGTTGTCATGCGCTTTTTGGTTGTATGCTCAATCTCCTAGTGCAAAAGAACATCATGTTTATTGCTCGTTGTGATAGCAACCTTTATTATGCAGTCTGTCGCTTTTATTAGTTTGCCATCACATGTTCGTACAATGCTCAATTTTCTCTTACACTAAATGATCTAAAGCATTTAGAAGCAAATTTTATTGCCTTTTTGCACCGATGACAACTTACTTGAAGGGTCTTGCTCGTGGTCTCTCAAAATAAGATTTGGGTTGAGGGTTTTTGGATGCACAAGTAGTATCTCTACTTAGTGCGGAATTTTTTGCTAGAAAAGATATTGAGCAAGCACCACATGTTAAAGGATCTATGAAAATATAACTTCTATGTGAATATGAACAAACATAAATCATTGCCTTGTCTTCCTTGTCCAACATCAACAATTTTGGCATATAATATTTTGACGGGGTCTCACAATCATAGAAGATGTCCTAGATAGTGTATTTTCATGTGAATCTTCTCTTCCATTATTAATTCTTTCATGAATTGCATCATTGACCAATGCTATGTTTGTCAATCTCCAATAAATTTTACCACTTATACTTTTCCTTATGTAATGTCATTACTTACCATAAGATTAGCATATGGTATTTTTCATTTATTTCCTTCCTTTTTTATTGAAACATAAAAGTAAAGAAACAAAACTCAAACTACTCTTTATTATATATCTCGCACACAATTACATCGATAGATCATTAAGCAAGCACTCAAAAAGAAAGGATCAAACTAAACTTTTATTCAACTAGATCAAAGGGTAATTAAAGATCGAACTAAAATAGATAAAACCAAAGATAGTGGTGGTGATATGATACAGGGACACCTCACCCAAGCTTGGCACAAGCCAAGGGGAGTGTCCATACCATGAACTCAAGTCTCATTTGGTGATGAAGAAGGTGGTGGTGGTGATGAGGCAGTAGCGGGCTTACCTTTTTTCTCCAGCTTGCGTCGGAGGGTAAAGTTATGTATCCTCAACTCATCATTCTCCATCTCGAGCTTTATTATCCTCTTGCATAATGCCTCCTTGCTTTCTTGCTTGAACCGAGGAGGGACTGGTTCATCTTCATCTTCCTCATCGGTTGCGATGCCCCAAATTCAATCGTACACTAATCATACATGAAAATGTGTATGATCAAGATCAGGGACTCACTGGAAGATATCACAGCACAACTCTAGACACAAATTAAGGTAATACAAGCCTTATATTACAAGCCAGGGGCCTCGAGGGCTCAAATACATCAGCTCAAATACACAAGAGTCAGCGGAAGCAACAATATCTTTGTTTAGACATAAGTTAAACAAGTTTGCCTTAAGAAGTTAGCACAAAAACAACATGATCGAAAAGGCAAGGCCTCCTACCTGGGAGCCTCGTAACTACTCCTAGTCGGCGGTGGCCTCCACATAGTAGTAAGCACCCTCGTGGTAGTAGTGGTAGTCATCGGCGGGGGCAGCGGTCTCCGGGGCTCCGTCATCTGGTTGCATCAAACGAATATGGGGGGGGGGGGGAAAGTAAACAAAACATGAGTACTCATCCGAAGTTCTCAGCAAGCAAGGATCTAGACTACATATGCAACATTATCAAAGAAAGGCTGTATATGTGGATTGGACTGCAGAAATGCCAGAATAGAGGGGAGGGCCTAGTCCTATGGAAGACTAGCATCTTCAGCATCTTCAAGTATCTTGCTGCATTTAGAAGAGTATAGATCAACATAATGTAAAGTAGTAGTAGTGCCATCAACCTCGCCCAGAGATCCTTCCTCGACTCCCTGCGAGAAAGCAATCCCAGAGCCATACTATCCATTTCTCATCTCAAGTGTCCAGTTCTAGTTGTATCGATCGGGATACAACTCCGATTGTCTGTTACTGTAGGACAGGCTATCGATTTATGCTTTCTTCCCTGCAGGGGTGCACCAACTTACCCAACACGCTCGATCAACTCTGGCCGGACACACCATCAGGTCATGTCTGCCCTCGGCTGATCAACACACTGCAGTCCTACCTAGGCTCGTCAGAGAGGCCAGCACGCCGGTCTATATCCTAAGCGCATAGGGGTCTTGGGCCCATTGCCCTTTGCACTCCCGCATATTGCGTACACAGCTGGTGAGCAGACCTAGCCCCCCTTATACAAGGCAGGGCGTTCCAGTCCAACCCAGCGCGCGCCCCTCTATCACTGACGTCCGTTGAGCTTTCGACTGATACATACGATGCATAGTGCCCATACTTATTCCCGTGTGATGGTTAGTGCTATCAGGCCAGAGGCCCCTCGGATCAAATATCCAAATCATAGTGGATTAGGAACGCGTGGTAACAAGCAGAGACTCACGATCGATGTGACCCCGTCGCCCCGTCTCGAGGACTCGTGACAAAGGCTAAGAATGCCCGGCCACGCCTCGTAACTATCTCGCGGGAACCTTCCAGGTCAACCCGACTCCACACCGCTCGCAATTAAGCTCGCCCAGGTACCCCTCGGGTCCGACCCGTCTTTAGTAACATTGTTCAGTGTAAAGTCATAGTAACCATAGTAACCGTGTGTCTAACAACAAGGGGAACTGAGGGAGTCCTGGATTAGGGGGTATCCGGACAGCCGGATTATATCCTTTGGCCGGACTGTTGGACTATGAATATACAAGATTGAAGACTTCGTCCCGTGTCCGGATGGGACTCTCCTTGGTGTGGAAGGAAAGCTTGGCAATACGGATATGTAGATCTCCTTCCTTGTAACCGACTCTGTGTAACCCTACCCCCCTCTGGTGTCTATATAAACCGAAGGGTTTAGTCCGTAGGACCGAGGACAACAATCATACCATAGGCTAGCTTCTAGGGTTTAGCCTCTCTGATCTCGTGGTGGATCAACTGTTGTACTACTCATATTATCAAGAACAATCAAGCAGGGTGTAGGGTATTACCTCCATCAAGAGGGCCCGAACCTGGGTAAACATCGTGTCCCCTGCCTCCTGTTACCATCTGCCTAGACGCACAGTTTGGGACCCCCTACCCGAGATCTGCCGATTTTGACACCGACATTGGTGCTTTCATTGAGAGTTCCTCTGCATCGTCATCGTTAGGCTTGATGGCTCCTTCAATCATCGATAGGGATGCAGTCCAGGGTGAGACTTTTCTCCCCGGACAGATCATTGTATTCGGCGGCTTCGCACTGCGGGCCAACTCGATTGGCCATTTGGAGCAGATCGAGAGCTACGCCCCTGGCCATTAGGTCGGATTTGGAAACTTGGACTACATAGCTGACATCCAGGGAGACTTGATCTTAGACGGATTCGAGCCTTTGCCGAGTTCGCCGCACGGTCACGATGAACATGATTTAGCTCTACCATCGGATAGTGTTCGGGAGATCGCATCGGCGACCGCTCCGACCCTCAATTCGGAGCCAGTTGCGCCATCCAAGGACAGGTGGATAGACCCTGCCATGGAGGCCGCATCTTCAGCGGCGATCGAGCCAAATACCGACCTTACCCTTCATGGGAGCCGTGACGCCGAACTGCCGGATTCTTCCCCGGCCACGGACTCCGAACCGCCTGCGCCCGTGCCTATCGAATCCAACTAGGTGCCGATCATGGAGTTCACCTCCACGGATATCTTTCAGCACTCGCCCATTGGCGACATACTGAACTCATTAAGGTCTCTCTCCGTGTCAGGTGAGTCCTGGCCGAACTAACTATGGCCAGATCGGGATGCGGACGACGAAGAAATTCGCCGCCCACCCACCACCCACTTAGTATCCACTGTCGACGATTTGACCGACATGCTCGCCTTCGACTCCGAAGACATCGACGGTATGGACGACGATGCAGGAGATGAACAGGAGCCACTGCCCACAGGGCACTGGACACCCACTACATCATATGATGTATACATGGTGGACACACCCAAAGAAAACGACGACGAGGAATGGAAGGACGCAGCGAAGGATCGTTCCCTCGAGAAGCAGTCAAAGCGGCGGTGTAAGGGCCGCTCCAAATCCCGCCTCAGCAGAAACATCGATCATATAGACCCAGTGATAGAGCAGGGTGAGCCAGCGGACGACAAACACGACATTGAACCACCGTCCGACCACGGCAACACGGAGAATCAAACCGAACAACCCGACTCCGGCGAAGATAACAGTCCGAATGATATCACACTAGACAGGCACCCGGAGCAAGAGAATACCCATCAAAGGCTTGTTGCCACTGCGAGGAGTCTGAAAAGGCAGAAGCAAAGGCTCAGGGCTGCACAAGACACACTCAGAATTAGATGGAGTGAAGTACTCAACACTGCAGCAAAGTACGGCGGTAGTCGCCACACAAAGAGCTACCCGAAGCGAAAGCTGCTACCTGAATTCGATGAGGAGGCCTTAGATCCCCCGCAATCAAAAAACAAAACAGCCATCCGGTCAGATAGACGACCTCGTGGCCAACATACAAGCCAGTACGCGATCCACGTGAGGGCTCGCATCAAAAGGACGGCGCAACCAGATCCATCTACGGGCCAAGCAAGCGCGCTCCAGCACGCAATGCAACACAACAAAAATCCGAACACCACAGTACACCCAAATACAGGGGTGCCGCACACCCCCTATGTTTCACCGATGAGGTGCTGGACCATGAATTTCCAAAGGGATTCAAACCCATAAACATAGAGGCGTACGAAGGAACGACAGACCTTGGGGTCTGGATTGAAGACTACATCCTCCATATCCACATGGCTCGAGGAGACAATCTCCACGCCATCAAGTACTTACCCCTCAAGCTCAAAGGGCCAGCTCGGTACTGGCTTAAAAGCCTCTCCGAAAACTCCATTGGAAGCCGGGAAGGGCTCGAAGACGCTTTTCGGGAAAATTTTCAAGGGACCTATGTCCGACCATCGGATGCAGATGATTTAAGTCATATAACTCAACAACCCGGAGAGTCAGCCCAAAAGCTTTGGAACAGGTTTCTCACTAAAAAGAACCAAATAGTCGACTGTTCGGACGCCGAAGCCTTAGCAGGTTTCAAGCACAACGTTCGAGACGAATGGCTTGCCAGACACCTCGGCCAAGAAAAGCCGAGAACAATGGCAGCATTAACAAGCCTCATGACCCGCTTTTGCGAGGGCAAGGACTGCTGGTTAGCCCAATGCAACACCAGCGACCCAAGTACATTCGAAGTCAGGGACGGAAACGGGAAGCCACAACGCAGCAAAGACAAGCGCCGGAATAAAGAAGACATCCCGAAGAGCACGGCGGTAAACGCCGGATTCAGAAGCTCTCGGCCAGGTCAGCAAAAGCTACCCTCCAAAGGCAACAGAGACGAACTGTCCAGCCTGAACAAGATTCTGGACAAACTATGTCAGATCCACAACACCCCCGATAAACCTGCAAATCATACCCATAGAGAATGTTGGGTCTTCAAGCAGTCCGGCAAGCTCAACGCCGAACACAAGGGGCAGTATACACCAAGCGAAGGCGAGGACGAGCCTCGCAAGCAAAGCACTGGGGAACAGAAGAAATTCCCACCAGAAGTCAAAACAGTAAACGTGTTACACACGATGAAGGGAAGCAACAAAGCGGCACTCCTAGAGAAACATGCCCCAGGGCCTATCACCGCGGAGTTCTGCCACTGGTCATCCAAACCGATCACCTTTGACCATCGGGATTACTCGGCAAGTATCCGGCATGCAGGATGGGCTGCCTTGGTGTTATACCCGATAATTGACGGATACCACTTCACACGAGTGCTGATGGACGGCGGCAGTAGTTTAAACCTGATATATCAGGACACAGTCCGCAAAATGGGGATAGACCCAACAAAAATCAGCCATAGCAATACTACCTTTAAAGGAGTAACGCCAGGCCCAGAAGCCCATTGTATGGGTCCCTGCTACTAGAGGTTATATTCGGCTTTCCCGATAACTTCCGCAGCGAAAAGTTAACCTTCCACATCGCTCCGTTCCAAAGTGGCTATCAAGCACTACTCGTACGCGAAGCTTTCGCTCGCTTTAACGCAATACCGCATTACGCTTCTCTCATGCTTAAGATGCCCGGTCCACGTGGCATCATTACAGTAAATGGAAATATTGAGCGCTCCTTGTGCGCGGAAGACCGTGCGGCTACCTTGGCAGCCGCACACTAGACAGCCTCACCAACTAGAGCATCTGACAGGTCGTTAAGACCACGGGCACGGTTAGACGAGTCCGGTGTAGCTATATATAATTGATACAGGTTTGATGGCTATACCCCTACAACAATACACGGGGCTCAAGCGTGTGAACAAGTGACAATTAGGCTCAACTTTACTCATCTGGAACTATACATGGTTTATTTAGTATAACCTACCTTTTGCACGACAACTTTTCAACTAAGTTCCTCTCTTTTTCAGATGACCATCGTGCTACACCCGTCCAGGATACGACACAACACAGACACAGGCGCAGACGTGCATCAGGGACCCATTCCAAGGATTCTTTTTAGATTAAGACCCTGCGTAAACCTTTTTTACTGTCTCCTGTTGATACACATCCCTCGGATTCTTAGTACAATTGAGAAGGATGCTGATGTATTGGCATGTGCCCACGTCAGAATATTGCACGTACCTGGACACTAGGGGCTTATTACAAAGGCACTGTTTAGCCCGGTTTACATCATAAAGACCGAATACCTTAGGGAGTGGTCGGCGTCGCGAGTTTGGCCTTATATGCATCAGCTCCAAATCATGTCTTTGGTCAAATGTTGGGTTTGCCCGGCTCCGGTGTTTTGCCGCCTTACGTTTCGCTCTATCGGCTAAGGCGGCACCAGGAGAACTGCTGCGATTGTGCCCTGGATCATCCAGACGAGCACCTCAGTAGAGAAAGCCGAAAACTGGCTGTCATGATATAGCATGTACGCGCCCCGAATTCGGATGAGCGCGGAGCCACCAGGGGCTATATAGTAGCCTCACTGTTAAACTCCTCTGGCTAAGTGAAAGTGTTAAAGCATTATAGTCCGATTGCCTAGTTCGCTGCGCTATCACTTCCTTAATGGACCAAGATGTTGGATCAAGTGTGAACATGCATCTTCTGCGAGCACCCCCGCATTATATGCGTGTGGGCTGAAGCCGACGACTGCCATCTTTCAGGTTATATACATATATACATAAATGGCCGCACAGGAGGCATCATAGTACTTTCGGGCAAAAGTATAAATACAGCCTTGATAAACTCAATAAAACATTGTTTTTACAATGGGAATACATGTCAGTCAAACATAATATTCTTCGAGCATTGAGCCTCTATCGAACGAGCGCCTTCAAGAAGTTCCTCACAGTAGTGCTCGGCAGCCACTCGGCCTATAGCCGAACCCTATGCCACAACAGTGGTGGCATCCATCTGCGCCCAGTATGTTTTGACACGGGCAAGGGCCATCCGCGAGCCTTCTATGCACGCCGACCTCTTTACAGCATCGATGTGTGGCACAGCACCAAGGAATTGTTGCACTAAGCTAAAGTAGCTATTCTGCCTTCGCCCTCTCGGCCACAGATGATCCACAATGGACCTCATGGCAAGTCCGGATAATCTATGGAGCTTGGCCCACTCGGCCATTTGCTCATTCAACAGCAGCGGACCGGCTGGAGCATGAAACTGTGACCAAAACAGTTTTTCCACTTCGTGATCTTTCCGATCCTTGAAGTACGTGGCCGCATCAGCAGCACTTGCAAGCAAATTCACGTAGGCGTCCGCAGAACTCCATAGCCAGTCCAGAGGTGCATACTTCGGATCCCCGAACTTAGTCCGCAACAAGAAGGGCTTCCCAGATGCAATATCCGCAGCTTGATGCAGCTCCTCCTGCGTCGCTCTAATTTTGGAGCAGGCTTCCTTGGCAGCCACCCGGGCCTTTTCCAGGCCCGTCGCCTTCGCCCGGTTTACTTCTTCAAGAAGATGGTAATGGTCATCAACATCTTTTAACTCTACAGCCATCTTGGCTATTTTTTCTTTGCTCTCGCAATGCGCGACCTGTTCGGCCCTTAACTCTCCGGCCGACTTTAAAGCGGCCGCATTGCTACTCCTTGCTTGCTCCTTGGCTCGGGCAAGCTCCGCCCGAAGGGTCTCCACGGTGGCAACTCCATCTTCAGTCACAACATATTAAAGATACTGGCATCATGCTGCTCTTATTATGTGACAATCACCAGAAAAATCACCTACCATGTGCCTCGTCAAGCCACTTGTTAACAAGCAGATGTCAGCATTTGCCGCATCCAGTTGCCGCCTTAGTTCGGCAAACCCATCAGTCCGACTAGCCACCGGAGCTTCAACCACCAGCACATAAAGGCGGTCTGGTTATTACCTGGGACTATGATCCTCTGTTTGCCACCATTTTCGATGACAACCAGAGTCTCAGGGGCTACTATCTACATAGGGCACATATAAAAATGTGCGGTACTATCAACAATGTACATCATTTCGTGTACCTCAAAACCCGTCAGTAGACTCATAAAGGCTTCATGCAACCCTCTTTCGGCGGATGAAATCCTTTCAATCACCGTACCCATCAACGTGCGATGCTCTTTTGAGATAGCCGCTTGCTCTAGCAGATCCCTCAGTATGTTCGACCGCACACCAGACGGTGCCGAACTCTTTTGATTGCTCTCTTCAAGAGCCGGATACTGAGGACTTCGGGTGGCCATAGGATTACCTTCTGGCCTTACCGGATCAGGAGAAACCCTCCACGACGACACCTTGGGATCGCCCGCCTCGTGAGGCGGTGTGGCAGGGGGAGGGATTTCGCTCTCCATCATCTCTGGAAGAAGATCCCCTGAAGACGAGCTCTACTGAGAAGGGCTAAGATCCGAACTGCAAGATAAATGCTTCGATTATTTTCCTCAGAAGTAAAGTGATATATTTTAATTATTAAGTACCCTTTTACTTATAGCTCGGTGGAGGGCTGATCCCCTTGAGGGCATAGTGCGGCCAGGGTATCCCCTAGGGCAGGACCCTCCGGCGGAGATTTCTTCCCCCATTTGGAGACCATTGTCTCCGGGTCCTCAGAGGCGGTTCTCTTCCTTCCCTGGGGAGAGGAAGTTTCAGTTCCTCCTCCCCGGCTAACCTCCCTCGCGGAGGCGCTAGCCTCCTTGTTCCCCCCTTTATCTTCTCCTGAGGGCGCTTGATAAGCCGCGATCTCCAGCATCCTGGTTAGCACGGGATTTGGTGAGGTCTCAGGGAGGGGGGCCCGACACCTGATCAACTTTGCCTTTGCTATCCAATCCTGGTCAAAGAGCGGCTCTTTTAGGGCAACGTTGCAATAAATAAACGGAGAGTGTGTTCGGATGCGGGGCTACTTACTTGGGTATCCGGGCGATTGCAGCTCAGACCTGCATCCTAAGTGATGTCCGGACACATTATTTGTGGTCCAAAGAAGAATTTGTACATCTCTTCGTGCGTCATGCCGAGGAAATATTGAATAGCTCGCGGTCCTTCCAGGTTGAATTCCCACATGCAAAGGGGCCGGTGTTTGCAAGGCTGGACTTGACGAACTAGCGTAACTTGCACAACCATAACCAGACTGAAATCTCTTTCAAAGAGATCTCGGATACAGCTTTGCAGTATTGGCACGTCCTTGGCTGGACCCCAGCTCAGCCCCCTGCTGATCCATGACATCAGTTGTGGTGGGGGGCCTGAGCGAAAGGTGGGGGCAGCTACCCACTTGGCACTTCGAGGAGCTGTGATGTAGAACCACTCCCGGTGCCACAATCCGGACACCTCTGGGAAGCAACCCTCAGGCCATGGAGCGTCAGCGATTTTGCTTAAAAAAGCGCCTCCGCACACTGCGTGCTGCCCCTCGATCATCTTCGGCTTCACATCGAAGGTCTTGAGCCATAGGCTGAAGTGAGGGGTAATGCGGAGGAAGGCCTCACATACGACAATAAATGTCGAGATGTGAAGAAGGGATTCCGGGGCCAGATCATGAAAATCTAGCCCATAATAGAACATAAGACCCCTAACAAAGGGATCCAGAGCGAGGCCTAGTCCTCGGAGGAAGTGGGAGACGAACACGACGCTCTCGTTGGGTTCGGGAGTAGGGACGACCTACCCTCGGGCAGGCAGCCGATGCAAAATTTTGGCGGTCAGATATCTGGCCTCTCTCAACTTCTTGATGTCCTCCTCCATTACGGAGGAAGGCATCCACCGACCTTGAAGGTTGGATCCGGACATAGTTGAAGGTCCGAAGCACCTGACCTGAGTTTTGGGTGTTAGAACTCGAGGCGGGGGAAGGATTTGATTAAGCATGAGAGGGAAAAAAGAAAAAGCTTTGTCCCCTTTCTAAAGAGGGTGAATATCAAGCGTCCTCCTCGTGGCCGTTTGGGACTTGCCTAAGATCTAGGAGTCCTACCCATAGGCATGGTTGGGTTACCCACATCCGTATTGATGATAATCTCGTGATAAAGGGGACACGATCTGTGCTTCGACAAGACGTGCCAAGGAAACCGCCTCGCGAAACATGCTGAGATGGGTTATGAAAAACGATTCGAATAAAGACCTGGCTGTGGTGTGATGTCATACTACGGGGTACGTCAACGGATTAGATTTGTGGAAATATTATTCTCTCTACAGTGGTATGTGGAACTCATTTTGCAGAGCCGGACACGATCCTCGTGTTCAAAATCTTTTATGAAGTATTCGGAGGAGGAACCCGCCTTGCAATGCCGAAGACAATCTGCGCACCGGACTGATCGTCATTGAAGCCTGGTTCAGGGGCTACTGAGGGAGTCCTGGATTAGGGGGTATCCGGAAAGCCGGATTATATCCTTTGGCCGGACTGTTGGACTATGAAGATACAAGATTGAAGACTTCGTCCCATGTACGGATGGGACTCTCCTTGGCGTGGAAGGCAAGCTTGGCAATACGGATATGTATATCTCCTTCCTTGTAACCGACTCTGTGTAACCCTAGCCCCCTCCGGTGTCTATATAAACCGGAGGGTTTAGTCCGTAGGACCGTGGACAACAATCATACCATAGGCTAGCTTCTAGGGTTTAGACTCTCTGATCTCGTGGTGGATCAACTCTTGTACTACTCATATTATCAAGAACAATCAAGCATGACGTAGGGTATTACCTCCATCAAGAGGGCCCGAACCTGGGTAAACATCGTGTCCCCTGCCTCATGTTACCATCCGCCTAGACGCACAGTTCGGGACCCCCTACCCGAGATCCGCCGGTTTTGACACCGACAGGAACCCTAAGGAATCACCCTCGATGGAATTCCACCTGATGTTATCGTCAAGGTGAACGAAGGAGCTATCACCCTCGAGGTCCACTCTTGAGGAGTCGCACGACGGTGTCGTTATCGGGAGTGGAGACGGAGGAATCACCCTCGACACGCGATAGTAACCCAGTTGTGTCGAGCAACTAAGGGTAAAGTGATGTGCGGTGCTGAGGCCTGGTCTTCGATCCCGTTGATCGGGTCTTCTGATAATCCAGCGGGGCAGACGGGACAAAGTGGGGGTCTCTGATGGGTCTCCCCCCAGCCTATACTAAACAGTTTACAGTAAGCAGGTTGGTAACAACAGTAGGTTATAATAAACAGGCTATGTAGCAGAAATAGGATAATAGTAGTAGCAGCAGATTCTAATGTAAGCATAAGAGAGAAGGGAATTGGCGATATCGGAATGCTCAAGGGGGGTTTGCTTGCCAGAAGCTCTGCCGAAAAAGGAAGAAGTGTCGTCGACGACGTAGTCGATCACCGGGGCATCATCGACCTCAGGGTCTACCGGAGAGAAGAGGCGGACGAAACAGTAAATATAAGCAAACAGATGCAACACTAAGCATGACAAGACGATATGCAGAACTAGGGTCGACCTAGCTTAGTGCTGCGTGAATTTGGTGAAGGGGGAATTCAACCGGGAATGTATTCTTGGTGCCAGACCTGTGTCAAACAGATGACCGGAGGGGGAATGTTCCATGTTCAGCATCCTAGGGGCATGTGACAGATGAATGTACCATGTATTCAGATTCATTGGATTTTTCTGAGCAACTTTCATGTAGAAAACATTTTCACCCGAGCTATGGTTTGATTACTATGAATTTTCAAAGATTAAAGCATTTTCTGGAATTATTTAAATTAACAGAAATTCATTATGATGTCATCATTGCGTGGGGATAACGTCAGCAATCAACAGACTCGCTGACCAGGGTCAAACCTGACATGTGGGTCCAGTGGGACTCACATGTCAGCCTCTATTAGTCTAATAGTAATTTAAACTAAACTAATAGGCTAATTAGAGGGGTGGGTGTCGGTGTCAAAACCGGCAGATCTCGGGTAGGGGGTCCTGAACTGTGCGTCTAAGGATCGATGGTAACAGGAGATAGGGGACATGATGTTTATCCTGGTTCGGGCCCTCTTGATGGAGGTAATACCCTACTTCCTGCTTGATTGACTTTGATGAGTATAGGGGTTACAAGAGTTAATCTACCTCAAGATGATATGTTGTGGTCTAAACCCTACAGGTATGATGAGTAATGTCATAATAATCTACCGACTAGCCTGGCCTCGGCTTATATAATGTACCAGAGGCCTAGGATAACAAGAGTCCTAGTCGAATACGTCAGTGGAGAGGAGTCCTTGTCTTCATCACCAAGTCTTGTGGAATCTTCCTCGTGCTTACATCGGCTATCCGAACTGGCCCATGAGCATACGGCCATGGGGTTCCTCGGACCAATCCAACTGATTGGGAGACGACATGGCGAGTACCCCTAGTCCAGGACACCGTCAGTAGCCCCCTGAACCAGTCTTCAAGTTGGGGACGCTCCTTGATTCTTCTAAACTGTTCTTCATCTTCGGTCGTCGGTCTTGAAAACTTGTTCAACAAATCTTCCCATCTTCGGTCTTGAGGATCGCCGAAGTAAATCCGAAGAGTTTACACGTCGGGTATCCGAGGAGCCCCTTTAAGTTCTCGGCCTTTATAAATGCCTTGTTATTTTTATGCCACACCTCTCGTTTGAAGTTGTTCCCGGACGACAGTGTCCGCTTGTGTCCGGGCTCCAATGACGGACTGCATTCGAGGTATATTTTGCAGCCGAGCACCAATGCCGGACCGCTTCCGAGCTCCAATGCTAGAATGTATCCGAGCTCCAACGTCGGACTATGTCCAAGCTCCAACGCCGGACTATATCTGAGCTCCAACGCCGGACAATATCCGAGGTGTCATAAATTACCTTGGTTCAAAAAAGTTGAAGGAGTTTAGCCGAGCTTAATGCCGGAAATGCCCTCTTTGGAGCCATCCACTAGCGCCCGAGCTTTATGCCGGACTGCTTCCAAGGTGGTGCCCCACCCCAACTGCGGGCCGATTTTTTGTCAATATTTTTGATTGGTGCAATTTATTCCCTGCCGAGATATATAGCCAGTAGCCCTCAAGGTGTGTACCGGTCTAAAACCCGAGATGCACCTGAAGGATGACATAAGACCGCTGATCCTAGTAGCCCCTTAGACTCAGGTTGATTCACAAAATCGGCCTGAGGATCAACTCCTAGCTCGACAGAATACTTCTGGACACAAAAAGCGGTGTGCAAATTCCTCGAGACTCAGGTTGGGTGTGGCCACCAACCTGAGGATCATAATCTCCTGGAAAGCTATATTGCAGTTTAAATTTTCTGCATTGGATTGTCAATGCAGTAGCCCCCGAGACACTGGTCGGGTGGCAAACCAGATGAGGGGATCGATACGCCCCTTTCAATATTAGTGAATGATAAGCCCAAAGCCCAGTAGACCCGGGCCTTAATGTGGGAACGGGTGGCCAAATTAAGGATCGATATCCAGAGTAAAACCACAAATTATGTGTAATGATTCTACGCATCCAAGTACTTTACATCATTAATGCTCGGACCCGCATTGTACAAAACTTTGTTGACCGACCATCGGCTTCAACCTTCTCGGCCAGAAGCTGAGGAGTGTTTGTCCTACTTTATAAAGCCATTACAAGGGCAAAGATTTATGGAAAATAAGGCAATCTGGCCACATGGTTTTATAAACAAAGTTACGTGGAGAGATATGTTATATTACTTAATGTAAGAAACATCTTCCAAGGAAAATAGTCCCGCTATCGGTTCCTTTCTTTGGGTCATCATGCTTATCATGATCATGAAACCTCACCTCCGATCAATGTGGGAGGAAAATATTGAGGATATAGTTCGGGGAAAGTTCCCGAACTCTGTGGTATTAATGCACCAAATTTTTTACTTCCGTCGTTGCCAACTAATGTGATCCTTTAAGATCGCTAGCTTTCGGCTTCACCCAGTCTAAGGTACTAACTCGGATGGCCTGGTAGTAACAATCACAGAGGTGCTCCCTTTACCGCCTAGCCGAACAATAGGGAACGTAGGGGTAAGCACAGGAGCCAGGCAACCCAGCTTGGCAAAAATTTTAAGTCAAATTGATGCATATTTATGGCTTTATAACGATGATTACGGAAGGCAGTCCTTGTATATTAAATACAAAAGCTGATGATATATTTATTTTGACTCCTTTGCGACCGTTTATCACTTGAAAGTGGCCCATCGTCGGCTTCTACCCCTTTGTAGATACTACACAGGGTGTCTCCGCAATAACAAGACAACCCTTAGCCGACGTCTCGGTGCCCGAAGGCGGTTGTGTGAGCAGAAACGAGGCAATCAGATATGCGAGCTTTATAACTTTCACTTAGTCATAGGAGCTTTTAAACTGGGAAGCTAGCTACGAGCCCCCGGTTAGTGTTCTGTGACAGCCGAGGTCAAGCCGTAAACACTTCGGCCAATGTTATGATCGGCCCGCCATTTAACATAGTCCTCGGATCGCTGACCAGTTTACGCTTATTGTGACAGTCAGTTTTCGGCTTTCTCCACTGAGATGGTTAACCATGCGAGCTGGAAGCACAATCGCAGCGGTTATCCCTTTGCACACCTGGATGAACAACGCGGAACGTAGGAGGCAAGCACAGGAGCCGGGCAACCCAACTATTTGACCGAAGACACAATTTGAAACCGATGCATATATAGCAATATCCGAGAATGTTTTTGCCGAATCTCTAAAGGTTTCCGGCGTTGCACTGTGATACTCATGCTGGAAACACATAGATAGTTTAAAAGTGCTATAATCTTGGAGAACCAAAAAACATTGGTAAAAACTTGACGTCCGAACAAGATCAAGTGTTCGGTGCCAATCCGAAAATTGGAAAAAAGAAAAAAATGTGCTTCATCCGTGGTTTAACATGACACATCTGATCTCAACACTTCAAGCGGGCCAGCCTACGGCTTCAAGCTCCTTATCCCAAAGGCGGAGTACTTCTTTGAGGCCAGTTTAGAGAACTAAATTCGAGCGACTTTTTAGAGAGAAGACAGGCTATCCGGCTATTGACCATACACTCGAGTCGGAAAAGGAGCGGTAGAAAAAGAGTTTGCGACAACCAAGAAGAAAACACATCTCATATAAATTTATGAGCCCCCAAGTGACTTGGGTAAAAGAATTTTATGTATAATGATTGTATGTACCGATGTACTCATATCATATATGTGTTCACCCGAACTTTAAACGCGTCTTAACCGACCGTCGGCTTCTCCCTCTTCGGTCAAGTATTGAAAAGTGTCATGTACTCCACCGGTCGAAAGCATCGACGGTGTTTCCGATAACCAGGCAATCAGGCCATGAGGCTGTAACAGACAAAGCGCGCTCAAGGAGCTTATGCTATATTACTGACGAAGTGTAAGAAGAATCTACGAAGAAAACAGTACCTCCACCGATACCTTTCTTCAGTTTCTCGTTGTTACTATGAGACATGTGCAATAGATTTTTTGTACTCATGAGTTCCGTTGTTTGCCGACCATTATTGAAAACAATAAGAGCGCTAGATTTCGGCTTCACCCAGTCTGAGGTACTAACTCGGATGACCCGGTAGTAACAATCGCAGAGGTGCTCCCTTTACCGCCTAGCCGAACAATTGGGAATATAGGGGTAAGCACAGGAGCCAGGCAACCCAGCTTGTGAAACACTTAAGTCAACATGGTGCATATTGTGGCGTAATACACGAACAAGGAACGAAGCCGTACAAGTATAATCATACGCAAGAGGAAAGGCTTCATAAAGGAAGCCCCCAAGTAAACGGGGTATTTGAATTTTCTTGCAACAAACAAGGTTTTGACAAAGAAAGTATTTCGCAAATGACTTTCTGTCAAAAAAGCATAATGATTGGTCGAACCGAATAGAATTTAAAACTAAAGGTTTTTAAGCATGGAAGCGACTTAGCTGGTTAATGTGCTCGGTGTCGATGCAAAGCCCGAGCTTATGGCGAGACAAGGTCCCAGCCCCCAAGCCAGTCCCGAGGTGGCGGAGTGAAGAGCTCGGCACTCCGAAGTGGCGACATAGCACGACCAATGCAGGCCGGCAGTGTGACGCCGAAGTCCCCGGTGTGGCTTAATGAAGTAATGACAAAGCCCTCGGTCCAGCCAGGTGATGTGGTACGTCGGTACGCCGAGGTGACAGCGCTGCCCGATCCAGATCCTTTACCTCTGCATAGAAAATAGTGCAAGCCGGAGATAATAGAAATAATAATAAAAAATCATTGCATAATTAATAATTTACGCAAAGTGAGTAATAAAGAAATATGACCCGTGTGCCGAACACTCGATGAGGTAGAGCTCTCTCAGCGATGCCAAAGTCCTCGAGGCAACCAAACATGTTGGTATGGCGATTCGACCAACAAGATGATCACGCGAGCCAAAGTGACCGCGTGATACAGTTGAAGTCGATCACCTACACACATAAAATAGTGCGGTCCAAAAAGGATAATTGCTTTTCGCTCAAATAATTTATTGAACGAGATGTGGCCGGGCACCGAAGTCATGTCGATGTAGGGCGTCGGCGTGACGCGGTGAAGGCATGGCCAAGCCTGAATTCGCAGGCCGGTCTGAGTTCCGGATGCGGCATTTGCCAAACTGTATATGGAAACTGACCGAACCACCACGCGACCGTGGTTAAAGCGTCCACCAATTGATAGACCTGTGTACAGATGATGAAACAAACCAGAGTAATAATTCCTTGGGAAAAATAAACCCAAGCAAGAAAAAAAATACTAGGATTAATAGCACCTGGTTTATCTGTTGTAGCAATCTGAAGAAATGTTACTCCCAAAATTGGGACTCGAACCGCACACCCATTGCCTAATGGGCAATAAAGCGACAGCATGGCGATGCTGGCAAAGGTGGGCTCGCCAAGGCAAAGCCCCCGGTCCAGCTAACGTGACAAAGCTGGTCGGCTGGTGACGTCGAAGTCACCGAAGTATGTTGATGAAGAAATAGCAAAGTCCCTGGTCTAGCCGAGATGACAGAGTGGGTCAGTAAGGAAACATTGCAGCTGCCATGTCAGCCAATGTGTTGAAGCAGTTCGGCGTGATGGACATCAGCTTAAAAAAGCAACAGTGCGGCCATGCTGACGCTGGTCATAACTTGTGACGCGGTCAATGCCGGATTGATGAAGTGACTGAGTGGCGATGTTGACGCGCCTGACCCGTGCAATCCGTGGGGTGATGGTGTTGGTGATGATTTATGCTTCGCGATGCCGAACTGTTGTCTGGCTTGCTGAGCTGATGATCCGATAAGGTTAGGCTCGGCTCGATGAAGCGACCATCTGTCTAGCACAGGTCGGCAGACGTGGAGCAATGTTACTGGACTGGTGTGACACCAGCGCGATGATGAAGAGTGCCTCAAAAAGGCATAAAATTTTATGGGAACGTGTTAAAAACAACGCACAATACCATATAAGAAAATTCCCTTAAAAAGGTTGTCCAATATCACATTCATAAAGAAACATTAATTCTGGTCGGATCCGTATTCGCGCAGAAAACAAATCCGAAAAGTGATGCACTAATCGGAAGTTTCCCGGAGTTTGGACGGTCGGATTAAGCTGAAATTTGGAGGGGTTGTAGATATAGGAATTCCGCAGCTGATCAATGGTTGGATCTTCCAAAGGACGTCCGAGCTAGGTGCTGGAGACCACGCCCTAAACTCATCCAGATTCCCGTCCAGATTTGACAGGGCTCTGGTATATCGTAGATTGCCCGA
Source organism: Triticum urartu (assembly GCF_003073215.2). Taxonomy (NCBI): domain Eukaryota; kingdom Viridiplantae; phylum Streptophyta; class Magnoliopsida; order Poales; family Poaceae; genus Triticum; species Triticum urartu. The sequence continues at coordinate 145,804,332 of NC_053026.1, read as the reverse complement.
GATTCCTCCATCGGAACTCGAGGAAATTTTGCATAGTTGTTGTAGACTCAATTCCGCACAATTCCAGCAAATGAATCGTCAAAGTGATGCTCAAGACGGTGGTGGCAGCAGATACAAGTTCGCTATTAAAAAAACAGCAGATACAATTCCTCCATGATCTTGATAGAGATCGGAGTTGATGTTGATGAAGGCCCTCGTCCGAAAATGACGATCGGAGATGGAGCATGGTCCTCGGTCGAGCCTAGGTGACCAGTCGAGCCGGCGACGAAGATGCCGGCATTGTAGTTGATCTGCGGACGAGCCATTGATCTTTGCCGATCACACAACGGAACTCTCAATGAAAGCACCATTGTCGGTGTGAAAACCAGCAGATCTCGGGTAGGGGGTCCCGAACTGTGTGTCTAAGAATCAATGGTAACAGGAGATAGGGGACACGATGTTTATCCAGGTTCGGGCTCTTGATGGAGGTAATACCCTACTTCCTGCTTGATTGACTTTGATGAGTATAGGGGTTACAAGAGTTGATCTACCTCAAGATCATATGTTGTGGTCTTAACCCTACAGGTATGATGAGGAATGTCATAATAATCTACCGACTAGCCTCGCCTCGGCTTATATAATGTACCAGAGGCCTAGGATAACAAGAGTCCTAGTCGAATACGCCGGTGGAGAGGAGTCCTTGTCTTCATCACCAAGTCTTGTGGAATCTTCCTCGTGCTTACATCGGCTATCCGAACTGGCCCATGAGCATACGGCCATGGGGGTCCTTGGCCCAATCCAACTGATTGGGAGACGACGTGGCGAGTACCCCCTAGTCTAGGACACCGTCGGTGGGCCCCCGGTGTCTGTGACTAACTAATCACTAATTAATTAATAGATTTTAAATAGCAGATTTATTTATTTTTAATTTTTTTTAAAAACTGGGGCCCACACGTTAGCTCACTAGGCAGCCCAGTCAGCAATTGACTGGGTCAACCCAATCAACTGGGACCCATGGGGCCCACGGTCAGCCACCTAGAGGTAGGGCCTGACCTTGCCACATTGGCGGCCGAGGGCTGAATGCCGCAGAGCACGAAAACTCGGCGGAGCGGACCCGGCCTCATCGGAAAAGCGTTCCGTGGCGCCGTTCGGCATCCCGTTGGGTCTGTTCGGCTGAGCATCGTGCGCCGCGTCGAATGGTGGCATCGGTCACAGCTGGGGAGGCCGAAAAAGACGTCGGCGACGAGCTACGGCGGAAACGCGTTCGGCTTCTCGACAAGCACGGCGCTAGGGGGCACGGAAAGGCTCGCGCGCGTGCGCGTTGGGCTCATGGGAACACCAGGAGCACGGCGGAGGCCACAGGCGAGCGTGACAAGGGCCATGGCCAAAGGCATGAGCTCATCGGCGGTGAATAGAGCTTGGCGCGATAGAACCTAGCTATGGTGCGTGAAGAGGCTGAAAGGAGGGCAGCAGGAGATGAAGGAGGTCACCTAGCGGGACGAACTATGGCCCTTCGAAGGTTAGGAGCAGCAGGAGCGTCGGAGAGGAGGAAGATCGCCGACGACCGAGGAGGAAGGGGGCGGTTCGATCCGCGCCCTGCGCTGCTCCCCGGCTTGCGCTCGTGGACGGGGATGAGGTAATCGACGATGGCGGAGCTGCTGGACAGGTCGGCGAGGCGAGGCGTGGCAAGTGGCTATGCGGGCAAGGAGCGGACGGTGATGGCCGAGGCGGCCAGGTGGGAAAAGAAGCAGGCGAGCGATGAGGGAACTAGTGGGTGCTAGGGTTTGCGAAGGAGAGGAGTGGGGGAGCCAGGGCAAGTGGGAGGGGAGCCCGAGGCATCGAGGGGATCCTTACCCCCCCTCGTCAACGGCGAGGTGGTGCGGTGGGAGCACGCTCGGCGCGGCTTAGTCGGAGGTACATGGGGATGAAGGCGAGGAGGGGAGGCCAGTGATGGGCCGGCTTGGGAGGGCCAAGGCCAAGGGGAGGCAAGGGGGCGCTCTCTCTCTCTCACCTCTTCTTATTATATTTTTTCGCTTTTCTGTTTTCTTTTATTTTCAGAAAGAAAAATAGTTTTATAAAAACTAATCTTGCACCTAAAATACCATTTTAAATTAGGCCATTGCTATAATTAACCTGGCACCAAAATAAAGTACTTTAGTATCTTTGTAAATTAAAAAGCATTTAAATAAATGATTTAGCCACTGTTTTAAATTAGTTTAGGGCATTTAAACACTTTGCAAAAAGTTGGTTCACTACCAATATTAACAAGTGATTATTTGTGACATGATGAACATTTTTGTTGTTATGTATGAGAAGTTTAAATTTTGACTTTGAATTTGGATTTGAATTTGAATTGCGATTTGGATCAAGTGAAGATTAGCAATAGTAATGTGATGACATGGCACCATTAATAGGCGATTACTATAGCATGACGCTGGGGGTGTTACAAATATCCTCCACTACAAGGAATCTCGGCTCGAGATTTAAGTGGGGAAATAAAGAGTAACTTCGGGAGAACTGACCCTTATAGGGTTTTTTATCTGGTGAACAATTCAGGGAATGAGGCAGAAGTATCTCTCGAGTTGAAACTTAATAAAACATCGAGAGCAAGTATGAAGGTACCATAGTAAGGATCAAGCGAATGTACAAACGATTGATACCTAAACAGAGTGTGAGAAAGGGGTTCAGAGCATCGGGAATAGATCATCTTCAGAAGGTGGCTCGTGACTTGATACGAAGTCAAATGCAAGAATATTTCGGAATCAAAGATATACAGGACAGTCAGGTTACGATCCTGTGGAGCTGTGATGTTGGTTGATTGAGAGTAGGGAGAACAGTGTTATCTTACTGGTCTCGACAACATGGTTGGTCATAGGATAGTCTGTCAGTTATGTCGGCAACAACGTAGTTACCAAGGGCGAGGGACGAAGAGAACCATTTTCCTGCTCGTAAGACGAGGCGGACCAATAGGCAAAGTTCTCATCCATCAGTGGTTACCGGTGTTGGGGAACGCAATAATTTAAATTTTTTTCCTACGCACACGCAAGATCATGGTGATGCATAGCAACGAGAGGGGAGAGTATCGTCTACGTACCCTCGTAGACCGTAAACGGAAGCATTATGACAACGCGGTTGATGTAGTCGTACGTCTTCACGATCGACCGATCTAGCACCGAAGGTACGACACCTCCGCGATCTGCACACGTTCATCTCGGTGATGTCCGGCGAACTCACTATCTAGTAGATCTTCGAGGGAGAGTTTCGTCAACACGACGGCGTGATGACGGTGATGGTGTTGCTACCGGAACAGGGCTTCGCCTAAGCACCGCTATGATATAACTGAGGTGGATTATGGTGGAGGGGGGCATCGCACACGGCTAAAAGATCAATGATCAACTTGTGTGTCCATGGGGTGCCCCCTCCCCCATATATAAAGGAGTGGAGGATGGGGAGGGCTGGCCCTCTCTATGGCGCGCCCTAGGGGAGTCCTACTCCCTCTGGGAGTAGGATCCCCCCTTCCAAGTAGGAGTAGCCGGCCCCCCTCCCAATTCGGATTGGGCTTGGGGGCGCGCCTCCCTCTTTTCCCTTCATTCTCCTCTATTCCACTAAGGCCCAATAAGGCCCATATACTCCCCGAGGGTTCCGGTAACCTCCCGGTACTCCAGAAAAATGCTCGAACAACTCGAAACCATTCCGATATCCAAATATAGGCTTACAATATATCGATCTTTACGTCTCGAGCATGCCGAGACTCCTCGTCATGTCCATGGTCAAATCCGGGACTCTGAACTACCTTCGGTACATCAAAACACATAAACTCGTAATACCGATCGTCACCGAACGTTAAGCGTGCGGACTCTACAGCTTCGAGAACTATGTAGACATGAGCGAGACATGTCTCCAGTCAATAACCAATAGTGGAACCTGGATGCTCATATTGGCTCCTACATATTCTACGAAGATCTTTATCGATCAAACCGCATAACGGTATACATTGTTCCCTTTATCATCGGTATGTTACTTGCCCGAGATTCGATCATCTGTATCTCAATACCTAGTTCAATCTCGTTCCCGGCAAGTGTCTTTACTCGTTCCGTAATGCTACATCCCGTAACTAACTCATTAGCTACATTGCTTGCAAGGCTTATAGTGATGTACATTACCGAGAGGGCCCAGAGATACCTCTCCGACAATCGAGTGACAAATCCTAATCTTGATCCATGCCAACTCAACAAACACCATTGGAGACACCTGTAGAGCACCTTTATAATCACCCAGTTACGTTGTGACGTTTGGTAGCACCTAAAGTGTTCGTCTGGTATTTGGGAGTTGCATGATCTCATAGTCATAGGAACATGTATAGTTATCGAGAAAGCAATAGCAACAAACTACACGATCATCGTGCTAAGCTAACAGATGGGTCAAGTCAATCACATCATTCTCTAATGATGTGATCCCATTAATCAAATGACAACTCATGTTTATGGTTAGGAAACATAACCATCATTGATTCAACGAACTAGTCAAGTAGAGGCTAACTAGTGAAACTTTGTTTGTCTATGTATTCACACATGTACTAAGTTTCCGGTTAATACAAATCTAGCATGAATAATAAACATTTATCATGATATAAGGAAATATAAATAAAAAATTAATTATTGCCTGTAGGGCATATTTCCTTTAGTCTCCCACTTGCACTAGAGTCAATAATCTAGATTACATTGTAATGATTCTAACACCCATGGAGTCTTGGTGTTGATCATGTTTTTCTCATGAGAGAGGCTTAGTCAACGCGTCTGCAACATTCAGATCCGTTTGTATCTTGCAAATCTCTATGTCTCCCTTCTTGACTTGATCACAGATGGAATTGAAGCGTCTCTTGATGTTCTTGGTTCTCTTGTGAAATCTGGATTCCTTTGCCAAGGCAATTGCTCCAGTATTGTCACAAAAGATTTTCATTGGACCCGATGCAGGTATGACACCTAGATCGGATATGAACTCCTTCATCCAGACTCCTTCATTTGCTGCTTCCGAAGCAGCTATGTATTCCGCTTCACACGTAGATTCCGCCACGACGCTCTGCTTGGAACTGCACCAACTGACAGCTCTACCATTTAATAAAAACACGTATCAGGTTTGTGACTTAGAGTCATCCAGATCAGTGTCAAAGCTTGCATCGACGTAAACTGTTTACGACGAGCTCTTTGTCACCTCCATATACGAGAAACATATCCTTAGAACTTTTCAGGTATTTCAGGATGTTCTTGACCGATGTCCAGTGATCCACTCCTGGATTACTTTGGTACCTCCCTGCTAAACTTATAGCAAGGCACAGATCAGGTCTGGTATCCAGCATTGCATACATGATAGAGCCTATCGCTGAAGCATAGGGAACACCTTTCATTTTCTCTCTGTCTTCTGCAGTGGTCGGGCATTGACTCTGACTCAACTTCACACCTTGTAATACTAGCAAGAACCCTTTCTTTGCCTGATCCATTTTGAACTTCTTCAAAACTTTATCAAGGTATGTGCTTTGTGAAAGTCCAATTAAGCATCTTGATCTATCTCTATAGATCCTGATGCCCAATATATAAGCAGCTTCACTGAGGTATTTCATTCAAAAATTCTTATTTAAGTGTCCTTTTATGCTATTCAGAAATTCAGTATCATTTCCGATCAACAATATGTCATTTACATTTAATATTAGAAATGCTACGGAGCTCCCACTCACTTTCTTGTAAATACAAGCTTCTCGAAAATTTTGTATAAAACCATATGCTTTGATCGCACTATCAAAGTGTATATTCCAACTCTGAGAGGCTTGCACCAGTCCATAAATGGATCGCTGGAGCTTGCACACTTTGTTAGCGCCTTTTGGATCGACAAAACCTTCTGGTTGCATCATATACAACTCTTCTTTAAGATATCGATTAAGAAATGTAGTTTTGACATCCATTTGCCAAATTTCACAATCATGAAATGCGGCAATTGCTAACATGATTCGGAGAGACTTAAGCATCGCTACGATTGAGAAGGTCTCATCGTAGTCCACTCCTTGAACTTGTCGAAAACCTTTCGCAACAAGTCGAGCTTTGTAGACAATAACATTACCGTCAGCGTCAGTCTTCTTCTTGAAGATCCATTTATTCTCTATGGCCTGCTGATCAACGGGCAAGTCAACCAAAGTCCATACTTTGTTCTCATACATGGATCCCATCTCAGATTTCATGGCTTCAAGCCATTTTGCGGAATCCGGGCTCATCATCGCTTCCTCATAGTTTGTAGGTTCGTCATGGTCAAGTAACATTACTTCCAGAACAGGATTACCGTACCACTCTGGTGCGGATCTTACTCTGGTTGACCTACGAGGTTCTATAGTAACTTGATCAGAACTTTCATGATCATCATCATTAGCTTCCTCACTTACTGATGTAGGAATCACTGGAACTGATTTCAGTGATGATCTACTTTCCAATAAGGGAGAAGGTACAATTACCTCGTCAAGTTCTACTTTCCTCCCACTCACTTCTTTTGACAGAAACTCCTTCTCTAGAAAGGATCCATTCTTAGCAACAAATATCTTGCCTTCGGATCTGTGATAGAAGGTGCACCCAACAGTCTCCTTGGGGTATCCTATGAAGACACATTTCTTCGATTTGGGTTCGAGCTTATCAGGTTGAAGCTTTTTCACATAAGCATCGCAGCCCCAAACTTCATGAAATGACAACTTGGGTTTCTTGCCAAAGCACAGTTCATAAGGTGTCGTCTCAACGGATTTAGATGGTGCCCTATTTAGCGTGAATGCAGCTGTCTCTAAAGCATAACCCCAAAATGATAGCGGTAAATCAGTGAGAGACATTATAGATCGCACCATATCTAGTAAAGTACGATTACAACGTTTGGACACACCATTACGCTGTGGTGTTCCAGGTGGCGTGAGTTGCGAAACTATTCCGCATTGTTTCAAATGAAGTCCAAACTCATAACTCAAATATTTGCCTCCACGATCAGATCATAGAAACTTGATTTTCTTGTTATGATGATTTTCCACTTCACTCTGAAATTCTTTGAACTTTTCAAATGTTTCAGACTTACGTTTCATCAAGTATATATACCCATATCTGCTCAAATCATCTGTGAAGGTGAGAAAATAACGATACCCGCCGCGAGCTTCAATGTTCATTGGACCACATACATTAGTATGTATGATTTCCAATAACTCTGTTGCCCGCTCCATTGTTCCGGAGAACGGAGTTTTAGTCATCTTGCCCATGAGGCATGGTTCGCAAGTACCATGTGATTCATAATCTAGTGATTCCAAAAGTCCATCAGAATGGAGTTTCTTCATGCGCTTTACACCAATATGACCTAAACGGCAGTGCCACAAATAAGTTGCACTATCATTATCAACTCTGCATCTTTTTGCTTCAATACTATGAAAATGTGTATCACTACTATCAAGATTTAGTAAGAATAGACCACTCATCAGGGGTGCATGACCATAAAAGATAATACTCATATAAATAGAACAACCATTATTCTCTGATTTAAATGAATAACCATCTCGCGTCAAACAAGATCCAGATATAATGTTCATGCTCAACGCTAGCACCAAATAACAATTATTTAGGTCTAAAACTAATCCCGAAGGTAGATGTAGAGGTAGCGTGCCGACATCGATCACATAGACTTTGGAACCATTTCCCACGCGCATCGTCACCTCGTCCTTAGCCAATCTTCGCTTAATCCGTAGCCCCTGTTTGAAGCTGCAAATGTTAGCAACTGAACCAGTATCAAATACCCAGGCACTACTGCAAGCATTAGTAAGGTACACATCAATAACATGTATATCAAATATACCTTTCACTTTGCCATCCTTCTTCTCCGCCAAATACTTGGGGCAGTTCCGCTTCCAGTGACCAGTTCCTTTGAAGTACAAGCACTCAGTCTCAGGCTTAGGTCCAAACTTGGGTTTCTTCACTTGAGCAACAACTGGCTTGATGTTCTTCTTGAAGTTCCCCTTCTTCCCTTTACCTTTTTTCTTGCAACTGGTGGTCTTGTTGACCATCAACACTTGATGCTCCTTCTTGATTTCTACCTCCGCAGCCTTTCGCATTGCGAAGAGCTCAGGAATCGTCTTATCCATCCCTTGCATGTTATAGTTCATCACGAAGCTCTTGTAGCTTGGTGGCAGTGATTGAAGAACTCTGTCAATGACACTATCATCAGGAAGTTTAACTCCCAGTTAAGTCAAGTGGTTGTGGTACCCAGACATTCTGAGTATATGTTCACTGACAGAACTATTCTCCTCCATCTTACAGCCGTAGAACTTATTGGAGACTTCATATCTCTCAATCCGAGCATTTGCTTGAAATATTAACTTCAACTCCTCGAACATCTCATATGCTCCATGACATTCAAAACGTCGTTGAAGTCCCAGTTCTAAGCCGTAAAGCATGGCACACTGAACTATCGAGTAGTCATCAGCTTTGCTCTGCCAGGTGTTCATAACATCTGGCGTTGCTCCTGCAGCGGGTTTGTCACCTAGCGGTGCTTCCAGGACGTAATTCTTCTGTGCAGCAATGAGGATAATCCTCAAGTTACGGACCCAGTCCGTGTAGTTGCTACCATCATCTTTTAACTTATCTTTCTCTAGGAATACATTAAAATTCAACGAAACAACAAAACGGGTCATCTATCTACAACAACATAGGCATGCAAAATATTATCAGGTACTAAGTTCATGATAAATTAAAGTTCAATTAATCAAATTACATAATAACTCCCACTTAGATAGACATCTCTCTAATCATCTAAGTGATCATGTGATCCATATCAACTAAACCATGTCCGATCATCACGTGAGATGGAGTAGTTTTAAATGGTGAACATCACTATGTTGATCATATCTACTATATGATTCACGCTCGACCTTTCAGTCTCCAGTGTTCCGAGGCCATATCTGCATATGCTAGGCTCGTCAAGTTTAACTCGAGTAGTCTGCGTGTGCAAAATTGGCTTGCACCCGTTGTATGTGAACGTAGAGCTTATCACACCCGATCATCAGGTGGTGTCTCGGCTCGACGAACTGTAGCAACATGGCATACTCAGGGAGAATACTTATACCTTGAAATTTAGTGATAGATCATCTCATAATGCTACCGCCGAACTAAGCAAAATAAGATGAATAAAGGATAAAAATCACATGCAATCAATATAGGTGATATGATATGGCCATCATCATCTTGTTCCTTTGATCTCCATCACCAAAGCACCATCATGATCACCATCGTCACCGGCTTGAAACCTTGATCTCCATCGAAGCATCATTGTCGTCTCGCCAACTATTGCCTCTATGACTATCGCTACCGCTTAGTGATAAAGTAAAGAAATTACATGGCGATTGCATTTCATACAATAAAGCGACAACCATATGGCTCTTGCCAGTTGCCGATAACTCTGTTACAAAAGATGATCATCTCATCCAATAAAATTTAGCATCATGTCTTGACCATATCACATCACAACATGCCTTGCAAAAACAAGTTAGACGTCCTCTACTTTGTTGTTGCAAGTTTTACGTGGCTGCTATGGGTTGAGTAAGAACCGTTCTTACCTACGCATCAAAAACCACAACACGGTATAGTGATTGCTTTTTGATCTTCAAAAAGAACCCTGTTCATTGAATCCGATTCAACTAAAGCTGGAGAAACAGACACCCAGTAGTCACCTGTGTGCGAAGCACGTCGGTAGAACCAGTCTCGCGTAAGCGTACGTGTAATGTCGGTCTGGGCCGCTTCATCCAACAATGCCGTTGAATCAAGAATCAACTAGTGACGGCAAGCAATATGTATATACATACGCCCACAACTCCTTTGTGTTCTACTCGTGCATATAACTTCTACGCATAAACCTGGCTCAGATGCCACTGTTGGGGAACGCAGTAATTTCAAAAAAAATCCTATGCACACGCAAGATCATGGTGATGCATAGCAATGAGAGGGGAGAGTATCGTCTACGTACCCTCGTAGAACGTAAGCAGAAGCATTATGACAATGCGGTTAATGTAGTCGTACGTCTTCACGATCGACCGATCTAGCACTGAAGGTACGGCACCTCCGCGATCTGCACACGTTCAGCTCGGTGACGTCCCGGGAACTCACAATCCAGTAGAGCTTCGAGGGAGAGTTTCTTCAGCACGACAGCGTGATGATGGTGATGATGTAGCTACCGGAACAGGGCTTCGCCTAAGCACCACTACGATATAACCGAGGTGGATTATGGTGGAGGGGGCACCGCACATGGCTAAAAGATCAATGATCAACTTGTGTGAACATGGGGTGCCCCCTCCCCTCTATATAAAGGAGTGGAGGAGGGGGAGGGCCGGCCCTCTCTATGGCGCGCCCTGGGGGAGTCCTACTCCCGGAGGGAGTAGGATTCCCCCTTCCAAGTAGGAGTAGGAGAGGAAGGAAGGAGGAGAGAGGGAGGAAGGAAAGGGGGCCGGCCCCTCTCCCAATTCGGATTGGGATTGGGGGCGTGCCTCCCTCTTTTCCCTTCCCTCTCCTCTATTCCACTAAGGCCCAATAAGGCCCATATACTCCCCAGGGGGTTCCGGTAACCTCCCGGTACTCTGGAAAAATGCCCGAACAACTCGGAATCATTCCGATGTCCAAATATAGGCTTCCAATATATCGATCTTTACGTATCAACCATTCCGAGACTTCTCATCGTGTCCGTGATCAAATCCGGGACTCTGAACTACCTTCGGTACATCGAAACACATAAACCCGTAATACCGATCGTCACCGAACGTTAAGCGTGAGGACCCTACGGGTTCGAGAACTATGTAGACATGACCGAGACATGTCTCCGGTCAATAACAAATATCAGAACCTGGATGCTCATATTGGCTCCTACATATTCTATGAAGATCTTTATCGGCCAAACGACATAACGGTATACGTTGTTCCCTTTGTCATCGGTATATTACTTGCCCAAGATTCGATCGTCGGTATCTCAATACCTATTTCAGTCTCGTTACCGGCAAGTCTCTTTACTCGTTCCGTAATGCTACATCCCGTAACTAACTCATTAGCTATATTGCTTGCAAGGCTTATAGTGATGTGCATTACCGAAGGGGCCCGGAGATACCTCTCCGACAATCGGAGTGACAAATCCTAATCTTGATCCATGCCAACTCAACAAACACCATTGGAGACACCTGTAGAGCACCTTTATAATCACCTAGTTACATTGTGACGTTTGGTAGCACACAATGTGTTCCTCCGGTATTCGGGATTTGCATGATCTCATAGTCACAGGAACATGTATAGTTATCGAGAAAGCAATAGCAACAAACTAAACGATCATCGTGCTAAGCTAACAAATGGGTCAAGTCAATCACAACATTCTCTAATGATGTGATCTCGTTAATCAAATGACAACTCATGTCTATGGTTAGGAAACATAACCATCATTGATTCAATGAGCTAGTCAAGTAGAGGCAAACTAGTGACACTTTGTTTGTCTATGTATTCACGCATGTACTAAGTTTCTGGTTAATACAATTCTAGCATGAATAATAAACATTTATCATGATATAAGGAAATATAAATAACAACTTTATTATTGCCTCTAGGGCATATTTCCTTCAACCGGATGTCATCAACAATAGTAACAGGGTCCTACTGACCAAGTTGTACACTGAGGTGTTTACATAAGCAGGGAATTATCACTGCTTAGGTAAGTCAGATTACAAGAAAGATTAAACAAAGAAGTAGAAAGGAAAATGTGATTTGTATATTAATCAGATCAGTGGATAGGAAAATGTGTTTATACCCGAGTATCAAAAGTATATCTTTCCCATCCATTACAGGACAACAAGTAAAGAATCAATTAGGTAAAGGGGCGAGGGATTTCATGATGTTACCCATATAATGGTGTTTGGATAATCAATTAAGAAACATTTAGCATTTTGCTTCCAGTGTTCATGTTGATGATCGGAGTATCATAGACATGCTTTGGGATAGCATTGACAAGGTCATCAGATAAAGGTCAGACTTTGGATACACAAAGGATCCATCAGAAACAACTTATAAAATAAGTCATACAATTTCAAAAAGAAAGAGATGAGGATGTTGCCAACGGGCTCAGCAGCATTTTGTTGAGATTTCCATAAACAAGGATTTTCACAATTAAGTGATCAAGGCGATAGCATAATACACGCCAAAGTATATACTGAAGTATGTTCGAGGAGAACATCCTTACTTAAACATTGAACGAAAATGCACCTGGAAATATGGCCCAAGTAGCATGATCAATGTTGGAATGGTGATTCAATAACCAAAAGAGTTAGAATGAAAATATCGACCATTCACTTCGAAGCAATAGAGTTGATATAAGTTTTGAATTCACACTTCATAGTTCAATTGCCGGTATTCCGGTTAAAAACAACACGGGGTCCAAGAAATGAATGGATATGACGAGAAGTATCACTATACCAGGAATTCTTAAGAGGTGGAGCAATCCTCACAATATCCTTGGCATAAAAGACAGTAATACTTCAAGTTAGAACATAGTACAAGCTGGATAGTAAGGTGCATACATAACACGAACAAGTTTGTGATGAAAGGAAAGCAATAATGTTGTCAATTATAAGAAATCATCAAGGGGAAAGGATGGTATTTCCCATCATGAATTTGATTCACAACTTGGAAGAAGGCAAATCATTGTTGATGATGATCACGACACATCTGTCGAGAGATTTCATTAAGATGTAATAGATCGGCGATGACATCAAGTCAAACAAATGATGGAGCGAATGGTTATTGTAGCGACCCGGCCCGAATGGGTCAAGTCTCTGTGCTTAAGTGTCATCCCTGGATCGGTATGCTGACACACACAGTACTCGAGGATTTATAACAGAGGTAAATCACATGTAAAAGTAACGTAAATACTATTACCTCAAATCCAAAATAGCGGAAGTAACAAGGTTGTGGATTCCCATCAACACCAACGGCAAAGTTGAGTGTAGAAATCGTAACCCTAACGTATCACTTACTCGTCGTAAGATAATCCTGCAACATGAGACGTTGCAACCACAGAGGGTCAGTACATTGAATGTACTGGCAAATTCACACCATAGAGAATGATGAATAAAGACTATCACTACATGCATATTTGGCTGGTGGAAAAGCTCTGTGGTTATAAGGTTTTTGCGTAAAGCCAATTTTTCCCTACTGCAAAGGAATAAATTTTATTTAACTATCATGGTGGTTGTTGAACATTGAGAATGGTTGACAGCATTCTCAATCCCAATTAAGTAACATCATTAAAACCCAACAATATTCATTTAAAGTAACGTGATGAGATTCACATGATAATCCAAGTACTAGATACTCAAGATGTCCATAACCGGGGACACGGCTAATCATGATTAGTTTATACACTCTGCAGAGGTTTGTGCACTTATCCCCACAAGACTCGATCGCCTCCGTTTGATTTCTCGCACTACATGGTGTTTGAGAAACAGATGACCGAGACATAGTCTTTCAGAAGCACTAGCACCTTACGATGGATAGACCGGTACAACTACTTTCCCCTACATCTGCTAGTCTACCCTGTAAGAGTTCGCGCGACTTACTCAACTATGCCAGAGCCCATAATGGCTTGTGGCTGCACACGGAAGTTTCTAGTTTGAAAAATCTCATGATCCCTTTGAGCCTGGGTGGCGGTCCAAAAGAAAACAGGCAAGTCCTGGATTACCCAGGTGCCTAGACATGCAATCCTAGAATAACTAGGTGCCTCAGTCCACCTTAAGTAAACCATTAATTAACAATCTCACATCTGTCATGGATATCACTCACCCAATCCACGTCTACTAGCATAGCATGGCATAATGGCAAACGTAGAAGTAACTCCCAAAGGTTTGATATTAAACAGGTAATAGGTACTACCTCAACTACTTCCCATCCCACAATTTAATTAGATCCTAGTCATGCAATGTGTGAGGATTGATGTAATGCAATAAAACTGGGTTGTAGAAAAGGTATGATCAAAGTGTGAAATTGCCTGCAATGTTGATGAAGATGATTCGCACTCAAAAAAATCTTAATAGATCTACTCGTCACACTCCGGTCAATCTATCGTAAGCAAGCAATAGTAACCACATATAAGCAATCACTCCAAAGATCAGAAAGAACGAAGAAGACGATTCAGAAACATCAAAACCAAGAAAATAACTCTTGCAACATAAAACAATTTCTAATAGTACCAAAATCATGTGAATTTGGCCTTATTAGAATGTTTAGGTCAAGAGCTTCGATTTGCAAAAAGAATCAACTCAAACGGAGCTACGAAACTCAAGTTATGATCAAACGAAGTTTGAATTCAAATCTGATCTAATTCAAATTTTAAACTTTTCAAAAACATGTTTGGGTTGGATTACTGGATAGAGGAGATCATAACGAAGACGTGGGCGTTGGTTTCGTTGGATTTGGACTAACGAGTAAAAAGTTATAGTGTTTTGAAGATCAGGGGCTATTCTGCAAATATATTATTCACAAACGGGTCCCTGGCCGAAAATAACAGAAAAAAAAACTAAAATGCGAACGATCGCTTATAAGGTCTAAACAGTGGACGTTCGCTGTTTAATAAAACCTAAAAAACAGATCTAGTCTAGGGTTTTTTTAAATAAACCGAACTTAAAATAAAACCGGATCGGACCGGGCGGTTTTTATTACCGGTTTACAGCGGTTCGTGGATTGGGTGGATCGGACCGGCGTCGGCGGTCAACTCCGGCGAGACGGGGCAGCGGCGACGGCGAGCTCTGGCGCGGTGCGGCTTCGTGACGAGGGCGAGGGCAGCGCGGGGCGACGGCAGCACGGGGAGCGAGGGCGGCGAGGTGGTGGCGGTGGCGCGCGGGGTGGAGGCGCGGCGAGGCGGTGGCGCAGAACAGCGGCGGCGGCCGCGGATCTGGCGATGGGCAGCGGCGGTGGCGAAAACGGGACCCAGGGGTCCCGGGGTGGCCTTTTAAAGAGGGCAGGGGAGGGCGGTGGTGTGGGGGAGGGGCGAGGTCGACGCGGAGTCCGGCCGAACTCCGGCTGGCGGCGGCGATGCTCGGGACTCTGTCCCGAGCTTGGGGGCGGTGCGGCGCGGCTAGGCTGCGGCCTGGCCCGGTTGGCTGGGTCGGCCCAGTCGGGGAAGGAGTTTTTTTAATAAACATTTTTTTTCAGAGAACAAAAATAATAAAAACAAAAACTAACTAAAATATTATATAGGCATATAATATATCAAAATTTTCAGAAAAAGATTTTCTACACGGTGAACATTTTCCTAGCATTAAATAAAATACACAGAAATTCTAATAATTCAAAGAGTGCTACTGGTCTATTAAAATCCAACAAAAATCATTTTAAAAATACCAAAATGATTTCAAATTAATTTTTCTCCAATTTTCTAATGTAGGGAATCATGTTACCCTATTTTCCATATATTTTATTTTTGGAGAAAAATAATTTGAATAAAACTCAAATAAATCCAAATTGAAAATTAATTCCAAAAGGACTTGAAATTGATCCTTTGAAACTCCCAACTCATATTTCATATAATTTGAAGAAGTCGTTTTATCTTCGCTCGTGAAAATCATTGAGTTGCATAAAGTTGCAGAATTGGAAATATTTTCAAATGAAATTCAAATATTTTCAACAACCCTTGTCATTTAAATAAATGGAACAAGTCATGTCATCTTCTCTCCAGGGTTTCGTGATGAAAAGAGTTTGAATTCACGGAGATCAAAAAGCAAATATGAAAGTTTGGGAAAGTCCTTTTATTCCCTCTCTTTTAACTTCCAAAAAGTTTCGAATTCACTCACTTTCAGACAATCAATCAAACAATCAACCAAATCTATCTAATTATTATAACATTCCAAAATTTAGAATTTTGGGATGTTACAGTTATTGAAACCACTGGTACAATACAAACTCGAAATCAAGCTTGTTGTTCAAGGCGAAATGATATGCCTAGGAAGATCGTCGTAAGCTTAGCTCATCGTCGAAAGTTGTGCTCCGGGAATAAGGACCGGGTAGCATAGTTAAAATTTAGCACAATAACGATATAGCCGATCAGGCTAGGAATGACTTAAAGGACTAATAAACTCGTAAGAAATGAAAATTACTTAGAGTTATTGAGTCGGAGTGCGGAATCGATTCACCTATTAGTGTTCTCGGTTGACAAACAACCTAGAACCCATGAAGTGACTATGACAGGGTAAGGTAGTACTTCATCAAGAGTTCATAAGATGTAGTGCAATGCATGATATCCTCGAGATACTAGATGGTAATACTCGAAGATAGGGCCTAATAGAGTTTGTTCATGTGTATTCATCTGCAAAAGACCAGCACTTTAACTTGTCTGAGAAATGAGATCCAAGAAGAACAATATGGTCCCAACCATGTTTGCAGAAGAACAAATCCCATATTTAAGAACATAAACCAAGGGGACAATTAATTTTAGGAGAAGCTTCCATGATAAGATCTACATC
The DNA here is from genome assembly GCF_003073215.2 of Triticum urartu. Lineage (NCBI taxonomy): Eukaryota > Viridiplantae > Streptophyta > Magnoliopsida > Poales > Poaceae > Triticum > Triticum urartu. The sequence continues at coordinate 145,787,813 of NC_053026.1, read as the reverse complement.
GTTTCCATGGGCATGAACATAAAGTTCAAGGTCGAATCCCACTTCTCCAATGCACAACATTCCATTCACTTCTCGCTTTCGATAAAGTTGTAGCGTCGAAATTTTATCCGGCGTAACACCAGTAGGGTATGACCCCTAGAAGTTTCTGGGTTCACACAGATTAGGGAAGGTATTGGTTCAACCCATTGGGGCATCTCAGGAACATATACCATGAACTTCAGGAGTAAATAACACAAGCTCAGAACCAGATCATGGTTTACAAAAGTAGAGGATACAATTTACCAAAGGCATTATGTATCAGGGAAAGAACTCACAAGAATTTTGGATGTGAAGGACACTGTCGGATAATAAACCGGCAATGGGTCTGGTTGTCCACAACAGGGCTGATGTGAGTATCGGTACTCATTCAGAGGAAGAAGGAATGCAAAGGCATCGGATTATTGAAGCAAGTGACTAATTCAAAGCTCAAAGGCAAAGGAAATAAGATTTCCAGATTTAAGGGATCAGAAGCAAACACTCTGACTTAAGGATGGATAAGTTGGGTAGGCTTAGGGGTACAATCAATGGCAATTTGATTGGTCGAGATCCAGCTCATGTTTAATATGACATCTGAGCCGGAAGGATGAATTCTAGGATCTGATTGAGGATCGCGATCATTCGCAACATATGGAATCAAGGGACTCGAAATGATAATGACAAGGGATACTAATGAATATTGCTAGTCATATGGAATGCAACCATAATGCCAGTAGACAAGTATTTGCAAAGAAATATCGGCAGAGGATTATCCGAAGATCAGATAGTATTTCCACGTGTCTTGTGAAACATATGAACAACGGGGAAATAACAGATACTCGGTAAGTGCGAGGAATTATCCGTAGGGGGTATTCATGTGGCAAGAACTGCAAGGCAGTAGGAACAAGTATTCTCGAAACAATAGAGAGAATTTCGAGGTATCTTGTAATAACAAGATCAACGGGAAATGATTGTATGAATGGCAAATGTACGTCGTTATCCATAGGGGTTTATCGATGGAGGTGAATTTCAAAAGCGATGGCACATAGTATAGAAAGCACATCGTAGAGTATCTTTGTAATCTTCTAGTGCAGCAGGCGGTCATCAGTAATAAGGGGCTCTCCGGTTGGAAGTGATCACGAGATCCTAATGTTAGAGTTAGCAAAATTCATTTAACCTGAATAGAAGAGAGATCAGAGTCCCAGAGTATAGACGAGTAGTAAAAGACCCTAATACCACCCAATGGTGACGTGGGCCCGTAAGCCACACAACCATGTTAGTAAAAGTTTTGCAATGACTAGACTCGACTTCGGCCAATGAGTGTGGAAGGGGGATTCCTATAGGCAGTCGGCTCTGATACCAACTTGTGATGCCCCCAATTCAATCATACACTAATCATACATGCAAATGTGTACGATCAAGATCAGGGACTCACGGGAAGATATCACAACAAAACTCTAGACACAAATTAAAATAATACAAGCCTTATATTACAAGCCAGGGGCCTCGAGGGCTCGAATATATCAGCTCAAATACACAAGAGTCAGCGGAAGCAACAATATCTGAGTAGAAACATAAGTTAAACAAGTCTTCCTTAAGAAGGCTAGCACAAAAGCAACATGATAGAAAAGGAAAGGCCTCCTACCTGGGAGCCTCCTAACTACTCGTGGTCTTCGGCGGCCTCCACGTAGTAGTAAGCACCCTCGTGGTAGTAGTGGTTGTCGTCGGCGGGGGCAGCGGTCTCAGGGGGTCCGTCATCTGGTTGCATCAAACGGATATTGTCGGATGTGGAGTTCCGGCAAACCCTTAAGGTTTGAACACTGGGGTGCGCGCGAAGTCTTTCCCTCCTATCGATCTACGCCCTAGCTCGCTAAGATCTCGTGGACGAACTCGACGAACTCGCAATACAGAAAGACACAAGATTTATACTTGTTTGGGCCACTATTGTGGTGTAATACCCTACTCCAGTGTCGTGCTGGTGGATTGCCTCTTGGGCTGATGATGAACAATATAAGGGGAAGAACAACCTCCTGAGGTTGAGGTGTTCTTGTGCTTGGCTATCTTGTGTGGGTGAGAGTGATCTCCATCGTCCTCCTTCTCTCTCTCTCTCCCACTCTCTCTCTCTATCTCTCTCTCTCTCTCTCCCTCTCTCTCTCTCCCTCTCTCTCTCTCCCTCTCCCTCCTTCTTCCTCCCTTTTCTCTCCTTGGTGGTGGCTAACTCTACTTATATAGGCCCTGGTGCTCTCCCCAAATATTGAGCGGGAAGGGAGCCAACAACGGCGGGCTAATTTGAAGGGGGACAGCTAGTACAAGCCATCCTGACAAAAGGTGGTCTCCGCCTGCGAAAGGCTCTGGTGGTGACGCCGTCTTGGGCTCCATGATGACCTCCGTCTTGCCGTCCTTTTGGTGCTGGTCTCGTTGCACCGATATGGCAACCTTTGCCTGATGCCTCAGTACTCCTCGCATGTGCAGGCCTCCTTGGCACCAAAGAGGAAACAAGGATGCTGCGTGCACTGGTGCCCGCCTGGTGTCGATTGTCATGGCTCATGTCACGAGAGCCTCGTGAGGTTTTCCTCGCCTGGTTATCTCTGCCCCTCGTGAGCCTGCTCGACTAGGCCACTCCAGAGGAGGTCTTGTGTCATCCGCCACGTAAGGCTTGGCTCCTCGCGAGGGTCTTGGATGCCTTGTTGATGAAGATGGGCCGTACGTCCTGCTGGCTACGTCACGCAGCGGGCCGCACGCAGGCATGTCTGGGGACCCCCATTCCCAGAACGCTGACAGTAGCCCCTGGGATAAGGTGCGCTCAGGCTTGGCTTCGCGGCGAAGCCAAGGGTCAAGTACGGAGCACCGTGGGCCCCCCAAAGCCTGCGGCCTCTGTTGACGTGTGGCGATTGATTGGACGTGGGCGTCTCCTCTTCCCCATGCTGCATCGGCAACTGCACGACTTGACAAGTCCCTGCGACATGCAAGGAAAACCATCATTACCTGCGATCGTGAGAGGTGCCGGTTGGCCTTCTCTTGGTATAAATGGGGAGTGGGGCTGAGCCCCCATTGCCCATCTCTTCCTTGCTTGCTTGCTTCTTCTTCCTCGCTCCATTACTTGATGTGCCACCAATGGCGCCATGAAGGAAGTTCTCCGCCGCTGAGAAGGGAAAGGCCCCTCGCGAGGGACCCGGCTCGCCGGCGCCCAAGAGCGGACGTGGCCGTCCGTGCAAGCATGCCGCATCCCCTTTCGCGGCCCACTATTGATGTTGGCGCCTGCCAGAGGAGGGTGTAGATAGGGTCCTTCTTAGTCTTAGCTTTTGATTCCTGCGAAGAATCATGAAGCACCCCGTGGGGGGCATGTAAGGGTCTGTAATGTCTTTTGTGCTTATCTTCCCTGTTATGAAGATTTGATGAACGCTTGTCCCGTTAAGGCTCGGTCCCCCCTTTCTTTCCTCGCGATAGCTTGTTGCTCTACACCGACAGGTCCCGGTCCCCAGGCAGGCTACAGCCATCGCTGGTATGCCAGGTCGCGTGCCGTGGTCAAGGGTAGGAGGTGTGCGGCCCGAGGTCCAGTAAGAGCCCCTGAGGCGCGATGCTCAGGAGGTCCCCTTTAGCGCTCAAGCGGCCATGGTAAGGGAAGAAAGGGAGTTGACGTGGCCGCAACGGGATTGCGGCAAGGCGTGAGTGTCCATAAGGCCCGGACATTTAGCCGATCTAGGGGCGAGACTTATCTTGTGAACTTCGTGACGATTCCTGAAGTTGCGTTGGGGCTGCGTGCCAACTTGTGCGGCATAGCCAGTCCGGCCCATACAAGTTTCCCTCCTCCCATGCTCTCCTTAGTGCTCTGCATCCTCAGGTCCCGGCCCTCGAGCGAGCTCAGCCGCCGCTGGTATGCCAGGTCGTGATGTCGTGGTCAAGGCTAGGGGGTGAGAGCTGGAGAGCCAGTAAGAGCTCCTGAGTCGCGATGCTCAGGAGCCCCTCTTTTAATGCGCAAGCGAATTGCACGAGAGAAAAGGAGACTCGCGGTGCCGCCTGCTATCCTCCCCGCGGGGCCCCTGTGAACACGCAAAAGAAGAACATGGTTTTCTATTACAGCAGTCAGCCTGCCGCTGGTTGGTCCAGATGAGGTGAAGGCACTGAGGGCCTAGTGAGGTGACGTGCGCGGGGCGTGCCGCGAGCTAGAGGTCGACCGCTCAGGTTTGTCGACGTGGCAGGGACGGACCCATGCGCCAGCGCGTGCCTGTGAGGAGGCCCTGTGGGAGGCGATGATCGAGCCGGTGATAACCGTAGGAAGGTTAAGAAGGGAAGGAAAATCAGCTTGGGTAAATGTAGGAAGATACATGCCACTGGGTCCGGCCCGAGCGGATTGGGGATGATGCAGCCCGAGGGGTGCCCCCAGCGAGGTTAGATAAAGACATAAGAAGATGGGATACATGTCGTAGGGACGGACCCACACGGCCTGGGAATAATGCAGCCCAAGGGGCGCTCCCAGCTTAAACAAGCTTGGAAGATGTCACCTGGTTCTGTAGACGAAGCAGAGTTGGTGCAGCTGAAGGCGTGCGTCGAAGAAATGACTCCTCATGAGCCACCGGAGCCCTGAGCCTCGGGAGGCTCTAGGGGCTCAGGAGGCTCCCTGAAGACCGTCTCCATTCCCTCCAGGACGACGCGGTTCCTGGCCTCTCAAGCCGCCAGGTCACGCCGCATGGCGTGCTGATAGGTCGACGCCACGATCTGCAAGCTGAATGGCATGCGAACGTAGCTGTGTGGCGGGCCCTCGCAATGGCCCACACGCGAAGGCCAGAAGCGCCCCTGAGACGCGGCCCTGTTGAGCCCCGGGATGTCGATGCAGACGCGCGGCTCGGCACCCTCGCTTGGGTGGTGAGCTGCGCCTTGTGAGCGGCTGTCGCCATGCATGGCTCTTGCGTCTTGCAGTTCCTGTGTGGTCTTGGTGATGAACTCCTAAGCGGTGGGCACCCCTTGCCCTGCGTTCTGCTGAGGAAAACGTGCCACGTGGCATGCCTCCAAGTGGTGCCCAAGCACCTCCCTCGTGAGGTTGGCAAGGCCTGAGGCCCTCCAGAAGAGAGCCCCTGAGCCCTTCCCAGGGAGGGCGCTGGGCGTGCCTTCCTATGCGATGGAGGGAGGCGCCCCTGGGACGGACGCTGATCCTGACGAGGCTCCTGCCGTGACGTCATCCTCCTGAGGTCCTACACGGTGCAGCTGCTTCTTCTTGGGGAGGGCCTCCGGAGGGCCCTCACTTCTGTTGTCGGGGTCGTCGATTGCTGCAGCTTGGAAGGCTCGCCCGAGGGAGCACACCGCATCCCTTTCTTCACACGGGACCGTGATGACCCCGCCACTTCCAGGCATCTTGAGGACGTTGTAGACGTGGTGGGTGACCACCATGAACTTTGCCAGGGCCGTATACCTGAGGATGGCGTTGTACGGCAGGCGGATGTGCGTGACGTTGAAGTCGATGAGCTCGGTGCGGTAGTTGTCGCGTGTGCCGAAGGTGACAGGCAGGCGGACCTGCCCTATCGGTGTGGTGGAGCCGCCGGTCACTCCTGAGAAAGGTTTGGTAGGCTAGAGCTGCTCATATGGCACTTGGAGGTTGTCGAAAGTGTCGACGGACAAGACATTGAGCCCTGCACCGCCGTCGATGAGGGTCTTGGTGACCTGCACATCGCTGATGACCGAGGAACACAACATCGGGAGGACGCCGGTGATGGCCATGCACTTGAGCTGATCTGCTGAGTCGAAAGTGATGGCGCACTGGGACCTCTTGAGCGGGCATGCGGCCTCAATCTTGGGGAGCACCGCGTTCACCTCGCGAGCAAACCATTTGAAGATACGCTGAGAGGCTGGGGCCTGGGCGCCGCCCAAGATGCAGGCGATTGCACGCGGCTCCTGGAAGCCCCTAACCCCCTCGTCCTGATGATGGTCGTCGTTCCTTCTTGGTGGCGGCAGTGGAGGAAGACCGGTGTTGCCTTGGGGGCGATCCTCACGAGGCTGGTCCCTCCAGGGCCCCTCGCGAGGATGGTGCTGCCAGCGGTCCTCAAAAGGCCTGTCGCGCCATTCCTGGCACTGCCGCTTCCTTGGGCTTCACGTCCTTGGCCTTGTCTTTCTTCTCCTCTGTGCCTGCGACTGGCAGCTCAAGGAGGGAAAGGCGCCCCTCCTCAGCTCTTGTGCACTTGGTCGCCAGGTTGAACAACTCCTGAGACGTGTAGAGATCCTCGTGGATAGCGCGCTCTTCCTTCATCTTGACGTCACAGACACCGTCGGAGAACACAGAGATGATGGCCTCGTCCGTGACCTTGGGGATCTTGAGGCCGGTGTTGTTGAAGCGCTGGATGTACTTCTGGAGAATCTCCCTTGGTTGTTGCTTGATGCGGCGTAGGTCGCCCGCGGCCGGCGGGCGGTCACAAGTGCCCTGGAAGTTGGCGACGAAGTGGTCGCGCATCTCGTCCCAGGAGGAGATCGAGCCGTGCTGCAGGTTCAGGATCCAAGAGCGGGCCCCGTCCTTGAGAGCCATGGGAAACCAGTTTGCCATGACTTTCTCGTCGCCGTTGGCTGCTTCGATGTTCAGCTCGTAGAGCTGCAAGAACTCCGCGGGGTCGGCGGTGCCGTCATAGCGAGGAGGCAGATCCGGCTTGAACTTGCCTGGCCAGGCGACGCTGCGCATCTCGGGGGTGAAGGCGCGGCAGCCGGCCGTAGTTATTGGGGCCCGCTTCAGAGGTGGAGCTTGGTCTTGATGAGGTCCGCGCGGCGCCACTACGGGCGGCGCGCGGTCTTGATGAGGCAGTGCGGTGAGCGCGGGTGCAGCTCCTCGCGGCCGAGGGATTTCTTGGCAGCTTCTCTCTTCGCGCGCGGGCACCGGGCATGGAGGATCACACCGCGGGGCCGCGCGCCTTGGTGCCAAGGCACCGTCCTTGGGTTGGGGTGGTGGAGGCGCGCCCCGGGCCTCGTCGCCCGTGGCCGGCTGAGGGTGAGGCAGAGAGATGGACAGCACCGGGGAGCCCCCTGCGGCTCGGACGAGCTCGGCGACACGGTCGAGCCATTCCTCGTAGAGGTCGCCGACTGGGCGGTAGCGCAGGAGTTCGTTTGTGGTGAGGAGTGTGGCCCGTGCCTCCATGGGAGCGTGGCGTGCATGGGACGAAGAACCGGCCGGGGTCAGCGGTGGAGTGGAGGTGCGGGCGTCTTGCCGTACCGAAGGATGCAGCGAAGACGCTTGCTGCTCGTTCCCCACCGGGCCGGTGGCAGCATTGGCGGCAGGAGATGGAGAACGACGAGGTGGCCTGCCGATGGGGGCCGTCTTAGCAACGCGGGCGTTGAGGGCAGTCCGACGCTCAGCTCGAGCACGGCGAGCGTCCGCCATGGAGACGATGGAGCGACGAACTGATGGATGGGAGGCTACGGCGCACCCCTACCTGGCGCGCCAAATGTCGAATGTGGGGTTCCGGCAAACCCTTAAGGTTTGAACACTGGGGTGCACGCGAAGTCTTTCCCTCCTACCGATCTACGCCCTAGCTCGCTAAGATCTCGCGGACGAACTCGACGAACTCACAATACAAAAAGACACAAGATTTATACTGGTTCGGGCCACCGTTGTGGTGTAATACCCTACTCCAGTGTCATGGTGGTGGATTGCCTCTTGGGCTGATGATGAACAATACAAGGGGAAGAATGGCCTCCTGAGGTTGAGGTGTTCTTGTGCATGGCTAACTTGTGTGGGTGAGAGTGATCTCCATCGTCCTCCTTCTCTCCCTCTCTCTCTATCTCTCTTTATCCCTCTCCCACCTTCTTCCTCCTTTTTCTCTCCTTGGTGGTGGCTAACTCTACTTATATAGGCCCTAGTCCTCTCCCCAAATATTGAGCGGGAAGGGAGCCAACAACGGCGGGCTAATTTGAAGGGGGACAGCTAGTACAAGCCAGCCTGACAAAAGGTGGTCTCCGCCTGCGAAAGGCCCTGGTGGTGACGCCGTCTTGGGCTCCACGATGACCTCCATCTTGCCGTCCTTCTGGTCCTGGTCTCATTGCACCGATATGGCAACCTTTGCCTGATGCCTCGGTACTCCTCGCCTGCGCAGGCCTCCTTAGCACCAAAGAGGAAACAAGGACGCTGCGCGCGCTGGCGCCTTCCTGGCACCCGCCTGGTGTCGATCGTCATGGCTCACGTCACCAGAGCCTCATGAGGTTTGCCTCGCCTTGTTATCTCTGCCCCTCGTGAGCCTGCCCGACTAGGCCACTCCAGAGGAGGTCTTGTGTCGTCCTATTTGCGAGGCTTGGTCCCTCGCGAGGGTCTTGAATGCCTTGTTGATGAAGATGGGCCGTACGGCCTGTTGGCTTCGCCACGCAGCGGGCCGCAGGCAGGCAAGTCTGGGGACCCCCATTCCCAGAACGCCGACAGATATGGGGGGGGGGAAAGAAAGCAAAGGAAACGTGAGTACTCATCCAAAGTACTCATCAAGCAGGGATCTACACTACATATGCAACATTATCAAAGGAAGGCTGTATATGTGGACTGGACTACAGAAATGCCAGAATAGAAGGGAGGGCCTAGTCCTATCGAAGACTAGCATCTTCAACATCTTCAAGCATCTTGCAGCATTTAGAAGAGTATAGATCAACATAATGAAAGTAGTAGTAGTGTCATCAATCTCACCCAGCGATCCTTCCCCTTGACTCCCTGCGAGAAAGCAATCCCAGAGCCATACTATCCATTTCTCATCTCAAGTATCCAGTTCTAGTTGTATCGATCGGGATACAACTCCGAGTGTTCGTTACCGTAGGACAGGCTATCGATAGATGTTTTCTTCCCTGTAGGGGTGCACCAACTTACCCAACACGCTCGATCAACTCCGATTGGACAGACCATCAGGACATGACCGTCCAACCCGTCCAACTCCGATTGGCTGATCAACACACCGCAGTCCTAACTAGGCTCGTCAGAGAGGCCAGCACGCCGGTCTACATCCTAAGCGCGCAGGGGTCTTGGGCCCATCGCCCTTTGCACTCCTTCATGTTGCGTACTCGGCTGGTGAGCAGACCTAGCCCCCCTTATACAAGGCGGGGCAATGCAGTCCAACCCGGTGCGTGCCACTCCATCGCTGATGTCCGTTGAGCTTTCGGCTGATACATACGAGGTAGAGTGCCCAGACTTATTCCCATGTGATGGTTAGTGCTATTAGGCAAGAGGCCCCTCGGATCAAATATCCATATCGTAGTGGATTAGGAACGCGCGGTAACGAGCAGAGACTCACGATCGATGTGACCCCGTTGCCTCGTCTCGAGGACTCGCGTCAATGGCTAAGAATGCCCGGCCACGCCTCGTAATTATCTTGCAGGCACCTTCCAGGTCAACCCGACTCCACACCGCTCGCAATTAAGCTCGCGCGGGTACCCCTCGGGGCTGACCCATCTTTAGTAACATCGTGCAGTGCAAAGTCATAGTAACCATAGTAACAGTGTGTCTAACACCAAGGGGAACCCTGAGGAATCACCCTCGATGGAATTCCAGCTGATGTTATCGTCAAGATGAAGGAAGGAGGAATCACCCTCGAGGTCCACTCTTGAGGAGTTGTGTAACGCCCCGAGACCGTTGCGCCAGGTGTCTTCCAGTTATTCGCTGTTGTTGCCTTGTCATTTGCTTGCTTGTCATGCATTTCATATCATGTCATCATGTGCATCTCATTTGCATACGTGTTCGTCTGATGCATCCGAGCATTTTCCCCGTTGTCCATTTTGCAATCCGACACTCCTATGTCCTCCGGCGCCCTCCTTTTGCCTTTTTTCATGTGCGGGTGTTAAACATTCTCGGAGTGGACCGAGATTTGCCAAGCGGCCTTGGTACACCACCGATAGACCGCCTGTCAAGTTTCGTGCCATTTGGAGTTCGTTTGATACTTCAACGGTTAACCGGGGAACCATAAAGGCCTCGTGTGTGTTGCAGGCCAACACCCCTCCAAAGTGGCCCAAAACCCATCCAAACCCCCTCCATCCTCTCGGTCGTTCGATCACGATCGCGTGGCCGAAAACCGCACCTCATTTGGACTCTCCTAGCTCCCTCTACCTATATATATGTGTGCCTCCCCGAAATTTCGCGTAGATGAAACCCTAGATCTTCCTCCTCCGCGCATCGGACATGTCCACTCTGCTGCCGCCCCGTCGAATCCCGGTGCGCCACCTGTCCACCACCGCCGTCCCCGCACCCATGGCCTGCCGAGCCCATCACGGGCCCGCGCGAGCCTGGATCTCGCCGCCGCCCAGCCCGCTTAGTCCTGCCATCTCGCCCAACGCCGGCCGGTCCCGTGCCGCCGCCTCCCTCCCGCGCCGCCGCCTCGCCCCACACGTCGCTGCCTCGCCCCCGCGCCGCCACATCACCCCATGCGCCACCGTGCCTCACCGCCGCCCCGCGCTAGCTCGCCGGCGTCGCCTAGCTGCCCTGCCGCCGCAGCTCTTCACCGGCGCCGCCCCCTCGCTCTGTCACCTCCTCCGCTCTCTGCCGCAAGCGCCGCCGCCACCGGAGCTCGCCGGTCGCCGCCCTCCTCCTCGCCGGAGCCCCGCTTTGGCCGGATCCACTGCGGGGTGGATCAGATCCACCCACACGACGAACCAAACGGCGTCCCTGCTCCCTGGATATCTCCGCCCCGCTCGCCCTCGTCCCGTGTTGACTTTTCGCGAGGTGAAAATTCCACTAAGTCCCCAGATCTATGATGTTTTCACGCCATGTTCATCGCATCATAACTTCTCACTCGTAGCTCTATTTTGCATGCATGATATATCAAAATGTTCATCAGGATGTGCTCTTCATTTTGTTCCATTGTGACATGCTTGTTTGAGTCCATCTTGATGCCCAAATAGCTATTTCAAGAGTGCTATAAAATGTTAGGTGCTGATTCTTATCAGTTTATGAGCATTTGTCATTTTTTCAATGTTTATTGTGTGCTGCATATGGTCATGAGCTCTACATGTGCTTTGTTATATGCCATGCCATCTTTACAGGGGTGTATGTCATGTATTTTTGTGATCAATGTGTTGACTAGCACAAGCATGCAAAGTAGCTCTCGTGATATTGCTGATTTCAGAGACTTGGAATTTCACTAAGTCTTTGTCTGCTGTTATTTTTTATGCCATGTATTCATGTTGCGACAGAGAGATCCATGCTTATTTTGAGTATGTTCAGTAAGGTTGATTTGGACATATTGTTATGCTCTATCCGTCCATGTCCTTGTTTGCATTTATGGAGTATCCTAGCATGACTCAATCTTGCTCTACTTTTGCTATAAAATGTTCCTGACAGATTGTTTACGTGTTAATCAATTTTGCCAAGGTTGTTGTAATTGATACATGCATGCTATGAGATTGTTCTTGCCATGGTTAGCTTCTTGAACATGTCTTCTTGCTGGTAGTATGCTTAGCTTGTCATGCAATGCCTTGTGTTGAGTGCATCAAGCTCGCAAGCATGCCTTCATAATTCTGCTTATGCCATGTCCAGTTTTCTGCTAAGTCTGAATCTGTTAACGAAACTTGCTATGTTTACATGGGTGCCATCATATCTTCTGATCCTTTTTGGCTTATGGTCAGTAAGGGATTTTTGTTATATGCTTTGAGTAGATTCATGCCATGCCTTGTATTTCTATGTTCTATTCCTGTAGCATGTTGTTATCTTGCTCCAAACATTGCTTCCTGATATTAATTCTTGACATGTTAGTATTTTCACTAAGTCTGTGATGCTGTTATCTTTTGCACTTTTGCCATCCTTGTTTGAACCTGCTATTGTGTGATTTAGCCGTAGCTCAGTTTTCATCTTTTGTCAAGCATCTTGAGTAGATCACTGCCATCTGCTTTGTTGCCATGTTAGAGTGTGGTAGCTTAGTTTCTTGTTGCATTTTAGATGGCATCGTGCTGTTAATCGCAGAATTGTGCCTTTCTTGTTTTGCTTGCCATTTGCAAACCGTGCATCCGATTCCGATGATCTTTATATTGATTTCGACCGAGATCATCTCATCTTTCCAGCGGCACACTTGGTTTGCCAAGTTGAATCCCGGTTCAACCTTTTCCTTCCGGAGCATGCATATGCATTGCATATCACATCCCGCATATCATGACATGTTTTGCATCATGTTTCTTGCGCATTGCACCGTGGTTGATTGTGGTTTCCTTTGCTTGTGTTCTTGCCTTGGGTAGAGCCGGGAGACGAGTACGTGATTGAGGAACCCGTTGAGTACGCTTATGAGGATCAAGCTTTCGTCAACCCTGAGAACTTTGCAGGCAAGATGACCATACCCTCGAAATCACTTCTATCTTTGCTTGCTAGTTGCTCGCTCTTTTGCTATGCCGCGAGACCTACCACTTGCTATATCATGCCTCCCATATTGCCATGTCAAGCCTCTAACCCACCTTTCCTAGCAAACCGTTATTTGGCTATGTTACCGCTTTGCTCAGCCCCTCTTATAGCGTTGCTAGTTGCAGGTGAAGATGAAGTTTGTTCCTTGTTGGAACATGGATATGTTGGGATATCACAATATCTCTTATTTTAATTAATGCATCTATACACTTGCTAAAGGGTGGAAGGCTCGGCCTTATGCATGGTGTTTTGTTTCACTCTTGCCGCCCTAGTTTCCATCATACCGGTATTATGTTGCTTGATTTTGCGTTCCTTACACGGTTGGGTTATAATGGGAACCCCTTGACAGTTCGCTTTGAATAAAACTCCTTTAGCAAGGCCCAACCTTGGTTTTACATTTCACTAACAACCTACCACCTTCCCTTGGGTTCTGCAGACTCAAGGGTCATCTTTATTTTAACCCCCCGGGCCAGTGCTTCTCTAAGTGTTGGTCCGAAACAGAGCCACTTGCGACGCCACCTCGGGGAAACTTGAGGGTTGGTTTTAGCTGTATGTAGTGTTCATCTGGTGTTGCACTGAGAACGAGATATGTGCAGCTCCTATCGGGATGTCGGCGCATCGGGTGACTTTGCTGGTCTTGTTTTACCATTGTCGAAATGTCTTGTAACCGGGATTCCGAGTCTGATCGGGTCTTCCTGGGAGAAGGAATATCCTTCGTTGACCGTGAGAGCTTGTGATGATGGGCTAAGTTGGGACACCCCTGCAGGGTTTTGAACTTTCGAAAGTCATTCCTGTGGTTATGGGTAGATGGGAATTTGTTAATATCCGGTTGTAGATAACCTGGCACTTAATTTAATTTAAAATGAATCAACCGCATGTGTAGCCGTGATGGTCTCTTCTCGGCGGGGTCCGGGAAGTGAACATGGCTTTGGAGTTATGTTTGAACGTAGGTAGTTTCAGGATCACTTCTTGATCTTTATAGCTTCTCGACCGTGATTTGCTTCTCTTCTCGCTCTCATTTGTGTAAGTTAGCCACCATATATGCTAGTGCTTGCTGCAGATCCACCTCACTACCTTTTCCTACCCATAAGCTTAAATAGTCTTGATCGCGAGGGTGTGAATTGTTGAGTCCCCGTGACTCACAGATTACTTCAAACAGTTTCAGGTGCCGATGATAACCATGCAGGTGACGCAACTGAGCTCAAGGAGGAGCTCGATGAAGATCTTGATCGTAGTCTTGTTTCATTTCTAGTTGATCAGTAGTGGAGCCCAGTTGGGGCAATCGGGGATCTAGCATTAGGGGTTGTCTTTCTTTATTTGGTTCCGTTGTTGGACCTTGTTTGTATTCTGGATGATGGTAATGCTATATTTATGTATGGTGTGAAGTGGCGATTGTAAGCCAACTCTTTATCCCTTTCTTATTCAGTACAAGGGATGTGTAAATATTACCGCTCTTGCGACATGCCTACCATGCGGCTATGCCTCTAAGTCGTGCTCCGACACATGGGAGATATAGCCACATCGTGGGTGTTACAAATTGCACGACAATGTCGTTATCAGGAGTGGAGAAGGAGGAATCACCCTCGATGACCATAACTGATGAACTAACCTAAAAGGTTAACATCAGAAGTGCTGATGAGGTATCACCCTCGGCACTCGATAGTAACCTAGTAGTGTCGAGCAACTAAGGGGAAAGTGATGTGCGGTGCCGGGGCCTGGTCTTCGATCCCGTTGATCGAGTCTTCTGATAATCCAGCGGGGCAGTTGGGACAAAGTGGGGGTCTCTGATGGGTCTCTACCCAGCCTATACTAAACAGTTTACACTAAGTAGGTAGGTAATAACAGCAGGTTACAATAAACATGCTATGCAGCAGAAATAGGATAACAGTAGTAGCAGCAGATTCTAATGCAAGCATAACATAGAAGGGAATGGGCGATATCGGAATGCTCAAGGGGGGTTTGCTTGCCTAGAAGCTCTGCTGAAAAAGGAAGAAGTGTGGTCGACAACGTAGTCGATCACCGGGGCATCATCGGCCTCGGGGTCTACCGGAGAGAAGAGGGGGAAGAAACAGTAAATATAAGCAAACATATGCAACACTAAGCATGACAAGACGATATGAAGAACTAGGGTCGACCTAACGTAGTGCTGCACGAAATAGGTGAAGGGGGAATTCTACCAGGAATGTATTCCCGGTTTCGCACCTGTGTCAAACAAATGAATGAAGGGGGAATGTTCCATGTTTAGCATGCTAGGGGCATGTGACAGATGAACGGACCACGTATTCGGATTCATTGGATTTTTCTGAGCAATTTTCATGTAGAAACCATTTTCATCCGAGCTATGGTTCAATTACTATGAATTTTCAAAGATTAAAGCATTTTCTGGAATTATTTAAATTAACAGAAATTCATTATGACGTCAGCATTGCGTGGGGATGATGCCAGCAGTCAACAGACTCACTGACCAGGGTCAAACCTAACCTATGGGTCCAGTTGGACCCACATGCCAGCCTCTGTTAGTCTAATAGTAATTTAAACTAAACTAACAGGCTAATTAGAGGGGTGGGCCCCTGGTGTCTGTGACTAACTAATTACTAATTAATTAACGGATTTTAAATAGCAAATTTTTTTATTTTTAAAATGTTTTAAAGAAGTGGGGTCCACACGTCAGTCTCACTGGGCAGCCTAATCAACAATTGACTGGGTCAACGCAATCAACAGGGACCCGTGGGGCCCACAATCAGCCACCAAGAGGTGGGGCCTGACCTTGCCACATTGGCCGGCCGGCGGCTGAACATCGGCGAGCACGAAAACTTGGCGGAGGGCACCCGACCTTGTTAGAAAAGCGTTCCATGGCGCCATTCGGCACGCGATTGGGTCCATTCGAACGAGCGTCATGTGCCGCGTGGAATGGTGGCATCAGCCGCAGCTGGGGAGGCCGGAAAAGACGCCGACGAGGAGCTACAGCGGAAGCGCATTCCAGTTCTCGACGAGCATGGCGCTAGGGGGCACGGGAAGGCTCACGCGCGTGCGCGTTGGGCTCATGGGAACACCAGGAGCACGACGGAGGCCTCAGGTGAGCGTGACAAGGGCCATGGCCACAGCCACGAGCTCGTCGGCGGCGAACAGAGCTCGGTGCGGTAGCAGCTAGCTACGGCGCGTGAAGAGGCTGAAAGGATGGGAGCAGGATACGAAGGAGCTCACCTAGCGGCACGCACGGTGGCCCTTATAAGGTTAGGAGCAGCAGGAGCGCCGGAGAGGAGGAAGATCGCCGGTGACCGAGGCGGAAGGGGGCGTCTTGATCCGCGCTCGTGGACGGGGATGAGGTAGTCGACGATGGCGGAGCTGCTGGACAGGTCAGTGAGGCGAGGCGTGGCCGGTGGCTATGCGGGCGAGCAGCGGACGGCGACGGCCGGGGCGGCCATGGGGGAAAAGAAGCAAGCGAGTGAGGGAAGGAACTGGTGGGTGCTAGGGTTTGTGTGGGAGAGGAGTGGGGAGCCAGGGCAAGTGGGAGGGGAGCCCGAGGCATCGAGGGGATCCTTATCCCCCTCATCGATGTCGTGGTGGTGTGGCGGAAGCGCGCTCGGTGCGGCTCGGTTGGAGGTACAGGGGTATGTAGGCAAGGGGGGAGGCCAGTGATGGGCCGGCTTGGGTGGGCCAAGGCCGAGGGGAGGCAAGGGGGCGCTCTCTCTCTCTCACCTCTTCTTTTTACATTTTTTTCTTTTCTATTTTCTTTTATTTTAAGAAAGCAAAATAGTTTTATAAAAACTAATCTGGCACCTAAAATATCATTTTAACATAGGCCACTGCTATAATTAACTTAGCACCAAAATAAAGTACTTTAGTATTTTATAAATTTAAAAGCATTTAAATAAATGATTTTGCCACTGTTTTTAATTAGTTTAGGGCATTTAAACACGTTGCAAAAAGTTGGTTCACCACCAATATTAACAAGTGATTATTTGCCACATGATGAACATTTTTGTTGTTATGTATGAGAAGTTTGAATTTTGACTTTAAATTTGTATTTGAATTTGAATTGTGATTTGGATCAAGTGAAGATTAGCAACATTAATGTGATAAAATGGCACCATTAATAGGGCATTATTGTAGCATGACGCTGGGGTGTTACATCGGTGAACCATATATAGGGATAGGTGTCCTTGAAGATATTTTTATCCAAAGGCTGATAAGAAACTGGGCAATCCTCTTCCGAATCTTGAGGTCACATATTTCAGATCTACCCAGAAAATAGCAAGAAAGAAGAACAAAAGAGTTCTCCGTGATACGGTGGTCAGTACGTTCGGGGGGTACATAAATAGTTTTTGATCTTGGGAAACAAGCAAATGGGAGGAAATCAGAGTTGGGAAGGTTCCCGAGGTGGGCACAAGCCACCTGGGCACGCCAGGGGGCCCAAGCGCGCCCTGGTGTCTTGTGCCCACCTCGTGTGCCTTCCTGGTATTTTCTTATTTTCCTAATTTTTATAATATTCCAAAACCGACAGAAAATATTTTTGCGGATTTTTCGGTGTCCGTTTACTTACCGTATCACGTACCTCCTCTTTTATAGTCTTCTGGAGTGTTCCGGAAGGTGTCTTTTATGTGTTCCTCCAGTGTCATGGTTTGAATAATATTGATTTCAACATTAATAGGTGTACCTGAGATATAGTGTTTAATTCGTTGCCCATTGACCACCCTCGAGTTAGTACCTTAGGCATTATTTATTTTGATAGCTCCAGAGCGGTAAACCTCCTCAATGATATATGGTGCTTCCCATTTAGAGAGAAGTTTTCCTGCAAAGAATCTAAAATGATAGTTGTACAAAAGAACATATTCTCCAACTTTGAATTCCCGCTTTTGGATTCTTTTGTCATGCCATCTTTCAACTTTTTTCTTTAAATAACTTGGCATTTTCATACGCTTGGTTCTCCATTCATCTAGTGAGCTAATATCAAATAACCTCTTTTCACCGGCAAGTTTGAAATCATAATTGAGTTCTTTAATTGCCCAATATGCTTTATGTTCTAACTCAAGAGGCAAATGACAATCTTTTCCATAAATCATTTTATAGCGAGACATACCCATAGGATTTTTATAAGCTGTTCTGTAGGCCCAAAGTGCATCATCCAATTTCTTACACCTATTCTTTCATGACCTATTAACAATTTTTTGTAATATTAGTTTTATTTCTATATTGCTAAGTTCAACTTGACCACTAGATTGAGGATGATAGGGTGATGCAATTCTATGGTTGACATCATATTTAGCAAGCATTTTACGGAAAGCGCCATGAATAAAGTGTGAACCACCATCAGTCATTAAATATCTAGGGACTCCGAACCTTAGGAAAATAATTTCTTTAAGCATTTAAATTAAAGTGCTATGATCAACACTACTAGTTGGAATAGCTTCTAGCCACTTAGTAACATAATCAACAACAACCAGAATATGTGTATACCCATTAGAGGAAGGGAAAGGTCCCATATAATCAAAACCCCAAACATCAAATGGTTCGACAGCAAGTGAATAATTCATAGGCATTTCTTGACGCTTACAAATATTGCCAATTCGTTGACATTCATCACAAGATAAAACAAACTTACATGCATCCTTGAAGAGAGTAGGCCAATAAAAACCAGATTGCAATACCTTGTGAGCAGTTCTATCTCCTGCTTGATGTCCTCCATAGGCTTTGGGTGACATTTCCGTACGATCTGTCCCTGTTCATGCTCAGTTACACAATGTCTAATAATACCATCTACTCCTTTGTAAAGATGTGGGTCATCCCCAAAGTAATATCTTTAATCATAGAAGATTTTTGTTGGTATGTGAAACTAGGTGGCATATATTTAGCAACAACATAATTAGCACAGTTAGCATACCAAGGAGTGTTATGAGAAACATTTATTGCGGCTAGTTGTTCATTAGGAGAACTATCATCAATAGGTAGTGGGTCATCAAGAATATTTTATAACCTAGACAAGTTGTCAGCTACGGGGTTCTCAGCTCCTTTCCTATCAGTAATATGTAAATCAAATTCTTGTAGCAAGAGAACTCACCTAATGAGTCTAGGTTTAGCGTCTCTCTTTCCATAATATATTTTATAGCAGCATGATCGATGTGAACAATTACTTTGGAATCAACAATACAAGATCTGAATTCATCACAAGAAAACACAACTGCTAAAAATTCTTTTTCAGTGGTAGCATAATTTCTTTGGGCATTGTCTAGAGTTTTACTAGTATAATGGATAACATTTAATTTCTTATCAACTCTTTGTCGTAGAACAACACCAACATCATAATCACTAGCATCACACATAATTTCAAAAGGCAGGTTCCAATCAGGTGGTTGAACAATAGGCGAAGTAGTTAAGGCTTTCTTAAGTGTTTCAAAGGCTTCTACACAATCATCATCGAAAACAAATGGAACATCCTTTTGTAAAAGATTTGCAAGAGGCCAAGAAATTTTAGAGAAGTCTTTAATAAACCTCCTATAGAAACTAGCATGACCTAGGTAACTACGAATACCTTTAATATCTCTAGGACATGGCATTTTCTCAATTGCATCAACTTTAGCTTGGTCCACTTCAATACCTCGTTCAGAAATTTTATGCCCCAAAAGAATACCTTCATTAACCATAAAGTGCCACTTCTCCCAATTCAAGACAAGATTAGTTTGCTCACATCTCTACAAAACTTGATCAAGGTTGCTCAAGCAATCATCAAAAGAAGTTCCATATACAGAAAAATCATCCATGAAAACCTCAACAATCTTTTCAAAAAAATCAAATAATATAGCGGTCATACATCTTTGAAAGCACTACTACAGGATGCTGCTAATGAAACACTATGATCAAAGACCCTTTGACGAAACTATGTATGATGCATTAAACGCAAATGGTGATGTAAAAAACCGTCAAAAAGATGCAAAACGTTTGCGATGGCGGAGCCATCAAACACGGTTCCGATTTTAGTTGAGGCAGAACAATAGAAACGGGCATCCATATCATTGTGTGTGTGATATACGACATACAGTTCACTCCGATGAATTGTTTGCTATTAGGGAGTGCAACAGAAACGGTTAGCCGAATCAAGGTGTATGTGATATAGGGCATACGGCTCACTCGGATGAACTGTTTTCGATTAGGGAACACAACAGAAACAGTTCACCTTAACAAGATGTGTGTGATATGTGGCATACAGTTCACATGGATGAATTTTTTGCGATGAGCCAAAGGAACACAAATAGTCGTGTAAACAAGATGTGTGTGATAAGCGGCAAATAGTCGACTCAGATGAACTGTTTGCGATGATAAATTACAACACATATGGTTAACACAATTTAGTTCGTGTGCGATTCTGTGTGTACAAAAAACTTTGAAACATGCAAACTAGTTGCTTGCGGTGGCTAGGAATATCGCACACGATGCGTCTGCGAGTACTCGTGTGCGATGATTAGTAAGTTACACATACGTTTCCTTAAGTTAACACATGTGTGAATTTGCAATATGGACAGTTAATATGCAAATGCCTTCTGGACATCGAGCACACGCTTAAACTTAGTGAACCGTGTACGATACTAATACTTTCCATGAAAATTTATGAACTTGGCTAACAACATTTGAGTAACATATACATAGTGGTTACACTATTCGACAAAAGGAGGATCTTCGTAACATGGTTTTGACAACCATATGGTCCATATCTACATACTTAACATAGTAACAACTATCAAATTTTAAGAGGCTGAGGGCCAACAACCATATGGTCCATATCTACATGCTTAACATAGTAACAGCTAGCACATTTTAAGAGGCTGAGGGCCAACAACCACAACTATCAGCTGGAAGCAGCTTGATCATGGTGACTCGACATCTCATCAACGAAAAGGAAGAGCCCTCCTGTGCCTTTTTAGAGCATGAGTAGAAAAATGTCTCCAATTTTCCAATATGGATGCATTGCCATGACAAGTGAGAACTTGTTTATTTGAATGGTTCCATTTCTGCGGGAAATGCAGTACAATGCAATCACAATTTATTAGAACATGGCAGAAGAATATATAGTGCACATAAATTGGTAAATAGAATTTGTTACTTCCTAGGAACGGAGTCAGAGAATGAAAACAAAATTGGTTGCTTAAATAGTGATCAATTAGTCAAAACAAATACCCCGATTTTGCTAAGTAATATGCCATCATGGACAAAGTTGAAAGGACACTAACCTCGATCAGACTTTGATTACCTGATGATGTTGGGGAAGTAAATATCCATGTCAATTAGACCAGGATGTGGTGCACGCACTAGAATTTTATTGCCAGCTTTCAGTTCATAACACTTAGACATTTTTCTCCAGAGGTCCGCATCAAAATAGGAGTGACCATATTTATCAAGTTTTACGGTAACTGTCATTGTAAATCCATGTTGCGTTGTCAATATAACATCCATGGAGTCATCGACAAAGTAAAGCCCAAGATTTCCTTCTACTAATGTTCTTGCAAAGCAAGGGATGTACTGCTTGAAATGAAAATTAAGATCGTAAATTAGGTATATTGAAATAATAGAGCTAGATGCAAATATCTGAGTAACTGATAGAACACATAAATATATAGATGAAAGCAAAGTAGGGGGGGATAATGTAAATATGAGAGTAACTGAATGAACAATACATCATATATTTGCCTAATATAGGGGGGGATCGGCTTTGACATCTAGGCTGCACATGGCACCGTACCTTTTATCCAAATGTAGCAACAAACGGTATATGTTCACAAATTTAGGCCATGTTGATCGTTGTAGGTTGAGATTGAACATACCGAGCGCTCCCTGAAGTCATCCGGAATGGTGAGATAGAACTTCGTTTCCGACTGGCCGCAACCACACTTGCCCGATTTGTGCTCGCACTATGGACACATGAATGGACACCCATGAATCAACTAGAAAAAAATATGAATCCACCGGTTGATTAACAGCGATGGATGGACTGTGATAAGAGATGAGTGAATATTTCGCTAACTTGATTACCTTCTCCATGAGAAAAATCGCCGGCCCAATCCCGCGGAAAACCCCAATCGACCAGAGTCTAGAATGTCGGTGTAGATAGGCAGCGGAAAGCGGTAGGGGCGAAATCCCGTGCCGTTTGGAGCGCGACCTCCGCCCACCGACAAAAGTCGTCTAGCTTAGGGTGGCTGCCGTGATAGAAGTTGACAAGGTGCAGAGTTGTGGAGGAGTCCGCAGCGAGTGGGTAGGGATGAAGTGGGCGAGGGTTTTCTTTTTCCTTTTGTATGTGTGGGTGAATGCACACGGTTCGCAAAGGCGATGGAGATGAATAGTGTGCGATAGTAAATCACCGACATTGAATGGGCATCCAAATTTCCTTTGTCCTTTGTCCATGAGTTTTTTCTACCGTGAACATAAACCCTGCAAACCACCGTGTTCAAATTTGGCACTTTTCTAGGTTCATTTACAATATTTAGGGGATTATGTGCATTTTCTAGGCATTAATGCAAATAATTCAAATTCAAACAATCGTGCATGAAAAGGTGCAGGAGAACAGTCTGCAAAACCATGATCGTGCTATTTAATAAATTCTCATGCCTTTTACAAGGAATGGGCACATATTTCAACAAAATGTGTTTACTGGGTACTATACAAAAATGAAATACATGCTTGGAAAACATGACGCCTGGCGTGGTGCCATCCTATGGCCTCACCATGACTTGGTAAAAATTTGAGAATGTTTTTCTTATGTCGTCATGCATGACATTCATTAATCGAACCATCACCGAGGAAATTTCATGGTTTCGAGGGGGAAATCAGCAAGACTAAAGGGGTCAAGAATACAAATTTCCTTCCTACCTTGTCATTCTGTTTTTTCTACAATCAACATACCCCCTCGAATGGAACGTGTTCAAATTTGGCATTTTTCCGGGCCCATATACCATATTAGGGGATTATGTGCATTTTTAGGCATTAACCCACATAATTCAAATTCGAACAATCGGTGCATGAAAAGGTGCACAAGAACGGTATAGAAAAACCATACTAGTGGTATTTAGTAAATTCACAAGCCTTTTACAAGGAATGAGCAGAGATTTCAAGGGAATGTGTGGCAATATTCAACCACGAATGCGTCATTTACTGCATTATCAACTATAGAAAAATTAAATACATGCTTGAAAAACATGACGCTTGGCATGATGCCATGGTATGGCCTCACCGTGCCCTGGTTAAAAGCTGAGAAGGTTGATTTACGTCGTCATCCACGCCCTTCATAAATCGAACCATCACCGAGGAAGTTCCATGCTTTCGAGAGGGAAATCACCAAGATTGAAGGGGAATCCAAATTTCCGTCCTAGTTTGTCATTCAGTTTTTTTCCAATTGTCAACATACCGCCTCAAATCAACGTGTTCAAATTTGACATTTTTCCGGGCTCATTTACCATATTTAGGGGATTATTTGCATTTTCTAGGCATTAATGCACATAATTCAAATTCAAACAATCGGTGCATGAAAAGTTGCACAAGAACGGTCTGGAAAACCATGCTCGTGCTATTTAGTACATTCTCATGCCTTTTACAAGGAATGGGCAGATATTTCAAGGAAATATGTGGCAATAGTCAACCATAAATGCGTCGTTTACTGGGTTAACAATTATACAAAAATGAAATACGTGCTTCGAAAACATGACGCCTGGCATGGTACCATGGTATGGCCTCACCGTGCCCTGGTAAAAATTTGAGAATGTTTTCCTTATGTTGTCATGCACGCCTTTCATAAATTGAACCATCACTGAGGAAGTTTGATGGTTTCGAGGGGGAAATCACCAAGATTGAAGCGGAATCCAAATTTCCTTTGTCCTTTGTCCATGAATTTTTTTTCTACGATGAACATACACCCTGCAAATCACCATGTTCAAATTTGGCACTTTTCTGGGTTCATTTACCATATTTAGGGGATTATGTGCATTTTCTAGGCATTAATGAACATAATTCAGGTTTAAACAATCGGTGCATGAAAGGGTGCACAATAACGGCCTGGAAAACCAAGCTCGTGCCATTTAGTAAATTCTCATGCCTTTTACAAGGAATGGGCAGATATTTTGATGAAATGTGTGGCAATAGTCAACAACAAACGTTTATTTATTGGGTTTTCAACTATAGAAAAAATGAAATAAATGGTTGAAAAACATGGCACCTATCATGGTGCCATGGTATGGCCTCACCATGCCCTGGTAAAAATTTGAGAAGGCTTGGCTTATGTCATCATGCACGCCCTACATAAATCGAACCATGCTTTCGATAGGGAAATCACAAAGATTGAGGGGGAATCCAAATTTCCATCCTAGTTTGTCATTCAGTTTTTTTCAATGGTCAACATACCGCCTCAAATGCAACGTGTTCAAATTTGACATTTTTCCAGGCTCATTTACCATATTTAGGGGATTATTTCCATTTTCTAGGAATTAATGCACATAATTCAAATTCAAACAATTGGTGCATGAAAAGGTGCACAAGAACGGTCTGGAAAACCATGCTCATTCTATTTAGTACATTCTCATGCCATTTACATGGAATGGGCAGATATTTCAAGGAAATGTGTGGCAATAGTCAACCATAAAGGCGTCGTTTACTAGGTTAACAACTATAAAAAAATGAAATACATTCTTGGCAAACATGACGCCTGGCGTGGTGCCATGGTATGGCCTCACCGTGCCCTGGTAAAAATTTGAGAATGTTTTCCTTATGTCCTCATGCACGCCTTTCATAAATCGAACCATCACCGAGGAAGTTTCATGGTTTCGAGGGGAAATCACCAAGATTGAAGGGGAATCCAAATTTCCTTTGTCCTTTGTCCATGAGTTTTTTCTATGATGAACATACACCCTGCAAATCACCGTGTTCAAATTTGGCACTTTTCTAGGTTCATTTACCATATTTAGGGGATTATGTGCATTTTCTAGGCATTAAGGCAGATAATTCAAGTTTAAACAATTGGTGCATGAAAGGGTGCACAAGAACGGCCTGGAAAACCATGCTTGTGCCATTTAGTAAATTCTCGTGCCTTTTTCAAGGAATGGGCAGATATTTTGATGAAATGGTTGGCAATAGTCAACCACAAACGTTTATTTATTGGCTTTTCAACTATAGAAAAAATGAAATAAATGCTTGAAAAACATGGCGCCTAGCATGGTGCCATGGTATGGCCTCACCATGCCCTGGTAAAAATTTGAGAATGTTTAGCTTATGTCGTCATGCACGCCCTACATAAATCAAACCATCATCGAGGAAGTTACATGCTTTTGAGAGGGAAATTACCAGGATTGAAGGGGAATCCAAATTTTCTTCGTTCTTTGACATGGAGTTTTTTCTACGACGAACATACACCCTGCAAATCACCATATTCAAATTTGGCATTTTCTGGGCTCATTTACCATATTTAGGGGATTATGTGCATTTTCTAGGCATTTAGCGCATATAAATCCAATCCAGCTATAGCTGCATGGGTGTGATGTGCGGGACGTGGACTGACATTTGATAATGGCGCATCCTATGGCGCACACACGCGATCCGCGTGGCTGGGGTTCTGGCCCATCATAACGTAACACAAATAGGCTCAGCGCACACTGTTTCTGGAGGCGACGGAGATGAACCGTGTGCGATAATGAACGAGCAAAATTGTAAGGGAATCCAAATTTACTTTGTCATTTTTCATTGAGCTCTTAAAAACCACCGCACTGTACGGCTGCCCGGCCCTCCGTCCGAGAGCTCTCTCCAAGCGGTGTTCATGGCACTGCGGCGCACAGTAACTGGTAAGGAAGCGATGGCATCCCGCTTCGCCACGTTCCTCGCCGCCCGCGACCGCACACATGGTAAGGAAGCGATGGCATCTCGCCGCCCTGAGTTCATCGCCGTCGGTGGCCACACGGTTACGTGGGCGGACTTTGAGGCTGTCATGGCCGAATGGGCAGTGGATCTAGAGGCAGCCAAAGCCACACAAAAGGAGCGGAAAAGGCAGAAAGCACTCAAGAAAAGAGAGTCCCGCCACCACAAGAAAGAAGAGGCAACACGCCGTGGTGAGGATAGATTGGCAGAGATCGAAGCACGTCGGGCCGCCGCCTACAAGGTCGGGAAGGAGAATGCCAGCGTCTGGCCATCATGCCCCGATGGCAGCGTGTAAGAAGTAGTTAGTGCGTGTGTTGCCCGTAGTCTTAGAGAAAATTACCAGTAGTACACTACTTTAAATTTGTAGTATTAACGTACAATGTCGTTAAGAGCATCCTTTGAGGGCTTTGAGCATTGATTAGCATGTGTTCACTGAAGTTCTGTAGCCGCACCCCGGCCCCAAATACTACTGAAATGTCTGCCCGCATCCACTAGAGGAGACTAGAGCTAGCCGCAACTGGTTTTTAGTCCCACGTCGCCACGCGAGTTGGCTGCACACCGGCTTAAATTGCCACGCCAGCGGATGGCAGCAAGCTTCTCCCTTGTTGCATAGGATCAAATCTGGCTACGCGAGCGAGGCAGGTTGAGACTTGAATGCATTTCATAAAACGATGATTGCTCATCGGGTGTCACCTTGCCTTGTTCATGTACATTGAATAATCTTGATACAATGAAAGAGATTTTTGAAATTAGGTGCGGTTGGAGATGCTGATGGATATAAGAATCATTAGGAGATCACAAAATGCACGATTTCTATGGCGTACCCGTGTGTGTTTTTTGTGTTAATGATCCATAAGTCAGTTACTTGTGCGATGTTTCCTAATAAACCAGGCGTACCATTTACCAAAAAAATCAACTACATGTGTACATTTATTTGGAGACAGGATCTTCCAATTTTCTCCTTTCTCGCACAAGAGTATTTTACGCGCTTCGTCTGCGTTGTGTGTCTCCCCCGCCCAAGTTTCAAGTTTGGTAGCGAAATTTTCATTAGGTGCGCGATTTCAGAATTTATTCCTCCAACCACATCCCCACCCATCTATTTTCCTTAGTATCTCCCCCTCCCCCCGCCTCCCCCTACCGGCAGCTCAAAGCACCACCGCTGCAGCCACAACTTCAACCACATCTATGTTCTGCTCGAATCCAGTCAGGTAACCCACCGATCTCTATCACGGCCCTAGCCTGATTGCTTACATGGCGCCTACAGAACATCCTCATGCCTCCAAATCCCCACCGCCCCTACTCCATAACATCGCCGCGCAAGCCCAACCACATATCACGTGGAGGTCGAGGAGCTGATGGTGGTCCATGGCGCGATGGCCGCTGTGCGTGTTGACCCGAAGGAACACCTCTCCTTCGTCGCCACCGACATGGTGCAGGCTCTGGCTCTGATGAAGTTCCCAAGCGACTACCCCCAGGACTTAATAGGTATGATCTGACCAGCTAAATCTTACCAGTATTACTTGTAATGGCTATGTTTTGTATGGTTGATGTATTAAACATGTTCATGCCTTGTTTATTTCAGTACTGCACACGGTGTGATGTTCAAGTATTAACTGTCCAGCTCAATTTCACCAATACCAGTAACAAACTTACAATACATGACTCGGGATATCACTAGAGATGTTGTCCGTTTGCTATTTTTGGTGGATGCTAACCCTGATGTACTTAACATGCCTCACCATGTACTTACGTAGGGTCATATCGACCGATGTTGTTGTTTGCCGTCGAGGTTAGCTGCATCCCAGGTCTTACAGTATTTCACATAATTTGTGCAATTCCAGTTTAACTTCTACCATTTACTGGTTGCTTGTAGGTACACATGTCAGTGGCACTGATCCATGCTTCGACCCGGAGGAACAACTCACCTTCGTCGCCACTGACTTTGGACGGGCTCTGGCCAAGATGAAGTGCCCCAGCAACTACCTCTCAGGACTTACCAAGTATGTACTCACCAGTTCAATCTTACCAATACCAGTTGCAATTAATGGCTATGTTTTGTACGGTCAATGTATTAAGCATGTTGTAGTAAACATGCCTAACACGTTTTAGCTACTTTCCCTACCTTTTTATGGACATGGGCCATTCTCTGCTCTGGCAGCACCTGCCTTGTGATGTTTAACTCTGCCAATTGCATTTTTATCAATACAAGTTTCAATGGCTATTAAGCTTGTTGCAATTAGCAGTTGAATCCATTTTTAAATAGTTGTATTTCAATGGCTACAAACTTACAAAACATGACTTAGGATGTTGTTATGCCTATTGTAATTAAGAGTTGTATCCATTTTTAATCTGTCCCTTTGCTACCATGCTACTCTCCGCAATGAAGATATACTAGAGATGCTGCCCATTTGCAATTTTTGGTGGATGCTAACCCTGTTGTACTTAACATGCCTTTCCATGTACTTACGCAGGGCCATAACGGGCGATGTTGTTGTTTGCCGTCGAAGTTAGCTGCATCCCATGTCTTACAGTATTTTACATCATTTGTGCAATTGCAGTTTGGCTTATAACATTTACTTGCTTCTTGTAGGTACACATGTCGGTGGCACTGATCCATGCTTCGACCCGGAGGAAGAGCTCGCCTCCACCGCTGCTGACTTTGGGTGGGCTCTGGCCAAGATGAAGTGCCCCAGCAACTGTTGGGGATCGTAGCAGAAATTTAAAATTTTCTACGCATCACCAAGATCAATCTATGGAGTAATCTAGCAACGAGGGGAAGGGGAGTGCATCTACATACCCTTGTAGATCACTAAGAGGAAGCTTTGCAAGAACGCGGATGAAGGAGTCGTACTCGCAGCGATTCAGATCGCGCTTGATTCCGATCTAAGCGTCGAACAACGGCGCCTCCGCGTTCCACACACATGCAGCCCGATGACGTCTCCCACGCCTTGATCCAGCAAGGGGAGAAGGAGAGGTTGGGGAAGACTCCATCCAGCAGCAGCACGACGGCGTGGTGGTGGTGGAGGAGCGCGGGACTCCAGCAGGGCTTCGCTAAGCACTACGAGAGACGAGGAGGGAGAGAGGTAGGGCTGCGCCAAGAGAGATCAAATCGTGTGTTGGGCAGAACCCATACCTCAAGTATATATAGGGGGAGGGGAGGGGGCTGCGCCCCCTCTAGGTTTCCCACCCCAAGGGGTGCGGCAGCCCCATATCCCATCTAGGGTGGCGGCCACAAGGGGGAGAGGGGGAGGCGCACCTGGGGTGGGCCTTAGGGCCCATCTGCCCTAGGGTTTGCCCCCCTCCCCTCTTGGAGGCGCCTTGGGCCTTGGTGGGAGGCGCCCCAGCCCACCTAGGGGCTGGTCCCTTCCCACTATTGTCCCATGTAGGCCTCCGGGGCTGGTGGCCCCACCTGGTGGACCCTCGGACCCCTCCGGTGGTCCCAGTACACTACCGGTGATGCCCGGAACACTTCCGGTGGCCAAAACCATACTTCCTATATATCAATATTTACCTCCGGACCATTCCGGAACTCCTCGTGACGTCTGGGATCTCATCTGGGACTCTGAACAACAATCGGTAACCACGTACATACTTTCCCTATAACCCTAGCGTCATCGAACCTTAAGTGTGTAGACCAGAGCTTCTCACAACAAGCATGATGGTTTCAATAGGGAATGTCCCACCCTTGGGGACGAAACAACATCCATTGCCTCTTATTGCTTTAAATTTTTTTTCTCGTGTCAACATAGAACAACTAGAGTGTTGTGTCAAATTTTGTGTTTTTGGGGTTCGTTTGGACTTTTTATGCATTATCTTAGTTTTCAATGCATTTATGTACATAATTCAAATTTGAACTACATGCACATGCTCTAGTGCATATAAATTGGTTGAAAAATCATATATGTGTCCTTGGGTGCATGCTTAGGTCACATGCAAGAAATGGGAATGAATTTCAAACACCAGGGCACCGTTGATTGCTGGAAAAACATTGAAATGCCTGGTTTTTAAATTCTAGGAAATCCAAAACTCGTGTGAAATTCATGAAACTTGGCATGCTATAATGGAGCAGCATCAACATGTCATGGTAAAAAGTTTGTCCCATTTGGGGCAGGTTTGGGTTAAAGCTTCTCATAAACTAGAGCTTCTCACAACAAGCGTGATGGTTTCGGTAGGGAACGTGCCACCTTTGGGAACAAAACGATATCCGTTTCCCCTTATTGCGTTCAAAAAATTTATAGTGTCAACATAGAACAATAGGAGTGTTGTGTTCAATATTCGAATATTTTGGGGTTCGTTTGGCCTTTTTTATACATTAACTGGGTTTTCTAGGCATTTTATGTGCATAATTCAAATTTGTACTACAAGCACATGCTCTAGTGCACTAAAGTTGGTTGAAAAATCACATGTGTGTCCTTGGATGAATTTCTATGTCCCGTGCAAGAGATGGGAATGAAATTCAAACACCAGGGCACTGTTGATTGCCGGCAAAACGTTGAGATGCCTCGTTTTTAAATTCTAGTAAATCCAAAACTCGTCTGAGATTCATGAAACTGGGCATGCTATCATGGAGCGGCGTCAACATGTCATGGTAAAAAATTTGTCCCATTTGCGGCATGTTTGGGTCTAAGCTTCTCACAAACCAGAGCTTCTCACAACAAGCATGATGGTTTCGATAGGGAACATCCCACCTTTGGGGATGAAACAATATCCATTGCCTCTTATTGCTTTAAGTGTCAACATAGAACAACAGGAGTGTTGTGTCAATGTTTATGATTTTTGGGGTTCGTTCGGACATTTTTATGCGTTAACTGAGTTTTCAATGCATTTATGTGCATAATTGAAATTTGAACTACATGCACATGCTCTAGTGCATATAAATTGGTTGCAAAATCAAATATATGTCCTTGGGTGCATGCTTAGGTCCCATGCAAGAGATGGGAACGAATTTCAAACACCTTGGCACCATTGATTGCCAGCAAAACATTGAGATGCCTGGTTTTTAAATTCTAGTAAATCCAAAACTCGTCTGAAATTCAAGAAACTTGCCATGCTATCATGGAGCGGCATCAACATGCTGTGGTAAAAAAATTTGTCCCATTTGGGGCAGGTTTGGGTATATGCTTCTCACAGACCAGAGATTCTCACAACAAGCATGATGGTTTCGATAGGGAATGTCCCACCTTTGGGGACGAAACAATAGCCATTGCCTCTTATTGCTTTAATTTTTTTTCTCGTATCAACATAGAACAACAAGAGTGTTGTGTCAAATTTTGTGTTTTATTGGGGTTCGTTTGGACTTTTTTATGCATTATCTTAGTTTTCAATGCATTTATGTGCATAATTCAAATTTGAACTACATGCACATGCTCCAGTGCATATAAATTGGTTGAAAAATCAAATATGTGTCCTTGGGTGCATGCTTAGGTCACATGCAAGAAATGGGAATGAATTTCAAACACCACGGCACCGTTGATTGCTGGCAAAACATTGAGATGCCTTGTTTTAAAATTCTAGTAAATCCGAAACTCGTGTGAAATTCATGAAACTTGGCATCCTATCATGGGGTGGCATCAACATGTCGTGGTAGTCCCATTTGGGGTAGGTTTGGGTATATGCTTCTCACAGACCAGAGCTTATCACAACAAGCATGATGGTTTCGATAGGGAACGTCCCACCTTTGGGAACAAAACGATATCCATTGCCTCTTATTACTTTCAATTTTTTTCTCATGTTAACATAGAACAACAAGAGTGTTGTGTCAATTTTTGTGATTTTTCATGGTTCGTTTGGACATTTTCATGCATTAACTAAGTTTTAATGCATTTATGTGCATAATTCAAATTTGAACTACATGCACATGCTCCAGTGCAAATAAATTGGTTGAAAAATCAAATCTGCCTCCTTGGGTGCATGCTTAGGTCCCATGCAAGAAATGGGAATGAATTTCACACACCAGGGCACCGTTGATTGCCGGCAAAACGTTGAGATGCCTGGTTTTTGAACTCTAGGAAATCCAAAATTCATCTGAAATTCATGAAACTTGGCATGCTATCATGGAGTGGCATCAACATGTCGTGGTAAAAAATTTATCTCATTTGAGGCAGGTTTCGGTATATGCTTCTCACAGACCAGAGCTTCTCACAACAAGCATGATGGTTTCAATAGGGAACGTCCCACCTCTAGGGAGGAAACGATATCCGTTGCCTCTTATTGCTTTCAATTTTTTTCTCGTGTCAACATTGAACAACAGGAGTGTTGTGTCAATTTTTGTGTTTTTTCGGGGTTCGTTTGGACATTTTTTTGCATTAACTGAGTTTTCAATGCATTTATGTGCATAATTCAAATTTGAACTACATGCACATGCTCCAGTGCACCCAAGTTGGTTGAAAAATCACATGTGTGTCCTTGGGTGCATGCTTAGGTCCCATGCAAGAGAAGGGAATGAGTTTCAAACACTAGGGCACTGTTGATTGCTGGCAAATCGTTGAGATACCTGGTTTTTAAATTCTAGTAAATCCAAAACTCTTCTGAAATTTATCAAACTTGGCATGCTATCATGGAGCGGCATCAACATGCCGTGGTGAAAACTTTGTCCCATTTGGGGCTGGTTTGGGCATAAGCTTCTCACAACAAGCATGATGGTTTCATTAGGGAACGTGCCACCTTTGGGGACGGAACAATATCCGTTGCCTCTTAATTCAATACATTTTTATGCCATGGTAAAAACTTGTGTGAAAATTCTCAGATAGCAGAGCTTCTCACAACAAGCATGATGGTATCGATAGGGAATGCCCCGCCTTTGGGGACCAAACCATATCCATTGCCTCTTATTGCTTTCAAAAATTTTCTCGTGTCAACATAGAACAACAGGAGTGTTGTGTCAATTTTTGTGATTTTTCGGGGTTCGTTTGGAAATTTTCATGAATTAACTGAGTTTTTAATGCATTTATGTGCATAATTAAAATTTGAACTACATGCACATGCTCCAGTGCAAAGAAATTGGTTGAAAATTCAAATATGTCTCCTTGGGTGCATGATTAGGATCCATGCAAGAAATGGGAATGAATTTCAAACACCAGGGCACCGTTGATTGCCGGCAAAATGTTGAGATGCCTGGTTCTTCAATTCTAGTGAATCCAAAACTCATCTGAAATTCAGGAAACTTGGCATGCTATCATGGAGCGGCATCAACATGCCGTGGTAAAAAATTTGTCCCATTTGGGGCAGGTTTGGGTATATTCTTCTCACAGACCAGAGTTTCTCACAACAAGCATGATGGTTTCGACAGGGAACGTCCCACCTTTGGGGATGAAACGATATCCATTGCCTCTTATTGCTTTCAAATTTTTTTCCTGTGTCAACATAGAACAACATGAGTGTTGTGTCAATTATTGTGATTTTTCGGGGTTCGTTTGGACATTTTTATGCATTAACTGATTTTTCAATGCATTTATGTGCATAATTCAAATTTGAACTACATGCACATGCTCCAGTGCAGCAAAGTTGGTTAAAAAAATCACATGTGTGTCCTTGGGTGCATGCTTAGGTCCCATGAAAGAGAAGGGAATGAGTATCAAATACTAGGGCACTGTTGATTGCCGGCAAAATGTTGAGATACCTAGTTTTTGAATTCTAGTAAATCCAAAACACTTCTGAAATTTATGAAACTTGGCATGCTATCATGGAGCGGCATCAACATGACATGGTGAAAATTTTGTCCCATTTGGGGCAGGTTTGGGTAAAAGGTTCTCACAAACCAAAGCTTCTCACAACAAACGTGATGGTTTTGGTAGGGAACGTGTCACCTTTGGGGACGGAACAATATCCATTGCCTCTTATTGCTTTCAAAAAATTTATAGTGTCAACATAGAACAACATGAGTGTTTTCTTCAATCTTGGAATATTTTGGGGTTCGTTTGGCCTTTCTTATACATTAACAGGGTTTTCTAGGCATTTTATGTGCATAATTCAAATTTGCACTACAAGCACATGCTCTAGTGGACTAAAGTTGGTTGACAAATCATATGTGTGTCCTTGGATGAATTTCTATGTCCCAGGCAAGATATGGGAATGAAATTCAAAGACCAGGGCACTGTTGATTGCCGGCAAAACATTGAGATGCCTCGTTTGTAAATTATAGTAAATCCAAAACTCGTCTGAGATTCATGAAACTGGGCATGCTATCATGGAGCGGCATCAACATGTCGTGGTAAAAAAATTGTCCCATTTGGGGCATGTTTGGGTCTAAGCTTCTCACAAACCAGAGCTTCTCACAACAAGCATGATGGTTTCGATATGGAACGTCCCACCTTCGGGGATGAAACAATATCCATTGCCTCTTATTGCATTAAGTGTCAGCATAGAACAACAAGAGTGTTGTGTCGAATTTTGTGATTTTCAGGGTTCGTTTGGACATTTTTATGCATTAACTGAATTGTCAATGCATTTATGTGCATAATTTAAATTTGAACTACGTGCACATGCTCCAGTGCATATAAATTGGTTCAAAAATCAAATTTGTGTCCTCGGGTGCATGCTTAGGTCCCATGCAAGAGAAGGGAATGAATTTCAAACACCAGGGCACCGTTGATTGCGTGCAAAACATTGAGATGCCTGGTTTTTAAATTCTAGTAAATCCAAAAATCGTCTAAAATTCATGAAACTTGGCATGCTATCATGGAACGGCATCAACATGCCGTGGTAAAAAAAATTGTCCCACTTGGGGCAGGTTTGGATATATGCTTCTCACAGAGCAGAGCTTCTCACAACAAGCATGATGGTTTCGATAGGGAATGTCCCGCCTTTGGGGACAAAACGATATCCATGGCCTCTTATTGCTTTCAATTTTTTTCTCATGTCAACATAGAACAACAGGAGTGTTGTGTCAAGTTTTGTGATTTTTGGGGTTCGTTTGGACATTTTTGTGCATTAACTGAATTGTCAATGCATTTATGTGCATAATTGAAATTTGAACTGCATGCACATGTTCCAGTGCATATAAGTTGGTTGAAAAATCAAATCTATGTCCTTGGGTGCATGCTTAGGTCACATGTAAGAAATGGGAATGAATTTCAAAGACCAGGGCACCGTTGATTGCTGGAAAAACATTGAGATGCCTGGTTTTCAAATTATAGTAAATCCAAAACTCGTGTTAAATTCATGAAACTTGGCATGCTATCATGAAGCAGCATCAACATGTCATGGTAAAAAATTTGTCCCATTTGGGGTAGGTTTAGGTATATGCTTCTCATAGACCAGAGCTTCTCACAACAAGCATGATGGTTTTGATAGGGAATGTCCCACCTTTGGGAACAAAACGATATCCATTGCCTCTTATTGCTTTCAAAAATTTTCTCGTGTCAACATAGAACAGCAGGAATGTTGTGTCAATTTTTGTGATTTTTCGTGGTTCGTTTGGACAGTTTCATGCATTAACTGAGTTTTAATGCATTCATGTGAATAATTCAAATTTGAACTACATGCACATGCTCTAGTGCAAATAAATTGGTGGAAAAATCACATATGTCTCCTTGGGTGCATGCTTAGGTCCCATGCAAGAAATGGGAATGAATTTCAGGCACAAGGGCACCGTTGATTGCCGGCAAAACGATTAGATGCCTGGTTTTTCAATTCTAGGAAATCCAAAACTAGTCTGAAATTCATGAAACTTGGCATGCTATCATGGAGCGGCATCAACATGCCGTGGTAAAAAAATTGTCCCATTTGAGGCAGGTTTCGGTATATGCTTCTCACAGACCAGAGCTTCTCACAACAAGCATGATGGTTTCAATAGGGAACGTCCCACCTTTGGGGACGAAACGATATATGTTGCCTCTTATTGCTTTCAACTTTTTTGCTCGTGTGAACATAGAACGACGGAGTGTTGTGTCAAATTTTGTGATTTTTTAGGTTTCGTTTGGACATTTTTATGCATTAACTGAGTTTTTAATGCATTTATGTGCATAATTCAAATTTGAACTACATGCACATGCTCCAGTGCACCCAAGATGGTCGAAAAATCACATGTGTGTCCTTGGGTGCATGCTTAGGTCCCATGCAAGAGAAGGGGATGAGTTTCAAACACCTGGGCACTATTGATTGCCGGCGAAACATTGAAATACCTGGTTTTTCAATTCTAGTAAATCCAAAACTCTTCTGAAATTTATGAAACTTGGCATGCTATCATGGAGCGGCATCAACATGCCGTGGTGAAAATTTTGTCCCACTTGGAGCAGGTTTGGGTATAAGCTTCTCACAAACCAGAGCTTCTCACAACAAGCGTAATGGTTTCGCTAGGGAACGTGCCACCTTTGGGCACGGAACAATATGTGTTGCCTCTTATTGCTTTCAAAAAAATTCTAGTGTCAACATAGAACAACAGGAGTGTTGTGTTCAATCTTGGAAATTTTTGGGTTTCGTTTGGCCTTTTTTATACATTAACTGGGTTTTCTTGGCATTTTATGTGCATAATTTAAATATGCACTACAAGCGCATGCTCTAGTGCACTAAAGTTGGTTGAAAAATCACATGTGTGTCCTTGGGTGAATTTCTATGTCCCATGCAAGAGATGGGAATGAAATTCGAACACCAGGGCATTGTTGATTGCCTGCAAAACATTGAGATGCCTGGTTTTTAAATTCTAGTAAATCCAAAACTCATCTGAAATTCATGAAACTGGGCTTGCTATTATGGAGCGGCATCAACATGCCGTGGTAAAAAAATTTGTCCCATTTGGGGCATTTTTGGGTCTAAGCTTCTCACAAACCAGAGCTTCTCACAACAAGCATGATGGTTTCGATAGGGAACATCCCTCCTTTGGGGATGAAACAATATCCATTGCCTCTTATTGCTTTAAATTTTTTTCTCGTGTCAACATAGAACAACAAGAGTGTTGTGTCAATTTTTGTGATTTTTGGGGTTCGTTAGGACATTTTTATGCATTTATGTGCATAATTCAAATTTAAACTACATGCACAAGCTCTAGTGCATATAAATTGGTTGAAAAATCAAATATGTGTCCTTGGGTGCATGCTTAGATCCCATGCAAGAGATTGGAATGAATTTCAAACACTAGGGCAGCGTTGATTGCCGGCAAAATGTTGAGATGCCTGGTTTTTAAATTCGAGTAAATCCAAAACTCGTGTGAAATTCATGAAACTTGGAATGCTATAATGGAGCGGCATCAACATGCCGTGGTAAAAAAATTGTCCAATTTGGGGCAAGTTTGGATATATGCTTCTCATAGAGCAGAGCTTCTCACAACAAGCATGATGGTTTCGATAGGGAATGTCCTGCCTTTGGGGACGAAACGATATCCGGTGCCTCTTATTGCTTTCAATTTTTTTCTCGTGTCAACATAGAACAATAGGAGTGTTGTGTCCATTTTTTTTTGACTTTTCGGGGTTCGTTTGGACATTTTTATGCATTAACTGAGTATTCAATGCATTTATGTGCATAGTTCAAATTTGAACTACATGCACATGCTCCAGTGCATATAAATTGGTCGAAAAATAAATTATATGTCCTTGGGTGCATGCTTAGGTCCCTTGCAAGAGATGGGAATGAATTTCAAACACCACGGCACCATTGATTGCCAGAAAGACATTGAGATGCCTAGATTTTAAATTCTAGTAAATCCAAAACTCGTCTTAAATTCATGAAACTTGGCATGCTATCATGGAGCGGCATCAACATGCCGTGGTTAAGAATTTGTCCCATTTGGGGCAGGTTTGGGTATATGCTTCTCACAAACCAGAGCTTCTCACAAAAAGCATGATGGTTTCGATAGCGAACGTCCCAACTATGGGGACGAAACAATATCCAGTGCATGTTATTGCTATAAATTTTTTTCTCGTGTCAACATAGAACAACAAGAGTGTTGTGTCAAATTTTGTGATTTTTCGGGGTTCATTTGAACTTTTTTATGCATTAACTATGTTTTCAATGCATTTATGTGCATAATTCAAATTTGAACTACATGCACATGCTCTAGTGCATATAAGTTGGTTGAAAAATCAAATATGTGTCCTTGGGTGGATGCTTAGGTCACATGTAAGAAATTGGAATGCATTTCAAACACCGGGGCACCGTTGATTGCTGGCAAAACATTGAGATGCCTGGTTTTTAAATTCTAGTTAATCCAAAACTCCTGTGAAATTCATGAAACTTGGCATGCTATCATGGTAAAAAAATTGTCCCATTTGGGGTAGCTTTGGGTATATGCTTCTCACAGACCAGAGCTTCTCACAACAAGCATTATGGTGTTGATAGGGAACGTCCCACCTTTGGGAAGAAAACGATATCCATTGCCTCTTATTGCTTTCAAATTTTTTCTCGTGTCAACATAGAACAACAGGAGTGTTGTCTCAATTTTTGTGATTTTTCGGGGTTCGTTTGGACATTTTCGTACATTAACTGAGATTTCAATGCATTTATGTGCATAATTAAAATTTGAACTACATGCACATGCTACAGTGCAAATAAATTTGTTGAAAAATCAAATCTGTTTCCTTGGGTGCATGCTTAGGTCCCATGCAAGAAATGGGAACGAATTTCAAACACCAGGGCACCGTTGATTGCCGGCAAAATGTTGGGATGCCTGGTTTTTAAATTCTAGTAAATCCAAAACTCGTCTAAAATTCATGAAACTTGGCATGCAATCATGGAGCGTCATGAACATGCCATGGTAAAAAAATTGTCCCATTTGGGGCAGGTTTGGGTATATGCTTCACATAGACCAAAGCTTGTCACAACAAGCATGATGGTTTGGATAGGGAATGTCCCACCTTTGGGGACGAACCGATATCCATTGCCTCTTATTGCTTTCAATTTTTTCTCTCGTCCCAACATTGAACAATAGGAGTGTTGTGTCAATTTTTGTGATTTTTCGGGGTTCGTTTGAACATTTTTATGCATTAACTGAGTTTTCAATGCATTTATGTGCATAATTCAAATTTGAACTACATGCACATGCTCCATTGCACCAAAGTTGCTCGAAAAATCACATGTGTGTGTCCTTCGGTGCATGCTTAGGTCCCATGCAAGAGAAGGGAATGAGTTTCAAACACCGGGGCACTTTTGACTGCCGGCAAAACATTGAGATACCTGGTTTTTAAATTCTAGTAAATCCAAAACACTTATGAAATTTATGAAACTTGGCATGCTATCATAGAGCGGCATCAACATGCCGTGGTGAAAATTTTGTCCCATTTGGGGCATGTTTGGGTATAAGCTTCTGACAAACCAGAGCTTCTCACAACAAGCGTGATGGTTTTAGTAGGGAACGTGCCACTTTCGGGGACGGAACAATATCCATTGCCTCTTATTGCTTTCAAAAAATTTATAGTTTCAACATCGAACAACAGGAGCGTTGTGTTCAATCTTGGATTTTTTTGGGTTCGTTTGGCCTTTTTTATACATTAACTAGGTTTTCTAGGCATTTTATGTGCATAATTCAAATTTGCACTACAAGCACATGCTCTAGTGCACTAAAGTTGGTAGAAAAATCACATGTGTGTCCTTGGGTGCATGCTTAGGTCACATGCAAGAAATGGGAATGATTTTCAAACACCAGGGCACCGTTGATTGCTGGAAAAACATTGAAATGCCTTGTTTCTAAATTCTAGGAAATCCAAAACTCGTGTGAAATTCATGAAACTTGGCATGCTATTATGGAGCAGCATCAACATGAACTACATGCACATGCTCCAGTGCAAATTAATTGGTTGAAAAATCAAATCTGCCTCCTTGGGTGCATGCTTAGGTCCCATGCAAGAGATGGGAATGAAATTCAAACAGAAGGGCATAGTTGATTGCCGGCAAAACATTGAGATGCCTAGTTTTTAAATTCTAGTAAATCGAAAACTCATCTGAAATTCATGAAACTGGGCATGCTACCATGGAGCGGCATCAACATGTCGTGGTAAAAAATTTGTCCAATTTGGGGCATGTTTGGGTCTAAGCTTCTCACAGAGCAGAGCTTCTCACAACAAGCTTGATGGTTTCGGTAGGGAATGTCCCGCCTTTGGGGACAAAACAATATCCATTGCCTCTTATTACTTTCAATTTTTTTCTCATGTCAACATAGAAGAATAGGAGTGTTGTGTCAATTTTTGTGATTTTTTGAGGTTCGTTTGGACATTTTTATGCATTAACTGGGTTTTCAATGCATTTATGTGCATAATTAAAATTTGAAATACATGCACGTGCTCCAGTGCATATAAATTGGTTGAAAAATCAAATATATGTCGTTGGGTGCATGCTTAGGTCCCATGCAAGAGATGGGAATGAATTTCAAACACCACAGCACCATTGATTGCCAGCAAAACATTGAGATGCCTCGTTTTTAAATTCTAGTAAATCCAAAACTCGTCTGAAATTCATGAAACCTGGCATGCTATCATGGAGCGGCATCAACATGCCGTGGTAAAAAATTTGTCCCATTTGGGGCAGGTTTGGGTATATGCTTCTCACAGACCAAAGCTTCTCACAACAAGCATGATGGTTTCGATAGGGAACTTCCCACCTTTCGGGACGAAACGAAATCCGTTGCCTCTTATTGCTTTACATTTTTTTCTCATGTCAACATAGAACAAAAGGAGTGTTGTGTCAAATTTTGTGATTTTTCGGGGTACGTTTGGACTTTTTTATGCATAACTTAGTTTCCAATGCATTTATGTGCATAATTCAAATTGGTTGAAAAATCAAATATGTTTCCTTGGGTGCATGCTTTGGTCACATATAAGAAATGGGAATGAATTTCAAGCACCAGGGCACCGTTGATTGCTAGAAAAACATTGAGATGCCTGGTTTTTAAATTCTAGTAAATCCTGAACTCGTGTGAAATTCATGAAACTTGGCATGCTATCATGGAGCGGCATCAACATGTCGTTGTAAAAATTTTATCCCATTTGGGGTAGGTTTGGGTATATGCTTCGCACAGACCAGAGCTTCTCACAACAAGCATGATGGTTTCGATAGGGAACGTCCCACCTTTGGGAACAAAAAGATATCCATTGCCTCTTATTGCTTTCAAAAATTTTCTCATGTCAACATAGAACAGCAGGAGTGTTGTGTCAATTTTTGTGATTTTTCGTGGTTCGTTTGGACAGTTTCATGCATTAACTGAGTTTTTAATGCATTTATGTGCATAATTCAAATTTGAACTACATGGACATGCTCTAGTGCACCAAAGTTGGTTGAAAAATCACAGGTGTGTCCTTGAGTGCATGCTTAGGTGCCATGCAAGAGAAGGGAATGAGTTTCAAACACCAGGGCACTGTTGATGGCCGGCAAAACGTTGAGATACCTGGTTTTTAAATTCTAGTAAATACAAAACTCTTCTGAAATTTATGAAACTTGGCATGCTATCATGGAGCGGCATCAACATGCCGTGGTGAAAATTTTGTCCCATTTGGGGCAGGTTTGGGTAAAATCTTCTGACAAACCAGAGCTTCTCACAACAAGCGTGATGGTTTCGGTAGGGAACGTGCCACCTTTGGGGACGGAACAATATCCGTTGCCTCTTATTGCTTTCAAAAAATTTATAGTGTTAACATAGAACAACAGGAGTGTTGTGTTCAATCTTGGAAATTTTTTGGGGTTCGTTTGGCCTTTTTTATATATTAACTGGTTTTTCTAGGAATTTTATGTGCATAATTCAAATTTGCACTACAAGCACATGCTCTAGTGCACTAAAGTTGGTTGAAAAATCACATGTGTGTTCTTGGATGAATTTTCTATGTCCCATGCAAGAGATTGGAATGAAATTCAAACACCAGGGCACTGTTGATTGTCAGCAAAACATTGAGATGCCTGGTTTTTAAATTCTAGTAAATCCAAAACTTGTCTGAGATTCATGAAACTGGGCATGCTATCATGGAGCGGCATCAACATGTCATGGTCAAAAAATTCCCATTTGGGGCATGTTTGGGTCTAAGCTTCTCACAACAAGCATGATGGTTTCGATAGGGAACATCCCACGTTTGGGGATGAAACAATATCCATTGCCTCTTATTACTTTAAGTGTCAACATAGAACAACAAGAGTGTTGTGTGCTACCTCTTGAGCACTGCGTTGGTTTTCCCTTGAAGAGGAAAGGTTGATGCAGCAAAGTAGCTTAAGTATTTCCCTCAGTTTTTGAGAGCCAAGGTATCAATCCAGTAGGAGGCTACGCGCAAGTACCTCACACCTACACAAAACAAATAAATCATTGCAACCAACGCAATAAGGGGTTGTCAATCCCTACACGGTCACTTACGAGAGTGAGATCTGATAGATATGATAAGATAATATTTTTGGTATTTTTATGATAAAGATGCAAAGTAAAATAAAAGGCATAGGTTTCACTAGTGGCTTCTCTCAAGAGCATAAGTATTTTACGGTGGGTGAACAAATTACTGTTGAGCAATTGACAGAATTGAGCATAGTTATGAGAATATCTAGGTATGATCATGTATATAGGCATCACGTCTGAGACAAGTAGACCGACTCCTGCCTGCATCTACTACTATTACTCCACACATCGACCGCTATCCAGCATGCATCTAGAGTATTAAGTTCATAAGAACAGAGTAACACCTTAAGCAAGATGACATCATGTAGAGGGATAAATTCATGCAATATTATAAAAAAACCATCTTGTTATCCTCGATGGAAACAATACAATACGTGCCTTGCTGCCCCTACTGTCACTGGGAAAGGACACCGCAAGATTGAATCAAAAGCTAAGCACTTCTCCCATTGCAAGAAAGATCAATCTAGTAGGCCAAACCAAACTGATAACTCAAAGAGACTTGCAAAGATAACCAATCATACATAAAAGAATTCAGAGAAGATTCAAATATTGTTCATAGATGAACTTGATCATAAACCCACAATTCATCGGTCTCAACAAACACACCACAAAAGAAGATTACATCGAATAGATCTCCACTAGAGAGGGGGAGAACTTTGTATTGAGATCCAAAAAGAGAGAATAAGCCATCTAGCTAATAACTATGGACCCGAAGGTCTGAGGTAAACTACTCACACATCATCAGAAGGGCTATGGTGTTGATGTAGAAGCCCTCCGTGATCGATGCCCCCTCCGGCGGAGCCCCCCCAAGATGGGATCTCATGGATACAGAAAGTTACGGCAGTGAAATTAGGGTTTTGGCTCCGTATCTGATCGTTTGGGGGTACGTAGGTATATATAGGAGGAAGAAGTACGTCAGTGGAGCAACAGGGGGCCCACGAGGGTGGAGGGCACGCCTGGGGGTAGGCACGCCCCCTACCTCGTGGCCTCCCTGTTGGTTGCTTGACGTAGGTTCCAAGTCTCCTGGATCTTGTTTGTTCCAAAAATCACGTTCCTAAAGGTTTCATTCTGTCTGGACTCCGTTTGATATTCCTTTTCTTCGAAACCCTAAAATAGGCAAAACAACAGCAATTCTGGGCTAGGCCTCCGGTTAATAGGTTAGTCCCAAAAATAAAAAGTGTATAATAAAGCCCAATAATGTCCAAAACATTAGATAATATAGCATGGAGCAATAAAAAATTATAGATACGTTGGAGACGTATCAAGCATCCCCAAGCGTAATTCCTGCTCGTCCTCGAGTGGGTAAATGATAAAAACAGAATTTTTGATGTGGAATGCTACTAGGCATAATTTCAATGTAATTCTTCTTAATTGTGGCATGAATATTCAGATCCAAAAGATTCAAGATAAAAGTTTAATATTGACATAGAAATAATAATACTTCAAGCATACTAACTAAGCAATTATGTCTTCTCAAAATAACATGGCCAAAGAAAGTTCATCCCTACAAAATCATATAGTTTAGTCATGCTCCATTTTCGTCACACAAGAATGCTCTCATCATGCACAACCCCGATGACAAGCCAAGCAATTGTTTCATACTTTAGTAATCTCAAACTTTATAAACCTTTATGAAATACATGAGCGTGAGCCATGGATATAGCACTATGGGTGGAATAGAGTATAATGATGGGGGTTATGTGGAGAAGACAAAAAAGGAGAAAGTCTCACATCAACGACGCTAATCAATGGGCTATGGAGATGCTCATCAATTGATGCTAATGCAAGGAGTAGGGATTTCCATGCAATGGATGCACTAGAGCTATAAATGTATGAAATCTCAACAAAAGAAACTAGTGAGTGTGCAGCCAACTTGCTTGCTCACGAAGACCTAGGGCACTTGAGGAGGCCCATTGTTGGAATATACAAGCCAAGTTCTATAATGAAAAATTCCCACTAGTATATGAAAGTGACAAAACAAGAGACTCTCTATCATGAAGATCATGGTGCTACTTTGAAGCACAAGTGTGGAAAAAAAGACTGTAGCATTGTCCCTTTTCATTTCTTTTTTTGGGCCTTCCTTTTTTTGGCCTTTCTCTTGGGACAATGCTCTATTAAATTATGATCATCACACTTCTATTTATTTACAACTCAATGATTACAACTCGATACTAGAACAAGGTATGACTCTATATGAATGCCTCCGGTGGTGTACCGGGATATGCAATGAATCAAGTGTGACACGTATGAAAAATTATGAACGGTGGCTTTGCCACAAATACGATGTCAACTACATGATCATGCAAAGCAATATGACAATGATGAACGTGTCATGATAAACGGGATGGTGGAAAGTTGCATGGCAGTATATCTCGGAATGGCTATGGAAATGCCATAATAGGTAGGTATGGTGGCTGTTTTGAGGAAGATATAAGGAGTTTTATGTGTGAAAGAGCGTATCATATCACGGGGTTTGGATGCACCGGAGATGTTTGCACCAACTCTCAATGTGAGAAAGGGCAATGCAAGGTACCGAAGAGGCTAGCAATGATGGAAGGGTGAGAGTGCGTATGATCCATGGACTCAACATTAGTCATAAAGAACTCACATACTTATTGCAAAAATCTACAAGTCATCAAAAACCAAGCACTGCGCACATGCTCCTAGGTGGATAGATTGGTAGGAAAAGACCATCGCTCGTCCCCGACCGCCACTCATAAGGAGGACAATCAAAGAACACCTCATGTTTCAAATTTGTTACATAACATTTACCATACGTGCATGCTATGGGACTTGAAAACTTCAACACAAGTATTTCTAAATTTCACAACTACTCAACTAACACAACTTTAATATCACTACCTCCATATCTCAAAACAATCATCAAGCATCAAACTTCTCTTAGTATTCAAAACACTCATAAGAAAGTTTTTACTAATCTTGAATACCTAGCATATTAGGGTTATTTAAGAAAATTACCATGCTATTTAAGACTCGCAAAATAATATAAGTGAAGCATGAGAGATCAATAGTTTCTATAAAATAAATCCACCACCGTGCTCTAAAAGATATAAGTGAAGTACTAGAGCAAAACTATATAACTCAAAAGATATAAGTGAAGCACATAGAGTATTCTAGTAATTTCCGAATCATGTGTGTTTCTATCAAAAGGTGTGTACAGAAAATATGATTGTGGTAAACTAAGAAGCAAAGACTCAAATCATACAAGACGCTCCAAGCAAACCACATATCATCTGGTGAATAAAAATATAGCTCCAAGTAAAGTTACCAATGGAAGTAGACGAAAGAGGGGATGCCTTCCAGGGCATCCCCAAGCTTTGGCTTTTAGGTGTCCTTAGATTATCTTGGGGGTGCCATGGGCATCCCCAATCTTAGTCTCTTGCCACTCCTTGTTCCATAATCC
Source organism: Triticum urartu (assembly GCF_003073215.2). NCBI lineage: Eukaryota > Viridiplantae > Streptophyta > Magnoliopsida > Poales > Poaceae > Triticum > Triticum urartu. The sequence continues at coordinate 145,742,873 of NC_053026.1, read as the reverse complement.
ATCAAATCTTTAACCAAAACTTGAAAACTTCACAACACAAAACTTAAAGTAGAAAATCTCGTGAGCTCCGTTAGCGAAAGAAAACAAAAGACCACTTCAAGGTACTGTAATTAACTCATTCTTTATTTATATTGGTGTTAAACCAACTGTATTTCAACTTCTCTATGGTTTATAAACTATTTTACTAGCCATAGATTCATCAAAATAAGCAAACAACACACGAAAAACAGAATCTGTCAAAAACAGAACAGTCTGTAGTAATCTGTAGCTAGCGCAAGATCTGGAACCCCAAAAATTCTAAAATAAATTGCTGGAAGTGAGAAATTTATCTGTTAATCATATGCAAAAATAATAACTAAATATCACTTTCCAAATAACAATGGAAGCAGTTCTCGTGAGCGCTAAAGTTTCTGTTTTTTTACAGCAAGATTAACAAGACTTTCCCATAGTCTTCCCAACGGTTCTACTTGGTAGAAACACTAATTAAACACAAAAAACACAACAAAAACAGAGGCTAGATAAATTATTTATTACTAAAAGGGATAAAAAAGAAAGGAATAAAAATAAAATTAGGTTGCCTCCCAACAAGCGCTATCATTTAACGCCCCTAGCTAGGCATAACAAGCAAGGATAGATCTAGGTATTGCCATCTTTGGTAGGCAATCCATAAGTGGCTCTCATAATAGATTCATAAGGTAATTTAATTTTATTTCCAGTAAAGTGTTCCATGCCTTTCCTTAACGGAAATTGGAATCTAATATTTCCTTCCTCCATATCAATAATTGCACCAATCGTTATAAGGAAAGGTCTACCAAGAATAATAGGACATGAAGGATTGCAATCTATGTCAAGAATGATAAAATCTACGGGCACATAATTCCTATTTGAAACAATAAGAACATCATTAATTCTTCCCATATGTTTCTTAATAGTGGAATCCGCAAGGTGCAAGTTTAGAGAGCAATCATCAAAATCACGGAAACCTAACAAACCACACAAAGTTTTTGGTATCGTGGAAACACTAGCACCCAAATCTCACAAAGCATAGCATTCATGATCTTTAATTTTAATTTTAATAGTAGGTTCCCACTCATCATAAAGTTTTCTAGGGATAGAAACTTCCAACTCAAGTTTTTCTCCATAAGATTGCATCAAAGCATCAATGATGTGTTTGGTAAAAGCTTTATTTTGGCTATAAGAATGAGGAGAATTTAGCACGGATTGCAACAAGGAAATACAATCTATCAAAGAGCAGCTATTATAATTAAATTCCTTGAAATCCAAAATAGTAGGTTCATTAACATCTAGAGTTTTGATCTCTTCAATCCCACTTTTATCAATTTTAGCATCAAGATCTAAAAACTCCGAATTTTTGGAACACCTTCTAGGTAAAGGTGGATCATATTCAGTCCCATCATTATCAAGATTCATATTGCAAAACAAAGATTTAATAGGGGACACATCAATAACTTTTAGATCTTCATCTTTATTATCATGGAAACTAGAAGAACACGCTCTTATAAAGGAATCTTTCTTAGCACGCATCCTAGCGGTTCTATCTTTGCACTAATCAATGGAAATTCTCATGGCTTTGAGAGACTCATTGATATCATGCTGAGGTGGAATAGATCTAAGTTTCAAAGAATCAACATCAAGAGAAATTCTATCAACGTTCCTAGCCAACACATCAATCTTAAGCAATTTTTCTTCAATCAAAGAATTGAAATTCTTTTGCGAAGTAATAAATTCTTTAATATTAGATTCAAAATCAGAGGGAATCTTATTATAATTTCCATAAGAATTGTTGTAGGAAATACCATAATTATTAGAGGAATTACTAGGATAAGGCCTAGGATTAAAGTTTCCTCTATACGCGTTGTTACCAAAATTGTTCCTACCAACAAAATTCACATCCATAGATTCATTATTATTCTCAATCAAAGTAGAAAAAGGCATATCATTAGGATCAGAAGAAACACTTTTATTAGTAAATAATTTCATAATTTCATCATTTTCCACTCAAAACACTAATTTCTTCTATCGCATGCACTTTCTTATTAGTAGATCTTTCGGTGTGCCATTGAGAATAATTAACCATAATATTATCTAGGAGTTTTGTAGCTTATCCTAAAGTGATTTCCATAAAAGTGCCTCCCGCAGCCGAATCTAAAAGATTTCTAGAAGCAAAATTCAATCCGACATAAAAAATTTGTATAATCATCCACAAATTCAAACCATGAGTAGGGAAATTACGTATCATTAATTTCATCCTCTCCCAAGCTTGTGCAACATGTTCATGATCAAGTTGCTTAAAATTCATAATATCATTTCTAAGAGAGATGATCTTAGCGGGAGGAAAATACTTAGAGATAAAAGCATCTTTGCACTTATTCCAAGAATCAATACTATTTTTAGGCAAAGACGAAAACCAAGCTTTAGCATGATCTCTAAGCGAGAAAGGAAATAGCTTCAATTTAACAATATCATTGTACACATCTTTCTTCTTTTTCATATCACACAAATCAATGAAGCTATTTAGATGGGTAGCGGCATGTTCACTAGGAAGGCCAGAAAACGGATCTTTCATGACAAGATTCAGCAGGGCAGCATTAATTTCACAAGATTCAGCATCGTTAAGAGGAGCAATCGGAGTGCTAATAAAATCATAGTTGTTGGTATTGGTAAAGTCACACAATTTAGTGTTATATTGAGCCATCGTGACAAGTAAGCAATCCAACACACAAGCGAATGAGGAACGGGCAAAAAAAGGCAAATAGAGAAAGAGACGGAGGATAGAGAGAGAGGGCGAATAAAACGGCAAGGGTGAAGTGGGGGAGAGGAAAATGAGAGGCAAATGGCAAATAATGTAATGCGGGAGATAAGGGTTTGTGATGGGTACTTGGTATGTTGACTTTTGTGTAGACCTCCCCGGCAACGGCGCCAGAAATCCTTCGTGCTACCTCTTGAGCAATACGTTGGTTTTCCCTTCAAGAGGAAAGGGTGATGCAGCAAAGTAGCGTAAGTATTTCCCTCAGTTTTTGAGAACCAAGGTATCAATCCAGTAGGAGGCTACGCGCGAGTCCCTCTCACCTACACAAAACAAATAAATCCTCGCAACCAACGCGATAAGGGGTTGTCAACTACACGGTCACTTACGAGAGTGAGATCTGATAGATATGATAAGATAATATTTTTGGTATTTTTATGATAAAGATGCAAAGTAAAATAAAAGGCAATGAAAATAACTAAGTGTTGGAAGATTAATATGATGAAGATAGACCTGGGGGCCATAGGTTTCACTAGTGGCTTCTCTCAAGAGCATAAGTATTTTACGGTGGGTGAACAAATTACTGTTGAGCAATTGAAAAAATTGAGCATAGTTATGAGAATATCTAGGTATGATCATGTATATAGGCATCACGTACGAGACAAGTAGACCGACTCCTGCCTGCATCTACTATTACTCCACACATCGACCGCTATCCAACATGCATCTAGATTATTAAGTTCATAAGAACAGAGTAACGCCTTAAGCAAGATGACATGTTGTAGAGGGATAAATCCATGCAATATGATAAAAACTCCATCTTGTTATCCTCGGTGGAAACAATACAATACATGCCTTGCTTCCCCTACTATCACTGCGAAAGGACACCGCAAGATTGAACCCAAAGCAAAGCACTTCTCCCATTGCAAAGAAAGATCAATCTAGTAGGCCAAACCAAACTGATAATTCGAAGAGACTTGCAAAGATAACCAATCATACATAAAAGAATTCAGAGAAGATTCAAATATTGTTCATAGATAAACTTGATCATAAACCCACAATTCATCGGTCTCAACAAACACACCGCAAAAGACGATTACATCGAATAGATCTCCACAAGAGAGGGGGAGAACTTTGTATTGAGATCCAAAAAGAGAGAAGAAGACATCTAGGTAATAACTATGGACCTGAAGGTCTGAGGTAAACTACTCACACTTCATCGGAAGGGCTATGGTGTTGATGTAGAAGCCCTCTGTGATCGATGCCCCCTCCGGTGGAGCTCCGGAACAGGCCCCAAGATGGGATCTTGTGGATACAGAAAGTTACGGTGGTGGAATTAGGGTTTTGGCTCTGTATCTGATCGTTCGGGGGTAAGTAGGTATATATAGGAGGAAAAGTACGTCGGTGGAGCAACAGGGGGCCCACGAGGGTGGAGGGCGCCAGGGGGGGGGGGGGAGGCCTCCCTATTGGTTGCTTGATGTAGGGTCGAAGTCTCCTGGATCTTGTTTGTTCCAAAAATCACGTTCCCGAAGGTTTCATTCCGTTTGGATTCCGTTTGTTATTCCTTTTCTTTGAAACCCTAAAATAGGCAAAAAAATAGCAATTCTGGGCTGGGCCTCCGGTTAATAGGTTAGTCCCAAAAATAATATAAAAGTGTATAATAAAGCCCAATAATGTCCAAAACAGTAGATAATATAGCATGGAGCAATCAAAAATTATAGATACGTTGGAGACATATCATTGTGTCAAATTTTGTGATTTTTCGGGGTTCGTTTGGACATTTTTATGCATTAGCTGAGTTTTCAATGCATTTATGTGCATAATTCAAATTTGAACTAATGCACATGCTCCAGTGCATATAATTTGGTTGAAAAATCAAATATGTGTCCTTGGGTGCATGCTTAGGTCCCATGCAAGAGATGGGAATGAATTTCAACCACTAGGGCAGCGTTGATTGCGTGCAACAAGAGAGTTCTGTCAAATTTTGTAATTTTTTGGGGTTCGTTTGGACATTTTCATGAATTAACTGAGTTTTTAATGCATTTATGTGCATAATTCAAATTTGAACTACATGCACATGCTCCAGTGCATACAAATTGGTTGACAAATCAAATATGTGTCCTTGGTTGCATGCTTAGGTCACATGCAAGAAATGGGAATGAATTTCAAACACCAGGTTAAATTCTAGTAAATCCAAAACTCGTGTGAAATTCATGAAACTTGGCATGCTATCATGGAGCGGCATCAACATGCCGTGGTAAAAAATGTCCCACCTTTGGGAACAAAACGATATCCATTGAATCTTATTGCTTTCAAATTTTTTCTTGTGTCAACATAGAACAACAGGAGTGTTGTGTCAATTTTTGTAATTTTTCGGACTTCGTTTGGACATTTTCATGCATTAACTGAACTTTCAATGCATTTATGTGCATAATTCAAATTTGAACTACATGCACACGCTCTAGTGCAAATAAATTGGTAGAAAAATCAAATCTGTCTCCTTGGGTGCATGCTTAGGTCCCATGCAAGAAATGAGAATGAATTTCAAACACTAGGGCACGTTGATTGCAGGAAAAACGTTGAGATGCATGGTTTTTCAGTTCTAGTAAATCCAAATCTCGTCTGAAATTCATGAAACTTGGCATGCTATCATGGAGCGGCATCAACATGCCGTGGTAAAACATTTGTCCCATTTGGGGTAGGTTTGGGTATATGCTTCTCACAGACCAGAGCTTATCACAACAAGCATGATGGTTTCGATAGGGAACGTCCCACCTTTGGGAACAAAACAATATCCATTGCCTCTTATTGCTTTCAATTTTTTTCTCATGTTAACATAGAACAACAAGAGTGTTGTGTCAATTTTTGTGATTTTTCATGGTTCGTTTGGACATTTTCATGCATTAACTAAGTTTTTAATGCATTTATGTGCATAATTCAAATTTGAACTACATGCACATGCTCCAGTGCAAATAAATTGGTTGAAAAATCAAATCTGCCTCCTTGGGTGCATGCTTAGGTCCCATGCAAGAAATGGGAATGAATTTCACATACCAGGGCACCGTTGATTGCCGGAAAAATGTTGAGATGCCTGGTTTTTGAACTCTAGGAAATCCAAAATTCATTTGAAATTCATGAAACTTGGCATGCTATCATGGAGTGGCATCAACATGTCGTGCTAAAAAATTTATCCCATTTGGGGCATCTTTGTGTCTAAGCTTCTCACAACAAGCATGATGGTTTCGATAGGGAACGTCCCACCATTGGGGATGAAACAATATCCATTGCCTCTTATTGCTTTAAAAAAAATTCTTGTGTCAACATAGAACAACAAGAGTGTTGTGTCAAATTTTGTGATTTTTTGGGGTTCGTTTGGACATTTTTATGCATTAACTCAGTTTTCAGTGCATTTATGTGCATAATTCAAATTTGAACCATATGCACATGCTCCAGTGCATATAATTTGGTTGAAAAATCAAATCTGTGTCCTTGGGTGCATTCTTAGGTCCCATGCAAGAGAATGGAATGAATTTCAAACACCAGGGCACCGTTGATTGCCAGAAAAACGTTGAGATTCCTGGTTTTTAAATTCTAGTAAATCCAAAACTCGTATGAAATTCATGAATCTTGGCATGCTATCATGGAGCGACATCAACATGCCGTGGTAAAAAGTTTGTCCCATTTGGGGTAGGTTTGGATATATGCTTCTGACAGAGCAGAGCTTCTCACAACAAGCATGATGATTTCGATAGGGAATGTCCCGCCTTTGGGGACAAAATGATATGCATTGCCTCTTATTGCTTTCAATATTTTTGTCGTGTGAACATAGAACAACAGGAGTGTTCTGTCAATTTTTGTGATTTTTTGGGGTTCGTTTGGACATTTTTATGGTATAACCGAGTTTTCAATGCATTTATGTGCATAATTCAAATTTGAACTACATGCACATGCTCTAATGCATATAAATTGGTTGAAAAATCAAATCTATGTCCTTGGGTGCATGCTTAGGTCCCATGCAGGAGATGGGAATGAATTTCAAACACCACATCACCATTGATTGCCGGCAAAACATTGGGATGCCTCGTTTTTAAATTCTAGTAAATCCAAAACTCGTCTGAAATTCATGAATCTTGGCATGCTATCATGGAGCGACATCAACATGCCATGGTAAAAAAATTGTATCATTTGGGGCAGTTTTGGGTACATGCTTCTCACAGACCAGAGCTTCTCACAACAAGCATGATGGTTTCGATAGAGAACGTCCCACCTTTGGGGACGAAACAATATCCATTGCCTCCTATTGCTTTAATTTTTTTCTCGTGTCAACATAGAACAACAAGATTGTTGTGTCAAATTTTGTGATTTTTCGGGGTTCGTTTGGACTTTTTTATGCATTAACTTAGTTTTCAATGCATTTATGTGCATAATTCAAATTTGAACTACATGCGCATGCTCCAGTGCATATAAATTGGTTGAAAAAACAAATATGTGTCATTGGGTGCATGCTTAGGTCACATGCAAGAAATGGGAATGAATTTAAAACACCAGGGCACCATTGATTGGTGGCAAAACATTGAGATGCCTGGTTTTTAAATTCTAGTAAATCCAAAACTCGTGTGAAATTCACGAAACTTGGCGTGCTGTCATGGAGCGGCATCAACATACCGTGGTAAAAAATTTGTCCCATTTGGCGTAGGTTTGGGTATATGCTTCTCATAGACCAAAGCTTCTCACAACAAGTATGGTGGTTTCAATAGGGAACGTCCCACCTTTGGGAACAAAACGATATCCATTGCCTCTTATTGCTTTCAAATTTTTTCTCGTGTCAACATAGAACAACAGGAGTGTTGTGTCAATTTTTGTGATTTTCGGACTTCGTTTGGACATTTTCATGCATTAACAGAGTGTTCAATACATTTATGTGCATAATTAAAATTTGAACTACATGCACATGCTCCAGTGCAAATAAATTGGTTGAAAAATCAAATATGTCTCTTTGGGTGCATGCTTAGGTCCCATGCAAGAAATGGGAATGAATTGCAAACACCAGGGCACCGTTGATTGGCGGCAAAATGTTGAGATGCCTGGTTTTTCAATTCTAGTAAATCCAAAACTCGTCTGAAATTCATGAAACTTGGCATGCTATCATGGAGCGGCATCAACATGCCGTGGTAAAAATTTTGTCCCATTTGGGGCAGGTTTGGGTATATGCTTCTCACAGACCAGAGCTTCTCACAACAAGCATGATGGTTTCGATAGGGAACGTCCCACCTTTGGGGACGAAACGATATCCGTTGGCTGTTATTGCTTTCATTTTTTTTCTCGTGTCAACATAGAATAATAGGAGTGTCGTGTCAATTTTTGTGATTTTTGGGGTTTGTTTGGACATTTTTATGCATTAATTGAGTTTTCAATGCATTCATGTGCATAATTCAAATTTGAACTACATGCAGATGCTAAGTGCACCAAGTTGGTTGAAAAATCGCACGTGTGTCCTTGGGTACATGCTTAGGTCCCACGAAAGAGAAGGGAATGAGTTTCAAACACCAGGGCACTGTTGATTGCCGACAAAACATTGAGATACCTGGTTTTTAAATTCTAGTAAATCCAAAACTCTTTTGAAATTTATGAAACTTGGCATGCTATCATGGAGCGGCATCAACATGTCGTGGTGAAAATTTTTCCCATTTGGGGCATGTTTGGGTATAAGCTTCTCACAAACCAGAGCTTCTCACAACAAGCGTGATGGTTTCGGTACGGAACGTGCCACCTTTGGGTTCGGAACAATATCCGTCGCCTCTTATTGCTTTCATTTTTTTCTCGTGTCAACATAGAACAACAGGAGTGTTGTGTCAAAATTTGTAATTTTTTGGGGTTCATTTGGACATTTCTATGCATTAACTGAGTTTTCAATGCATTTATGTGCATAATTCAAATTTGAACTACATGCACATGCTCCAGTGCATATAAATTGGTTGAAAAATCAAATCTATGTCCTTGGGTGCATGCTTAAGTCCCATGCAAGAGATGGGAATGAATTTCAAACACCACGACACCATTGATTGCTGGCAAAACATTGAGATGTCTGGTTTTTAAATTCTAGTAAATCCAAAACTCGTCTAAAAATCATGAAACTTGGCATGCTATCATGGTGCGGCATCAACATGTCGTGGTAAAAAATTTGTCCCTTTTCGGGCAGGTTTGGGTATATGCTTCTCACAGACCCGAGCTTCTCACAACAAGCATGATGGTTTCGATAGGGAATGTAACACCTTTGGGGACGAAACAATATCCATTGCCTCTTATTGCTTTCAATTTTTTTCTCGTGTCAACATAGAACAACAAGAGTGTTGTGTCAAATTTTGTGATTTTTCAGGGTTCGTTTGGACTTTTTATGCATTAACTTAGTTTTCAATGCATTTATGTACATAATTCAAATTTGAACTACATGCACATGCTCCAATGCATATGAATTGGTTGAAAATCAAATATGTGTCCTTGGGTGCATTCTTAGGTCACATGCAAGAAATAGGAATTAATTTCAAACACCAAGGCACCGTTGATTGCAGGCAAAACATTGAGATGCATGGTTTTTAAATTCTACTAAATCCAAAACTCGCGTGAAATTCATGAAACATGGGATGCTATCATGCAGCGGTATCAAGATGTCGTTGTAAATTTTTTTCCCATTTGGGGTAGATTTGGGTATATGCCTCTCACAGACCAGAGCTTCTCACAACAAGCATGGTGGTTTCGATAGGGACCGTCCCACCATTGGGAACAAAATGATATCCATTGCCTCTTATTGCATTCAATTTTTTTCTCGTGTCAACATAGAACAACAGGAGTGTTGTGTCATTTTTTTGATTTTTCGGGCTTTGTTTGGAAATTTTCATGCATTAACCAAGTTTTCAATGCATTTACGTGCATAATTCAAATTTGAACTACATGCACATGCTCCAGTGCAAATAAATTGGTTGAAAAATCAAATATGTCTCCTTGGGAGCATGCTTAGGTCCCATGCAAGAAATGAGAATGAATTTCAGACACCAGGGCACCGTTGATTGCCGGCAAAACATTGAGATGCCTGGTTTTTCAATTCTAGTAAATCCAAAACTCGTTTGATATTCACGAAACTTGGCATGCTATCGTGGAGCGGCATCAACATGCCGTGGTAAAAAGTTTGTCCCATTTGGGGTAGATTTGGCTATATGCCCCTCACAGACCAGAGCTTCTCACAACAAGCATGATGGTTTCGATAGGGACCGCCCCACCTTTGGGAACAAAATGATATGCATTGCCTCTTATTGCATTCAAATTTTTTCTCATGTCAATATAGAACAAGAGGAGTGTTGTGTCAATTTTTTTGATTTTTCGGGCTTCTTTTCGACATTTTCATGCATTAACCGAGTTTTCAATGCATTTACGTGCATAATTCAAATTTGAACTACATGCACATGCTCCAGTGCAAATAAATTGGTTGAAAAATCAAATATGTCTCCTTGGGAGCATGCTTAGGTCCCATGCAAGAAATGAGAATGAATTTCAGACACCAGGGCACCGTTGATTGCCGGCAAAACATTGAGATGCCTGGTTTTTCAATTCTAGTAAATCCAAAACTCGTTTGATATTCACGAAACTTGGCATGCTATCGTGGAGCGGCATCAACATGCCGTGGTAAAAAGTTTGTCCCATTTGGGGTAGATTTGGCTATATGCCCCTCACAGACCAGAGCTTCTCACAACAAGCATGATGGTTTCGATAGGGACCGCCCCACCTTTGGGAACAAAATGATATGCATTGCCTCTTATTGCATTCAAATTTTTTCTCATGTCAATATAGAACAAGAGGAGTGTTGTGTCAATTTTTTTGATTTTTCGGGCTTCTTTTCGACATTTTCATGCATTAACCGAGTTTTCAATGCATTTACGTGCATAATTCAAATTTGAACTACATGCACATGCTCCAGTGCAAATAAATTGGTTGAAAAATCAAATATGTCTCCTTGGGTGCATGCTTAGGTCCCATGCAAGAAATGAGAATGAATTTCAGACACCAGGGCACCGTTGATTGCCGACAAAACGTTGAGATGCCTGGTTTTTTAATTCTAGTAAATCCAAAACTTGTCTGAAATTCATGAAACTTGGCATGCTATCTTGGAGAGGCATCAACATGTCGTGGTAAAAAATGTGTCCCATTTGGGGTAGGTTTGGGTATATGCTTCTCACAACAAGCATGATGGTTTCAATAGGGAACGTCCCACCTTTGGGGATGAAACGATATCCGTTGCCTCTTATTGCTTTCAATTTTTTTCTCGTGTGAACATAGAACAACAGGAGTGTTGTGTCAATTTTTGTAATTTTTCGGGGTTTGTTAGGACATTTTTATGCATTAACTAAGTTTTCAATGCATTTATGTGCATAATTCAAATTTGAACTACATGCGCATGATCCAGTGCATATAAATTGGTTGAAAAATCACATGTGTGTCCTTGGGTGCATGCTTATGTCACGTGCAAGAGATGGGAATGAATTTCAAATACCAGGGCACTGTTGATTACCGGCAAAACGTTGAGATGCCTGGTTTTTAAATTATCATAAATCCAAAACTCGTCTGAAATTCATGAAACTTGGCATGCTATCATGGAGCGGCATCAACATGTCGTGGTAAAAAATTGTCCCATTGGGGGCATGTTTGGGTCTAAGCTTCTCACAACAAACATGATGGTTTCGATAGGGAACGTCCCACCTTTGCTTTAATTTTTTTTCTCGTGTCAACATAGAACAACAAGAGTGTTGTGTCAAATTTTGTGATTTTTCGGGGTTTGTTTGGACATTTTTATGCATTAACTGAGTTTTCAATGCATTTATGTGCATAAATCAAATTTGAACCACATGCACATGCTCCAGTGCATATAAATTGGTTGAAAAATCAAACATGTATCCTTGGGTGCATTCTTAGGTCCCATGCAAGAGATGGGAATGAATTTGAAACACCGGGGCACCGTTGATTGCCAGCAAAACGTTGAGATGCCCGGTTTTTAAATTCTAGTAAATCCAAAACTCGTTTGACCATTTTTATACATTAAGTGGGTTTTCTAGGCATTTTATGTGCATAATTCAAATTTGCACTACAAGCACATGCTCTAGTGCACTAAAGTTGGTTGAAAAATCACATGTGTGTCCTTGTGTGAATTTCTTTGTCCCATGCAAGAGATGGGAATGAAATTCAAACACCATGCCACTATTCATTGCCGGCAAAATGTTGAGATGCCTGGTTTTTAAATTCTAGTAAATCCAAAACTTGTCTGAAATTCATGAAACTTAGGATGCTATCATGGAGCGGCATCAACATGTTGTGGTAAAAACTTTCTCCCATTTGGGGCAGGTTTGGGTCTAAGCTTATCACAAACCAGAGCTTCTCACAACAAGCATGATGGTTTCGATAGGGAACGTCTCACCTTTGGGGATGAAACTATATCCATTGCCTCTTATTGCTTTAAAAAAAATCTCGTGTCAGCATAGAACAATAGGAGTGTTGTATTGTGATTTTTGGGGGTTCATTTGGACATTTTTATGCATTAACTGAGTTTTCAATGCATTTATGTGCATAATTAAAATTTGAACTACATGCACATGCTCCAGTGTATATAAATTGGTTGAAAAATCAAATCAATGTCCTTGTTGCATGCTTATGTCCCATGCAAGAGATGGGAATGAATTTCAAACACCACGGCACCATTGATTACCGACAAAACATTGAGATGCTTGGTTTTTAAATTCTAGTAAATCCAATACTCGTCTGAACTTCATGAAACTTGGCATGCTATCATGGAGCGGCATCAACATGCTGTGGTAAAAAATTTGTCCCATTTGGGGCAGGTTTGGGTATATGCTTCTCACAGACCAGAGCTTCTCACAAAAAGCATGATGGTTTCGATAAGGAATGTCCCACCTTTGGGAACGAAACAATATCCTTTTAAGCACCAGGTCAGCGTTGATTGCCGGCAAAACGTTGAGATACTTTCCTTTTACATTCTAGTAAATCTAAAACTCGTCTGAAATTCATGAAACTTGGCATGCTATCATGGAATGGCACCCGACATGTTGTGGTATTTTTCGTGTCCATTTTGAGAGAAGGCGCACTCGAATAACAACCAACAAAGGCATTTTGAAAAAAATAGCTGCCACTTTAATATCTCAAACGATTGTATAATTCAAATCGTGTGCGTTCTATTAACCATTCACGTGACACCACGTGTCTTTGTTTTAATGGCTATTGTAAGTGCCTCTAGTGCCACCCTTAGTTGGTTTTGGAGTATTGACGATGAACTTGGTTGAGGGAATAATGTGTTTGTGAGAATTGCAGAATAACATAGGTAGTAGGCCCATATTGATTAGGTTTACCTACCAGAGATGACCCCTAAAAATGTGTCAAGACATTGAAGACAATGGTGGTCTGTGAAGAAATTTACAGTGAAGATTATGACATGAGAAGACATCGCATGAAGACTATGGAGTGTGAAGACATAGTTGTTTTGTAGTTTCCTTTTCTTCTTTGTTGAGTCATAGGAACCACCGTACTGTTAAGTGGGGCCCAAGTGAACAAAGTCAGAGTGATTGATGTGATGCTCAACCAAATCCTATGTCTTCGAGCGAAGACAATGAGAGCAAATCTTATCACGATCTGGATGAGTCAGCTTTACTTGTAGCCCAAGTCAAGCTACTGCGTGTGTTTGAAATCTGACCATTGGACACGTATCAGTTCCCTAGTGACCCAGGGTCATTTTGGAAAAATCAGGTCGGGTTGCCTCGTGGCTATAAATAGACCACCCCCTACACCACAAATTGGTGGCTGCTCAGAGTTAGTACACGGCTTTTGTTGTTTGAGAGGAACCCACCTCCGAAGCTTTTGAGAGAGAGAGATCCTTGCAAGGACAAAGCCCTATACACCTAGAGCTAAAGAGTGTTAGGCATCACTGAAGTCTTTCTGTCCGCGTGGTTTGAAGACTTGTTACACTTGAGGACTGTGAATCCTCCAGCCGATTAGGCATCGCGTTCTGAGCATCCAAGAGTCATTGTGGATTGCCGGTGAACGAAGTCTATGAAGGTTTGGAAGTCTACCTTGAAGACTTACCAGAGTGATTGGGCGAGGACTGTGTGTCCTTATCCCAAGGGGAATAAGGTGAAGACGCGGTCTTCTGAGTTAAATCTCGGCCTCCCTAACCAGACGTACAGTTGTCACAGCAACTGGAACTGGTCAACCAAATCCTTGTCTTCACCAAGCGACTGGTTCTATTCTTCACTACCCTTTACTTTACATTTTGTCTTTGTGAAGTTATTGCTTGCCTGTATGGTCTGATTGACTTCACTGGGTGAAGACTGTTTATTGTTTGGCTTCATACTGTCTTCCATCCCGATCCTTACTACCTAGCTGTTGATAGTCTTCGTGCTTTCACTTCATTGCTTACTTGACTATGGCCTGTCTAGTGTAGTCTACCTTCCGCTGCCTACCAATAGATTCATTTGTATCGTTTGTCTTCAAATCCCCCGTGTTTTGAAGACTTTCATAAAAATCGCCTATTCACCCCCTCTAGTCGATAACTAGCACTTTCAATTGGTATCAGAGCAAGGTGCTCCCTTGTTCTGTGTGATTCGGTTTAACCACCTGGAGTTTTAGCTATGTCGACTACAGGGATAATCAAGGTCTCCAGTGCGTGCCCTGTCTTCGATGGCACTGATTACCCTTACTAGAAGAATAAGATGCGTATGCATCTTGTAGCCATTGACGTCGACCTCTGGTATGTCATGAAGAACAACGTTCACAAGGTCGGTGAAGGTGTCACCGTTGCTGATGTCAAGAGGTTCATTCAACTGGACTCAACCGCCAAGAACATCATCTGTGGTCACCTGACCAAAGGACAATACGGCCGTGTGGGTGCACTGGAAACTGCGAAGCTAGTCTGGGAGTGGCTCTCCAAGGTCAAAGAAGGTGTCTCAACTCAGAGAGACTCAAGGATTAGTATTCTTTGCAACCTCTTCAACCACTTCAAGAGAAATGACAATGATAATGTCCACCTCACATTTGATCGCCTCACTGATATCACAAATGAGCTTGGCGCACTCGGCGCCACTGAGATCACCAAGCACGAAATCGTCAAGACACTTCTAAGATCGCTTGACAACTCATTCGACAACCTGGCCCTGATGATTCAAGAACGCCCTGACTTCAAGACTCTTAATCCGTCTGACATACTTGAGAGGCTCAACACACATGAGTTCGAACTATCTGAGAAAAGATATATCTATGGTCCCAACTATGGCCGAACTCGCGCTTTGAAGGCAAAGGTTGTTTCCTCATCTGAAGAAGAATCTGACTGCAGTTCTGAGGATCCTGAAGAAATTGGAAAGGAGCTTGCTATGCTTGTGAAGAAGTTCCAGAGGTTCACCAAGAAGAAAGACTTCAGAAAGTCTTCAAGATCCAACTCAAGAAACGATGAAGCTTCCTCTCATGACTACAAGAAGAGAACATGCCACAAGTGCAAGAAACCTGGTCACTACATCTCTGAGTGTCCAAAGTGGGACAATGAGACCAAGAAGAAGAAGAATGGCAAGGAATATGATTCTGATGACAAGAAGAAGAAGAAATCCTCAAATTCTTCTTCCAAGTCTTCGTCGAAATCTTCATCACACAACAGGAGCTCATCCAACAAGGCTCGTGCGTTTGTTGGCAAGGAGATGGATTCAGAGGAGGAGTCTACATCTGAGGAGGCAGAGGTGGAGTCTGAAGAGAAATCTGAGTCAGGCGTGGCCAGCCTGGCTCTAGCTTCAGCGTATGTCGCCAAGTCCATCTTCCACATTGAAGACAATGGCTTTGTCACCAACACTGATGCTAATGACGAGGATGACTCTGCTCCCACCTACTGCTTCATGGCATGTGGTGCCAAGGTAAACTCATGCGATGCTTACTTTAAATATCAAGTGAAGATGACTCTGAATGTGAATCTAAACCTAGCTAAAAACACTTGCTAAAATTGCAACAGATCAACAAAATGCTATGGAACATATTCAAAAGTTGCTAGACAAAAGCGATGACCTGTTGGACGCGGAAATGACTCGAACTCAGCCTTAATTGAAGACATTAAAAATCTTCACATTAAGTACGAGGAACTTGAAAGTCGTCATGAAACGCTCTCAACTACTCATCAAAAGCTCTCCTATGATTATCTTCAAAGGAAGCAAGAGCTTGAGAGCTTGAGAACTTGAGATCGGCTCATGAAGATCTTCAAAAGGAGAATGAGTCACTCTGCGCTCAACAGATCAGTTCTTCTCAGGAAGACTGTGAGCCACCATGTTTAAAATGTCTTGAGCGTGATAATGCTGCTTCTGTTGCTGGATGTTCTACTGCTGCTACTATTGCTATGTCTTCAACTGCTGATGTGGAAACTCACCCCTCTTCTGAGGATACCACTACTATTGCTGATGAGAATGCTAGGTTGAAGACATTGCTTGAAACAGGGATGTACAAAAGCCTCAAAGGGCATCAGACACTATGCGATGTCCTCAAGAAACAGATTCTAAACCGAAACCCTAGGAAAGAGGGTGTTGGGTTCGAGAGGAAAATGAATGTTGATGGTTCATACTGGAAGCTTGAGCAGTACCCCAAAACCACATGGCTTGCTGCAAAGGAACCTTCAGTGGATCCATCTACCTTATCTGGCTTCACTTGTGTTAACCCTATTATCATTGATGAATCCTTTGATGCAAACTATAAACTGTTTAAGAACCAGAATGGTGAAGTGTATGCCAGGTATATGGGTACTAAATGCAGGAATGGACCGCCCTTGAAGAAGATCTGGGTGCCCAAAAGTTGTCTTGAGAAACTTCCTATGAATGTCATCATGACACCACCAGGGAAGAATACAAACCCAGACCAAAGGCTTCATACAAACAGAGGACTCGCCAGAGTCACCCTAACGCCAATGTTTTGCAGGGAAACCATACTCAGACTTATGAATATGAGCGTGTTTCATCAAACCGCTATGTTCATAAGACCAAGAACTATTCCGCTTATTATTATGAGCTTTATTCACCTCCTGCAAGGCTATTTGCTAGGGATCCAAAGCCAAAGTTCTCAGATGCAGCACTTAGAGTGATTGGGCGAGGACTGTGTGTCCTGATACGTCTCCAACGTATCTATAATTTTTGATTGCTCCATGCTATATTATATACTGTTTTGGACATTATTGGGCTTTATTATCCACTTTTATATTATTTTTCAGACTAACCTATTAACCGGAGGCCCAGCCCAGAATTGCTGTTTTTTGCCTGTTTTAGGGTTTCAAAGAAAAGAAATATCAAATGGAGTCCAAACGGAATGAAACCTTCGGGAACATGATTTTCTCATCGAATACAACTCAGGAGACTTGGACCCTACGTCAAGCCACGTAACAGGAGGCCATGAGGTAGGGGGCGTGCATACCGCCCCCCCCAGGCGTGCCCTCCACCCTCGTGGGCCCCTTGTTGCTCCACCGACGTACTTCTTCCTCCTATATATACCCACGTACCCCCAAACGATCAGATACGTAGCCAAAAACCTAATTCCACCGCCATAAATTTATGTATCCACGAGATCCCATCTTGGGGCCTGTTCCTGAGCTCCGTCGTAGGGGGCATCGATAATGGAGGGCTTCTACATCAACACCATAGCCTCTCCGATGAAGTGTGAGTAGTTTACTTCAGTCCTACGGGTCCATAGTTAGTAGCTAGATGGCTTCTTCTCTCTTTTTGGATCTCACTACAATGTTCTCCCCCTCTATTGTGGAGATCTATTCGATGTAATCTTCCTTTTGTGGTGTGTTTGTTGAGACCGATGAATTGTGGGTTTATGATCAAGTCTATCTATGAATAATATTTGAATCTTCTCTGAATTCTTTTATGTATGATTGGTTATCTTTGCAAGTCTCTTCGAATTATCAGTTTGGTTTGGCCTACTAGATTGATATTTGTTGCAATGGGAGAAGTGCTTAGCTTTGGGTTCAATCTTGCGGTGTCCTTTCCCGGTGACAATAAGGGCAGCAAGGCATGTATTGTATTGTTTCCATCGAGGATAACAAGATGGGGTTTTCTTCATATTGCATGAGTCTATCCCTCTACATCATGTCATCTTGCTTAAGGTGTTACTCTGGTTTTAAGTTAATACTCTAGATGCATGTTGGATAGCGGTCGATGAGTGGAGTAATAGTAGTAGATGCAGGCAGGAGTCGGTCCACTTGTCTCGGACGTGATGCCTATATACATGATCATACCTAGATATTCTCATAACTATGCTCAATTCTGTCAATTTCTCAACAGTAATTTGTTCACCCACCGTAGAATACTTATGCTCTCGAGAGAAGCCACTAGTGAAACCTATGGCCCCCGGGTCTATCTTTATCATATCAATCTCCTACTACTTAGTTATTTACTTTGCTATTTGCTTTGCCTTTATTTTACTTTGCATCTTTATCAGAAAAATACCAAAAATATTATCTTATCAGATCTCACTCTCGTAAGTGGCCCTATAGGGATTGACAACCCCTACTTGCGTTGGTTGAGGGGATTTATTTGTTTTGTGCAGGTGCGAGGGACTCGCGCGTAGCCTCCTAGTGGATTGATACCTTGGTTCTCAAAAACCGAGGGAAATACTTACGCTACTTTGCTGCATCATCCCTTCCTCTTCGGGGAAAATCAACGCAGTGCTAAAAGAGGTAGCAAGAAGGATTTCTGGCGCCGTTGCCGAGGAGGTCTACGCAAAAGTCAACATACCAAGTACCCATCACATACCCTTATCTCCCGCATTACATTATTTGCCATTTGCCTCTCGTTTTCCTCTCCCCCCCACTTCACCCTTGCCGTTTTATTTGCCCCCTCTCTCTCTATCCTCCCTCTATTTGCCTCTTTTTTGCCCGCTTGCTTTTTGTTTGCTTGTGTGTTAGTTTGCTTGCTTGTCACGATGCCTCAAGATAATACTAAATTGCGTGACTTCACCAATACCAACAACGATGATTTTATTAGCACTCCGATTGCTCCTCTTACCAATGCTGAATCTTGTGAAATTAATGCTGCTTTGCTGAATCTTGTTATGAAAGATCCGTTCTTCGGCCTTCCTAGTGAAGATGCCGCTACCCATCTAAATAGCTTCGTTGATTTGTGTGACATGCAAATGAATAAAGATGTGGATAATGATATTGTTAAATTGAAGCTATTTCCTTTTTCTCTTAGAGATCGTGCTAAAGCTTGGTTTTCATCTTTGCCTAAAAATAGTATTGATTCATGGAACAAGTGCAAAGATGCTTTTATCTCTAAGTATTTTCCTCCCGCTAAGATCATCTCTCTTAGAAACGATATTATGAATTTTAAGCAACTTGATCATGAACATGTTGCACAAGCTTGGGAGAGAATGAAATTAATGATACATAATTGCCCTACTCATGGTTTAAATTTGTGGATGATTATACAAAAATTTTATGCCGGATTGAATTTTGCTTCTAGAAATCTTTTAGATTTGGCCGCGGGAGTCACTTTTATGGAAATCACTTTAGGAGAATCTACTAAACTCCTAGATAATATTATGGTTAATTATTCTCAATGGCATACTAAAAGATCTACTAATAAAAAGGTGCATGCGATAGAAGAAATTAATGTTTTGAGTGGAAAGATGGATGAACTTATGAAATTATTTGCTAATAAGAGTATTTCTTCTGATCCTAATGATATGCCCTCGTCTACTTTGATTGAGAATAATAATGAATCTATGGATGTGAATTTTGTTGGTAGGAACAATTTTGGTAATAACGCGTATAGAGGAAATTTCAACCCTAGGCCTTATCCTAGTAATCCCTTTAATAATTATGGTAATTCCTACAACAATTCTTATGGAAATTATAATAAGATGCCCTCTGATTTTGATTCTAATATTAAAGAATTTATTACTTCGCAAAAGAATTTTAATGCTATGATTGAAGAAAAAATTTCTTAAGATTGACGATTTGGCTAAGAACATTGATAGAATTGCTCTTGATGTTGATTCTTTGAAACTTAGATCTATTCCACCTAAGCATGATATCAATGAGTCTCTCAAAGCCATGAGAATTTCCATTGATGAGTGCAAAGAAAGAACCGCTAGGATGCATGCTAAGAAAGATGCCTTTATAAAAGCATGTTCTTCTAGTTCCTATGAAAATAATGATGAAGATCTAAAAGTTCTTGATGTGTCCCCTATTAAATCTTTGTTTTTCAATATGAATCTTGATAATGATGGGACTGAATATGATCCACCTTTACCTATAAGGGTTTCCAAGAATTCTGAATCTTTTGATCTTGATGCTAAATTTGATAAAAGTGGGATTGAAGAAATTAAAACCCTAGATGTTGCTAAACCCACTATTATGGATTTCAAGGAATTTAACTATGAAAATTGCTCTTTCATTGATTCTATTTCCTTTTTGCAATCCGTGCTAAATTCTCCTCACGCTTATAGGCAAAATAAAGTGTTTACTAAACATATCGTTGATGCCTTGATGCAATCTTATGAAGAAAAACTTGAATTGGAAGTTTCTGTCCCTAGGAAACTTTATGATGAGTGGGAACCAACTATTAAAATTAAAATTAAAGATCATGAATTCTATGCTTTATGTGATTTGTGTGCTAGTGTTTCCACGATTCCAAAGACTTTGTGTGATTTGTTAGGTTTTCGTGATTTTGATGATTGCTCTCTAAACTTGCACCTTGCGGATTCCACTATTAGGAAACCTATGGGAAGAATTAATGATGCTCTTATTGTTGCAAATAGGAAATATGTGCCCGTAGATTTTATCGTTCTTGACATAGATTACAATCCTTCATGTCCTATTATTCTTGGTAGGCCTTTCCTTAGAACGATTGGTGCAATTATTGATATGAAGGAAGGAAATATTAGATTCCAATTTCCATTAAGGAAAGGCATGGAACACTTTCCTAGAAAGAAAATTAAATTACCTTATGAATCTATTATGAGAGCCACTTATGGATTGCCTATCAAAGATGGCAATAACTAGATCTATTCTTGCTTGTTTTGCCTAGCTAAGGGCATTAAACGATAGCACTTGTTGGGAGGCAACCCAATTTTATTTGTATTCTTTGCTTTTTGCTCCTGTTTATTAATAAATAAATTATCTATCCTATGTTTTGGTTTTGTTTTTTGTGTTTAATTAGTGTTTGTGCCAAGTAGAACCGTTGGGAAGACTTGGGGAAAGTCTTGTTGAACTTGCTGTAAAAAAAAGAAACTTTTGCTCTCACGAGAACTGCTGTAATTTTATTTGGAAAGTTCTATTTAGTTAATTCTTTTTTCAGATGATTAACAGATATATAACTCACGTCCAGCAATTTATTCTAGAATTTTTGGGGTTCCAGATCTTGCGCTAGCTACAGATTACTACAGACTGTTCTGTTTTTGACAGATTCTGTTTTTCATGTGTTGTTTGCTTATTTTCATGAATCTATGGCTAGTAAAATAGTTTATAAACCATAGAGAAGTTGGAATACAATAGGTATAACACCCATATAAATAAAGAATGAGTTCATTACAGTACCTTGAAGTGGTCTTTTGTTTTCTTTCGCTAACGGAGCTCACGAGATTTTCTACTTTAAGTTTTGTGTTGTGAAGTTTTCAAGTTTTGGGTAAAAATTTGATGGATTATGGAACAAGGAGTGACAAGAGCCTAAGCTTGGGGATGCCCATGGAACCCCCAAGATAATCTAAGGACACCTAAAATCCAAATCTTGGGGATGCCCCGGAAGGCATCCCCTCTTTCGTCTATTTCTATCAGTAACTTTAGTTGGAGCTATATTTTTATTTACCACATGATATGTGTTTTTCTTGGAGCGTCTTGTATGATTTGAGTCTTTGCTTGTTAGTTTACCACAATCATCCTTGCTGTACACACCTTTTGAGATAGCCATATATGATTTGGAATTTGTTAGAATACTCTATGTGCTTCGCTTATATCTTTTGAGTTATATAATTTTGCTCTAGTGCTTCACTCATATCTTTTAGAGAATGGTAGTGGATTTGTTTTATAGAAAATATTGATATCTCATGATTCACTTAGATTATTTTGAGAGTCTTAATAGCATGGTAATTTGCTTAAAATCCTAATATGCTTGGTATGCAAGATTAATAATAAAACTTTCTTATGAGTGTTTTGAATACTATGATAAGTTTGATACTTGATAATTGTTTTGAGATATGGAGATGGTGATATTAAAGTCATGCTAGTTGAGTAGTTGTGAATTTGAGAAATACTTGTGTTGAAGTTTGTGATTCCCGTAGCATGCACGTATGGTGAACCGTTATCTGATGAAGTCGAAGCATGATTTATTTATTGATTGTCTTCCTTATGAGTTGCGGTCGGGGACGAGCGATGGTCTTTTCCTACCAATCTATCCCCCTAGGAGCATGCGCATAATACTTTGCTTTGATAACTTGTCCATTTTTGCAATAAGTATATGAGTTCTTTATGACTAATGTTGAGTCCATGGATTATACGCACTCTCACCCTTCCACCTTTGCTAGCCTCTCTAATACCGCGCACCTTTTCGCCGGTATCATACACCCACCATATACCTTCCTCAAAACAGCCACCATACCTACCTATTATGGCATTTCCATAGCCATTCCGAGATATATTGCCATGCAACTTTCCACCGTTCTGTTTATAACACACTCGATCATTGTCATATTGCTTAGCATGATCATGTAGTTGACATCATATTTGTGGCAAAGCCACCATTCATAATTCTTTCATACATGTCACTCATGCATCATTGCATATCCTGGTACACCGCTGGAGGCATTCACATAGACTCATAGTTTGTTCTAAGTATCGAGTTGTAATTGTTGAGTTGTAAGAAAAATAAAAGTGTGATGATCATCATTATTAGAGCATTGTCCCAGTGAGGAAAGGATGATGGAGACTATGATTCCCCCACAAGCCGGGATGAGACTCCGGACGAAAAATAAATAAAAGAGGCCAAAGAAGCCCAAATAAAAGAAAGATATAAAAGGGGCCATAAAAAAGGATAAAAGGCCCAAATAAAAAAATGAGAGAAAAAGAGAGAAGGGACAATGTTACTATCCTTTTACCACACTTGTGCTTCAAAGTAGCACCATGATCTTCATGACAGAGAGTCTCATGTTATCACTTTCATATACTAGTGGGAATTTTTCATTATAGAACTTGGCTTGTATATTCCAATGATGGGCTTCCTCAAATTGCCCTAGGGCTTCATGAGCAAGCAAGTTGGATGCACACCCACTTAGTTTCTTTTTGAGCATTCATATACTTATAGCTCTAGTGCATCAATTGCACGGTAATCCCTACTCACTCACATTGATATCTATTGATGGGCATCTCCATAGCCTGTTGATACGCCTAGTTGATGTGATACTATCTTCTCCTTTTTGTCTTCTCCACAACCACCACTCTATTCCACCTATAGTGCTATATCCATGGCTCACGCTCATGTATTGCGTGAAGATTGAAAAAGTTTTGAGAATGTCAAAAGTATGAAACAATTGCTTGGCTTGTCATCGAGGTTGTGCATGATTTAAATATTTTGTGTGGTGAAGATAGAGCATAGCCATACTATATGATTTTGTAGGGATAACTTTCTTTAGCCATGTTATTTTGAGAAGACATAATTGCTTTGTTAGTATGCTTGAAGTATTATTATTTTCTATGCTAATATGAACTTTTGTCTTGAATCTTTCGGATCTGAATATTCATACCACAATTAAGAAGGATTACATTAAAATTATGCCAAGTAGCACTCCGCATCAAAAATTCTATTTTTATCATTTACCTACTCGAGGACGAGCAGGAATTAAGCTTGGGGATGCTTGATATGTCTCCAACGTATCTATAATTTTTGATTGCTCCATGCTATATTATCTACTGTTTTGGACATTATTGGGCTTTATTATCCACTTTACATTATTTTTGGGACTAACCTATTAACCGGAGGCCCAGCCCAGAATTGCTGTTTTTTTCCTGTTTTAGGGTTTCGAAGAAAAGGAATATCAAACGGAGTCCAAGCAGAATGAAACCTTCGGAAACATGATTTTCTCATCGAATACAAATTAGGAGACTTGGACCCTACGTCAAGCCACGTAACAGGAGGCCATGAGGTAGGGGGCGTGCATACCGCCCCCCCCAGGCGTGCCCTCCACCCTCGTGGGCCCCTTGTTGCTCCACCGACGTACTTCTTCCTCCTATATATACCCACGTACCCCCAAACGATCAGATACGGAGCCAAAACCCTAATTCCACCGTCGTAAGTTTCTGTATCCACGAGATCCCATCTTGGGGCCTATTCCGGAGCTCCGCCGGAGGGGGCATCAATCACGGAGGGCTTCTACATCAACACCATAGCCTCTTCGATGAAGTGTAAGTAGTTTACTTTAGACCTACGGGTCCATAGTTAGTAGCTAGATGGCTTCTTCTCTCTTTTTGGATCTCAATACAATGTTCTCCCCCTCTCTTGTGGAGATCTATTTGATGCAATCTTCTTTTTGCGGTGTGTTTGTTGAGACTGATGAATTGTGGGTTTATGATCAAGTCTATCTATGAATAATATTTGAATCTTCTCTGAATTCTTTTATGTATGATTGGTTACCTTTGCAAGTCTCTTTGAATTATCAGTTTGGTTTGGCCTACTAGATTGATCTTTCTTGCAATGGGAGAAGTGCTTAGCTTTGGGTTTAATCTTGCGGTGTCCTCTCTCGGTGATAGTAAGGGCAGCAAGGCACATATTGTATTGTTGCCATCGAGGATAACAAGATGGGGTTTTCTTCATATTGCATGAGTCTATCCCTCTACATCATGTCATCTTGCTTAAGGCGTTACTTTGTTTTTAACTTAATACTCTAGATGCTTGCTGGATAGCGGTCGATGAGTGGTGTAATAGTAGTAGATGCAGGCAGGAGTCGGTCTACTTGTCTCGGACGTGATGCCTATATACATGATCATACCTAGATATTCTCATAACTATGCTCAAGTTTGCCAATTGCTCAACAGTAATTTGTTCACCCACCGTAGAATACTTATGCTCTCGAGAGAAGCCACTAGTGAAACCTATGGCCCTCGGGTCTATATTTATCATATCAATCTCCTACTACTTAGTTATTTACTTTGCCTTTATTTTACTTTGCATCTTTATCATAAAAATACCGAAATATTGTCTTATCATATCTATCAGATCTCACTCTCGTAAGTGGCCCTATAGGGATTGACAACCCCTATTTGCATTTGTTGCGAGGATTTATTTGTTTTGTGCAGGTGCGAGGGACTCGCGCGCAGCCTCCTACTGGATTGATACCTTGGTTCTCAAAAACTGAGCGAAATACTTACGCTACTTTGGTGCATCATCCCTTCTTCTTTGGGGAAAACCAACACAGTGCTAAAAGAGGTAGCATGTCCTTAGCTCAAGGTGAATACACGGTCTTTTGAGTTAAAGCTCAGCCTCCCTAACTAGACGTACAGTTGTCACAGCAACTGGAACTGGTCTACCAAATCCTTGTCTTCACCAAGCTACTGGTTCTATTCTTCACTTCCCTTTACTTTACAGTTTGTCTTCGTGAAGTCATTGCTTGCCTGTATGATCTGATTGACTTCACTGGGTGAAGACTGTTTACTGTTTGGCTTCGTACTGTCTTCCATCCTGATCCTTACTACCTAGCTGCTCATAGTCTTCATTCTTTCACTTCATTGCTTACTTGACTATGGCCTGTCTAGTGTAGTCTACCTTCTGCTGCATATCAATAGGTTCATTTCTATCGTTTGTCTTCAAAGCCCCCGTGTTTTGAAGACTTTCATAAAAATCGCCTATTCACCCCCTCTAGTCGATAACTAGCACTTTCAGCTATAGGAGGTTCCGTGCGGACAGCTGCTTGACTTTGACTGAACGGTAGGCGTGCGAGTGGAGTCCGGTGCGCAGGCTGACCGAGAGGCGTGCAAGCGGTCCTCCAATGCGTAGGCTCACCGGGAATCATGCGAGCTGTATGCTGCACAGGCTCACTGGGAAGCGAGCCCTTTGACTTCCATGGCCGCCCGCCTTCCTCTCCATTAATGGCGCGCGAGCCGCTGTTTAATACGGGCGGCCTTATTGTTCGCCTCCCATTCCCCTCCCTCCCGCAGACCTCCACCAACGCCAAATATGGTTTGAACGAACTTGCCTTTTTCTCCCTTAATGTACAGACTTATCAAACGATTTTATTTTGAAAAAACGTTAATGGTTTTTAAATATAAAACACACATTGCAAACATTTTTGTTAGAACACCCGTACGCAAACCGACAGCTTCCCCAAGAAGCCAAAGGAAAATGTGCCGAGCGGGATTTGTGCATCCCTTCAACGCAAACGGTTGTTTTGCATGACCCGTGTGCAACCACGTAGAAACAATTGGGTAAGATTAGCATCTGTCATTTTGGGTATGTTGCCATTTCTCAAACTGGAAAGATTGGCATTTGTTTACCTAGTAACATTGCCATTTGTCAACCTTGTAACACTGCGATTTGTCAAAATATGCAACTAAAAATCACTAGCACTATTGTGATGCCCCCGATTTGTTTTTGATATAAAAAAGAGAGTGCTAAAGTAGTCATTCAGAAGTGAGTGAAGGGGCAAAGCTCATTTCTTTCATTCAGGAATGGACACTGGACCAGAATGAAATGTGGGAATAACGGGATTGGCAGATTTTTTATATTGAAATAAAAAAAACTCAACACGACTAGTGAATTCAAATTAGAGTCTTGAGTCGAAAGCCGTCCATAATTGGACTGAGGACTAGTGCAGCTGGTTCTCGGGCAGTTCAGAATTTAGGTTCGTCACTGGCATTGAAGGTAATAGCCATGTCACTCCATGGATTCTTTGCTGCTACGTGGCAGATTTCGGCGAGGCTGCGGAGTGTTCGCTTGCGCCTATTATTTGATGTGAAATTTTCAAAAACTGTTAATACCGTATTGTTATCCACGGGATGGTGCTCTGTGGCATTTGGGATAAGAAGATCCTCACCACATTTGGCATCCTGCCGGAGTATCCAACATGCTCTAAGGTTGTGCGCTGGTATGGTATCCGCTCTGCTATGAATTTTGCATGGTCCGTTAAGCCATCCCTCCAATACGGTTCCATGCCCTGTAGAGTGTTTTTGTTTCTTTGCAACTAACTCGGGTGTCTTATGATAGTGCACCCTTTTACTTCGGACTGGGTGTATATTCTGAGCTGGATTATCCCAAAATTTCGTCTCGGTTTTCCAGGCGCTTTCCATCACACAGTACTTTCGTACTATGGACGCCAAGTCAGCGAAGCGTGATATGTCACGGCGACTTAAGGCGTTAAGGATTCCCTTGTCCGTGCAATTATTGCAGAAAAATGAGACTGCATCTTCCTCGTGACAGTCCTTAACCTTGTTCATCACAAGGAGGAATCTGGCCCAATAATGATGTACTGTTTCATGGGACTCTTGCCTGATGGGGGAAAGATCGTTTATGTCTGGGTGGGTGGGTGGAATTGAGTCCGAGCCCCTACCCAATCTGAGACCTAGGGGCTGAGGTGTTTCCAATATTGGAATTTCAGGTTCCGGTATGTTGCCCGATAAGTCTGGCCCGCTACCTGACTCTAGGTTCAGGGCTTGGGTGATGTCCTCCTGTAAACGGGTATCCGGCTCGGAGAGCTCAGGAATCCGAACATAGTTAGTCCTCAAGATAGAAGAGGAATCGCCGCATTATTCCTCCACCACCGCAACATGGTGGGTGACCGGTGGAGAGTTAATCTTCCTTTGATCGGGTTTAAGCCCAATCCGATCATAGTCCATAGCGACTCCCAAGGCGGCAATGCGATCCAAGAGCTCGTTTAGGGGAGAGAGCTCCATTGGATCCATCTGCTCGGCGAATTCCGAGCCGACGTGGAGGTTGTTTTCGATGACCCGAGAAGTCATCGTCGGGGCAGCAGCCGAACGGGCGGTCATGATGAAACTGCCTAGCCGGATAGTTTGGCCGACAGCCAGGGCTCCCCCGGTGGTGATGTTGTTCTTAACAACGAGACGAGGCATCCTTCCTTATGGTGATGGCACAGAGGAACTCCCAATGAAAGCACCAATGTCGGTGTCAAAACCGGCGGATCTCGAGCAGGGGGTCCCGAACTGTGCGTCTAAGGTGGATGGTAACAGGAGGCAGGGGACACAATGTTTTACCCAGGTTCGGGCCCTCTTGATGGAGGTAAAACCCTACGTCCTGCTTGATTATTCTTGATAATATGAGTAGTACAAGAGTTGATCTACCACGAGATCGGAGAGGCTAAACCCTAGAAGCTAGCCTACGGTATGATTGTATGTTGTCCTATGGACTAAAACCCTCCGGTTTATATAGACACCGGAGGGGGCTAGGGTTACACAAGGTCGGTTACAAAGGAGGAGATATACATATCCGTATTGCCTAGCTTGCCTTCCACGCCAAGTAGAGTCCCATCCGAACACAGGACCAAGTCTTCAATCTTGTATCTTCATAGTCCAACAGTCCGGCCAAAGGATATAATCCGGCTGTCCAGATACCCCCTAATCCAGAACTCCCTCAATGACTATTATCGCGCACAACTCTTTGTGTTCTACTCGTGCATATAACATCTACGCATAGACTTGGCTCGGATGCCACTGTTGGGGAACGTAGAATTTCAAAAAAAATCCTATGATCACGCAAGATCTATCTAGGAGAAGCATAGCAATGAGCAAGGAGAGTGTGTCCACGTACACTCATAGACCGAAAGCAAAAGCGTTTAGTAACGCGGTTGATGTAGTCGAACATCTTCATGATCCAACCGATCCAAGTACAGCACCTCCGTGTTCAGCACACGTTCAGCACGATGATGTCCCTCGAGCTCTTGATCCAGTTAAGGATGAGGGAGTGTTCTGTCAGCACGACGGCATGCGACAGTGATGATGAAGTTACCGGCGCAAGGCTTCGCCAAAGCACTACGACGATATGAATGAGGTGTTAACTGTGGAGGGGGGCGCTGCACACGGCTAGGAACAATTGATATGTATTATATGGGTGCCCTCACCATGTATATAAAGGAGGGAGAGGGAGAGAGGCAGCCTAGGGCGCACCCAAGCAGGAGGAATCCTACTTGGGCCCCTAGTGCAATTCGCCCCTGGTGTGTTCCCTTACTTGGCCCATTAAGCCCATATCTTTGTCGGGGGTTGCCCGTAACCCCTTCCGGTGACTCGGTATCACCCGGAACACTTCCGGTGTCCAAATAACATCGTCCTATATATGAATATTTACCTCTCGACCATTTCGAGACTTCTCCTCATGTTCGTGATCTCATCCGGGAATCCGAACAAACTTCGGTTCTCAAATCACATAACGGATAATACAAATCGTCATCGAACATTAAGCGTGCGGACCCTACGGGTTCGAGAACTATGTTGACATGACCGAGACACATCTCCGGTCCATAACCAATAGCGGAACCTGGATGCTCATATTTGATCCTACATATTCTACGAAGATCTTTATCGGTCAAACCGCATAAC
Source organism: Triticum urartu (assembly GCF_003073215.2). NCBI lineage: Eukaryota > Viridiplantae > Streptophyta > Magnoliopsida > Poales > Poaceae > Triticum > Triticum urartu. Next base: position 145,713,501 of record NC_053026.1, on the reverse strand, counting down.
AACATACGTTGTTCCCTTTGTCATCGGTATGTTACTTGCCCGAGATTCGATCGTCGGTATCATCATACCTAGTTTAATCTCATTACCGGCAAGTATTTTTTACTCGTTCGTAATGCATCATCCCGTGACTAACTCATTAGTCACATTGCTTGCAAGGCTTATAGTGATGTGCATTACCGAGAGGGCCCAGAGATACCTCTCCGATACAAGGAGTGAGAAATCCTAATCTCGATCTATGCCAACCCAACAAACACCTTCGAAGACATCTATAGAGCATTTTTATAATCACCCAGTTACGTTGTGATGTTTGATAGCACACAAGGTGTTCCTCCGGTATTCGGGAGTTGCATAATCTCATAGTCAAAGGAACATGTATAAGTCATGATAAAACCAATAGCAATAAAACTAAACGATCATTATGCTAAGCTAACAGATGGGTCTTGTCTATCACATCTTTCTCTAATGATGTGATCCCATTCATCAAATGACAACACATGTCTATGGTAAGGAATCATAACCATCTTTGATTAATGAGCTAGTCAAGTAGAGGCATACTAGGGACACTCTGTTTTGTCTATGTATTCACACATGTACTAAGTTTCCGGTTAATACAATTCTAGCATGAATAATAAACATTTATCATGATATAAGTAAATATAAATAACAACTTTATTATTGCCTCTAGGGCATATTTCCTTCATGATCATATTGCCTCCTAGTTGGTGCCTTTATAAGAGAAGATGGAGTCTCAAAAAAAATAAAAATTGCATAAAGTAAAAGAAAGGCGCTTCGCAGAGGGAAGTAGGGATTTGTAGAGGTGCCAGAGCTCAAAGCGAAAAACATAGAGATGAAAACATTTTGGGAGGTGTATCCATCCCACCACCGAAAACGACTTAGAGTTCCCAACACTTTCCATGGATAGATATATCATAGGCGGTTCCTAAACAGAAAATAAAGTTTGCTCCTTTTTCACCATACTTTCACTTTCCATGGCTAACCGTATCCACGGGTGCCCTCCATACCAACAATTTCCAAGGAATTCATTATTTGACAACATAAAGTAAATTCAATTTTTTTCATTTTGGGACTGGGCATCCCTAATACCTTTGCCTTACTCTCATGCAATGACAAGTGAATAAACACTCAACCTGAGAATAACACATCTAGCATGTAAAATATTACCACCCCTCACTGCTCCGCGAGTGAAACAAACACACAAAAGAGAAGTTTATTTTTAAATTAGAGATGGCACATGCAAATTTGCTTAGAACGGAAAAAGAATACCACATATAGGTAGATATAGTGGACTCATGTGGCAAAACTGGGTTAAAGGTTTTTGGATGCACAAGTTGTGATCATACTTAGTGCAAAATGAAGGCTAGCAAAAGATTGGGAAGCGACCAACTAAGAAACATATAATCTCATAAGCAAGCATTAAGCATAAATAACACCGAATAATGCACCACAAGTAGGATGTAATTTCATTGCATGACTATTGACTTTCGTACTTGCATAGGGAATCACAAACCTTAACACCAATATTCTTACTAAAGCATAATTACTCACCAACATAACTCACATATCACATCATCATATCTCAAAACTATTACTAAGAATCAAGTTTATTTTGTCCAATGATCTTCATGAACATTTTTATTATATCCTTCTTGGGTATCTATCACTTTGGGACTAATTTTCATGTATTGCTTTTGACAAGCTCCAACAAATATAAGTGAAGATCATGAGCATAATAAATTTCTTTCTCTCAAAGTAGTTTAAGTGAAGCAAGAGAGAATTTCTTGAAAATTTTACTAACTCTCAAATAAATCTAAGTGAAGCAAGAGAGAATTTCTTCAAAAATACTAAAGCACACCGTGCTCAAAAAGATATACGTGAAGCACTAGAGGAAGTCCATTACTCATAAAAATTTAAGGGAAGCATAGAGAGAAACTCTAACAAGTCAGACATAATTTTGGCTCCCTCAAATAGGTGTGTCTAGCAAGGATTGATGACTTAAAACACAAAATAAAACAAGCAAAGAGTCATATCATACAAGACGCTCTAAGCAAAACGCATATCATGTGACGAATAAAAATATAGTTTCAAGTAAAATACCGATGATCGTTGAAAGAAAGCGGGGATGCCACTCGGGGGCATCCCCAAGCTTAGTTGGTTGCTCATTTTTGGATAATAGCTTTGGATGCCGGGGTATCCTCAAGCTTAGGCTCTTCCATCCTTCCTTCATCCATCGTAAGATAACTCAAAACTTGAAAACTTCAATCACACAAAACTTAACAAAACCTTCATGAGATCCGTGAGTGTATGAATAATAAATCGCTACTATAAGTGTTGTATAAAACCAATTCATATTTTATTTTTGTATTATATATACTGTATTCCCACTTTTCTATGGAAAAATCTCATCAAAGAAAACTATAGAGCCATCAAAATAATCACACAACACAAAGAAAACAGAATCTATCAAAACAGAATAGTCTGTAGCAATCTGACTATTTCGAATACTTCCATAACTCCAAAAATTCTAAAAAATTAGGATGACCTGAGCAATTCGTATATTGATCTACTGCAAGAGGAATGGGTATTTTATCGCTCTCTAGTAAAAATTGAAAATTAATTTCGTGAGCGTAAAAGTTTATGTTTTTTCAGCAGATAGAACAACTATCACCCAAGAAGATCCTAAAGGCTTTACTTGGCACAAACACTAACTAAAACACAAAACACACAATCATAACAGTAACATAATTGTGCTAACACACAAAAATAGGAAGCAAAAAGAAAAAATAAAATTTATTCATTGGGTTGCCTCCCAACAAGCGCTATAGTTTTACGCCCTTAGCTAGGCATAAAGCAAGGATCTAAGTTTTGTCATCCTTGTCCAACTCTTCAATCAAACACTTAGAATCCTTCAAAGAATTAGCATAAAGATTTTCAATAACAACACTTCTGGGAATAAATTCAAAGATTTCATTCCTGCAAAAACGATCTCTTATCACTTGAACAAAATCCGGGTGAACACTAATCATCTTAAGATCTCCATTGCACCCTTGTTCTTAGATCTACCCCTCCTTACGGGAGTTTTCTCGATAGTTTTAGCGAAAGCAAAAGCCGTGCTTAGATTACTAAAGATTTCTTCTGATTTATCAATCTGAGACGGACTTTCTTCTATTCTTTCATGGATTAAGGTACCCTTCTCTTTTAACAACTTAAGAATATCTCCCAGTTTTGACCCTATATTGGTAGAAAAATTATGAATCTTTATATCTATAATTTCCATATGATCTTCAATGAGAATTTTGTTTTCAATAGCATCTAGTCTTTCCATAACATGCTCAAGAGTCAAAGTTGTTTCATTAATCATAAGTGGTGGTGAGCCCACTAAATTTCCTATAGCATTAAAGGCATGAAGAGAAGGACACATCAAGAAATTTCCACTGGTAATCGTATCAAGGACGACTCTATACCAAGTGGTGATGCCAACATAAAAACAATGAAGAAGAACAACAGTGGATTGGTTACGGGTATATCTATTATGACCATTGCAAATACTATACCAATCATCTTTTCAATTTTCTCCTTGTCTTTGCTTGAAGTAAAGAACTTCAAAATCTGGTGACAAAGGAGGAGTAGGGAATAAAACAACAATTTTTTGTGAAGTGGGGGAGAGGAAAACGAGAGGCAAATGGCAAATAATGTAAATTGCAAGGAGATGAGATTTGTGATTAGGAACCTGGTATATATTGAAGATCCTCCCCGGCAACAGCGCCAGAAATTCCTTTAGATGTCGCTTGAAGCTACGTCGGTATTTCCCCAAAGAGGAAAGGATGATGAAGCATAGCGACGGTAGGTATTTCCCTCAGATATGAAACCAAGGTTATCGAACCAGTAGGAGAACCAAGCAACACAATGTAAACAACACCTACACACAGATAACAAATCCTCGCAACCCGACGTGTTAAAGGGGTTGTCAATCCCTTTCGGGGTACGGCGCCTCAAGATAGGCAAACGGACGTGAGATAAATTTGTAGTAGATTGATAATTGAACGCCAAATAAAATAAATAAGGAAAAATTGTAGCAAAGTTTGGGTTTTTGGTTTAATAGATCTGAAAATAGATGCAAGAGAAAAGTAGATCGCAAAGGCAAATATATGAGAAAGTAGACCCTGGGCTGTAGGTTTCACTAGTGGCTCCTCTCGAGAAAAATAGCAAATGGTGGGTAAACAAATTACTCTTGGGCAATTGATAGAACCTCAAATAATTATGACGATATCCAGGCAATGATCATTATGTAGGCATCACGTCCAAGATTAGTAGACTGACTCCAGCCTGCATCTACTACTATTACTCCACACATCGACCGCTATCCGGCATGCATCTAGTTTATTAAGTTAATGGAGAAATGGAGTAATGCAATAAGAACGATGACATGATGTAGACAAGATCTATCTATGTAGAGATAGACCCCATCGTTTTATCCTTAGTAGCAACGATACATATGTGTCATTTCCCTTTCTGTCACTGGGATCAAGCACCGTAAGATCGAACCCACTACAAAGCACCTCTTCCCAATGCAAGATAAATAGTTCAAGTTGGCCAAACAAAACCCAAATATCGGAGAAGAAATACGAGGCTATAAGCAATCATGCATATAAAAGATCAAAGAAACTCAAATAACTTTCATGGATATAAAAAGATAGATCTGATCATAAACTCAAAGTTCATCGATCCCAACAAACACACCACAAAAGAGTTACACATATGGATCTCCAAGAGACCACTGTATTGAGAATCAAGAGAGATAGATGAAGCCATCTAGCTACTAACTACGGATCCAAAGGTCTACAAAGAACTCACGCATCATCGAAGAGGCACCAATGGAGGTGGTGAACGCCATCCCAGATGGTGTCTAGAGTGGATCTGGTGGTTCTTTACTCTCCGGCGGCTGGATGAACATTTCATCGACTCCCCTAGGGTTCTGGGATTTTTGGGGTATTTATAGAGCAAAGAGGTGGTCCGGGGGGCACTCGAGGTGGGCACAACCCACCAGGGTGCGCCTGAGCTTCCTGGCACGCCCTGGTGGGCTGTGGCCCCCTCGAGGCACCCCCCTGGTGCAGCCAAGGCCCGCTGTGTTCCTTTTGGCCCATAAAAAATCTCCGTAAAGTTTTGTGGCATTTGAACTCCGTCTGATATTAATTTTCTGTGATCTAAAAACACAGAAAAATAGGAACTGGCACTTGGCACTATGTAAATAGGTTAGTACCAAAAAATGATATGAAATGATTATAACACATCCAAGATTGATAATATAACAGCATGGAACAATCAAAAATTATAGATACGTTGGAGACTTATCAAAGAGTATGTTGGTGCATGATATGGTTTACCTGTTGCATGTAGTATCATCATGTTCATATGCTCATGCCATGCTAATGTTGTTTTAGCTGTATCATGTTTAGTTTGTGTATGCCATGTATCATGTTCAGGATTGCTTTAACCTGCTAATGCCATGTTGTTGCCTGTCTTGACTGCTTTTGGTTAATTGTGAGCTTGCAAGTACATTCAATGTACTGACCTGGCGCGTCATGCTAGTTTGCAGGTCATGCCTGGATTGCTTGCTTGTTTGGTGTGGTTCTTGTGTTCGCGAGCTAGGATAAATGTTCCAGCCAGAGTCCCTGCGGATTGGAGTTGTGACGCTCAAATAATTAAGCTACAGTAAACCTCTGTTAATGATGCCACGTCACCACAGTTACAGTTGCTAATCTCGCATTAGTTCAAAACCGATTCAAATTCGAATTCAAAATCAAGTCAAACGGTAAAAGTTTTCAAACATTAAAAGTAAAATGTTCGGGTTGTGCCAAATAATGCATAAGTTTTTATGGTGGAGGAACCACAATTTTATAAAATATTTAAATACTCTAAATTGATTTAAACAGTAGCAAAAACAATTATTTAAACCCTTTGAAAATATTAAAACAAATGAAAACTATTTTATTTAAGGTTCCCAATTTAATGTGGTTGTGGTATAATTAGAACTACCAATTTAGGATATATTGCTATAATTAATAAAACTAAATAAACTTAAGAGATAAGTGAAAACATAAAAGAAATAAATAAAAGAGAAGGTAAAAAAGTAAAAGAGAAAACTACTAGCACTTAAGGCCCGCGGCTACAGGAGCCGAGCCAGCCCACCAACGCCCCTCATCCCCTACCTCTTTGTTCACCACACCCCGTGGACACAGAGGGCTCGTCCATGGTCGGGGATCGCCACGCGGCGTGCATCCAGCCCCCGGACATCCTACTTGACTCCCCTCGATGCTCTGCGAACCCTAGCTTGCCATTCCCCCTCCCCTCGCACCGCTTCCTTCTTCCCCACACACATCTGAGCCGCCGCCGCCATGACCCTCCTCGTCCATGCAGTCACCGAACTGCTCTCTGGCTAGAAATGAGTCCAGGAGCTCCTCAGTGGTCGTCTTCGTCGTCTAAGCGCTTTGGTTCGAGCAAGGACGTCGTCATGCCATCGCCATCATCGGATCTCATCGCCACGGGCGCCATCTCGATCTGCTCCACCCCAACCCTCTCCGACCTCGCTGTCCGCTCCTCTGCATCCGCGGTGAGCTCCCGATGCTCATGTGCCTTTTCCCACTACATCTCTCATTCTGTATCGTCATGGTAGTAGCTGTCGTAGGTGCACCGCCACAGGCCTCGTCGTTCCCGGCGATTCTGGCAACCCCAACGCCTCTCGTGACCTCCCAAATCCGCGCGCGCCTGCTACTCGAGCGATACCGCTCTGTTGCGTGGCGACTGCTCTAGTGCTCATGTTGCTTTGCCTCTGCCGTTACTTCTACTTGCTGATGCCGCTGCATCCTGCTACGGTGCACTGCTACTACCGCCCACTACCCCGGCCGCGTCACACCGCACCTCGCCCCACTCCCGCCGCTGCCTTCCCAACGCCCGCTCCTGGACGAGCGCGTTGTTGGCGCGTCATGGCGCGCCAGGGCCACGTCGTGATCGTGCCCGGCCATGCCGGAGCCGCACCAGGGATGCGCCTTCCGCCGTGGCCGCGGCTCCCCCTCCCGCGCCCCACACGCCCGCCTATGCCTGCGCGCCTCCTCATTTCTCCCTTGCCACGCCGCCCGTGCCCTGCTCCTCTGCTGCCCGCGCCATCGCCATGCCTCGTGCTGTAGCCGCTCATCGCTCGCTCACCCGTGGTCTACTCCCCCACCGTCGGGACCGCCTTCGCTGACACCTACAGGACCGCGTGCTCGCGCACCACTGCTAGCAACGTCGCGGCCGCCCCATGCTCATGCGCCGCGCGTGGCCTTGCCGGGGCCGCGCCTGCCGCCGGACGCTGGAGCCCCTCTTCTGCATCGGGAGCTCGCCTGTGATGCCCGGATAATGAAGCTACAGTAACCCTCTACTAATGATGCCATGTCATCACTCTTAGTATTACTAATCCTAAGTGGCTTTCAAACACCGTTCTAATTTCAAATCCAAACTAAAGTCCAAGATTCAAATTTCTCAAACATGAAAACAAAAATGTTCAAAGTGTGGCAAATAATCCCTTGATATTTGTCATGTTGGAACCAACCTCTTTTGAATTCCCAAAATGCCTCTGGGAATTAATTCTTGGTCCAGCAACATTTAAATTTGACCTATTCAATTTCTAAAAATGTTTGAACAATTCCATTGTCTCTAAAACTTCTATGCAACACCACAAAGTTGTTCTTGAATTATGTGCTACTTTTCAAGTTTAAATAAATTCATTTACTATATCATTTGAAATAGAAGCATTGAAGAAATAATTAAATTAATTAAAGAAAAGAAAAGGAGGAGGACCTAAGCTACTGGGCTTGTTAGCCCACCTAACTACAGCCTAGCCCACCAGCGCCCCTGTCTCCTTCCTCTGTTCATCAGAGGCATCATGGACGCAGGTGCCGCGTCCATGACTTGGATTGGCACGCGCCGGCCATCGGGACCTCCTCGACGAGTATAAGGTCTACCCCGCGACCTCCCTTGACCATATACCCAACCCTAGCTCGCCAGATCCTTCCCCCTCGCGCCGCCATCATCCTCCCCACGCCCGTCCGAGCCATCGTCGCCATGGCCCTCCTCGACCATGCGGCCACCGTGCTCCTCCCCGACTAGAATGTGTCCATGAGCTCCACCAGGTTCCTCTGCTTCGACTCCTACCACGAGCCAGAGGCCTGCACCACTACGTCGAGCGGATCGAGCTCCCTCCTCTTCAGTCACTGGTGCTTCCCCAACGGTTGTGTGCCCTGTGCTGCTCCCGGACCTCACCAAGCTCTCATGCGACTCCCCCAGTGAGCTCCCCTGTCTTTCGCCTGCTAGAAACCCTTGATTCGTCGCTGTTTAGACGTCCCCGCGAGCTCAGCCGCCATGGCCAAAGCCCGCGCCGCCCACGCATGCACTTGCCGTGCCCGCGGCCCTGCCTGCTGATGTCTGCCACAGCTCGTCACCGGTGCCCGCGCCTCCCCGCTCGCGCCAGTCCTGGTCCTGCGCCTGCCCGCATGCTTCGCTCCGCCTCACTGGCCTCGTCACCTCCCCGTGCGCTGCTTTTGCGACTGCTGCTCACCACCGCCACCGCCTACCGTGCCGACCACCGCCCCGCCTCCCCGCGACGCTCAGGCCGCGCTGCGTCACAACCGCCCACGCCCGTGGCCCGCCAACCCCACGTGCGTGCCCACCTACCGCCACTGGCACCCCGCGCTTGCCTCGCGCTCGCCTCGGTGCGCCGACCGCCCCCGCCGCTGCTACCCTGCTGCTCCCGGCCGCCGCGCACAGCCCCGCCTCCGCCCAGCCACCCTCTGACGCCGTTGTCGCCGCTCCCCTGCATCCCAGCCTCCTGCCGCTGGCCGCAGCCCACTCCACCTCGTGCTTGCTGGTGGCCTCGCCGGAGGCGGCGCCCTGCCGCGGCGCCCGACCCCGTGGTGCCGTGCGTGCCCGGTTCTGGCCTCCACGGGCACCCGCCTGATAGCCAATGTGCTATGGCCTATGGGCCACAGACACGTGGGGCCCAGCCCTGGTTTTTTAAAAAGAGATAAAAAGAATTAATTAATTAATTAACTTAATTAATCTCGCTTAATTAGTCTAATAAACTAATTTAGATAATTCAACCTTGTTAGTTTAGTTAGGTCAATGACAGGTGGGTCCCTAGCGTCAGTTTGACTAGTCAACTGGCTGGTTGACTGCTGACGTCAGGGTGATGTCATGTTGATGCAGTTTTATCTTTTTAATTACATGATTTTAGAATATTGTTAAAACTTTAGAAATTCATAGAAAATTAACCGTAACTCTGATGAAAAAGTTTTATATATGAAAGTTGCTCAGAACGACGAGACGAATCCGAATACGCAATCCGTTCATCTGTCACATGCCCCAAGCATGCTGAACATGGAACATTCCCCCTCCGGTCCTTTGTCTGACACAGGTCCGGAACCAGGAAAACATTCCCGGTTGACTTCCCCTTTCAGCGGTATCATGTAGCACCACGTTAGAACACGTCTAGCTCTACCTGTTGTCCTATTATGCACTTGCTTGTTATGTATTTACTGTTTCTCCCCCTCTTCTTTTTGCTAGACCCCGTGACAATGCTGATGCCCCTGTGACCGATGACCCCTCCTTCTCGTCTGAGCGACCAGGCAAGCAAACCCTCCTTGAGCATTCCGATATCGCCCATTTCTTTCCCTCTCATGCTTGCATTAGAACTGCTACTGCTTTCTGTATGATCCTACTCTGATGCATAGCCTGTTTTGTTACCCGCTTTCATACCTTACATGCTTATCCTAAACTGCTTAGTATAGGTTGGTTAGTGATCCATCTGTGACCCCCACCTTGTCCCAGTTGCCTCGCTTTATGTTTGATGACTCGATCAACGTGATCGACGTCCAGGCCCCAACACCGCACATCACCCCCCCTTAGTTGCACGACTCTGTAGAGTAACCATCGAGTGCCGAGGGTGGAACCTCTTACATCACTCCTAATGAGACCTCTGTAGAGTAGCTATTCGGTCGTGGTCATCGAGGGTGATTTCCTCCTTAACCACTTCTGATATGGCTCTGTCGTGCAACCCCTCAAGTGTGAACCTCGAGGGTGGATCCTCTTACGTTCACCTTGATGATTACATCGAGTGGAATTCACCGGGGGTGATTGCTCGGGTTTTTTCCCCTTGGTGTTAGACACACAGTTACTATGGTTTCTATGACTTGGCACTGAGCCATGTTACTAAAGGCGGGTCGGCCCTGAGGGGTACCCGCGCGATCTTAATAGCGAGTGATGTGGAGACAGGTTGACCTGGAAGGTGCCCGCGAGATACTTACGAGGCGTGGCCGGGCATTCTTAGCCCTTGCCGCAAGTACTCGAGACGGGGCGACGGGGTCACATCGATCGTGAGTCTCTGCTCGTTACCGCGCGTTCCTAATCCACTATGATTTGGATATTTGATCCAAGGGGCCTCTGGCCTGATAGCACTAACTATCACGTGGGCATAGTATGGGCGTTCTGCGTCGTATACATCAGCCGAAGCTTAATAGACGTCAGCGACTGAGTGGCGCGCGCCGGGTTGGACTGGTAAGCACCTACCTTGTTGAAGGAGGTAGTTAGGTCTGCTCACCGGCCGCGTACGCAACGTGCAAGAGTTCCCGGGGAGATGGCCCATGACCCTTGGGGGCATAGGTTTAGTCCGGCGTGCTGGCCTCTCTATAAAGCCTAGGTCGGGTTGCGGCGTATTGTTTGGCCGAGGCCGGGCATGACCCAGGAAAGTGTGTCCGGCCGGAGTTAATCGAGCATGGTGGGTAAGTTGGTGCACCCCTGCAGGGAAGAAAACATCTATCGATAGCCTATCCTACGGTAACGGACACTTGGAGTTGTATCCCGATCGATACAACTAGAACTGGATACTTGTGATGAGAACTGGATGGTGATGAGAATTGGATTGTGATGATAACTGGATAGTATGGCTCTGGGATTGCTTTCTCGCAGGGAGTCGAGAAAGGATCTCTGGCCGAGGTTGATAACACTACTACTACTTTACTTTATGCTACTCTACTCCCTCCTATTACTGCAAGATGGTGGTTTCCAGAAGATGCTAGTCTTCGATAGGACTAGGCCTTCTCTCTATTCTGGCATTTCTGCAGCCCAGTCCACATATACAACCCATTCCTTTGATACAGATGCATACTTAGTTTAGATCTGATGTAAGTCTTGCGAGTACTTTGGATGAGTACTCACGGTTGCTTTGCTACTTCTTTTTCCCCATACCCGATTGTTGCGACCAGATGACGGATCCCAGGAGCCAGACAACGCCACTGATGACTACTGCTACCCTGAGGGTGCCTACTACTATGTGACGACCGCTGACGACTTGGAGTAGTTAGGAGGCTCCCAGCCAGGAGGCCTTGCCTTTTCAATCGATGTTGCTTTTGTGATAGCCTTCTTAAGGCAGACTTGTTTAACTTATGTCTGTACTCAGATATTGTTGCTTCCGCTGACTCTTGTGTTTTCGAGCTTATGTATTCGAGCCCTCGAGGCCCCTGTGTAACACCCCGGACGTAACTTTCCCAATTTGTACTCCAACTCTTGCCGTTTCCGGCGTTAAGTTATATTTATTTCTCGGGTTCGGGTCTTTGTCTCCGTGTGTTGTTTTTCTTTTTCGTGCATCTCTTATCATGTCATCTCGTGCATTGCATTTGCATACATGTTCATCTCATGCATTCGAGCATTTTCCCCGTTGTCCGTTTGCATTCCGGCGCTTCGTTCTCCTCCGGTGGCCATTTCTAGCTTTCTTTCGTGTGTGGGGATTAAACATTTCCAGATTGGACCGAGATTTGCCAAGCGGCCTTGGTTTACTACCGGTAGACCGCCTGTCAAGTTTCGTATCATTTGGACTTCGTTTGATACTCCAACGGTTAACCGAGGGACCGAAAAGGCCTCATGTGTGTTGCATCCCAACACCCCTCAAATTTGGCCCAAAACCCACCAAACTCTGCTCCATGTCCTAGAGCGTTCGATCACGATCGTGTGGCCGAAAACCGCACCTCATTTGGACTCTCCTAGCTCCACTTATGCCTATAAATACCCCCCTCCCGTTTTCGGATCGTCTTCCTCCTCCGAAACCCTAGTTTTCCCAGATCCGCCGCTCCACCCGCCGACGGACACGTCCGAATTGGGCCGGACGTGTCCGCCCCGCCGCCTCCAGCCATCCAGCGCCCGCCACGTGGCAGGCCAGCCACCGCCGCCGCCGCGGCCCGCCAGGCCCAAGGCCGGCCCCCGCCTGGGCCGCGCCCCGCGCCTTCTCCTCCCTCCACGCCGGCGCCCGAGCCGCCTAGAGCCGCCCCGCGCTGTCTCCGGCGAGTGGTCCGCCAGGCTGTCGCCCAGCCCCGCCGCCCGGAGGTCGCCGCCTCGCCGCCCGACGCCGGTGGTGGTGCCCCTCGTCGCCAAGGCCACCACCGCGGCGCCCCTCCACTCCGGCCGCCACTCCGGTCGCCTCCTCCCTCGTCACCGGCGAGCTCCGGCCGGCGATCCTCGTTTTTCGCGCGGGTGCTACAGTACTGCTACAGTAAACCCTAGATCTGAGGGTTGACTTTTTCCCTCTCCCTCCAGATTTTTATGCTATGTTTGACTGCTCGTATCTCCGCAACCGTAGCTCCGTTTTGGGCATATGATATATCAAAATCTTCGCCTCGACATGTACATCATTTCATTCCATTGCATCATTTGCATTTGAGGTCATCTTGTTGCCCAAAATGCTGTTAGAAGAAGGCTTCGTGAGTTAAATTGCAGATCCGTTAGTTCATCATGCACTTTTGTCATTTTTGCCATGTTTAATCCGTGCATGATATGCCTGTGCCCCTTTGGGATGAATTGTTAAGAATTTTGTCTTCTTTCCAGAGGTGCCACCCATGCATTTTTAGGATGTGTGTGTTGTCTGGGATATTTTAGTTCATGATGCTATATGTCCAGCTTGCTAGTGATCCGTGCCTCTTTTGAGGATGATCAGTAAGGGAGTTTTGATATTTATGTTATGCTCTATCCATCCATGTCTTTGTTTGCATATGTGGAGTGCTCTAGGTTGACTCAATCGAGCTCAACTTTTGCTTCGTTGTTAATCTGGGCAGATCGTCAACTTGTTTGCGATTTTGCCGATGCTACCGTTAGTGTTCCATGCATGCTATGCCTTTGTTCTTGCCATGTGTAGCTAGAATATTGTGCCTTCTTGCTGGTTATATGCTTGACTTGCCATGACTTGCACCGTAGTGAGTGCATCGAGCTCGTTTACATGCCTTCGTGAGTTAAATTTCTGCATGTCTCAGTTTTCACTAAGTCTGAAAACTGATTGTGTTCGAGCTATGTTCGTGAGCTCGGTAGAGTATTTTGTGAACCCTTTTGGCCCTAGGTCACTTTGGGTGTTTTGTTAAGCTTGTTGAGTAGCTCCATGCCATGTTCTTACTTGTCATGTTAATGTTTTTTATCATGTTGTTTTCCCGCTCCGAAGAGGGCTTCGTGATCTGAAATTTCAGGCTAGTGTCAATTTCACCAAGTCTGGAATCTGTTTTGCATATTCATTTTTGCCATGCTTGTTTGAACCTCTTAATGGAAGAATTTGCCTATGGCTCAGTGCTAGTGTTTTGTTAACCATCTTGTGTACATCACTGCCGTGTATTTTTTTTCATGTTTGGTGGCTGTAGCATGTTCATTTCGTTGCATTTAGATGCCTACTTGCTGTAAATCGCAGACCAGTGTCATATCTTAAAACGCTTGCCATTTCCAAACCGTAACTCCGATTCCAATGATCTTTATATCGTTTTCAAGCGATTTCATCCCCTCTATCCAGTGGAACCCTTGGAATTCCAAGTTGAGGCCAGATTCATGCATTTCCTGTCATATCTTGCATTTTGCATCCCGCATCGCATCCCGCATAGCATATCATCATTTCATCATATCGCTTGGTCTTGCACGTGGTTGATTGTATCCTTGTTGCTTGTTTGTCTTGTTGGGTAGAGCCGGGAGACGAGTTCGCTACCGAGGAGCCCGTTGAGTTTGCTTGTGAGGATCCAGTCAACTCTGACAACTGTGCAGGCAAGATGATCATACCCTCGAAATCACTACTATCTTTGCTATGCTAGTTTGCTCTCTCTTGCTATGCCAATGCTACGATGACTACCATTTGCTTGTCAGCCTCCCAATTGCCATGCTGAACCTCTAACCCACCTTGTCCTAGCAAACCGTTGATTGGCTATGTTACCGCTTGGCTCAGCCCCTCTTATAGCGTTGCTAGTTGCAGGTGAAGTTTGGAGGCCGTTCCTTGTTGGAACATTTATTTACTGTTGGGATATCATTATATTGCCATGTTATCTTAATGCATCTATATACTTGGTAAAGGGTGGAAGGCTCGGCCTCTCTCCTAGTGTTTTGTTCCACTCTTGCCGCCCTAGTTTCCGTCATATCGGTGTTATGTTCCCGGATTTGCGTTCCTTACGCGGTTGGGTTATCATGGGAACCCCTTGATAGTTCTCCTTGATTAAAGCTTTTCTAGCAATGCCCAACATTGGTCTTACCGTTTGCCACCTAGCCTTTTCCTTTCCCTTGGGTTCTGCATACTCAAGGGTCATCTTATTTTAACCCCCCCGGGCCAGTGCTCCTCTGAGTGTTGGTCCAAACTAGAGTCCTGTGCAGCGCCCCCTCGGGGAAACTCGAGGTTTGGTTTTAGTTGTATGGAGCGCTCATCTGAGTGTGCCCTGAGAAAGAGATATGTGCAGCTCCTATCGGGATTTGTCGGCACATTCGGGCGGTGTTGCTGGTCTTGTTTTAACCTGTCGAATTGTCTTGTTGTACCGGGTTACCGAGTCTGATCGGTGTGTCTCGGGTGGAGGTCTATTCCTTCGTTGACCGTGAGAGCTTGTCATGGGCTAAGTTGGGACTCCCCTGCAGGGATTGAACTTTCGAAAGTCGTGCCCGCGGTTATGGGCAGATGGGAATTTGTTAATGTCCGGTTGTAGATAACTTAAACCTTAATTAATTAAAATGAATCAACTGCGTGTGTTGCCGTGATGGCCTCTTCTCGGCGGAATCCGGGAAGTGGACACGGTGTTGGAGTTATGCTTGCGCAGGTTATTCCTCTAGATTCTCGCTCGCGCCTTGCCTCCTCTTCTCGCTCTCTTTTGCGGATAATTTAGCCACCACATATGCTAGTCGCTTGCTGCAGCTCCACATACACTTGCCTTATCCTTCCTATAAGCTTAAATAGTTTTGATCGTGAGGGTGCGAGATTTCTGAGTCCCTGTGGCTCACAGATACTATAATTCCAGATGCAGGTCCAGGTGATTTCGCTCCAGGTGACGAGTACGAGCTCAAGTGGGAGTTCGACGAGGACTCTCAGCGTTATTATGTTTCTTTTCCCGATGATCAGTAGTGGTGCCTAGTTGGGGTTTGATTCAGGGCCTTGTCGCATGTTGGGTTCTTTTCTATTTTGGCGCCGTAGACGGGCCATGAGTGTTTGTTTGATGGATGCTACTTATGTACTCTGATGTGATGTGGCGAGTGTAAGCCAACTATGTTATCTCTCCCTTTTATTATGTATTACATGGGATGTTGTAATGATTGCCTGACTTGCGACATTGCTTTCAATGCGGTTATGCCTCTAAGTCGTGCCTCGACACGTGGGAGCTATAGCCGCATTGAGGGCGTTACACCCTGGCTTGCAATATAAAGCTTGTTTTATTTTAATTTGTGTCTAGAGTTGTGTTGTGATATCTTCCCGTGAGTCCTTGATCTTGATCTTACACATTTTGCGTGTATGATTAGTGTATGATTGAATCGAGGGCGTCACAAGTTGGTATCAGAGCCGACTGCCTGTAGGAATCCCCCTTCCACACTCCTTGACCGAAGTTGAGTCTAGTCGATGAAAATTGTTTTACAAACTTGGATGTGTGGCTTACGGCCCATGTCGCCATTGGGTGGTATTAGGATCTTTTATTCCCCATCTTTAATCTAGGATTCTGATCTCTCCTCTATTCGGGTTAAATGATTTTGCTAACTCTTACTCTAGGATCTCGTAACCACTTCCACCCGGAGAACCCCTTCATTCCAGATGATCGCCTGCTTCACCAGAAGACTTCGTAATACTCTCCGATGTTTCCCCGAAACCCTTGTGCCCTTCGCCGTTGCAATTCCATATCACCGATAAATCCCTCTGGATAACTACATACACCTGTCGTTGATATTGTCATCCCCAGTTGATCTTGTTATTACAAGATGCCTTGTAATACTTTCAAGTATTTCGAGAATCCATTGTGCCTGCCGCGTTGTAGCTCCTTTTCCGCCTGAAAACATGTATGAATAATTCCTCACAATTCTTGAGGATTCGTTCGTCCCCAATTGTTTAGGTATTTCACAAAAGTCTTTGAGATACCATACGATCTTCCGAAAATCCTCAGCAACCTATTGTTGTATAAAATTCTTGTTTTCTTCCATTATGGTTAATTCCATATTTCTAGCACCTTCTTGTTTGATCCAATATGTCGCGAATGCTCGTAATCCTCTAGCATTCATCCTTCCGGCTCAGACGTCACTCCAAACATGAGCTTGTTCTTGTCAAATCAAACCTTGATTGATTGTCGTTCTGTATCGATTCAACTCAATTATCTTTTGATCAGAGCATCTGCTTCAGATCTTCTGATTTGAAAATCGCAATTCCTTTGTATTCAAGCTTTGAAGTTATCCAGTTATATCTATAACCCGATGCCTTTGCATTCTTTCTTCTTCTGGGTGAGTATCGATACTCACATCAGATCTTTTATGGACCGCCATATCCTTAGTTGGATTATTATCCGACAGTGTCCTTCATAATTAATCACCTTGTGAGTTCTTTCTCCGATACATAATGCCTTTGGTAAATTGTATCCTCTCCTTTTGTCAACCATGCTCTATTTTCGAGGTTGTGTTAGTTACTCTTGAAGCTTGTGGTATATGTTTCTAAGATACCCCGATGGGTTGAACCTATGCCTTCCCTAATCCGTGTGAACTCAAAAGAGATGTGAGTCTTACTCTTCTGGTACTTCGCCAGATAAATCTTCTGCACTACAATTTCTTCGAAAATGAGAAGTAAAGTGAAAGGTTATGCATTATAGAAGTGGGATTCGACCCTGAACCTTTGTGTTCATGCCCACGGACACGGTGTGGAACTTATCATGAAAGCTTCTTGCAAGGATATTTAATCATTTGAATAATTCTTCCGGTATCGTAAATTGGATCCGTTGCAGTTATGGTCTCGACCATATTTCCTCCTTGATCTCATTCACCGGGTAAGTTAAAATTACTTATCCTTTGCAAATCATTTCCCCCATCAAACCTCTACTCCGATTTACCTTCTGGCATTACACCTAGTACTTGATACTGGGACGCTTTATACCCCATCACATCATTCCTAGCCTGATCGGCTATCTTTTATCATGACAACTTTTTAACTGTGCTACATGGTCCTTATGCCTGGAGCAACTTCCGACGATGAGCTAAGCTTATGTTGATCTTCCTCATCTTATCATTTCACCTCGAACAACAAGCTTGACTTTGAGCTTGTGTCGAATCCGTGGTTCTCATAGCCTTTCACTTCATACTCCCTTTTCTGCTCGAGGGCATCTTCATAGAGTCTCTCGACAAACTTTGTCTTGATCACCGTCACACTTTGGCTTCTTCAGAGATGTCAATTGATTTCATGACTAGAAATACCATCTTTGCCTCTTGATGATTTGTGTCAGCATCAACAACATTCTTGTGTTCCCCCCAACACAAACTTGATCATATTAATTTTGGGGATACATCCTTTTTGACATGTCGATGGATTGCTACTGAGCCCGTCGGCCACACCCTCATCTTTCCCTGCTAAAATTGTATGAATTATTTTCTAAGTTGTTTCCGATGGATCCTTGGTGTATCCAAAGTCCGACCTTTGCTTGAAACCATGTCAATGCTATCTCGAAGCATGTCTGTGGTAATCCAAACTCTAATAGGAACATTTGAAGCACGATACTAAATTTTCTTTATCAATTATCCAAACACCGTTGTATGGGTAATGTCAGGAATTTTCTTCCCCCTTACCTAAATGGTTCTATACTTCTATCCTGTCATGGATATCATGCTCTGCTTCTCCTTGGGAAGGATATACCCCTGAAATATGTGTTTAAACACAATTTTCCTTTCCATTGTTCTTCTTAACCTGATGATCACATTTTCCTTTCCATTGGTTTGTTTGACCTTTCTGG
Organism: Triticum urartu; assembly: GCF_003073215.2. NCBI lineage: Eukaryota > Viridiplantae > Streptophyta > Magnoliopsida > Poales > Poaceae > Triticum > Triticum urartu. The sequence goes on along the minus strand of NC_053026.1, from coordinate 145,695,208 downwards.
TGATCTATATGATATAAGCAGAAATATTTCCCTGCTTATGTAAACACCTCGGTGTACAAACTGTCAGTAAGACCCTGTTACTATTGTGGACGACTTTCAGGTAGCCATTGATGGACGAGAACTTTGCCTATTGGTCCGCCTCATTCAACGAGTAGGAGAATGGTTCTCTTCGTCCCTCGCCCTTGGTACCGACGATTGTTGCCGACATAACTGGCAGGCTACCCTCTGACATATCTTGCTATCATGACCGTGCAAGATGTCAATGCCCTTCCTACTATTAACCACATGGTGGGCCCATAACCCATAGTTCCATAGGATCGAAACCTGACTCTCCTACACGCCACCTGTTCCCAAAGTTATTCCTCGTGTGTGGCCTCGTATGTAATTCACGGGCCATCGTCCTAGTGACCTATTCTGGTAACAGACGCAATACTCAATCTCGTTGCTCTAGACCCCTTTCGGATGTTGTTTCAGACATCGAACATTGCCTACCTGGTTGAAGCTTCTTATTGCACCTTCTTGCCTTTCTCTCGACGACTTCCTTGAATTTCAACTCGAGAGATGCCTCTATGCCACGTTGAGGTACCTATCTTGTGTTGAGCTCCGTCCTTCCTGAGTCTTTCCCCCTTACTCCACGCCTTAAATCTCAGGACGAGATTTCTTTTAGTGGAGGAGAATTGTGACGCCCGGATAATGAAGCTACAGTAACCCTCTACTAATGATGCCATGTCATCACTCTTACTATTACTAATCCTCAGTGGCTTTCAAACACCGTTCTAATTTCAAATCCAAACTGAAGTCCAAGATTCAAATTTCTCAAACATGAAAACAAAAATGTTCAAAGTGTGGCAAATAATCCCTTGATATTTGTCATGTTGGAACCAACCTCTTTTGAATTCCCAAAATGCCTCTGGGAATTAATTCTTGGTCCAGCAACATTTAAATTTGACCTATTCAATTTCTAAAATTGTTTGAACAATTCCATTGGCTCTAAAACTTCTATGCAACACCACAAAGTTGTTCTTGAATTATGTGCTAGTTTTCAAGTTTAACTAAGTTCATTTACTATATCGTTTAAAATAGAAGCAGTGAAGAAATAATTAAATTAATTAAAGAAAAGAAAAGGAGGAGGACCTAAGCTACTGGGCTTGTTAGCCCACCTAACTACAGCCTAGCCCACCAGCGCCCCTGTCTCCTTCCTCTGTTCATCAGAGGCATCGTGGACGCAGGTGCCGCGTCCATGACTTGGATTAGCACGCGCCGGCCATCGGGACCTCCTCGGCGAGTATAAGGTCTACCCCGCGACCTCCCTTGACCATATACCCAACCCTAGCTCGCCAGATCCTCCCCCCTCGCGCCGCCATCATCCTCCCCACGCCTGTCCGAGCCATCGTCGCCATGGCCCTCCTCGACCACGCGGCCACCGTGCTCCTCCGCGACTAGAATGTGTCCACGAGCTCCACCAGGTTCCTCTGCTTCGACTCCTACCACGAGCTAGAGGCCTGCACCACTACGTCGAGCGGATCGAGCTCCCTCCTCTTCGGTCGCCGGTGCTTCCCCAACGGTTGCGCGCCCTGTGCTGCTCCCGGACCTCACCAAGCTCTCACGCGACCCCCCCCCCCCCAAGTGGGCTCCCCTGCCTTTACCCCTGCTAGCAACCCTTGATTCGTCGCTGTTTAGACGTCCCTGTGAGCTCGGCCGCCATGGCCGAAGCCCGCACCGCCCACGCATGTGCTTGTCGTGCCCGCGGCCCTGCCTGCTGTTGTCTGCCGCAGCTCGTCATCGGTTCCCGCGCCTCCCCGCTCGCGCCAGTCCCGGTCCCGCGCCTGCCCGCATGCTTCGCTCCGCCTCACTGGCCTCGGCACCGCCCCATGCGCTGCTTCTGCGACTGCTGCTCACCACCGCCACCGCCCACCGTGCCGACCACCGCCCCGCCTCCCCGCGACGCTCAGGCCGCGCCGCGTCACAACCGCCCACGCCCGCGGCCTGCCCAGCCCCCCGCGGGCGCCCACCTACCGCCACTGGCACCCCGCGACCGCCTCGCGCTCGCCTCGGTGCGCCGACCGCCCCCGCCGCTGCTACCCTGCTGCTCCCGGCCGCCGCGCGCAGCCCCGCCTCCCCCCGGCCACGCTCCGACGCCGCTGTCGCCGCTCCCCGGCATCCCGGCCTCCTGCCACTGGCCGCGGCCCCCTCCACCTCGTGCTTGCCGGTGGCCTCGCCGGAGGCGGCGCCCTGCTGCGGCGCCCGAGCCCGTGGTGCCATGCGTGCCCGGTTCTGGCCTCCAGGGGCACCCACCTGATAGCCAATGCGCGCTATGGCCTATGGGCCACAAACACGTGGGGCCCAGCCCTGGTTTTTTAAAAAAGAGATTAAAAGAATTAATTAATTAATTGATTAACTTAAATAATCTCGCTTAATTAGTCTAATCAACTAATTTAGTTAATTCAACCCTGTTAGTTTAGTTAGGTCAATGACAGGTGGGTCCCTGGCGTCAGTTTGACTAGTCAACTGGCTGGTTGACTGCTGACGTCAGGGTGATGTCATGCTGATGCAGTTTTATCTTTTTAATTACTAATGATTTAAAATATTGTTAAAACTTTAGAAATTCATAGAAAATTAACCGTAACTCCGATGAAAAAGTTTTATGTATGAAAGTTGCTCAGAACGACGAGACGAATCCGAATACGCAGTCCGTTCATCTGTAACGTGCCCCAAGCATGCTGAACATGGAACCTGTCCCCTCCGGTCCTTTGTCTGACACAGGTCCGGAACCGGGAAAACATTCCCGGTTGACTTCCCCTTTCACCGGTATCGTGTAGCACCGCGTTAGAACATGTCTAGCTCTACCTGTTGTCCTGTTATGCACTTGCTTGTTATGTATTTACTATTTCTCCCCCCTCTTCTTTTCGGTAGACCCCGTGACGATGCTGATGCCCCTGTGACCGACGACCCCTCCTTCTCGTCTGAACGACCAGGCAAGCAAACCCTCCTTGAGCATTCCGATATCGCCCATTTCTTTCCCTCTCATGCTTGCATTAGAACTGCTACTGCTTTTTGTATGATCCTACTCTGATGTATAGCATGTTTTGTTACCCGCTTTCATACCTTACATGCTTATCCTAAACTACTTAGTATAGGTTGGTTAGTGATCCATCAGTGACCCCCACCTTGTCCCAGTTGCCTCGCTTTATGTTCGATGACTCGATCAACGTGATCGACATCCAGGCCCCGACACCGCACATCACCCCCTCTTAGTTGCACGACTCTGTAGAGTAACCATCGAGTGCCGAGGGTGGAACCTCTTACATCACTCCTGATGAGACCTCTGTAGAGTAGCTATTCGGCCGTGGTTATCGAGGGTGATTTCCTCCTTAACCACTTCTGATACGGTTCTGTCGTGCAACCCCTCAAGTGTGAACCTCGAGGGTGGATCCTCTTACGTTCACCTTGATGATTACATCGAGTGGAATTCACCGAGGGTGATTCCTCGGGTTTTTTCCCCTTGGTGTTAGACACACAGTTACTATGGTTACTATGACTTTGTACTGAGCCATGTTACTAAAGACGGGTCGGCCCTGAGGGGTACCCGCGCGAGCTTAATAGCGAGTGATGTGGAGACGGTTTGACCTGGAAGGTGCCCGCGAGATACTTACGAGGCGTGGCCAGGCATTCTTAGCCCTTGCCGCAAGTACTCGAGACGGGGCGATGGGGTCACATCGATCGTGAGTCTCTGCTCATTACCGCGCGTTCCTAATCCACTACGATTTGGATATTTGATCCGAGGGGCCTCTGGCCTGATAGCACTAACCATCACGTGGGCATAGTATGGGCATTCTGCATCGTATACATCAGCCGAAGCTTAATAGACGTCAGCGACTGAGCGGCGTTCAGCCGAAGCTTAAACCTGTCCACATCACCGCGATGTGGTTCCTTTGTCGTGCCCTCGAAAGGGACGAAACAAACCCGACAAAAATCATAAAGTGACATCTCCTTATGCTCATCATATAAATGAAACTCCACCGTAGGTGGTGAGCTCCTAGAATGGAAATGAAAGTTTTGCACAAAGATATTGGTGAGTAAGAGAAACTGGTCGCGTTGGTCGTGGAGGAAGGCGGTGAGGCCTGCATTCTCAGCCAATTCATAAAAATCATCAAAAATCCCGGCTGCTCTCAAGAAATCATCAGAAGGCCATTCACACGGCCGAATCTCCGCGGTGCGAGGCAAATTATATTTGGGCTTCTTTGCTTCTTCATTTTGCTTTTTCCTTCGAGCCTCATCTCGATGAGCCCCTCAAAAATCACTTCATTATTCTTGGAAAAATTCTGAAATTTTTAGTAATTTCAAAATAAAAGTGAACCAAACTCAATAAAATTGATAGCAACTACTCCTACAAGTGCCTAGAGCCTATATCATGCATCAAAACTACTTTTGACCATATAAATTTGACAGGCAAGCTCAAGAACATGGTCACCTAGGCAGCACAAATTTGCAATGAATAAAGCACTAGAACAAAAACTAATTGGACCAATGGAGGAGTCACAAACCAAGGAACAATCTCCCCAAGCAGTTTTGTGAGAGGTGCTTTGAGCAAGGAGATCAAAAATCGCAGCAAAATGAGCTAGAACTCGTGCTTGAGCAGGATATTCGTGTTTGTGGGAGGAAGAAGAAGTGTGTGGGTGCAGGAATAAGTGGAGGAGGGCCACCGTGGGCCCACGAGGCAGGGGGCGCGCCCAGGGGGTAGGGCGCGCCCTCCACCCTCGTGGCCAGGTGGATGCCCCCCGTTCTGTGTTCTTAGTGCCAAATATTCTTAAATATTCCAGAAAAAACATATTTAAATTTCAGGGCATTTGGAGAACTTTTATTTTTGAGGTATTTTTATATTGCACGGGTAATTCAGATAACAGACGGAAAATACTTATTTTTATTTTATTTAATATAAATAACAGAAAGAATAAAGTGGGTACAGAAGGTTGTGCCTTCTAGTTTCATCCATCTCATGCTCATCAAAAGGGATCCACTAACAAGGTTGATCAAGTCTTGTTAACGAACTCATTCCGAATAACATGGAACCGGAGAAATTTCGAATAACACTATGTTACCTCAACGGGGATATGCACATCCCCAATAATAAGAATATCATATTTCTTCTTGACAGTAGGAAGAGGAAATTCAAAACCTCCAAATACAATCAATGGAATTTTTCCAATAGAGTTGATACTATGAACTTGAGGTTGTTTCCTCGGAAAGTGTACCGTATGCTCATTACCATTAACATGAAAAGTGACATTGCCTTTCGTGCAATCAATAACAGCCCCTACAGTATTCAAAAAGGTTCTTCCAAGAATAATAGACATACTATCGTCCCGGGAATATCAAGAATAACAAAGTCCGTTAAAATAGTAACGTTTGCAACTACAACAGGCACATCCTCACAAATACCGATAGGTATAGCAGTTGATTTATCAGCCATTTGCAAAGATATTTCAGTAGGTGTCAACTTATTCAAATCAAGTCTACGATATAAAGAGAGAGGCATAACACTAACACCGGCTCCAAGATCACATAAAGCAGTTTTTACATAGTTTCTTTTAATGGAGCATGGTATAGTGGGTACTCCTGGATCTCCAAGTTTCTTTGGTATTCCACCCTTAAAAGTATAATTAGCAAGCATGGTGGAAATTTCAGCTTCCGGTATCTTTCTCTTATTTGTAACAATTTCTTTCATATACTTAGCATAGGGATTCATTTTAAGCATATCAGTTAATCGCATACACAAAAAGATAGGTCTAATCATTTCAGCAAAGCGCTCAAAATCCTCATCATCCTTTTTCTTGGATGGTTTGGGAGGAAAAGACATGGGTTTCTGAACCCATGGTTCTCTTTCTTTACCATGTTTCCTAGCAACAAAGTCTTTCTTATCATAACGTTGATTCTTTGATTGTGGGTTATCAAGATCAACAGCAGGTTCAATTTCTATATCATTATCATTACTAGGTTGAGCATCATCGTGAACATTACCATTAACATTATCACTAGTTTTAGGTTCATTACCAGATTGTGTTTCAGCATCAGAAATAGAAATATCATTTGGATTCTCAGGTGGTTGAGCAATAGGTTCACTAGAAGCATGCAAAGTCCTATCATTTTTCTTTTTCTTCCTTTTAGAAGGACTAGGTGCATGTATATTATTTCTCTGAGAATCTTGCTCAATTCTCTTAGGGTGGCCTTCAGGATACAGAGGTTCCTGAGTCATTCTACCACCTCTAGTCATAACTCTAACAACATTATCATTATTCTTACTATTCAATTCATTGAGTAAATCATTTTGAGATTTAAGTACTTGTTCTACTTGATTGGTAACCATAGAAGCATGTTTACTAATAAGTTTAAGTTCACCTTTGACATTAGCCATAGAATCACCCAAGTGTTCGAGCATATTTGAATTGTATTTCAATCGTCTACCAAAATAAGCATTAAAATCTTCTTGCTTAGCCATAAATTTATCAAACTCATCTAAGCATGGGCTAGCAAACTTAGTAAATGGGATTTCAGCTTTATCATATCTATAGAAAGAATTTACCTTTACTACCTGTGTCGGGTTATCAAGACCATGTGCTTCTTCAGTAGGTAATGGATTAAGATCATATGTTTCTTCAACAGGCGGTAAATTAAGACCGTGTATTTCTTCTATAGGGGGTAAATTCTTAACATCTTCAGCTTTAATACCTTTTTCTTTCATAGATTTCTTTGCCTCTTGATTATCTTCAGGATTGAGAAATAGAACACCTCTCTTCTTCGGAGTTGGTTTAGGAAAAGGCTCAGGAATTGGCTCAGGAAGTGTGCAATTATTTTCATTTGCCAACATATTATTCAATAGAATTTTAGCTTCATCTGGTGTTCTTTCCCTGAAAACAGAACCAACACAACTATCCAGGTAATCTCTGGAAGCATTGGTTAGTCCATTATATAAGATATCAAGTATCTCATTTTTCTTAAGAGGATGATCAGGCAAAGCATTAAGTAACTTGAGAAGCCTCCTCCAAGCTTGTGGGAGACTCACTTCTTCAATTTGCACAAAATTATATATATCCCTTAAGGCAGCTTGTTTCTTATGAGCAGGGAAATATTTAGAAGAGAAGTAATAAATCATATCCTGGGGACTCCACACACAACCAGGATCAAGAGAATTAAACCATATCTTAGCATCACCCTTTAATGAGAACGGAAATATTTTAAGGATATAAAAGTAGCAAGTTCTCTGATCATTAGTGAACAGGGTGGCTATATCATTTAATTTAGTAAGATGTGCCACAATTGTTTCAGATTCATAGCCATGAAAAGGATCAGATTCAACCAAAGTAATTATATCAGGATCAACCGAGAATTCATAATCCTTATCGGTAACATAGATAGGTGAAGTAGCAAAAGCAGGATCAGGTTTCATTCTAGCATTAAGAGATTGCTGCTTCCATTTAGCTAATAACCTCTTGAGTTCATATCTGTCTTTGCAAGCTAAAATAGCTAGAGCAGCTTCTTTTTCAAAAACATAACCCTCGGGAATAACAGGTGATTCATATTCATTAGAGGGAGAGTCTTCATCATCACTTTCATCAATATTATCAGATTCAATATTTTCACTCTCTCTAACCCTAGCAAGTTGTTCATCAAGAAATTCACTAAGTGGCATGGTAGTATCAAGCGTAGAAGTAATTTCATCATAAGTATCATGCATAGCAGAAGTGGCATCATCAATAACATGCGACATATCAGAACGAATAGCAGAAGCAGGTTTAGGTGTCGCAAGCTTACTCAAAACAGAAGGTGAATCAAGTGCAGAGCTAGATGGCAGTTCCTTACCTCCCCTTGTAGTTGAGGGATAAATCTTGGTTTTTGGATCTCTCAAGTTCTTCATAATGATAAGCAGATATAAATCCCAAGTGACTCAAAGAATAGAGATATGCTCACCGGCAACGCCGCCAGAAAATAGTCTTTATAACCCACAAGTATAGGGGATCGCAACAGTTTTCGAGGGTAGAGTATTCAACCCAAATTTATTGATTGGACACAAGGGGAGCCAAAGAATATTCTCAAATATTAGCAGCTGAGTTGTCAATTCAATCACACCTGGAAACTTAATATCTGCAACAAAGTATTTAGTAGCAAAGTAATATGATAGTAGTGGTAACATTAGCAAAAGGTAACAGTAGAAAAAGTAATGTTTTTGGTATTTTGTACTGATGATAGCAATAACAACGGAAAAGTAAATAAGCGAAGAACAATATATGGAAAGATCGTAGGCAATGGATCAGTGATGGAGAATTATGCCAGATGCGGTTCATCATGTAATAGTCATAACCTAGGGTGACACAGAACTAGCTCCAATTCATCAATGTAATGTAGGCATGTATTCCGAATATAGTCATACGTGCTTATGGAAAAGAACTTGCATGACATCTTTTGTCCTACCCTCCCATGGCAGCGGGGTCCTAGCGGAAACTAAGGGATATTAAGGCCTCCTTGTAATAGAGTACTGGACCAAAGCATTAACTATTGGGGAACATAGTAATTTCAAAAATTTCCTACGCACACGCTAGATCATGGTGATGCATAGCAACGAGAGGGGAGAGTGTTGTCTACGTACCCTCGTAGACCATTCGCGGAAGTGTTATATCAACGCTGTTGATGTAGTCGTACGTCTTCACGATCCGACCGATCCAAGTATCGAAAGCACGGCACCTCCGAGTTCTGCACATGTTCGGCTCGGTGACATCCTCGCCTTCTCGATCCAGCAAGTGGGGCGAAGTAGTAGATGAGTTCCGGCAGCACGACGGCGTGGTGACGGTGTTGGTGAAGAACAATCTCCGCAGGGCTTCGCCTAAGCACTATGAAACTAGGACGGAGGATAAACTAGAGGGGACAGGGTTGCCGGCACACAGCTTGGTGTTTCTTGATGTGTCTTGGGTGCTAGCCCTACCCCTCTATTTATATGTTGAGCCTTGGGATCGAAACTTAGAGTAAAAGCCTCCACAAAGTTGGTTTCACCCAAAAGGCAAGAGTCCTTCTCGGACTCCAGGGCCAGACGCCAGGGTTCCCGGCGTCTGGACCCAGACGCCAGGGACGCTGGCATCTGGCCCCTGGACTCCGCAAAAATTCCTTTTGCGCTTTCCAAAAACCTTGTGGGCTTTCCCCTTTGGCCCAAATAAAGTGTTCTCGTACCCAAACATTTCGGGAAACATCCGGAACCCCTTTCGGTGAATTCCGGAACTCTTCCGTTGACCAAACACTATTATCCCATATATCAAACTTTATCTCCGGTCCATTCTGGAGTTCCTCGTCATGTCCGTGATCTCATCCCGGACTCCGAATAACATTCGGTCACCAACATACATAACTCATATAGTACTATATCGTCAACGAACGTTAAGCGTGCGGACCTTACGGGTTCGAGAACTATGTAGACATGACCGAGACATCTCTCTGGTCAATAACCAATAGCGGGACCTGGATGCCCATATTGGCTCCTACATATTCTACAAAGATCTTTATCGGTCACACCGCATAAAAACATACGTCATTCCCTTTGTCATCGGTATGTTACTTGCCCGAGATTCGATCGTCGGTATCTCAATACCTAGTTCAATCTCGTTACTGGTAAGTCTCTTTACTCGTTCCATAATACATCATCCCGCAACTAACTCAATAGTTGCAATGCTTGCAAGGCTTATAGTGATGTGCATTACTGAGTGGGCCCAGAGATACCTCTTCGACAATCGGAGTGACAAATCCTAATCTCGAATTACGCCAACCCAACAAGTACCTTTGGAGACACCTGTAGAGCACTTTTATAATCACCCAGTTACATTGTGACCTTTGGTGACACACAAAGTGTTCCTCCGGTAAACGGGAGTTGCATAATCTCATAGTCATAGGAACATGTATAAGTCATGAAGAAAGCAATAGCAACAAACTAAACGATCAAGTGCTAAGCTAACGGAATGGGTCAAGTCAATCACATCATTCTCCTAATGATGTGATCCCGTTAATCAAATGACAACTCATGTCTATGGTTAGGAAACATAACCATCTTTGATCCAACGAGCTAGTCAAATAGAGGCATACTAGTGACACTCTGTTTTGTCTATGTATTCACACATGTATTATGTTTCGGTTAATACAATTCTAGCATGAATAATAAACATTTATCATGATATAAGGAAATAAATAATAACTTTATTATTGCCTCTAGGGCATATTTCCTTCAGTCTCCCACTTGCACTAGAGTCAGTAATCTAGTTCACATCACCATGTGATTAACACCCATAGTTCACATCGTCATGTGACTAACACCCAAAGGGTTTAGTATAGTCAATAATCTAGTTCACATCGCTATGTGATTAATACCCAAAGAGTACTAAGGTGCGATCATGTTTTGCTTGTGAGGGAAGTTTAGTCAACGGGTCTGCCACATTCAGATCCGTATGTATTTTGCAAATTTCTATGTCAACAATGCTCTACACGGAGCTACTCTAGCTAATTGCTCCCACTTTCAATATGTATCCAGATTGAGACTTAGAGTCATCTGGATCAGTGTCATAACTAGCATCGACGTAACCCTTTACGGCGAAACTTTTGTGACCTCCATAATCAAGAAACATATCCTTATTCCACTAAGGATAATTTTGACCAATGTCTAGTGATCTACTCCTAGATCACTATTGTACTCCCTTGCCAAACTCAGGGAAGGGTATACAATAGGTCTGGTACACAGCATGGCATACTTTATAGAACCTATGGCTGAGGCATAGGGAATGACTTTCATTCTCTGTCTATCTTCTTCCATGGTCGGGTTTTGAATCTTATTCAACTTCACACATTGTAACACAGGCAAGAACTCCTTTTTGACTGTTCCATTTTGAACTACTTCAAAATCTTGTCAAGGCATGTACTCATTGAAAAACTTATCAAGCGTCTTGATCTATCTCTATAGATCTTGATGCTCAATATGTAAGCAGCTTCACCAAGGTCTTTCTTTGAAAAACTCCTTTCAAACATTACTTTATGCTTTGCAGAATAATTCTACATTATCTCCGATCAACAATATGTCATACATATACTTATCAGAAATGCTATAGTGCCCATATGCACATGAGAGAGAAACTCGTGCATATGGGTACAGTTACCTCATCAAGTTCTACTTTCCTCCCACTCACTTCTTTCGAGAGAAACTCCTTCTCTAGAAAGGATCCATTCTTAGCAATGAATATCTTGCCTTTGGATCTATGATAGAAGGTGTACCCAACATTTTCTTTTGGGTATCCTATGAAGACGCACTTCTCCGATTTAGGTTTGAGCTTATCAGGTTGAAACTTTTTCACATAAGCATTGCAACCTCAAACTTTATGAAATGACAGCTTAGGTTTCTTGCCAAACCATAGTTCATACGGTGTCGTCTCAACGGATTTAGATGGTGCCCTATTTAACGTGAATGTAGCTGTCTCTAATGCATAACCCCAAAACGATAGCGGTAAATCAGTAAGAGATGTCATAGATCGCACCATATCTAATAAAGTATGGTTATGACGTTTAGACACACCATTACACTGTGGTGTTCCAGGTGGCGTGAGTAGTGAAACTATTTTACATTGTTTTAACTGATGGCCAAACTCGTAACTCAAATATTTTACTTCTGCGATAATATCGTAGAAACTTTTATTTTTGTTACAATGATTCTCCACTTCACTCTGAAATTCTTTGAACTTTTCAAATGTTTCAGACTTGTGTTTCATCAAGTAGATATACTCATATCTGTTCAAATCATCTGTGAATATTAGAAAATAATGATACGTGCCGCGAGCCTCAATATTCATCGGACCACATACATCAATATGTATGATTTCCAACAAATCTTTTTCTCGCTCCATTGTTCCGGAGAACGGAGTCTTAGTCATCTTGGCCATTAGGCATGGTTCGCAAGCATCAACTGATTCATAATCAAGTGATTCCAAAAGCCCATCAGCATGGATTTTCTTCATGCGCTTTACACCAATATGACCTAAACGGCAGTGCCACAAATAAGTTGCACTATCATTATTAACTTTGCATCTTTTGGCTTCAATATTATGAAAATGTGTATCACCACGATTGAGATCCAACAAACCATTTTCATTCGGTGTATGACCATAGAAGGTTTTATTCATGTAAATAGAACAACAATTATTCTCTAACTTACATGAATAACCGTATTCCAATAAACATGATCCAATCATATTCATGCTCAATGCAAACACTAAATAACATTTATTTTAGGTTTAACACTAATCCCAAAAGTATAGGGAGTGTGCGATGATGATCATATCAATCTTGGAACCATTTCCAATACACATCGTCACTTCACCCTTAACTAGTCTCTGTTCATTCTGCAACTCCCGTTTTGAGTTACTATTCTTAGTAACTGAACTAGTATCAAATACTGAGGTGTTGCTATAAACACTAGTAAAGTACACATCAATAACATGTATATCAAATATACCTATGTTTACTTTGCCGTCCTTCTTATCCGCCAATTACTTGGGGTAGTTCCGCTTCCAGTGACTAGTCCCTTTGTAGTAGAAGCACTCAGTTTCAGGCTTAGGTCCAGACTTGGGTTTTTCACTTGAGCAGCAACTTGCTTGCTGTTCTTCTTGAAGTTCCCCTTTCTTCATTTTGTCTCTTTACTTGAAACTAGTGGTTTTGTTTACCATCAACACTTGATGCTTTTCTTGATTCCTACCTTCGTCGATTGTACTTTGTTCACTTACCATCTACTCTCTTCTACTGTTTCAAGATGGAGGCTGCTAGAAGCATAGTCCTTGATAGGACTAGCTATCCCCCTCTTATTCTGGCATTCTGCAGTTTAGTCCACATATACTACCCCTTTCATTGATACCAATGCATATGTAGTGTAGATCCTTGCTTGCGAGTACTTTGGAAGAGTACTCACGGTTGTTTTGCTATTTGTTTTTCCCCTTTCCCAGTTATTGCGATCATATGATGGAGTCCTGGAGCCAGAGAAACCCGAGGATGATTCTACATGGAGTTCGACTTCGAGGAGTAGTTAGGAGGTCCGAGGCAGGAAGCCTTGCCTTTTCGATTGTTGCTACTTTTGTGCTAGCCTTCTTAAGGCGAACTTGTTTAACTTATGTATGTACTCAGATATCATTGCTTTCGCTGACTTTTGTGTATTCGAGCTTATCTATTCGAGCCCTCGAGGCCCCTGGCTTGTAATATAAAGCTTGTATTATTTTAATTTGTGTCTAGATTTGTGTTGTGATATCTTCCCGTGAGTCCTTGATCTTGATCGTACACATTTTCATGTATGATTAGTGTACGCTCAAATCAGGGGCGTCACACATTGTTATCAGAGCCCACTGCCTGTAGGAATCCCCCTTTCCAACTCCTTGGCCGAAGTCGAGTCTAATCATTGAAAAACTTTTACTAACATGGTTGTGAGGCTTACGGGCCCACGTCACCATTGGGTGGTATTAGGATCTTTTATTCCTTGTCTTTACTCTGGGACTCCGATCTCTCTTCTACTCGGGTTAAACAATTTTTCTAACTCTAACTCTAGGTTATCGTAACTACTTCCTCCCGGAGAGCCCCTCACTCCAAATGATCACTTGGTGCACCTGTTGGGGATATGACTACCAGATATGACCCGCCCAGGAGGGGCCGGGTCAACCACAATGGCGGTTCACCTGTATGAAGCCCAAGAGTATACAAGACGGCGGTTCACAATTAGGCTTATAAGAGGCTGAGGGAGTCCTGGACTAAGGGGTCCTCGGGCATCTGGCCTGTTATCTATTGGGCCGGACTGATGGGCTATGAAGACATGAAGGCCGAAGACTGTACCTGTGTCCGGATTGGACTCTCCATGGCGTGGAAGGCAAGCTTGGCGACCGACTATGAAGATTCCTTCTTATGTAACCGACTCTATGTAACCCTAGATCCCCCCCCCCCGGGTGTCCATATAAACTGGAGGGGTTAGTCCGGAAAGGATACACTCATTACCTTAGTCATACAGGTTAGACTTCTAGGGTTTAGCCAATACGATCTCGTGGTAGATCAACTCTTGTAACACCCATATTCATCAAGATCAATCAAGCAGGACGTAGGGTATTACCTCCATAGAGAGGGACCGAACCCGGGTAAACATCATGTCCCCCGTCTCCTGTTACCATCGATCCTAGACGCACAGTTCGGGACCCCCAACCCGAGATCCGCCAGTTTTGACACCGACATTGGTGCTTTCATTGAGAGTTCCATTGTGCCGTCAAAGAAAGGCTCGATGGCTCGCCTTGTCCTTAAATACAACATCACCTCCGGGGGAGCTCTGGCCCCGGGCCAAACCCTCCGGTTGGGCGGCTTTACTATGATCGCCCGTTCGGCCATTGAGCCGATGATGACCTCTCGGGCCATCGAAAACCACCTTCGCATCAACTCCAATCACTCCAAGAAGATGCATCCGACATAGTTTTTTTCTTTGAACGAACTCCTGGATCACATCGCTGCATTGGGAATAGCCATACACTATGATCGGATCGGGTGTAAAACCGATCAAGGAGAAATCGAGACCCTGCCGATTGATACGTCCATTTTGCATCATGCTTTTATATCAATATTTATTGCATTATGGGCTGTTAATACACATTATGTCACAATAATTATGCCTATTCCCTCTTATTTTACAAGGTTTACATAAAGAGGGAGAATGCCGGCAGCTAGGATTCTGGCTGGAAAAGGAGCAAATATTAGAGACCTATTCTACACAGCTCCAAAAGTCCTGAAACTTCACGAATGACGTTTTCGAAATATATAAAAAACATTGAGCGCAAGAACTTCACCAGGGGGGCCACACCCTGCCCACGAGGGTGGGGGCGTGCCCTACCCACCTGGGCGCGCCCCCTACCTCGTGGGCCCCCTGGTGGCCCTCCGGTGACCATCTTCTGCTATATGGGCTCTTTCCATGGGAAAAAAAATCATAAGCCATCTTCTCGGACGAAATTCCGCCGCCACGAGGCGAAACCTTGGCGGAATCAATCTAGGGTTCTGGCGGGGCTGTTCTGCCGGGGAAACTTCCCTCCCGGAGGGGGAAATCATCGCCATTGTCATCACCAACGATCCTCTCATCGGGAGAGGGAAATCTCAATCAACATCTTCATCAGCACCATCTCATCTCAAAACCCTAGTTCATCTCTTGTATCCAATTCTTGTTTCCAAGTCCGGGATTGGTGCTAGTAGGTTGCTAGTAGTGTTAATTACTCCTTGTAATTGATGCTCGTTGGTTTAATTGGTGGAAGATCCTATGTTCAGATCCTATATGCATATTAATACCCCTCTGATTATGAACATGTTTATGCTTTGTGAGTAGTTACTTTTGTTCCTGAGGACATGGGAGAAGTCTTGCTATTAATAGTCATGTGAATTTGGTATTCGTTTGATATTTTGATGAGATGTATGTTGTCTCTCCTCTAGTGGTGTTATGTGAACATCGACTACATGACACTTCACCATTGTTTGGGCCTAGAGGAAGGCATTGGGAAGTAATAAGTAGATGATGGGTTGCTAGAGTGACAGAAGCTTAAACCCTAGTTTATGCGTTGCTTCATCAGGGGCTGATTTGGATCCATATGTTTCATGCTATGGTTAGGTTTACCTTAATACTTTTGTTGTATTTGCGGATGCTTGCAATAGAGGTTAAGCATAATTGGGATGCTTGTCCAAGTAAGGGCAGCACCCAAGCACCAGTCCACCCACATACCAAATTATCAAAGTACCGAACGCGAATCATATGAGCGTGATGAAAACTAGCTTGACGATATTCCCATGTGACCTCGGGAGCTCTTTACATCATATAAGAGTTTGTCCAGGCTTATCCTTTGCTACAAAAAGGATTGGGCCACTGATAACCCACAAGTATACGGGATCGCAACAGCTTTCGAGGGTAAAGTATTCAACCCAAATTTATTGATTCGACACAAGGGGAGCCAAAGAATATTCTCAAGTATTAGCAGCTGAGTTGTCAATTCAACCACACCTGGAAACTTAGTATCTGCAGCAAAGTGTTTAGTATCAAAGTAATATGATAGTGGTGGTAGCGGCAACAAAAGTAAAGACAGCAAAAGTAATGTTTTTGGTATTTTGTAGTGATTGTAACAGTAGCAACGGGAAAATAAATAAGCGTAAACTAGTATATGGAAAACTCGTAGGCACCGGATCTGTGATGGATAATTATGTCGGATGCGGTTCATCATGTAACAGTCATAACATAGGGTGACACAGAACTAGCTCCAATTCATCAATGTAATGTAGGCATGTATTCTGAATATAGTCATACGTGCTTATGGAAAAGAACTTGCATAACATCTTTTGTCCTACCCTCCCGTGGCAGCGGGGTCCTAGCAGAAACTAAGGGATATTAAGGCCTCCTTTTAATAGAGTACCAGACCAAAGCATTAACACATAGTGAATACATGAACTCCTCAAACTACGGTCATCACCGGTAAGTATCCCGATTATTGTCACTTCGGGGTTAACGGATCATAACACATAATAGGTGACTATAGACTTGCAAGATAGGATCAAGAACTCTCATATATTGCTGAAAACATAATAGGATCAGATCTGAAATCATGGCACTCGGGCCCTAGTGACAAGAATTAAGCATAGCAAAGTCATAGCAACATCAATCTCAGAACATAGTGTATACTAGGGATCAAACCCTAACAAAACTAACTCGATTACCTGATAAATCTCATCCAACCCATCACCGTCCAGCAAGCATACGATGGAATTACTCACGCACGGCGGTGAGCATCATGAAATTGGTGATGGAGGATGGTTGATGATGACGACGTCGACGAATCCCCCTCTCCGGAGCCCCAAACGGACTCCAGATCAGCCCTCCTGAGAGGTTTTAGGGCTTGGCGGCGGCTCCGTATCGTACAACGCGATGATTTCTTCTCTCCTATTTTTTCTCTCCGAAAGCGAATATATAGAGTTGGAGTTGGCGTCAGAGGGTTTCCAGGGGGCCCACGAGGTAGGGGCGCGCCCTAGGGGGGGCCCACCCTCGTGAGAAGGGTGTGGGCCCCCTGGTCTTCATCTTTGGCGAGGATTTTTTATTGTTTTTTATAAGATGTTCCGTGGAGTTTCAGGTCATTCCGAGAATATTTGTTTTCTGCACATAAAACAACACCATGGTAATTCTGCTGAAAATAACGTCAGTCCGGGTTAGTTCCATTCAAACCAGACAAGTTAGAGTCTAAAACAAGGGCAAAAGTGTTTGGAAAAGTAGATACGACGGAGACGTATCAACTCCTCCAAGCTTAAACCCTTGCTTGTCCTCAAGCAGTTCAGTTGACAAACTGAAAGAAAGAAAAACTTTTACAAACTCTGTTTGCTCTTGTTGTTGTAACTATGTCAAGCCAGCATTCAAGTTTTTAGCATAGATCATAACTAACCACATTTTCAATAATTCTCAGGTCTCATAATTACTCATATCAATAGCATAATCAACTAGCAAGTCGTAATAATAAATCTCGGATGACAACACTTTCTCAAAACAATCATAATATGATATAACAAGATGGTATCTCGCTATCCCTTTTTGAGACCGCAAACATAAATGCAGAGCACCTTTAAAGATCAAAGACTGACTAGACATTGTAATTCATGGTAAAAGAGATCCAATCATAGTCATACCCAACATAAATTAATACTGATGAATGCAAATGACAGTTGTGCTCTCCAGCTAGTGCTTTTTAATAAGAGGGTGATGACTCAACATAAAAGTAAATGGATAGGCCCTTTGCAGAGGGAAGCAGGGATTTGTAGAGGTGCCAGAGCTCGGTTTTGCAATAGAGATAAATTGTATTTTGAGCGGTATACTTTCATTGTCAACGTAACGACTAAGAGATGGCGATATCTTCCATGCTACACACATTATAGGCGGTTCCCAAACAGAATGGTAAAGTTTATACTCCCCCTCCACCAACAAACATCAATCCATCGCTTGCTCGAAACAACTAGTGCCTCCAACATACATCAGGTCCCAGTGGGAGTTTTGTTTGCAATTAATTTTGATTTAGTTTGCATAAAGCATGGGACTAGGCATCCCGGTGACCAGCCATTTTCTCGTGAGTGAGGAGCGGAGTCCACTCCTCTTAAGAATAACCCGCCTAACATGGAAGATAAGGACAGCCTTGGTTGATACATGAGCTATTCGAGCATACAAAACAGAATGTTTATTTGAAGGTTTAGAGTTTGGCACATACAAATTTACTTGGAACGGCAGGTAGATACCGCATATAGGAAGGTATAGTGGACTCATCTAGAATAACTTTGGGGTTTAAGGGATTGGATGCACAAGCAGTATTCCCGCTTAGTACAGGTGAAGGCTAGCAAAAGACTGGGAAGCGACCAACTAGAGAGCGACAACAGCCATGTACATGCATTAAAATTAATAAACATTGGATGCAAGCATGAGTAGGATATAATCCAGCATGAACATAAATATCGTGAAGGCTATGTTGATTTGTTTCAACTACATGCGTGAACATGTGCCAAGTCAAATCACTTAAATCATTTAAAGGAGGATACCACCCCATCATACCACATCATAACCATCTCAATAACATGTTGGCACACAAGGTAAATCATTATAACTCATAGCTAATCAAGCATGGCACAAGCAACTACGATCTCTAATTGTCATTGTAAACATGTTTATTCATAATAAGCTGAATCAAGAACCAGGGACTCATCATATTGACAAAAGCAAAAGAGGTCGAGTTCATACCAGCTTTTCTCATCTCATTCAGTCGATGATATATCATAATAATTGCCTTTCACTTGCATGACCGAATGGTGTGAATAATAATAAGAGTGTACGTGCATTGGACTAAGCTGGAATCTGCGAGCATTCAATAAACAGGAGAAGACAAGGCAATATGGGATCTTTGGTTAATTCAACAATAATGCATATAAGAGCCACTTCAACAATTTAATTATGGTCTTCTTCTACTGACCCCCAAAGAAAAGAAAAGAAATAAAACTATTTACACGGGAAAGCTCCCAACAAGCAAAAGAAGAACGGGAAATATTTTTGGGTTTTCTTTTTAATTATTACTACCACAGTAGAAAAATAAACTACTACTAATTTTTTTGTTGGTTTTACTTAAGGTTTAACAAACACACAAGAAGAAAGTAGGAAAAAGAAAATAAACTAGCATGGATATTACAGTGAAAAAGTATGAGCACCGACATCTAGCAATGAGTGTGTGTGAACATAAATGTAATGTCGGTGAGAAATACGTACTCCCCCAAGCTTAGGCTTTTGACCTAAGTTGGTCTATGGCCATGGTTGGCCTGGCCGATATCCATAATAATATTTGTTGGGGTCGTACTGTGATGAGGAAGAATAGTTGGGATCATACTGATGTGCAACGGTTATCACCTGCTGAGCTGCATCATGGAGTCGAGCTGCCTCCGCTCTCCTCTCGTACTCTTCTGCCTTCTCTCTGGTAATAACATATCTTCTTTTTGTCTGTGAATCAAAGAAGGTAGGATCAGGGAGAGTAATACGGAAAACACGTCGTTTATCAAAAATTAAGCGATATAAGAGAGGTGATTCAGGCCTCTCGACAAAACTGGTGCGAAGCCATAGAGTTATAATCTAAATATGCAGGAGGCAACTCCATATCACCCTCACGAATGACTATTTCAAGAAAATGAGCTAAGCGGGTTGCATAAATTCCTCCAAGAAATCTCCATTATGTCTATTATGATGCAACCTACGAGCTACAATGGCTCCCATATGATAAGATTGGTCTCCTAACACAGCACTCCTAAGAATACTAAGATCAGGGACACACATGTGACATGCTTCATCCTTAGCATTTATGCATCTACTGATGAAAAGAGCAAAATAATGTATAGCAGGAAAGTGAATGCTCCCTATAGTAGCCTGCGTTATATCTCTAAATTCCCCCACAGTTATACTAGCAAGAAAGTTTCTAAATTCAGATTTAGGGGGATCCCTAACACTATCCCATGATGGAAGTTTGCAAGCAGAAGTGAAATCCTCTAAGTCCATGGTATAAGATTTGTCATAGAGATCAAACATGACCGAAGGAGAATTACGCGAAGATGAATACTCAAACCTCCTCACAAATGAACTTGTGAGATCATGATACTGGGGGCATTTGTTAACCTCAAAATCCTAAAGACCGGCATTGCGCAAATATGCTTTGAATTCTTCTTTAATTCCCGCACGGTCCATAAAATTTTCCGACGGCCATTCGCAAGGCCGTACTGGAGCGTCTCTTGGTGGATCCTCGTCAGCATCACGCATAGCAATCCTAGGTCCTTGCTTCTTAGAGGAACCACCTTGGAACATCTTCCTAAGCATATTGTTTTTCTCTGAAAAATTCAGAAATTTTTAGTAACTTCAAAATAAAAGTAAACCAAACTCAATAAAACTGATAGCAACTACTCCCACAAGTTCCTAGAGCCTATATCATGCATCAAAACTACTTGGAACCATATAAATTTGACATGCAATCTCAAGAACATGGTCACTATGCAACATAAATTTGTAATGAATAAAGCACTAGAACAAAAACTAATTGGACCAATGGAGGAGTCACATACCAAGGAACAATCTCCCCAAGCAGTTTTGCGAGAGGTGCTTTGAGCAAGGAGATCGAAAATCACAGCAAAAGTGGCTGGAACTCGTGCTTGAGTTGGTTTTTCAGGTTTGTGTGAGACAGAGGATGAAGATGGGTGCTGGGATAAGTGGAGGAGGGCCACCATGGGCCCATGAGGTAGGGGGGCGCTCCCTAAAGGGGGGCGCCCACCACCCTCGTGGCCAGGTGGCAGCTCCTCCCGCGGTAATTTTTGCACAGTAAATCCTCAAATATTCCTGAAAAAATCTTATTAAATTGGCATGTCATTCTGAGGACTTTTATTTTCTTGATATTTTTATATTGCACGGATAAGTCAGGAAACAGACAGAAAAATACTATTTTTACTTTATTTCTACTAAATAACAGAAAGTATAGAGAGGGTACAGAAGTTAGTGCTTCTAGTTTCATCCATCTCATGCTCGTCAAAAAGAATCCACTAACAAGGTTGATCAAGTCTTGTTAACAAACTCATTCCGATAATCATGGAACCGGAGAAATTTCGAATAACACTAAGTTACCTCAACGGGGATATGCACATCAGTTAATCGCATACGCAAAAAGATAGGCCTAATCATTTCAGCAAAGCGCTCAAAATCCTCATCATCCTTTTTCTTGGATGGTTTAGGAGGAAAAGGCATGGGTTTCTGAACCCAAGGTTCCCTTTCTTTACCATGTTTCCTAGCAACAAAGTCTCTTTTATCAAAATGTTGATTCTTAGATTGTGGGTTATCAAGATCAACAGCAGGTTCAATTTCTACATCATTGTTATTACTAGGTTGAGCATCATCATTAATATTTTCATTAGGTTCATGTTCATTACCAGATTGTGTTTCAACATCAGACATAGAGATATCATTTGGATTATCAGGTGGTTCAGCAATAGGTTCACTAGAAGTTTGCACAGTTCTATCATTTTTCTTTTTCTTCTTTTTAGAAGAACTAGGAACATCAATATTATTTCTCTGAGAATCTTGCTCGATTCTCTTAGGGTGGCCTTCAGGATACAAAGGTTCCTGAGTCATTCTACCAGTTCTAGTAGCCACTCTAACAGCATAATCATTTTTCTTTCTATTAATTTCATCAAGCACTTCATTTTGACCCTTAAGTACTTGTTCTACTTGAGTGGTAACCATAGAAGCATGTTTGCTAACAAGTTTAAGTTGACCTTTCATATCAGCCATATAATCACCCAAGTGTCTAATCATATAAGCATTTTCTTTTAATTGTCTACCAAAATAAGCATTGAAGTCGTCTTGCTTAAACAAAAAGTTATCAAGCTCATCCAAGCACTGACTAGCAATTTTAGTGGGAGGGACTTCAGCTTTATCATATCTATAGAGAGAATTTACCTTTACTACCTGTGTCGGGATATCGGGATCAGGAGGTTCTTCAATAAATAAAGAATTGAGATCATATGTTTCTTCAACAGGCGGTATATTAAGACCATGTATTTCTTCAATAGGAGGTAAATTCTTAACGTCTTCAGCTTTAATACCTTTCTCTTTCATAGATTTCTTTGCCTCTTGCATATATTCGGGACTGAGAAATAGAACACCTCTCTTCTTCGAAGTTGGTTTAGGAATAGACTCAGTAATTGGAGCAGGAGCTGGCTCAGGAGGTGCCCAATTATTTTCATTTGTCAACATATTATTCAATAGAATTTCAGCTTCATCCGGTGTTCTTTCCCTGAAAAGAGAACCAGCACAACTGTCTAGGTAATCTCTGGAAGCATCGGTTAGTCCATTATAAAAGATATCAAGTATTCCAGGTTTCTTAAGAGGATGATCAGGCAAAGCATTAAGTAACTTGAGAAGCCTCCCCCAAGCTTGTGGGAGACTCTCTTCTTTAATTTGCACAAAGTTGTATATTTCCCTCAAAGCAGCTTGTTTCTTATGAGCAGGGAAATATTTAGCAGAGAAGTAATAAATCATATCCTGGGGACTACGCACACAGCCAGGATCAAGAGAATTAAACCATATCTTAGCATCACCCTTTAATGAGAACGGAAATATTTTGAGTATATAAAAGTAACGCGATCTCTCATCATTAGTAAACAGGGCCGCTATATCATTTAACTTACTAATATGTGCCACAACTGTTTCAGATTCATAGCCATAAAACGGATCAGATTCAACCAAAGTAATTATATCAGAATCAATAGAGAATTCATAATCCTTATCAGGAACACATATAGGTGAAGTAGCAAAAGCAGGGTCGGGTCTCATTTTATCTCTAAGTGATTCTTTGTTCCATTTAATTAATAACCTCTTAAGCTCATATCTATCTTTGCAAGCTAAAATAGCGACAGAAGATTCCATATCAAAAAGATAGCCCTCGGGGATAATAGGAATATTTTCATCATCACTATCATCATCGTATTCAGATTTAATAATTTCTTTTTCTCTAGCCCTAGCAATTTGTTCATCAAGAAATTCACCAAGGGGCACAGTAGTATCAGGCATAGAAGCAGTTTCATCATAAGTATCATGCATAGCAGAAGTGGCATCATCAATAACATGCGACATATCAGAACGAATAGCAGAAGCAGGTGTAGGTGTCACAAACTTACTCATAACAGAAGGTGAATCAAGTGCAGAGCTAGATGACATTTCCTTACCTACCCTCGTAGTTGAGGGATAGATCTTGGTTTTCGGATCTCCCAAGTTCTTCATAATGATAAGCACATATAAATCCCAAGTGACTCAAAGAATAGAGCTATGCTCCCCGGCAACAGCGCCAGAAATTAGTCTTGATAACCCACAAGTATAGGGGATCGCAACAACTTTCGAGGGTAAAGTATTGAACACAAATTTATTGATTCGACACAAGGGGAGCCAAAGAATATTCTCAAGTATTAGCAGCTGAGTTGTCAATTCAACCACACCTGGAAACTTAGTATCTGCAGCAAAGTGTTTAGTAGCAAAGTAATATGATAGTGGTGGTAGCGGCAACAAAAGTAAAGACAACAAAAGTAATGTTTTTGGTATTTTGTAGTGATTGTAACAGTAGCAGCGGGAAAGTAAATAAGCTTAAACCAGTATATGGAAAACTCATAGGCACCAGATTAGTGATGGATAATTATGCCGGATGCGGTTCATCATGTAACAGTCATAACATAGGGTGACACAGAACTAGCTCCAATTCATCAATGTAATGTAGGCATGTATTCCGTATATAGTCATACGTGCTTATGGAAAAGAACTTCATTGACATCTTTTGTCCTACCCTCCCGTGGCAGCGGGGTCCTATTGGTAACTTAGGGATATTAAGGCCTCCTTTTAATAGAGAACCGAAACAAAGCATTAGCACATAGTGAATACATGAACTCCTCAAACCATGGTCATCACTGGGAGTGGTCCCGATTATTGTCACTTCGGGGTTGCCGTATCATAACACATAGTAGGTGACTATAGACTTGCAAGATAGGATCAAGAACTCACATATATTCATGAAAACATAATAGGTTCAGATCTGAAATCATGGCACTCGGGTCCTAGTGACAAGAATTAAGCATAGCAAAGTCATAGCAACATCAATCTCAGAACATAATGGATACTAGGGATCAAACCCTAACAAAACTAACTCGATTACATGATAAATCTCATCCAACCCATCACCATCCAGCAAGCCTACGATGGAATTACTCACGCACGGCGATGAGCATCATGAAATTGGTGATGGAGGATGGTTGATGATGACGACGGCAACGAATCCCCCTCTCCGGAGCCCCGAACGGACTCCAGATCAGCCCTCCCGAGAGGTTTTAGGGCTTGGCGGCGGCTCCGTATCGTAAAACGCGATGCTTTCTTCTCTCCTATTTTTTTCTCTGCGAAAGCGAATATATAGAGTTGGAGTTGGCGTTGGAGGGTTTCTAGGGGGCCCACGAGGTAGGGGAGCGCGCCCTAGGGGGGGTCGCCCCCACCCTCGTGAGAAGGGTGTGAGCCCCCTGGTCTTCACATTTGGCGAGGATTTTTTGTTGTTTTTTATAAGATGTTCCGTGGAGTTTCAGGTCATTCTGAGAATATTTGTTTTCTTCACATAAAACAACACCATGGTAATTCTGCTGAAAATAACGTCAGTCCGGGTTAGTTCCATTCAAATCATACAAGTTATAATCCAAAACAAGGGCAAAATTGTTTGGAAAAGTAGATACGACGGAGACGTATCAGCCACCTTGTTGCACCTTATTTACTTTTGTTACTTGTTGCTCGTTACAAATTATCTTATCACAAAACTATCTGTTACCACTTATTTCAGTACTTGCAGAGAATACCTTGCTGGAAACCGCTTATCATTTCCTTCTGCTCCTCGTTGGGTTCGACACTCTTACTTATCGAAAGGACTACGATAGATCCCCTATACTTGTGGGTCATCAAGACTCTTTTATGGCGCCGTTACCGGGGAGTGAAGCGCCTTTGGTAGGTGGAATTTGGTAAGGAAAAATTTATATAGTGTTCTGAAATTTACTGTCACTTGTTACTATGGAAAGTAATCCTCTGAGGGGCTTGTTCGGGGTATATTCACCCCGACCAGTAGAGCAAAGAGTTGCTCCTCAACCTACTAAACCTATTGAAAATGAAAATGTTTGCTTCGAAATTCCTTTGGGTATGGTAGAAAAACTGCTAGCTAATCCTTTTTTAGGAGATGGAACAAAACATCCTGATGAGCATCTAATATATGTGAATGAAGTTTGTGGATTATTTAAGCTTGCCGGTGTACCCGGAGATGTTGTTAAGAAGAAGGTCTTCCTTTATCTTTGAAGGGAGATGCATCGACATGGTATAGGCTATGTGATGATATGGAGTCTTGGAACTACAAACGATTAAAATTGGAATTTCATCAAAAAATTATCCTACGCATCTTGTTCATCGTGATCGCAATTATATATATAATTTTTGGCCTCGCGAAGGATAAAGCATCGCTCAAGCATGGGGGAGGCTTAAATCAATGTTATATTCATGCCCCAATCATGAGCTCTCAAGAGAAATGATTATTCAAAAAATTTATGCTCGGGTTTCTAATAACAATCGCACCATGCTTGATACTTGTTGTGCTGGCTCTTTTATGATGAAGACTATTGAATTCAAATGGGATTTATTGGAAAGAATTAAACGCAACTCCGAAGATTGGGACCTCAACAATGGTAAGGAGTCAGGTATGACACCTAGTTTTGATTGTGTTAAATCTTTTATGGATACCGATATTTTCTGTAAATTTAGCACTAAATATGGACTTGACTCTGAGATAGTAGCTTCTTTCTGTGAATCTTTTGCTGCTTATTTTGATTTCCCCAAGGAGAAGTGGTTTAAATTCATCCTCCCATAGAAGTAAAAGTAGCTACACCTATTAAAGTTGAAGAAAAGACTATTACTTATAATGATCCTATTGTTCCTACTTCTTATGTTGAGAAACCACCTTTCCCTGTTAGGATAAAGGATCATGCTAAAGCTTCAACTGTGGCTCGTAAAAGCAATATTAAAACATATACACCTCCTGAACAAGTTAAAGTTGAACCTAATATTGCTATTGTTAAAGATCTCTTGTTTGATAATATAGATGGGCATGTTATTTATTTCTATGATGAAACTGCTAGAATTGCTAAACCCCGTGATACAGATAAACCTAGACCTATGGTAGGAATGCCTGTTATTTCTGTTAAAATAGGAGATCATTGTTATCATGGCTTATGTGATATGGGTGCTAGTGCTAGTGCAATACCTATTGACTTATACAAAGAAATTATGCATGACATTGCACCTGTTGAGTTAGAAGATATTCATGTCACAATTAAACTTGCTAATAGAGATACTATTTCACCAATGGGAATTGTTAGAGATGTTGAAGTCTTGTGTGGGAAAACTAAATATCCTGCTGATTTTCTTGTTCTTGGTTCCCCACAAGATAGCTTCTATCCCATTATATTTGGTAGACCATTATGTTGTTACTATCGGTTTAGATGATATGACTCATGAATTTAATTTTTCTAAATTTAGTAGACAACACCGTGAATAAGAATTACCTAGTAAAGATGAAATTATTGGTCTTGCTTCTATTGCCGTACCTCCTAGTGATCCTTTAGAACAATATTTGCTAGACCATGAAAATGATATGTTTATGAATGAAAGAAGGGAATTAGATGAAGTACTCTTTAAACAGGAACCTATTATGAAACACAATTTACCTGTTGAAATCCTAGGAGATCCTCCTCCACCCAAGGGTGATCCCGTGTTTGAGCTTAAACCGTTACTGGATACTCTTAAATATGCTTATCTTGATGAGAAAAAGATATATCCTGTTATTATTAGTGCTAACCTTTTAGAACATGAGATTACTGAAAACTCTGAAGAAGCACCGTGCTGCTATTGGGTATACTCTTGATGATCTTAAGGCCATTAGTCCCACTCTATGCCAACATAAAATTAATTTGGAACAAGATGCTAAACCAGTTTGTGATCATCAACGCCGACTGAATCCTAAAATGAAAGAAGTGGTAAGAAAGGAGATACTAAAGCTCCTTGAGGCAGGTATAATTTACCCCGTTGCTGATAGTCAGTGGGTAAGCCCTGTCCATTGTGTCCCTAAGAAGGGAGGTATTACTGTTGTTCCTAATGACAAAGATGAATTGATTGCTCAAAGAATTATTACTGGTTATAGGATGGTAATTGATTTCCGCAAATTAAAAAAGGCTACTAAAAAGGATCATCACCCCTTACCTTTTATCGATCAAATGCGAGAAAGATTATCAGAAAATACACATTTTTGCTTTCTAGATGGTTATTCTGGTTTCTCTCAAATACTTGTATCAGCCAAAGATCAATCAAAGACTACTTTTACATGCCCTTTTGGTACTTTTGCTTATAGACGTATGCCTTTTGGTTTATGTAATGCACCTGCTACCTTTCAAAGATGCATGATGGCTATATTCTCTGACTTTTGTCAAAAGATTTGTGAGGTTTTCATGGATGACTTTTCCATCTATGGATCTTCTTTTGATGATTGCTTGAGCAACCTTGATCGAGTTTTGCAGAGATGTGAAGAAACTAATCTTGTCCTGAATTGGGAAAAGTGCCACTTTATGGTTAATGAAGGTATTGTCTTGGGGCATAAAGTTTCTGGAAGAGGTATTGAAGTTGATAAAGCCAAGGATGATGCTATTGAAAAGATGCCATGTCCCAAGGACATCAAAGGTATAAGAAGCTTCCTTGGTCATGCCGGTTTTTATAGGTGGTTCATTAAGGACTTCTCAAAAATCTCTCGGCCTCTGACTAATTTATTACAAAAAGATATACCATTTGTCTTTGATGATGATTGTGTAGAAGCATTTGAAATACTTAAGAAAGCGTTGATCTCTGCACCTATTGTTCAGCCACCTGATTGGAATTTACCCTTTGAAATTATGTGTGATGCTAGTGATTATGTTGTAGGTGCTGTTCCAGGACAAAGAGTTTATAAGAAACTAAATGTTATTCAATATGCTAGTAAAACTCTAGACAATGCTCAAAGAAATTATGCTACTACTGAAAAAGAATTCTTAGTGGTTGTATTTGCCTGTGATAAGTTTAGACCTTATATTGTTGATTCTAAAGTAACTATTCACACTGATCATGCTGCTATTAAATATCTTATGGAAAAGAAAGATGCTAAACCTACACTTATTAGATGGGTTCTCTTGCTTCAAGAATTTGACTTACATATTGTTGATAGAAAAGGAGCCGAGAACCCCGTTGCAGACAACTTGTCTAGGTTAGAAAATGTGCTTGATGACCCACTACCTATTGATGATAGCTTTCCTGATGAGCAATTAAATGTCATAAATGCTTCTCATACTGCTCCATGGTATGCTGATTATGCTAATTACATTGTTGCTAAGTTTATACCACCTAGTTTCACATACCAGCAAAAGAAAAAGTTCTTCTATGATTTGAGGCATTAATTTTGCGATAACCCACATCTTTATAAAGAAGGAGTAGATGGTGTTGTTAGACGTTGTGTACTTGAGCATGAACAGGAACAGATCCTATGCAAGTGTCACTCCGAAGCTTATGGAGGGCACCATGCTGGAGATAGAACTGCACACAAGGTACTACAATCTGGTTTTTATTGGCCTACTCTCTTCAAGTATGCCCGTAGGTTTGTCTTATCTTGTGATGAATGTCAAAGAATTGGTAATATTAGTAGACATCAAGAAATGCCTATGACTTATTCACTTGTTATTGAACCATTTGATGTTTGGGGCTTTGACTATATGGGATCTTTTCCTTCCTCTAATGGTTATACACATATTTTAGTTGCTCTTGATTACGTTACTAAGTGGGTAGAAGCTATTCCAACTAGTATTGCTGATCATAACACTTCTATTAAAATGCTTAAAGAAGTTAACTTTCCAAGGTTTGGAGTCCCTAGATATTTAATGACTGATGGTGGTTCACATTTTATTCATGGTGCTTTCTGTAAAATGCTTGCTAAATATGATGTTAATCATAGAATTGCATCTCCTTATCACCCTCAGTCTAGTGGTCAAGTAGAATTGAGTAATAGAGAACTCAAATTATTTTGCAAAAGACTGTTAATAGGTCCAGAAAGAATTGGTCCAAGAAACTTGATGATGCATTATGGGCCTATAGAACTGCATATAAAAATCCTATGGGTATGTCTCCGTATAAAATGGTCTATGGAAAAGCATGTCACTTACCTCTCGAACTAGAACACAAGGCTTATTGCGCTATTAAAGAGCTAAATTATGATTTTAAACTTGCCAGTGAGAAGAGGTTATTTGATATTAACTCACTTGATGAATGGAGAACCCAAGCCTACGAAAATGCCAAGTTGTTTAAAGAAAAAGTTAAAAGGTGGCATGATAAAAGAATACAAAAGCGTGAGTTTAATGTAGGTGATTATGTATTGCTATACAACTCTCGTTTAAGATTTTTTGCAGGAAAACTTCTCTCTAAATGGGAAGGTCCTTACGTTATCAAAGAGGTCTACCGTTCCGGTGCCATAAAAATCAACAACTTTGAAGGCACAAATCCGAAGGTGGTGAACGGTCAAAGAATCAAACACTATATCTCAGGTAATCCCATAAATGTTGAAATCAATGTTATTGAAACCGTAACCCCGGAGGAATACATAAGGTACACTTTCCGGAATGTTTCATACTCCGAAATGGAATATGTATGTGGTACGGTAAGTAAACCGACTCCAAAACAGTTTTAAGGCAATATTTCTCCGTTTTGGAATATTTAGAAAAATAGAAAAATAAGCAGCAGTCCGGAAAGGACACGAGGGCCCCACGAGGGTGGAGGGCGCTCCCTACCCCCTTGGGCGCGCCCCCCTACCTCGTGGGCACCTCGTCTGCTCTCCGGACTCTGTTTTCTTATAGAACACGTATTTTGGTCGGTAAAAAATTCATTATATAACCTCCCGGGGGTTTTGACTCCCATATCACACAAAAATCTATTGTCTTTGTTTTGAGCTGTCCTGTTGCAGACAGAGCAACATGTCATCCTAGGATTCAGAAGGAGAAAGCTATGTGGCTGATTACCTTGCAGACCCTAAGGTCTATGGAGAGGTGGAGCATTATGGTTGGACCACGAAAGAAGAAGAAGAAGAAGAATACTATGAACCCAAGGGAAAGGAGGAGACGAGCTCAGATGAAGATGAAGTCCCACTACCTCAACCTGGGGACATGCATGTGGAGTTCAAAAAGTCGAGCCTCCCGGATAGGGTAAAGAAACCTAAGATCGAGTTTATCCCATTTCGACTCTTGCAGGAAAACAAGTAGGAACTATGCAAAAAGATACTAAGCCTGGAATAGGAGATCGAGGACCTAAGGGACCAAAATTCTGTCCTCAAACGCAAATTAAGGAAGAAGCCTATGCCATCAACAAAATCACCACCGTCTCCTCCAACAAAGAAGAATTGAGTATCTGGTATGGGCACTCCACTTGGCAACTGCCAAGCTTGGGGGAGTGCCCCAGTATTGCATCACCATCACTTTTATCTTTACCGTTTTTCTTAGTTCGATCCTTTTGATAATATCTTGATCTAGTAGAATAAAAGTTCTTAGAACGTTCTAGTTGTGAGGTTTGCTTTATTATTCTTCTATGTAATCGAGTCCGTGAGCTATATAATAAAGATTAGTGTTGTGTCAAGGGCTTGATTATTTTGCCATGATCCTAACTGAATAAAAGAAAAGAGAAAGAAATAAAAAGAAACAAAGAGATCATGTGAGTCTTATGGAGAGTAATGAGCTCACATAGAAAGAGTATGATGAATAAAAGTTATTGAGGATTGACAAACATAGTTTTGGTCATCGTTGCAATTAATAGGAAGTAATAAAGAAAGAGAGGTCTTCACATATAAATATACTATCTTGGACATCTTTTATGATTGTGAGCACTCATTAAAATATGACATGCTAAAGAGTTGACATTGGACAAGGAAGACAACATAATGGGTTATGTTTTCTTCCATCTGAGATAAATTATATTGTCTTGGATCCACCAACATGTTGAGCTTGCTTTTCCCCCTCATGCTAGCCAAATTCATTGCACCAAGTAGAGATACTACTTGTGCTTCCAAACACCCTTAAACTAGTTTTGCCATGAGAGTCGACCATACCTACCTATGGATTGAGTAATATCCATCAATTAAGTTGTCATCAGTGCAAGCAATAAAAATTGCTCTCTAAATATGTATGATTGATCGGTGTGGAAGAAATAAGCTTTATACGATCGTGTGATATGGAAGTAACACAAGAGACAGACTGCATAATAAAGGTCCATATCACAAGTGGCAACATAAAGTGACGTTCTTTCGCATTAGGATTTTGTGCATCCAACCATAAAAGCGCATGACAACCTCTGCTTCCCTCTGCGAAGGGCCTATCTTTTACTTTTATCTCCTACATTGCATAAGAGTCATGGTGATCCTCACCCTTCCTTTTTAAATTTTATCCCTTGGCAAGCACAATATGTTGGAAAGATCCCGGTTTATATGGCTAATTGGATGTGAATTTTCATGAACTATTACTGTTGACATTACCCTTGAGGTAAAACGTTGGGAGGCAAAACTATAAGCTCCTATATTTCTCTGTGTCCGATTAAAACTCCATACCCATAAGTATTGCGTGAGTGTCAGCAATTGTGAAAGATTATATGATAGTTGAGTATGTGGACTTGCTGAAATACTCTTATCATTGACCCTTTCCTATGTTATGATAAATTGAAATTGCTTCAATGACTGAGATTGTAGTTTTTAGTTTTCAATAAAGTTTACGATTCATACTTGATATTGTGATTGAATTATTACTCTAGCATCAGATAGTATATGAAAAATAATTATATAAGTTGCTGCTCTAAGAATGATAATGATTCCCTCATGTCCGTATTTTATTTTTATCGACTCCTTCATCTCTAAACATGCATACATATTTTTCGATTTCGGCTTTTCTCTTGTGGACAAGCGAGGTCTAAGCTTGGGGAGTTGATACGTCCATTTTGCATCATGCTTTTATATCAATATTTATTGCATTATGGGCTGTTATTACACATTATGTCACAATACTTATGCCTATTCTCTCTTATTTTACAAGGTTTACATAAAGAGGGAGAATGCCGACAGCTAAAATTTCTTGCTGGAAAAGGAGCAAATATTAGAGACCTATTCTGCACACCTCCAAAAGTCCTGAAACTTCACGGATGATGTTTTCCAAATATATAAAAAACATTGAGCGCAAGAACTTCACCAGGGGGCCACACCCTGCCCATGAGGGTGGGGGCGCGCCCTACCCCCCTGGGCGCGCCCCCTACCTGGTGGGCCCCCTAGTGGCCCTCCGGTGACTATCTTCTGATATATGGACTCTTTCGATGGAAAAAAATCATAAGCCATCTTCTCGGACGAAACTCCGCCGCCACGAGGCGGAACCTTGGCGGAACCAATCTAGGGTTCTGGCGGGGCTGTTCTGGCAGGGAAACTTCCCTCTCGGAGGGGGAAATCATCGCCATCGTCATCACCAACGCTCCTCTCATCGGGAGAGGGCAATCTCCATCAACATCTTCATCAGCACCATCTCATCTCGAAACCCTAGTTCATCTCTTGTATCCAATTCTTGTCTCCAAGTCCGGGATTGGTGCTAGTAGGTTGCTACACTACTAGGAAAATGACTATAGATGATATGGCCACTAATGGCGCACCAGACATGTGGTGCGCCACTACTATATAGTAATGGCGCACCATGAGTTGGTGCACCATTAGTGTGGTAGACACTAATGGCACACCAGACCCACGGTGCGCCATTAGTAACAATTTTTTTTATTTTTCCAAAAATACTAATGGCACACTAGGGAAGAGTGCACCATTACTAGTTAAACTAGTAATGGCGCACCACCAGCGCAGTGCACCACTACTTTTTTTTTGCAAAACTACTATAATGGCGCACCTGAAGCCGAAGAACCACCGCACCCTTCCCCGCTCCACCGCCACCGATGACCCACCGCACCCTCCCCCGCTCCCCCGCCGACGATGACCCACCGCACCCTCCCCCACTCCACCGCCGCCGCCGTTGACCCCCCGCACCCTCCCCCGCTCCACCGCCGCCGACGACCCCCCGCATCCTCCCCCGCTCCGCCGAAGAAAATTGGATGATATTTTCAAATAACAAATTTAATGAATGCAACAAAAAAATAAAAAAATTGATGATATTTTTTATATTCATAAATATTTTCAAATAACAAATTTGATGGTATTCTTTAAAAAATTATTACTGTTTTTATAAAAAATTATTAATGTTTCATATTCATATTCATTTTCTAAAAAATTATTAGATGCAACATAAAATAATAATAAAAAAATTTATTTATGGCGCACCGCTGGCTGGTGCGCCCTTGCTATCTGAAAAAAAGATTACTTATGGCGCACCGCTCGGGGGTGCGCCATTGCTATAAAAAACATACTAATGGCGCACCACCAGGGGGTGCGCCATTAGTAATCTTCCCCCTAGCTAATTCGCCCGATCCCTTCATCCCTCCCTCGCCAGATCCATGTAACATCCCAAATTTTCAATTTGGAATGTTATACACTAGATCATCATTGCATATCATATTTATTGCATTTTGGTTGATCCTAGAAATTTCACGCAACTCAAGGACCCTCGGAGAGAGTTGGGGATTTCGTTATTTTCATATTTGAGTTGTCTCAAATTTTGAAAATAGGATCATTTGATTTTATTTATTTTATCTTCAATTATTTCTATTATAAAAATTATGAGAGAGGGAATAAAATGAATTTCCCAAAATAAAGAAATATTGGGGATTTAATAAAAATCAAATAAGATTTTATTTGGTTTTATTTGCTATTTTATTTGAATTTAGGAAAAATGCGCATTTTCCAAAATTTCATTTAGGCCCCAAATAAATGTTCATCGTGTGCGGCTTGATTTTAGAAGCCGGGGAAAATTTATTTCGGGATTTTTGGAGTCTGTTTAGTATTCCTTTTGTTTTTTTCCTAGCGTAATTATTTTTTTTTTAAAAAAAGAAGTCCGACCGACCTTGGGCCGTAACCGGCCAGGACTCCTCCTGGCCGGACCTTCTTATAAGCGCCCCGAGGCCCCGGCCAAGCCCAGCCGCACCCCCGCCCGAAACCCTAACCCTAACCGCCGCGCGCGCCGCCGCCCACCCGCGCCGCCGCACCGCCGCGCCGCCGCCGCCCGCCGCCGCCCGCCGGAGCGCCACCGCCGCCTACATCGCCGCCCGCCAGATCCGCCGCCGTCGGAGGTTGTCTCGCCGCCGCCGGTCTTTCTCGAAAACCATTCGGTTTTCCGACGGTTTTGTTCATTTTTTTAGTTTCGGTTTTTTTAAATAGATCGGTTTTTCTGGTTTATTTAATTAGCGAGCGTTCGTCCATTCATTCGTTTTAACAAACGTTGGTCGTTTTTCTTTTTTCTCAGATTAAATCCGCGGTTTTTCTGATCGCGATTTCTGATCCGATTTTCGTTTTAGTCTAACTTTTCGCTCGTTTATCGGAATCAGGCGATTCAAGCACCTGGAGTTTCGTCTCGAAACCCTCTTTCCGTTTAACCAACTCAAACAAGTTTTTGCCACTGTAAAAAATTACCTTAGATCCAGAATAGTAAATGAAGCCTGTTTCTTTTGCCGTTTGTCTTTCGTTGCTTCGTTCGATTTGATTCTTTTTGCCAACCGGAGTTCTTAAGCTGAACTTTCTGGTTAGATCTCTTATTTGAAGTTTTACCTGTGCATTAGTTGAGTACTTATTGTATGTTTGTTTGTTTGCGATAGAGTACCCGGAGTGCGCCGCTTGCTACTTCGAATCGCTAGGTTTCCCGGATCATCAGCAAGGCAAGTAACACTTTGATCATGCTTTCCCTCTTCCCAGTTTTATTGCATTAGATCAATCCTCACACATTGCATGATTAGGATCTAATTAAATTGTGGTTTTGGGAAGTAGTTGAGGTAGTACCTATCACCTGTTATTATCAAACCTTTGGGAGTTACTTCTACGTTTGCTTATTATGCCATGCTATGCTAGTAGACGTGGATTGGGTGAGTGTATGCATGATAGATGTGAGATTGTTAATTAATGGTTTATCTAAGGTGGCAACTTAAACACACATCTGGGTGGATTGAGGCACCTGGGTATTCCAGCGATTGCCTGTTTTTCTTTTGGACCGCCACCCAGGCTCAAAGGGATCATGAGATTATTCATGCTAGAAACTTCCGTGTGCACCCACAAGCTATTATGGGCTCTAGCATAGTTGATTAAGTTGTGCAAACTCTTACAGTGGTAGACTAGCAGATGTAGGGGAAAGTAGGTGTAACGGTTTACCCGATCGTAAGGTGCTAGCGCTTCTGAAAGACTATGTCTCGGTCATCCGTCTTCTCAAACAACATGTAGTGCGAGAAACCAAACGGAGGAGATCGAGTCTTGTGGGGAAAAGTGCGCAAACCTCTGCAGAGTGTATAAACTAATCATGATTAGCCGTGTGCCCAGTTATGGACATCTTGAGTATCTAGTACCTGGATTATCATGTGAATCTCAACATGTCACTCTTAAATTTAATTTTGTTGGGTTTTGTTTAATGATGATGCTTAATTGGGCTTGAGAATGCTGTCAACCATTCTCAATGTTTAACAACTACCATGATAGTTATTAAAATTTATTCCTTTGCAGTAGGGAAAAATTGGCTTTACGCAAAACTATAACCATAGAGCTTTCCACCAGCCAAATATGCATATAGTATAGCCTATTTCATTCCATTACTCTCTATGTGTTATTTTGCCAGCGTATTCCATGTGCTGACCCGTTTCGGGCTACAACGTTAATGTTGCAGACTTTTCAGACGATGATTAAGGTGTTATTAGGTCGTGGTTCTATACTCAGTGATGCCATTGGAGTTGATGGACTCACTTATCTTCTAAGCCTTCCGCTGTTATCGTTATTAAATGGCCTTAAGCCATATTTATTGTAATAAGTTTTCTTCTGAGACATTCGATGTAATAAGTGTGTGATTGCTACTCTGTTATAAATCCTTCAAGTACTGTGTGGTGTCAGCATTACTGATCCAGGGATGACACCTGAGCACAGAGATTAGACCGTTTGAGGTCTGGTCGCTACAAAATGGTATCAGAGCACACGCTGACTGTAGGACACGACCACTAAGTTAAAGACCTAGATCACTACTCACTCTCTTCTCTTTCTGACTTCTCATCTTTTCTACTCTTTTAGGATGGTGGATGCAAGGAACAAGTTCACGCAACCGGATGAAGATACACCCTTTGGACGTCACTTGAAGGAAGTCACTCGATACCTGAACATAGGAGTACCAAGCTTCACCGAAACCTACAACGCCACTTTACCTGAAGAGGAGCGCTGGATGATTCAAGTTCAAGTTCCAGGAAGGACGTTCTTGCCAGTCACTAAGCCCATAGAGTTTTCTTTTGATGCACCAACTTGGAGTCTAGGAAAGAGCATGGAAGCTCACATCGCCATGGGACGTATTGGAGAAGTCTACCACAATGATCTCAAGGATACTATCTACCCGATTTGTGGGCACCGAGATGAGCACTGGGAGATGATCAGCACTAGAAAGGATAGATCAGTTGCAGCTTCTATCCAGGAGTTAAACCAGCACATTCGATGTCAGGAGAACCAGATGTGCACCGACATGATAGATCCGAAGAAGGCGAGGACAAGAATCAAGGAACTAGAGGAAGAACTCAAGGGTACACGTGAAGATTATGAAGAGGAAATCAAAGTATTAGTGGAGAAGAATGACGATCTGATCAAGAAGATCGGAATATTAATGGGAGGCCCTACACCAGTAGAAGAAGATGAAGAACCCAAGGAGATTCATCCGAAAGACTACATCATCATCGACGACACTGACTCGGATCCAGACAATAGCGATGATGACTATGTTGATGAAGCTGGAGCAGATATAATGGAGTCTGCAACCGAAGAATATTTCTAGTAGACCACCTCATCAGTAGTAGTAGTCCACCATGTAAATATAGTAGTCCGATCACTTTTGCGATAGTTAGATCGATTGTATGCCATTGTTTGATTGATTGAATGAAGTGAATTGTTTGCTTTTGTCTCATGTGCATATGGGTAGTGTTTTCTCTTTAGACCCCTCTATTCTTAAATCTCATCTTTTCTAAAACCTCAGATGCCTCCGAGACGTGACCCCGGATTTACCTTTCCATCGGAGCTCACCCAGTTGATCCAGCAGCAGAACTCATTGATGCAGTTGCTAGTCCAGAATCAGAATCAGGGGAACAACAACAACAACCCACCACCACCTGTTGATCACTTAGCCCATTTCCTTAGGCTGAATCCACCGGTGTTTTCCAGTAGCACCGAGCTGATAGTAGCAGATGATTGGCTCCGCAAGACAGCTAGAGAGTTG
This sequence comes from Triticum urartu, assembly GCF_003073215.2. Lineage (NCBI taxonomy): Eukaryota > Viridiplantae > Streptophyta > Magnoliopsida > Poales > Poaceae > Triticum > Triticum urartu. Next base: position 145,657,564 of record NC_053026.1, on the reverse strand, counting down.
ACCACAGCAGGATGCACGGATGCGGAAAAGGTGAAGTTTGCCGCACATCAGCTTGAAGGACCCGCAGCATCATGGTGGGAGAATTTCACAGCCACGTTCCCTGTTGACACTGTCACGTGGGACCAGTTTCAGCAGGCTTTTCGAACTGCCCATGTTTCAGCAGGAGCTAAGGCCATGAAGAAGCGAGAGTTTGGCAACTTGTGCCATGGAGGACGGACAGTTGGCTAGTATGTAGAGGACTTTAGTAAATTAGCACGTTATGCCGCAGATGACGTTGCTATAGATGCAGCTAAGAAGGAGAAGTTTCTGGAAGGGCTGAATGATGAGTTGAGCATGCAGTTGATGGTAGCAACCTTCAAAAATTACCAGGAGTTGGTAGATCGTGCTCTCATGGTTGAAGGGAAGCAACAGCAGATTGAGAATCGCAAGAGGAAGTATGGACAAGGGAAGCACAATTTAGGAGCTCAGCAGAAGCCATGTTTTACCCCTAGACCGGGAGGATATTTTGAGCATACCCATGGAGGAGGTAGCTCGCACAATCACAATGTCACCAAGAATGGTAATGGGAATGGAGGAAGCAACGGCCAGAACCGCACCAACCCATCGACCCCAGCCAAGAGAGACCAGAGCCAAGTCACTTGTTTTAAGTGCCAGAAGACCAGACATTATGCCGATGAATGTCCTGAATCACAGAATGGTAATGGCAATGGAAGCTCTGGGAAGAAGCCGAACCCTTTCAACAGGGGACAGGTGAACCACGTTAACGTGGAGGATGTTGAACAGCAGCCGGATGCAGTAATCAGTAAGTTTTTTGTTAAGTCATTTACTGCACTTGTTCTTTTTGATACCGGTGCATCGCATTCATACATATCACGGGGATTTGTGGATAAGTATAACCTGCCCACCAAAGTTCTTAGAACACCTATGTTAGTAAGCTCACCAGGAGCGGAGTATATGGCTAGCAAGGGATGTTTTCAAGTGCCATTGAGTACAGGTAGGCATGTGTTTCCCTCGGATTTGATCATTTTGGAATCACAAGGATTGGATGTAATTCTGGGTATGGATTGGCTGTCGATGTATGTAGGAAACATCGATTGCGCCAGTAAGTCGATTTTGCTTACAACCCCAGAAGGGAGAAGGATCAAGTATGTACCCCGGCATGTAACGAAGAGGAATCAAGTAAATTTTCTAACAAGAGTTGTGCAGGAGGAAGTACCAGTAGTGAAGGATTTCCCTGATCTATTTCCAAAAGAGTTGCCAGGCATGCCACCGGATAGAGATATTGAGTTTTTGATTGAGCTTTTGCCAGGCACAGGGCCAATATCTAAGAGACCATATAGGATGCTCGCAAAGGATTTGGTGGAGATTAAGAAGGAGATTTAGGAGTTACTGGATAAAGGATATATCCGCCCAAGTTCTTCGCCTTGGGGATCGCCAGTACTTCTAGTGGAGAAGAAGGATGGATCGTTAAGGATGGTTGTTGATTATCGAGGATTGAATGAAGTAACCATCAAGAACAAGTACCCACTACCGATGATCAATGATCTGTTTGATTGATTTCAAGGAGCTAAGGTATTTTCCAAGATTGATCTGCGATCAAGATACCACCAGTTGAAGATTCGAGAACAGGATATACCCAAGACGGCTTTTACCACCAGGTATGGGTTGTACGAGTATACCGTTATGTCATTTGGTCTGACTAATGCACCTGCATATTTTATGAACATGATGAACAAAGTGTTTATGGAGTTCTTGGATAAGTTCGTCGTAGTGTTCATTGATGATATCTTGGTTTACTCGAAGAATGAAGAGGAGCATAAGGAGCATTTGCGTTTGGTTCTTGGAAAGCTCAAAGAACATCAATTATATGCCAAGTTTAGCAAATGTGAGTTTTGGTTGAAAGAAGTTGGATTTCTCGGACACGTTATATCCGGAGAAGGTATAGCAGTAGATCCCACCAAAGTTGATACCGTGACCAAGTGGGAAGCGCCAACCACAGTTGGAGAGATCCGGAGTTTTCTTGGACTCGCAGGATACTACTGGAGGTTTATTGAGAATTTCTCAAATATTGCGAAGACTATGACGAAATTGTTGAAGAAGGATACCAAGTTCATATGGACTGAGGAATGTTAGGCTAGTTTCCAAGAATTGAAGAAACGTTTGGTTACATCACCTATGTTGATTTTGCCAGACCAGACCAAGGATTATGAGGTGTATTGTGACGCTTCACGTCGAGGACTTGGAGCAGTTCTTATGCAGGAAGGAAGAGTTGTTTCATATGCCTCACGACAGCTAAAGACTATGTCTCGGTCATTCATCTTCTCAAACACCATGTAGTGCAAGAAACCAAACGGAGGAGATCGAGTCTTGTGGGGAAAAGTGCGCAAACCTCTGCAAAGTGTATAAACTAATCATGATTAGTCGTGTCCCCAGTTATGGACATCTTGAGTATCTAGTACCTGGATTATCATGTGAATCTCAACATGTTACTCTAAAATTTAATTTTGTTGGGTTTTGTTTAATGATGATGCTTAATTGGGATTGAGAATGTTGTCAACCATTCTCAATGTTTAACAACTACCATGATATTTAAATAAAATTTATTCCTTTGTAGTAGGGAAAAATTGGCTTTACGCAAAACTATAACCATAGAGCTTTCCACCAGCCAAATATGCATATAGTATAGCCTATTTCATTCCATTACTCTCTATGTGTTATTTTGCCAGCGTATTCCATGTGCTGACCCGTTTCGGGCTACAACGTTAATGTTGCAGACTTTTCAGACGATGATTAAGGTGTTATTAGGTCGTGGTTCTATACTCAGTGATGCCATTGGAGTTGATGGACTCACTTATCTTCTAAGCCTTCCGCTGTTATCGTTATTAAATGGCCTTAAGCCATATTTATTGTAATAAGTTTTCTTCTGAGACATTCGATGTAATAAGTGTGTGATTGCTACTCTGTTATAAATCCTTCAAGTACTGTGTGGTGTCAGCATTACTGATCCAGGGATGACACCTGAGCACAGAGATTAGACCGTTTGAGGTCTGGTCGCTACAATCCACTTCCCCCCCTCGCTCCACACCCGCTCCGACGACCCCCGCGCCCCGCCTAGCCGTCTCGGTCCTCGCCGCCGACGGCCTGCCGCCACGACTGCCAGCCCCCGGAGCACTAGGAGGAGGAGGCCCGCGTCCACCAGGAGAGGAGGCCCGAGCACTTCTTCTTCCTCCGCTCGCTGTCGCCATCGCTGCTCCCCATCTCGCCGTCACCACTGCGGTGAGCTCCTCCCTCGCCCCCCTTCGCCCCTCCCTCCGGGCTGCCCTGCTGCTCGCTGATCCCGTTCTCCTCTGCTACTAACTGCTGCTGCATTTCCGTGACTGAGATTTTATTTGAATTTAGTTAGTTAGTCTAAGTAGTTAGTTTAGTTTAGGCACTAGTTTAGTTAGTTAGTCTAATTAGTTAGTTAGTTAGTCTAATTAGTTAGTTAGTTAATTAGTTAGTTTAGGCTCCTTGTTTAGGGACTAGTTTAGTTAGTTAGTCTAATTAGTTAGTTTAGTTTAGGCACTAGTTTTGTTGCCCTGTGTGTCCATTTTAGTGACTGAGATTTTCTTCTAGTTCCCAAGAGAAAAGAATTTGTAAATGCACCATTTACCTGATTAAATGGCCTCCTCCTCTGCTCTGCTGCTTACCCAAATACATGTGCATGGGGTAGTGGTACCTTGAGCAGCACAGTGTCAAAGGCTTCTTGTATTTTTCTGCTGTGTATTTCTACATATGCTCCTTTCCTTTAAACCTCCTCTGCTGCTTGCTGAAATAGTGATTAAGGAGTTATGTTAGTTTTGTTTTGTAACTAGAAGACCAAAGTGTGTTACTCACCTGGGATCTTAACTGTTAATTTTTTAATAATCCTTATATTGAAATCGAACATGATGGTGCTACTTGATATTTTTGAGACATGGCATCTCCCATGACTGAATCAACAACAAGGGGAGTTGATTCCATTTCTTGGTTTCTGTAAGAATTTAATGGACCTAGGCCTAGTTAAGTATAGGCTTGGGCTTGTGGTTGAATGCTACCGTAGTCCTAGCCATGTATTTTCAGAATTGAGCTAAAGATTTGGGGGTAGTATTTCTGATTTTAGAGCACCTTTGTTGGATGTATTTTACAGCAGCTGTTGGAATCAAAACAATGCTTGTGGGTTGTCCTGTTAACTTGAGTGAGTCATTAGAGGGCAGATAGAGTCACCCACACCAATTAATGTTTATGAAGAAGAAGAATAAACCTGCTGCTGCTGCTGTTATGCCTGTATTCACTCCTGCTGCTATACTTGTGATGATGTTGTACTTGTGATGATGCTACTTGTGATCTTCTGAAATGACCCATTGGCGACTTCATTACGCGGGGATAATGATTTTGCAGGTACCTCGAGAGGCCCTTGAGTTTACTGGAATGTCGATTAACTTCCGTTCCGGCAAATTCGGGTACTCCATATGTCCTATTTTCAGCAAAGGTCATGCTGAAATTTTCCGTGAATTTTAGCATGACTTTGCTAAAAATAGGACATATGGGGTACTTGCGACTAATGCATGGGCCGGGGTATCTTAGTACTTAATTAAGTAGGATCAACTGCCTCTTGTGTTATACATATAGAAGTGTGATATAAACTCATAGTTATTACTAATGTCAGTTGCTCGTCATCGATAAACCCTAATCTGGTAGGATGACCTACTAAAAAGCCCATACCACATATTCTATTTGGATGGCCCTGCTAACCCTTGACCATAAATACTTGAGATGGATGTAGCAGGCTTAAAGAAAGAAATGTTTTTAGGCCAACTCCACTGGGCCTGGCTGTAAATGCACAAGTGTGCATGACTGACAATATTCTATTGAAAGCTAAACAGGAAAGAGGAACCACTCATCCTAACCATTTGCTCTCAAAATTACCACTTCACTTCTTACTACTGAAAATCTTAGACCATCTCCATTCACCAATAGCTCAAACCAGTTCGAAGGGCGTGTTTTCACCACATTGTGGATTATCTTATTGGACCCAACGCAAGAGATGATGTAGTTTTGAATTATGAACGTAGGATATGTCGTCATCGGACGATGAAAGTCTCTCGGGGGAGTGCGGCTGGTGCCACGACGATCGAGGTCTGTGCAACATGCCTCACCTGGACGATGATCGACGCTTCATCATTAAGCTCGAGGAGACCTTCGAAGTTGAAACGGTACACGACGACGACAAGTGTTACTTTCATATTTAAGCATGACTTCAACTATTTCAACGTGTAATTTTCATCTTTTACAATTCGAGTATAGCTTATCCCATGCCATGCAAGACGCTATGTCTTGGAGAGGATGGATTTTGAAGACCATGAAATTTCTGAAACAAAGAAAATTCACCTAAGGACTCATCACGATGTGGATTTTGAAGTAAATCTGTATAATTCTGGGAGCGTAACCCATTTTGGTTGCAAAAATTGGGAACCATTTTGCAAGATGTATGGTTTTGATGTGGGTATGCTTGTCACCATGGATCTTGGTGATCCTAAAATCGAGCAAGACAATATGGACATTTGGGTCCTTGTTGATACGCCTCCAATTCTACCGCTATGTGAGTTTCTCAAACATAGTTATTAGCTAATTTATATTGTTTATTTCAAAATAGTTGTCAGCTAATTTCCATTGACAGCTTATTTTTATTGTTCAAAGAATGTGTGGGAGATGGTAGACAAAACCCACTACACCGATGGCTCCGAATTAACAACTTCAAGGAGAAAAATCATCTGGTCGGATTTTGTACTGACATTGAGAATTACAATATCTACAATCAAACTCCTTAACATTATGGTCAATACGTGCCACTAGTGCATGTGTTCAACTACGGTAAATACCATGGAGATACCTTGGTAAGATTTTTACTATTACGACATCCGTGCATCTTTTGCATACATGTAAAACTAGTACATCATTGCTAACTATGAAGTTATTACTATGTTTTTCAACAGATAATCCCAGAGAATTGTGTGCCTCATTTGATGTATCAGAAAGGTAGTCTTAATGTTTTGAACATACAGCCAGGTCATCCTACGAATCTCAACTGTCCATACGAGATTTCTAAAAGAAGTGGAGACATGAAAATCAAAGGATGGAAAAAATGTATGGACAGTCATACGGAGGTTCTTGGAAGCAAACGGAAGCAAAGCGCAAGAATTGGACACAGGATGATCTCCATTCTCCATAATGGAGAGTCAGGGTCTATATTTTTTTATGCTATTTTACCTTAAATGGGGTATTTAGGTCATGCCTAATATTGATGATCATGTGCTAAGAATAATTAAGTAGGGTTGGTTCGATGACTATCAAGATGATAATCGTATGATTTGTTATTAATAACGAGTAGAAGTTATATGATGATGATTAATAGGAGTTGTTAGGATTACTAGTACTTCCGACAAACTCACTACTCGCGGTCGTGAGACTTGTAATGTTCTACCTTTGTTTGGTCTTCTGAATTCGGAGACTAATATGATGAATTGTATTCGGAGACTAATCTTCTATGTATTCGATGAATCTGCTGTTGCTGTGTGGTGCTAGCTATATTCTATCCAATAATATATTTTGTAACCTGTGAAAATATCAGAAAAGAAAAAAAATCCCTAATATTCATACTAGTGGCGCACCACCACATAGTGCGCCATTAGTAAGCCAGAGCACACTAATGGCGCATCATCCACCAGTGCGCCATTAGTATGCCAAAGCGCATGGGTAAATATGGCCCCCTAGGAAGCATACTAATGGCGCACAGTGGGCTATACTAATGGCGCACTGCATGGTGCGCCATTAGTATACCAGATACTAATGGCGCACCACAGGTGCGCCGTTAGTAAAAAATACTAATGGCGTGCTAGTAGTGGCACACCTGTAGTGCGCCATTAGTAGGCAAAACAGGTGCGCCACTAGTAGGCCTTTTCCTAGTAGTGCTAGTAGTGTTAATTACACCTTGTAGTTGATGCTAGTTGGTTTAATTGGGGGAAGATCATATGTTCATATCCTATATGCATATTAATACCCCTCTGATTATGAACATGTTTATGCTTTGTGAGTAGTTACTTTTGTTCCTGAGGACATGGGAGAAGTCTTGCTATTAGTAGTCATGTGAATTTGGTATTCGTTCGATATTTTGATGAGATGTATGTTGTCTCTCCTCTAGTGGTGTTATGTGAACGTCGACTACATGACACTTCACCATTGTTTGGGCCTAGAGGAAGGCATTGGGAAGTAATAAGTAGATGATGGGTTGCTAGAGTGACAGAAGCTTAAACCCTAGTTCATGCTATGGTTAGGTTTACCTTAATACTTTTGTTGTATTTGCGGATGCTTGCAATAGAGGTTAATCATAAGTGGGATGCTTGTCCAAGTAAGGGCAGCACCGAAGCACCGGTCCACCCACATACCAAATTATCAAAGTACCGAACGCGAATCATATGAGCGTGATGAAAACTAGCTTGACGATATTCCCATGTGTCCTCGGGAGCGCTTTACATCATATAAGAGTTTGTCCAGGCTTGTACTTTGCAAAAAAAAGGATTGGGCCACCTTGCTGCACCATATTTACTTTTGTTACTTGTTGCTCGTTACAAATTATCTTATCACAAAACTATCTGTTACCACTTATTTCAGTACTTGCAGAGAATACCTTGCTGGAAACCGCTTATCATTTCCTTCTGCTCCTCGTTGGGTTCGACACTCTTACTTATCGAAAGGACTACGATAGATCCCCTATACTGTGGGTCATCACCGATCACCCACCAGATTGTGGTAGTCATGGAGCAGGATGGCGAGTCTTCTTCTATACCGAAGACGGACTATGTTCAGATCGCCGATCAGGAAGAGCCGAATACCCACACGCGAAAGGATGCGACCAGCCCTCCGAACATAGCATCGGACGATTGTCCTAAACAATCAGAAGATATTCCGGAACCCGGACTATTAAACCCTTTCAGGAGCGGATATCACGCCCTATTGGGGCGGGATGCTTTGACACGCTTTCAGGCCATACCCCATTACGGGTATATGAAGCTCAAAATTCCCGGACCAATCGGTATAATCACGCTCGTCAGTGATCCGGACATAGCACTCCATGCTGAAAAGAAAACCGCATCCCTAGCCCTGGAGGAGCTATCCGAAGCCCTCGCGGCCGACGAACTAACCACACTATGCTCCACGATGGACAGGGACGACGTGATCCTCGACAAACGTCCTAAATCCACATCCTTCATACCAGTGGAAGAAATAGTTAAATTCCACGTCCAGCCAACGGACCCCAACAAAACAGCATCTATCGGAGCTCAACTGAACCCAACAGTTGACACCGCACTACGAGAACTCCTGCGTGAAAATTGGGACATATTCACCTGGCACCCTTCAAATATGCCAGGGATCCCATGCGAGCTGGCCGAACATAGCCTCAATAAATTAAAGGGGTTTAAACCGGTCAAGAAATCACTGCGGCGCATTCCAAACCCAAGCGACAAGCCATGGGGGAGGAGCTAACCAAACTCATCGAGGCCGGATTCATTAGAGAAATCAAACACGTGGACTGGCTGGCAAACCTGGTGATGGTACCAAAGAAGGACAAATCATGGCGCCTCTGCGTCGATTTCAAAGACCTCAACAAGGCTTGCCATAAGGATCCTTTCCCCCTCCCCCGCATTGATCAAATCATCGACGCCACCGCAGGACACAACTCACTGTGTTTCCTCGATGCATATTCTGGATACCACCAAATCAAAATGAAGGAGTCCGATCAAGCCACAACAGCATTTATCACCCCATATGGGCCATTCTGCTTCAGCACCATGCCCTTTGGGTTCAAGAATGCCGGCCCCACATACCAACGCATGATTCAAACATGCCTGGAGAAATAGATCGGCAAAACAGTAGAGGCTTACGTCGATGACGTCGTCATCAAAACCAGGCACGTCGAAACACTAATAGATGACCTACGTCTTACATTCGACAACCTCCGGGCGTATGACATTAAGCTCAACCCAGAAAAGTGTGTCTTCGGCATCCCCACTGGAAAACTGATGGGCTTCATTGTTTCCAATTGAGGAATCAAAGCAAACCCAGCCAAAATCTGAGCTTTGTCACAATTGGCTAAGCCAACAGACCTTAAACAAGTTCAAAATCTTGCGGGTTGCGTAGCAGCTCTAAGCCGCTTTATCTCCAGATTGGGAGAGAAGGCACTGCCACTCTATCGCCTTCTACGGCGAACCGACCACTTCGAGTGGACGGACGCGGTAACAGCTGGACTGGAGGAAATAAAAACCCTTCTTGCGAGCAATCGAATCCTGGCCGCACCAAACGCCGGCGAACCGATGTTATTATACATATCGGCAACACACCAGGTGGTGAGCGCCGTACTCGTCGTTGAACGAGAACAGGACGGACATAAATTCCCGCTTCAGAAGCCAGTATACTACATATCTACTGTCCTTACACCATGCAAATTCTGGTACCCTCATTATCAAAAAATAGCATATGCGGTCTTCATGGCATCCCTAAATCTCCGTCACTACTTCCAGGAGTGTTCGATCACGGTGGCCTCCGAAGTACCACTCAATGGCATCATAAACAACCGCAGTGTTACGGGCCGGATTGCCAAATGGGCTATTGAACTCCTCCCATTTGACATTACATATAAACCATGTCGAGCTATCAAATCCCAAGTACTGGCCGACTTCGTCGCCGAATGGACAGAGGCCGAACTCCCTAAAGATTACAACACATACTCCAATTGGGTCATGTACTTCGACGGCTCCAAAATGCTGGCAGGGTTAGGAGCAGGCGTCGTTCTAACGTCCCCTACTAGAGACATTGTCGAGTAAGTTTTCCAAATACTATACACTGACTCCAATAACGCAGCCAAATACGAGGCCTTATTACATGGTCTCCGGATGGCTGTCTCCATGGGTAGACAACGCCTAGAAGTACGCGGGGACTCCAACCTTGCAATACCTCAAATAAATGGAGATTTCGACGCTAAAGATCCGAAGATGGCAGTGTATCGTAACGTAGTCATAAAAATGTCGGCCCGGTTCGGGGGACTTGAGTTCCATCATGTGGCTCGAGAAAGTAATCAAGCGGTGGATGTTCTTGCTTGTATCGGCGCAAAGCGCGACCCCGTCCCACCTAATATTTTCCTGGAAAGGCTCTTCAATCCATCCGTGGTATGGAAGGGGGAAAACGGCAATACTAGTCCGGAACCAAACATAATCCAAGATCCCGGAAACACCAACGTCGTCGGGGGCTCAGCCATCGAAATAACACCATCGGCACATCTCATCATGGCAGTCATTGCCTCATGGACCGAACCTTTCCTGGCCTACCTCAACAGGAAAGAGCTTCGTGAGGACCAGAATGAGGCCCGCTGCATTGTTCGACGTTCAAAGGCCTACAAGGTTCATGATGGAGAGTTCTACAAGAAAAGCGCCAGCGGAGTCCTTCAACGATGTATATCCGAGGAAGAGAGGTGGTAGCTCTTGGCTAAAATTCATGCCGGACTCGGCGGGCACCGTGCCGCAGCTCGGGCCCTTGTTAGCAAGGCCTTCCATACAAGGTTTTTTTTGAGGAACTGAGACAGTGGGGGAGGCCCCCACTGTCATATATTAATTATCACAACACATTTACATAGTGTGTTACATCATGTACATGGCACCCATCCCACTTTGTGGTGATGGGGTAAAGAGTAAAGGGGGTGTGCTAATCAAAGGGCAATGAATCTAGATGTAAGAAGATAAAGTCTTTCTTAATATCTTTAACCCTATACTGTAAAAGGCCAAAATCTTCCTTGAATCTGTTTAGCCAGGATTTGTATGTAGGTTGGATATTTCTGAACAGCTTGTTATTCCTCTCTTTCCATATACTCCAGGAAGCTTGTAGTATAATTTCCATGAATAGAGGTCGATTCCAGCTAATTTTTGCTTGTTCCATCCAGGACAATCTGTTGGCTTGTGGTCCAGGGTCCAAACCAAAAGTGGCCCAGCAGCTTCTACTGAATGGGCATGTGAGGATCATATGATCAATATCTTCTTCTTTTTGTCCACAGAGTAGGCAGTTAAGGTTAGTACCAATATTGTAGTGTCTTCTTTTCAGCATGTTTCTTGTGTTCAATCTATCCGAAAGTACCAGCCAGCCAAAAACTTTGATTTTGGTCGTGACTTTTGATTTCCATAACCACTGGTACGATTTGTGGGCCCTCATGTCTCTGAAGTAGAAGCTATAATATTTTTTCACAGAGAATTCTCTACTCCCCCAAGTGTAAGACCATACATCTTTTGCGTTTTGACTGTTGTCAAAAGTTATTTGGGCCATAAGGCCTTGCATATCTTGTAGCTCCTCTAGGGCTTGGCTGGAGAGTGGCAAATAGAACTGTTCCTCTAGGGAGTTGATGGTCAGGAAGTCTTTGACAGAACAATCTTCATTTCTTGCATATGAAAATGCCCTGGGATGTGTGTCTGTGAGAATTTCATCCAGCCAAAGATCTTTCCAGAATAGCACATTGTCTCCAACAAGCATCTGAACCCTTGAGATCCCTCTAAAGATAGGAGTTAGTTTAAGAATGTCTTTCCACCAAAATGATCCACATGGGTCAGAGGCATGTGGAATTTTGTCAGTGTAATAAGTGGACCAGATCAATTCATCCCAAGGGAGATCATATCTATTGTAGAATTTGTGTAAGTACTTTAATAGCAACGCATCACTTTGTATCCTGAGGTTTATTATCCCAAGCCCTCCACATTTTTTTAGTCTGCATACTCTGTCCCATGCAGCTAAAGAATTACATTTTTCACCTTGCTCTGTTTTTTTGTCCATAAACATTACCTTCTCAATTTATCCAACAACTCAAGTATTTTTGGTGGAAATCGAAGTGTGCATAGTGCAAAAATTGTCAGTGAGGTAATTACTGTGTTGAGGAGAGATAATTTGGAGCCATATGACATAATTGACAGAGTGGACGTTAGCCTTCTTTCCGTATTGCAAACGATTGGCATTAGGTCTTGTACAGAAGGTTTAGAGGTGCCAAGAGGTAAACCGAGGTATGTGAAGGGCATTTTCCCTATTTTGCATCCAAAGATTTGAGCAATGTCTTGGCTTAAATTCGCATCACAATTCATAAGAATCAAGGTCGATTTGTGGAAGTTCATTTTGAGGCCAATGGAGGTGGCATAGTCAGTGAGGATCCCTTTCATTAATTGCACTTGGTCTTGACAAGCCGACATTATGATTATGGTGTCATCCGCGTATTGTATGACAGGGTAATCCTTTTGATTTGGTCTTGGGAATGGTAGATGTAGGAGACCATGTCTGAAGGCATCATTAATGGCCGCTTGGAGAAGATCTGCAGCTAGAACGAATATAAGTGGAGAGAGGGGGTCTGCCCGGCACTCCGTTAAGAAGAACTGAAGATTTCCCCGTGGAAAATATTGTTTGAATCCATTGGATCCATTTATCATTGAAACCCATGTGCTTCATTATGTCTCACATTGCATCATGCTCAATGGTGTCAAAAGCTTTTGCAAAATCCAATTTAAGGAGGACAATTTTGTTGTTAGACGTTTGGCATTGATGTATATATTCAAACGCCCATACAAGGCAATCTTGAATTGCTCTGCCCTTGATGAAACCATATTGGTTTCTATGTATGATCTTTAGAATGAGTTTTTGGAGTCGGTTGGCAAGCAGTTTAGTGATGACCTTTAGGCAACAATTGAGGAGTGTGATGGGTCTGAAATCATTGACTGTGGCCGGAGAGGAGATTTTAGGTATTAAGGTTATGTACCCATCATTGATGCTCTCAAGGTTTAAAGTCCCTTCATGGAACTGGTCGCACAATTTATAGAAATCCTCCTTGATAATGTGCCAGCAAGATTTAAGAAAAAGTCCAGTAAAACCATCCGGCCCTGGTGCTCTATCCGCAGGCAATTCCTTAATGACAGCATCAATTTCTTCTTTAGTGAATGGTACTGTCAGCTGATCCAGGTCATTACGCTTTTTGATAATATTGGCTAGATCAAATTTCATTTGGGATTCTCTTGAAGTGCCCAATCTATCTTTAAAGCTTTGGTAAATTAGTGCTTCTTTACCAATATGATCCTCAATTATGGTGCCATTATCTAGTTGTAGAGATGAAATACTGTTCCGTCGATATCGCTCAGAGGCCATTGCTTTGAAGAATTTTGGGTCCTCATTCCCAAAAGTGGCCCACCTTATGGTGCATATTTTTCTCCAATATTGTTTTTGGTAATCAAGGAGTCTAAGCAGATGTTTGTTGAGAATTCTTCTGAAGTTACTTTCAGGTATTGTGAGGGCCCTTTTATTTTCCAACGCGTCCAGATCAGAAAGTGCAGCATTGGAGTTAGCTATAGCAGTGGCCAGTTTGGATATCTGTTTACTCCATCGTTTGAGTTCATATCTGAGAGCCTTAAATTTTCGGCAGATAATCGTGGCATAGTTATTTGAGGGGATTATTTTGTTCAATGATGATTCCACCACCTCCATGAAGCCAGGATGTTGAATCCAGTATGATTCAAATCGAAAGAGATTACTTTTAGGGATGTTAGTTTCGATGGAGATTACACAGGGAATATGATCAGAAACTGGTTTAGAAAGAGGTTTTACAGTGGTATTAGGGTAAGAGGTGGTCCAATTATTTGAGGTGAAGAACCAATCTAGTTGTTCAAGTAGAGGGTCCTCTTGCATGTTGCTCCATGTGTATGATCGCCCCTTAAGTGGTAGTTCAATCAGACCTTGTGTGTGAATGAAGTCATTAAATGTGATCATGTCATTAATATTACCACCTGGTTTATTTCTATTGTTAGGGCTGCGGATGTAATTAAAATCCCCAACAAGCAGCCAGTCTTCATTGTGAAGTATGTGAAGATTAAGCAGCCAGGTTGTGTAATCAACTCTTGTTTCACCCTGGCAAGGCCCATATATGTTTACCAAAGTCCACTCTTGAGAAGATTGATGTGATTTAAATTTAGTGACTAGGGCAAATTCTTCCTCAATTAACACAGTGCCAGAGAAGATAGCACTATTCCAAATGGTCACAATTCCCCCAGATGCACCTCTTGAAGGAATGAATGCAAACTTATCAAACCGTTTAGGGCAACAGGTTTTAATGTATGAGTTATCAAAAATAGGCTTTTTGGTTTCTTGTAAGCAAATAACTGAGCAACCACTAGCAGCAATAGCATTTGATAGAGCCAAAAGCTTGGGGTCAGAGTTCATACCCCGGATATTCCAACATAAAACGTTCCAGTTCGAGAGAACCATTAAGAAAATTAAACAGAAAGTAAATTAAGATGAGGAAGGGCCCGCCCCCTTGTCCGCAAGGAGCATTTCTCCAGTCACTTCTTCAGGAGGGACAGCACACTTCTGCACAGCAATTTCCTGAATTTGGGCCACAGTCATCGGAGGAGGGAGTTCCTCCACTTCTATTTGGTCTTCAGTGAGCTCAGTAATGACTACAGTAGATGGAGTCACTCTGGGTTTGACCTTGGAAGCTTTTTGCTTACTGTCAGTAATGGAATGCACTTTGAACCCATCGTATTTGTTGGATCGAGCGCTTCTACGCACACTGAGCACGGAGACCGGAGCTTTATTCTTGCGATGCCTGCCAGGATGGGCCCCCACAGAGACCTCAGTTTGCACAGCAGGAATAATCTCAGAAGTATCCATTTCTTGCACTTCAGAAAGTTCAGACACAACTGAACCAGTATCCATTTCCTGCACTTCAGAAGTTTCAGATAATGTAACTGCACTCTGCTGAGCAACAGAACCAGCTAGATCCTCACTACTCATCGACGAGGTTTGAGCAGTTGAAGTGATAGAGCCATCAACCTCCCCTTGTGAGACAAAGGAGGTCACTTGGACAGAGCCATCCAAGGATTCAGAAAGAGCTAGATGAATGTCCAAATTGGTCGGCCGAATGCCATAGCCATGTGCCAAGGACCATAAGTTGCCAAAGTTGGAATGATGGAGCTTGAGAGAAAGTTTGTAATGGGCACAAATGATAATGGTTCAGCAACTAGCATGGTGTTCATGAACTCATTATTAGCAGAAAAGTGTATGTTCATACCAGCATTTGTAACAGGAATTCTGATCTGTACTTGATGGCTCTGCACCTGAAAGTTGTGTTGCAGCATCAACTCATTTACTTGCACAGCTGGGTTACTTGGGGCAGTGGCTATAGTGTTGAGAGCTCCATTCCTCTGTAGGTCCTGCAGAATGTTAACTGGCACAAGCACAAGTGCCTCAGAGTCTGAACTTGTGGCTGAACTGCTTTGGGAGATTGAGTCATTCCAAGCTGCAAAAGGACTGTCCTATAGATTGTTGCTGGGTAGGATACCATCTTGGACTTGTAATCCTTCATTTGCCAGCCATTCTTGGAAGTTGTAGAGAGCAGGTGGGGCAGGAGGTGGAGATGGAGGCCACTCTCCCCACTGAGGCTGAATCTCAATATCCACTTGTACTGCAGCATTCTCACCCACCTCTTTTGCAACATTGTTTCCAGCTCCTTGCCGAGCCATCCAATTATTGAGCTGCATTTGGTAAAGCTGCTCAGCATTGAGGCCCTCACCATAGAGGGGGTGTGGTATTCCATCTTGAGGTGGTGGATCCTCCCCAGCAGGTGGGACTTCAGGCAGATGTGCATTCCAGTCAGAGCTGCGCAGCATTGTAACACACACAGTCCAGCAGCGATGATTGCCACCAAGTTGTCTGATAACTAGACTCTTTGGGACCAATCTGAGATGAATGACCTTAACCCTGATCAAAACATACTTCCTATCTCCTCTGGGGTTGTGCCAGTGAGTCAAACTACCGAAGCCATCAACAGATCTATGCAAATAGTGGTAAGTCTGATAATCTTGCGGAAAACCAATATACAAAATCCACACATCTGGGCCATAGGTTGTGAGCCTCATATTGAGTGCCTCATCATGCGGAACAAAAGATACTATTGTGTTCATGTCACCATCCTCCTCAGCATCAATCTCAAAAGTAGTACCGACGACATTGTCACGCATCAGAGGCGATGGAAAACCATAAATAGCAATGCCAAGCGGGTGGTCATCTACTTCAGTGGGGACAAAGTTGGACTCATGGAGAAGACCAGTGATGACTTGCCTTAGAGCAGCTTTATGATGGAACGGGACATGGCGATTCACCTCAGCAATGGCAAGGAAGTCGTGGTTGAGAGGAGGGACCGGGTGCACCGCCATGTCGCTGCGCACAATCCGATCCTGCGGTCCGAGCTCGATGGTCATCCCCGTGGGGATGTAGGGAACGATGTTGACGGGGTAGTTCGCCATTGTTGCAAGGTCCGGAGCTCTCAAGGTGGGCAGGGGAGGGGAGGTGGAATGCGGAACGGCAGCGGAGATTGATTTAGGCTTCCAAACTAATCTTTGTGCCTCTATCTCCCTCCAACAGGTAAATGCCATGTGTCCATACCGGCCACAGATACTGCATCGGGTGGCTACAGATTCGTGTAGAGATTTATTGCAGTTAGGGAAGGTAATCGATGGTCTGGGGCAAGTGGATATCTGAATCTGATGTGATGGCGATTTGATAACACAATCGGTGACCGGTTGCCTTGTTACTAGTACTTGAGAAGGAATATAATCCCATTGATTATCGTTAGCCAAGTGAATATTTCCTGGTGTGTCTATTTTGGGTTGCGACCAAAGATACAAGCAATTCCTTGTTCCACAATTAGTAGGCAAGTGCCCTAAAAGACGGCAATGTTGACAATATAATTTGGAAGGACAAAGATCTGAAAAATGTTCCATGGAGGAGCAAATGTTGCAAGGAAATCTTAACTTGTCCATCCCACGCCTGTCATCAGAAGCATGCGGTACCGTGGGGCTATCCTGGGCCAGGCCCGATTCCATATTTTGTAAAATTGGGCAGTTTGTACCCAGATGGCCCACTTGATAACAGTGGGAACATTTGTTGACTCTTCTGAAAATATATTCATCCATTGGGACCAAGTCCAGGGCCCAAATTTTGGCAATGTGTGCATCATCATAACCCACATGTCGGAAATCCATAATGTGAAGAAGAGTAAAAGTAGGAATAGAATCCCAATAAGAGGACCGGTAATTACTGCCAATAAATGTGGATTGCTGTCCTTGAGAATCTGTTTTAATGACTGATTGGAAATTGCCAAAACGGATAGCAATGTTGCCTTCGTGTTGCGTAGGAACATTCGAATGAAAGCTACCAAACGAAATGGTTGAACAATGAACTAGAGTTTGATCATCATGAACCAATGAATCCTGGTTATGAGTGGATCCTTGAGCCTTATTAGTGTTGACTTCATGAGATGCATCTTTAGTTGCAAAAGTATGCTCTAAACCAAATTTTGTCAGTTCTTTCGAGGACCCAGCTTGTTGATAATCCCCTCTAGTTAAGAAGTTGAGTTTTGTTTTGATAGCCACGGGAGAACGAATAACCACTTCAGAAAGCTCTTGGTCAAAATGCCAAGTATGATCATTACTAGTAGTGGACCAAACCGAATGACGATAGAGATTGAAATGGCAGACAAAATCAGGCCAAACACGGTCCTTAAGGCTGTAAATGAAATAACCAACTTTATTTAAAGCCACGGAGAAACGAAATTGACGACCAACCAGGTGTTTTACATTGAAACCAGAGGCGGATCCACCAATACAGCATTGAAGCGCAAGACCGACCGATTCAACCGTGAGAAGAAAAGAGGCAGAGGAGAAAGCCACAACAAGGAAGAATTCCTTTGTACCTCCATGGGGGGAAAATGGACCGTGGAACCAAACCTTTTGCGCACCTGTGTTTCCACCGCGAGGCCAGGGGAGAAATCCCAGTGTAGAAGGCCTTCCATCGTCCTAGTCTAGAGATCTCCATTGTTGGTGGTGGGAGAGGTGGGAGAGGCATTGTAGGTTTTATTAGCCAACGGCCTGAGCAGATGCACAGGACCTTGTCCAACGTTGCGTCGGATACCAACTCTTCGCCAATCAAAGCCATATGCCCCCACTGCCTTACAAACAATCCCCATCGCTTGGCCTTTTGCGGTCTGGGGACTCGATATGGTTGGACCTCTCAAAGGGGGAAGCCATAAGAAAAAATATCTGCTGGTTATGGTGGACAAATTCACTAAGTGGATAGAGGCTAAGCTGGTTAAAACGGCTGAGTCCAGCCCAGTGATATACTTCATATCCGGTGTTGTGCACCATTATGGTGTCCCACATAGCATCATCACTGACAACGACTCCAATTTCATAGCTGAGGAAGTAAAAACCCGGTGTACTAATCTGGGTATTAAACTTGATTACGGCTCCGTCTACCACCCACAAACCAACAGTCAAGTCGAATGAGCCAACGGTCTTATTATGACGGCATCAAGCCCAGACTAGTGTGGTCTCTCAAAGAATCAGACAAGCACTGGGTTGAGGAGCTCGACTCTGTACTCTAGGGGCTGCGGACCACACCCAACCGCACTACTGGATACACACCTTTCTTCATGGTGTATGGCGCAGAGTGTCGGAGTAAATAGCCATGGGTAGCCTAGCCGGCTTTCCCTGGCCCTTCTGAAAAAATTACGAGCCCGTCCGGCTCTCAAGAATCCAAGACATGGGGCCGCCTTCCCCTTGCTGGCTGTCACCCAGGCCGGCTTTCGGAAGGCGGCCCGACTTTGGGAGGGCCGACTTCGAGAAGCCGGCCGCGAGGAGGCCGACTCCAAGAAACCGGCTCCCATAAAGCGGTCGAGACCCTACCCTCAAAGTTTGCATCCACCTAGCGGCGATGAGACAGGGCGTGGCTACAATAAAGCCTGCCACCCCCGAATCCCGGAGCACGCCTGGCATAGTGCGCCATACAGAGTGGCCATGACCCGTCCGGCACAGCACTATTGCCATGTTGACCCTGATGTCACCCACGACGGGCCGCCAGCGCGGCCCACGGGCGGTGGTCCCCTTTGGGCAGAGAGACGCCCGAAGGCGGCCAGGCCTCCCCCAGTCGGCCCGAGACGGGGCCGGCTCCCCGCAGTCGGCTCGCTTCCCCCCTCGAAGAAGACGCCCCATTAAGCAGACAAGACGCGGTAAGGCTACAGTGATCGCCCGCCGAATGGCGGCACTGTAGCCACGCTTACCTCGACGAAGCCCTCGTCATCAGGTTGAGGCGACAGTAACCAGCCACCGACAAGACCCTTGGCAGTGGGGCCTACCTGTTGCCAAGGAGTTGGCAGTCGGCGGGGCCCACCAGCCGGCGGGCCCCAGCAATCAGCGCAGAAGCCAGCGAGCGTAGTCACAGACGGCTGGGCCCCGCGCCCAGTCAGATTACCATTGTACCCCCGGGGGGTAGGCCTATATAAACCCCCTGGGGCGCCCATGCAAAGGGTTCGACCTCCAACTAGTTTTAGATACCACACAAGGAGAAGAAGCAAGCTAGCCGTGCCATTCTTCCTCCTCCCACCGAACAGCTCAAGGAGCATTGTGTAGCTACTTGTCCATCTAGTGATCATGCGGAGACCCCGCAGAGCAGCAGTAGGGGTGTTATCTCCACGGAGAGCCCCGAAGCTGGGTAAGATTCGTCGGCGTGCATGTCTTCGCCTCATCCCGTTTCCAGGCACCGGCAACGTCTTACTGGCTCCCATAATGACAAGCCACCCGTTGGCATATGTCGCACCTACCACCCCACATTTGGCGCCCACCGTGGGGCCAGGTGCACCGTCGTCCGGAGACCTGTTCTGGACGGGAACCCTCTTCCTCCCCAGCGAGCGTAGCCAGCCCGGCACGCCCGATGGCGCTTGCCACGACGCGCTGCAAGGCGTCACCAGCATCTGCGCGGCGAGCAGCCTCGCCAATCTCCTCGACGAAACCCTCATCTCCGACGAGCTCGCCTCCGATGCGGGCACCGACCACCTCACCAACCTCCTTGGCCAGCTCCATGTCTCCAGCGAGCCCACTGTGGATCTGGAGTTGGTTGGCTCCACCGACCCGATGCCTGTCGACTCCGACACGGCCTCCTTCGACACCTTCCCCACCAACGTCGCGATCTACAACGACCCGCTTCCTCGGACTGACGGCCGCGATACTGTCACCACCGAAGTGATGGTCATCGGCCACGGCGGCCCGGCCGACGAGAGCGCCCATGACGCCCCGCATGCGGCGGCCCACGACTTGTCCACCCCCTCCCGGCTGATGCCGACGACGAAGCACTGGAGGCGCGCCGCCTCGCCCTCCTCGCAGAGGGCCGGAGGCTGGCCTCCGTGAGATGCCTCACTGAGGCCTACCAGCGCGAAGCTGACCGCGCCGACTTCGTCATGCCGGCCCCGGGCGGGCCAAGCCAGGCCGGCATTGTCAAGCAACGCGGCGCCGTCATCGCCGACATGCTGGGAGTCGACCGCCCGGTCTATGCCACTCTGCTCGAGAACTTGCGTGCCGCCCAGGCGGCCGTGGACGAGTTGGACGGCTTGGAGGCCGAAGAACTCCCCCACATGACCCGGTGCATGCAGCAACTGATTGACGTGGCCGCACGGCGGCACGAAGCCGACGCCCGCGCGGGAAGCCCTCCCCCGTGCCGAGATCACGGCGCGACGTCCCGGACACCGACTACGAGCAACACCCGCGCGCAGCGCGAGAAAGAGCCGGCGGCCAGCCGAAGCCGGACCCGAATCTCTATCAAGCGAGACGCGGATGGCCATCCCCGAGCCATGGAATGGCAGGGCAACCCGCCTCCGCCTCGACCCCGTGGAGAGAGATATCCCACCCCGCCGCTAGTGGCGCACTCGACTCTCAGCGACCGACTAGGTCGCCGCGAAGGAGTCGGCGAGAACGACGCCCGCCATCGGATCGACCGCCTGGCGCGATCCCTGGCGCTGGAAGAAGAAGACGATGTCGGCCCGCCTTGTTTCGGCCCCCGCATCCGCGACGAGCCTTTCCCCAAAGGGTTCTCGCTCCCAAGAGACACGCCCAAGTACAACGGCTCCGTGAAGCCGGAAGATTGGTTGATCGACTACTCCACGGCGGTCGGCATAGCCAACGGCAACCGGCGGGTTGCCGTGAAGTACGTGCCCCTCATGCTACAAGGCACGGCGCAGACCTGGCTCAACATCCTCAAGCCTCTCAGCATCAACAGCTGGCTAGATTTCACCGAAGCTTTCATCCGCAACTTCACCAGCACCTACAAGCGGGCCCCCAAGCCCAGGTAGCTCTAACTATGCGTACAGGGCCCAGCCGAGTCCACTCGCGACTACCTCACGCGTTGGGCCGAGCTCCGCAATTCCTGCGAGGGGGTGCACGAGGTACAAGCAATCGAATACTTCACTGCCGGGTGCCGAGAAGGTACCCTCCTCAAGCACAAGCTCCTCTGCGACGAGCCAACTACCCTCGACGAGCTTCTGGACATAGCAGACAAATACGCCACCGCCGACTCTTCGATGAAGACCGAGCTTCGGGTAGACGCGTCCGGGAAAGTACTCAACCCGGCGCCCAAGACGCCGGCAGGGGATTCCAGCCGCCGCCCACACCCGAACGACCACAAGCGCAAGGGCCCTGCACCGCCTCCCGCCAGTTGGCAGGTGGCCACGGTCGAAGACGCGCCGCTTGAAGGGCGACCTGCGCCCAAGAAGCCCAAGGGCGGCCGGCCAGCTTGGAAGCCGGCTTTCTCCTACGAGCAGACTCTCGACGCCCCGTGCAAATTCCATAGCGGCGCGAAGCCGTCCAACCACACAACCTGGAAGTGCCATTGGCTCACCCGAATCTCCAAAGGCGAGGGGCTCGCGCCGCCTCCGCCTACCGGCCCGCCGCCTCCGCCTCCGCCGCCTCCGGCCGCTCGGCCCGCAGTCGGAGCCGTGCACGACGAATTCCCCGACGAGCAAGCAACCTACATCGTCTTTACAAGCCAGCTCGAAGACCGGCGCGGCAAACGCCGAGAGCACCAGGAAGTCAGCGTGGTCGCTGCCAGCCCCGCCGGACACATGCATTGGTCAGAAAAACCCATCAGCTGGAGCCGGGCCGACCATCCAGAGGTGATGCCGTCTCCCGGCTCTTATGCGTTGGTCCTGGAAGCCACCCTCGCGACGGACAGACGCGCTGCCCGCTTCTCCCGCGTGCTGATAGACGGCGGGAGCAGCATCAACATCCTGTACTGTGACACCCTGGAGAAGCTAAATGTCAAGACGAAGCAGCTCATGCCTACTCGGACAGTGTTTCGTGGCATCGTACCCGGCTTGTCCTACGCCCCCATTGGCAAGATCAAGATTGATGTGCTCTTTGGGGACAAGGAGCATTTCCGCCGAGAAGCAATCTGGTTTGAAGTGGTGGACCTGGAGAGCCCCTACCACGCGTTGCTTGGCCGACCCGCCTTGGCCAGGTTCATGGCAGTTCCCCACTATGCATACCTCAAGATGAAGATACCAAGTTCCAAGGGCGTCATCACCGTAGCCGGCGATTACAAGAAGTCTTCCGAGTGCGCTGCCGCCAGCAGCCGGCTGGCCGAGTCCCTTCTGATTGCCGAAGAGAAGAAGATGTTGGACCGGGTCATGGC
Organism: Triticum urartu; assembly: GCF_003073215.2. NCBI lineage: Eukaryota > Viridiplantae > Streptophyta > Magnoliopsida > Poales > Poaceae > Triticum > Triticum urartu. The sequence goes on along the minus strand of NC_053026.1, from coordinate 145,634,965 downwards.
CATGGCCAGCAAGCAGCCGAACCAGTCCCCCGACCCCAAGGAGTATGATGCCCAAGGATCTTTCCAGCCGGCCAAAGAAACTAAGAAGATACCCCTTGACCCCGAGCACCCCGAGAGGTTCGCCGTCATCGGGGCAAGCCTGAACAGCAAATAGGAAGGCGAGCTCGCCGATTTCCTCCATGAGAATCGGGACGTCTTTGCATGGTCCCCCAAGGACATGCCAGGTGTTTCGAAGGAATTCGCCGAGCACAAACTACACGTCCGAAAAGACGCGAAACCAGTCAAGCAGCCCCTCCGCTGACTATCAGAGGAAAAGAGAAGGATTGTAGGGGAGGAGATAGCCCGGCTTCTGGCAGCCGGCTTCATTATGGAAGTCTTCTTTCCAGAGTGGCTTGCCAACCCGGTCCTTATGTTAAAGAAGAACAACAAGTGGCACATGTGTATAGACTACACAAGCCTCAACAAGGCCTGCCCTAAAGATCCCTTTGCCCTGCCGAGGATTGACCAAGTGATAGACTCCACAGCCGGATGCGAGCTGTTGAGTTTCTTGGATGCTTACTCAGGATATCACCAGATAAAGCTAGATCCGGACGACCGCCTGAAGACCGCCTTCATCACGCCATTTGGAGCCTTCTGCTACCTGGCTATGACATTCGGCTTAAGAAATGCTGGTGCCACTTTTCAGCGTTGCCTGCAGAAGTGCCTCCTCAAGCAACTCAGCAGAAACGCTCACGTCTACTTGGACGACATTGTGGTGAAGACGGAGAAGCACGGCACCTTGCTGGAAGACCTCAAAGAAACGTTTGAGAACCTACGCCGGTTCCAAATCAAGCTCAACCTCGAGAAATGCGTGTTCGGAGTGCCAGCCGGCCAGCTCCTAGGCTTCCTGGTCTCCGAACGCGGCATCGAATGCAACCCGGTGAAGATCAAGGCCATCGAGAGAATGGCGATCCCCACCAAGCTTCGAGACATCCAAAAGTTCACCGGATGCTTGGCCTCCTTGAACCGCTTCATCAGCCGGCTCAGAGAGAAAGCTCTCCCCCTCTACCGCCTCATGAAGAAGAGCACTCACTTCGAGTGGAACGACCAGGCCGACCAAGCTTTTCACGAGCTGAAGAAGATGCTGGCCATGCCGCCCGTCCTAGCGGTGCCGACTGAGAAAGAGCCCATGCTCATTTACATCGCCGCAACCAGCCGGGTGGTCAGCACCGTCATCGTAGTCCAACGCCCAGAAGAAGGCCGAGCCCAACCGGTCCAGAGGCCGGTGTATTATTTGAGCGAGGTGTTGTCCGCTTCAAAGCAGAACTACCCGCACTACCAGAAGATGTGTTACGGCGTGTACTTCACTGCCAAGAAGCTGAAGCCCTACTTTCAAGAGCATCCCGTCATGGTCATATGCACCGCCCCGCTGGCCGAGATCATAGGCAGCCGGGACGCATCCGGCCGGGTGGCGAAATGGGCCATCGAGCTGGCCCCTTACACAATCTTCTACCAGCCCCGCACCGCCATCAAGTCCCAAGCACTGGCTGACTTCCTCGTCGACTGGGCCGAGACCCAGTACCTGCCACCGGCTCCCGACTCCACCCATTGGCGCACGCACTTTGACGGGTCCAAGATGCGCACCGGCTTGGGAGCCGGCGTCGTCCTTACCTCTCCCAAAGGCGACAAGCTCAGATACACGCTGCAGATTCACTTTGCCGCCTCCAACAATGTAGCCGAGTACGAGGCACTCATACACGGGCTCCGGCTTGGAACTCGGCATCCGCCGGATCCTATGTTATGGCGACTCAGACTTGGTGGTTCAGCAATCATCCGGCGACTGGGACGCCAAGGACGCGAATATGGCAAGCTACCGCTTCCTGGTTCAACAACTCAGCGGATACTTTGAAGGATGCGAGTTCCTCCATGTACCGCGAGCCGACAACGAGCCAGCTGATGCCCTGGCTCGAATAGGCTCCAATCGGCAAGAAATACCAACCGGCGTCGCTCTACAACGCCTCCTCAAGCCGTCCATCAAGCCGTCTCCAGAGTCCGACTCCATCTTCGTACCGCCTGACCCCAATGCGGCCGGGTCTGGCTCGAAGTACCAAGCAAGCGACCCCGGGACTTCAGTAGTCGGCCCGGGGACTTCGGCAACCGGCTCGGGGACTGCCACACCCGGCTCGGGGACTGCAGTAGCCGGCCCGGGGACTTCACCAACACAACAGCCGGCGGCCGACTCCAACATTTCACCACCCAGCCCGCCCACCCTGGTGGCAGTAGCCACATTGGCAGTAGGAGAAGTCGCGGCTCCGTCATGGGCTCAGTCCATCCTCAACTTCCTAGTAAACCAAGATCTGCCGGCTGACGAAACAGAGGCAAGACAAGTCCAACGTCGAGCCAGAGCATACACAATCTTCAACAGAGAACTCGTCAAGCGCAGTGTCACTGGAGTCCTCCAACGGTGCGTCGAGCAAGAGAAGGGCATTGCAATCCTCAGAGACATTCACCAAGGAGAATGCGGCCACCATGCGGCTTCAAGATCACTTGTCGCCGAAGCTTTCTGCCATGGTTTCTTCTCGCCGACTGCTTTGGATGACGCCAAAGAATTAATTAAATACTGCAAAGGGTGCCAACTCTTCAGCTCCAAGCAACACATGCCAGCTTCGGCACTCAAGACCATTCCCCTCACCTGGCCCTTCGCCGTTTGGGGACTGGACATGGTGGGCCCATTCAAGACGGCGCGCGGCGGCATGACGCATTTGCTCATCGCCGTGGACAAATTCACCAAGTGGATTGAGGCAAAGCCGATCAAGAAGCTGAATGGGCCGACTGCTGTGACATTCATCGCAGACATAACAACTCGGTACGGCATGCCACACAGCATCATCACCGACAATGGCACGAATTTTTCCAAAGGAGCCTTGGCACATTTATGCGCAGCCCAAGGTATCCGGCTGGACTTAGCGTCCATCGCCCACCCGCAGTCAGACGGCCAGGTCGAGGGAGCCAACGGCCTCATCCTCTCCGGCATCAAGCCCCGTCTGGTCGTACCACTGTAGCGTTCAGCCGGCTGTTGGCTTGATGAGCTGCCGGCTGTCCTCTGGAGTCTGCGCACTACCCCAAACAAGTCAACCGGCTTCACTCCTTTCTTCCTCGTGTACGGTGCCGAGGCGATCATCCCAACCGACATCGAGTTCGACTCGCCCCGGGTAACCATGTACACGGAGGCGGAGGCCAAGGAAGCACGAGAAGACGGCGTCGACCTGCTGGAAGAAGGCCGGCTGTTAGCCCTCAGCCGGTCTGCCATCTACCAGCAGGGTTTGCGCCGCTACCACAGTCGGAAGGTCAGGCCAAGATCTTTCCAAGAGGGCGATCTTGTGCTCCGGCTGATCCAGCGAACAGCCGGCCAGCACAAGCTCTCGGCCCCTTGGGAGGCCCCCTTCGTCATCAGCAGAGCTCTAGGCAACGACTCCTACTACCTAATCGACGCGCAGAAGCCGATGGCACGAAAGAGAGACGATTCCGGCAAGGAGTCGGAACGACCATGGAATGCCAACCTCCTTCGAAGATTTTACAGTTGAAATGCAGTATGTATCACGCTAACTTTTGTACTAAATACGAGACAATAGGCCCCCCGAGGAGGGCTCGGGGACTGCCATCTTTTATCTATGAATGAAAAGTATCATGCTTATGACCTTGTCATTTCATTTACTTGTTCCGTCCGGCACCGGGTTCGACTAGTCGGCCCGGGGACTGGCCGACTGGAGTTATATTAGAAGTCCTACCCGCGGTCAGACAAGTAGTGTGCCGACACCCAGGCTTAGCTCTTGCCAAAGTCGTAGTTCGAAGAACCGGCTGTCCGGCTGGCAAGAGTCAAAAGCAGGAAAGGATGCCCACATGAAAAATGGCCAGGGACCAACGGACTAATATAACGGAAGTCGGTTTGCCGCCTACCACCGACCGACTACCAGAGTAGCCGGCCAGCCGGTTTCCATTCACTTCACTTCAATCCAAGAAAGCTCGAGTACTTGCCTCCCCAAAGAGGGAACGCGGCAAAGGAAAAAGCCTAAGGATAAAAAGCATACGCGAATGGAAACCAAACATGCACATGATAATATTTACATAAAAGACCTCCAAGAGGCCAGTTCAACATAGTTTGGATACACCCCCAGTGGGTGGAACTGCTAAAGCTTAATAAAGATTGTTCAAAAGGCAACAGGCAGGAAAAATAAGGACGGCAGGTCAAGCTGGCGGAGCGACCGACGAGCCGGGCTGGTCGGCGGAGACGGTTGGGCCGGCTGAAGGAGTGGCCGGCTGGCGAACCTCGGCTTGATCACCGCCTCCCGCAGAGGGCGTGCTTCCACGTGCCTCGTTGCTGGAGGCACGGTCAGCCTGAGGCCGGCCGGTTGTTCCATTAGCCGGCTCAACGTCTTCACCGTCCTCTTCTTCGTCATCCTCGCCCTCGTCGCTGGAGGCGATCTCCTCTGCCGAGTCCACGCCCACCGCCGGGTTTAGCCCGAACCACTCCTCCGGCTGGGCAACGCCGTCATCATTGATTTCAGGCGCAAAAACGCTGATGTCGGTGCACTCGGCGATCATCGAAGCACGCTGGGCGATAGCCGGCCGCACCTCCTCCAGCTCCGCATTGGCCTCCAGCCGCCAAGTGCGCAGCTGGTCCAGGTTCAGCCCTGGGTACCAAGCTCGAACGAACTCCAACGCCCGCCCGGCTTCAAGGCGGGCCACCGACGCCTTCCAATCTTCAAAGCGACTGACTGCGACCTCCAGCCAGTCGGCAGTCCGGCTTGGGGTGCGGGGGATCATCTCGCCGGGCCAGAGGGCGGCCAACACCTGCGCCCCGGGACGTTGGAGCCGGCGAAGCATCCGGTGAGCCGGCTGCAGCCGCGCTTGGACAGCCAAGAGCTGCTCCTCAAGCGTCCGATTCGTGTCCAGCGCGATGTTGACCCCCGCCTGATGGCGCGCCTCGCGATGGGCCTCGATGGTTTGGGCGGCGAAGGCGGAGTAGCCGGGAAAGTAGTCTGCACAAGAAAATAAGAAGCAGCACAAGTCAGGCCAAAAACCGGGTGGCAAGGGGCAGGAGAGGAGCAAGGAAGGCGGCTTACCGTCGATGAAGTCCTCGATGCGGCTGAAGCCTTCATCCAGCGCTCACCGGGTCTCAGCCCAGCTCGCCGCCTCGGTCTCGAATTCTGCCTTCAGTGCGGCCTCGCTATCCTGCGCTTTCTGCAGGGCTGCCTTGTGGCTCTCCTCCTGGTCAGCCAGCTTCTTGGCCAGGCGGTCACGCTCCTGGACCAAGGCAGCGTACTCAGCATCCTTGGTACGAAGGGCGGCCTGCGCTTCGCCGAGCTCCCTCCTCAAGTCGGCGTTGGCCCCTGAAAGCACGAAAGAGAAAAAACCAATAAGGAAAAAGTCGTCAAGGAAGATCCGACCCGACTGCTCAGTAGTCGGCCCGAATCTCGGGGACTACACCCAGTGGGTGCACTGACGCGCCCCCACAGGAGACAGACAAGATCAAGCACTTACTTCGGCTGTCGGCCAGGTCGTCGGTCTTCCGACCCAACTCCTGAGCCTGGGAGTTGAAGGCGGCAGCACGGGAGTTATGATATTCCTGGAAGTTCAAACAGGAAGCAAAAATAAGGTAGTCGTCAAGAAAGATCCGACCCGACTGCTCAGCAGTCGGCCCGAATCTCGGGGACTACACCCAGTGGGTGCGCTGACGCGCCCCCACGGAAGAAATCAAGAGGCCAAAGTGGCCAAGAATGAAAGACTCACCCGGATGGCGGCCCGCGTCGACAGGAACTCCTGGGTGTACTGCTGCAGCAGGGCGGCTTAAGCTTGAAGCCGGCTCCGGACCTCTTGAGCCGCCACATTCAGCTCGCCAGTCTCCCCGCTGGGAGTCCACTCGGACGTGGCAGTGCTGGCCGCCTCCAGAGCCTCCGCCGACTGGCCGGCCCCCGCAGCTCGGCGCGACTCCGGCGGAGCGGCGTCTCCCCTTGCGCGCCGACGCGTCACCGGCCGCACCTCGAAGCCGGCTCCGTCCTCCGGCTCATCCACGGCCGGCTCCTCTGGTGCCACTGATGATTGGCCGCCTTGGCCCGCTCCGGTTGGCGCTGCCGGCGGCGCTCTCCCCGCGAAGACCACGAGGTCCTCCCTCCTCTCCATCAGCGGCGGGTCTTGGACGATTTCCTCCGCCAGAGGCAATGGGGTGTCAGGGGCCACGGCTCAGAGGGGAATGGCGAGCAGCGGAGGCTGGTTACGCGAACCCTCCGCCTCCATTTCCACGGTCGCCGCCTCCGCCTGGGCCTTGGCTGCCGCGTCGGCCTGCTCCCTCGCCGCCTGGGCGGCCGCTTTTTCCGCCGCCTCACGCTCCTCCCGCGCCTCACGAGCGTTCCGCTCCGTGGCCTCCCTGAGGTCGGCGCGGGGGTCCACGCGGCGGGAGCCCGAAGACCCTCCAGTCGGCCCAACTACGGAGCCGCCCGGACCCCGCTCAAGGGAAAGCGGCGCCCTGTCCAGCGAGCGGGAAAAGGTTAGGAAGAATGTTCGAGCAGGAGAGAATGATGAAAAGCATGCGACCAGGCAATCGACGACTTACGCTGAGACCGCCTGAGGCTGCTTCACCGCCTTGCGGAAGCGGGCCGCTTTCGCGGCCGCCTCATCTCGTTTTGTCGCCGCGGTGGAGGCTTTGGACTTCTTCGGCCGACTGCCGAAGAGGGTTGACGCAGCCCGGCGCTTCTGTGCGCCGCCGCTGGCATCCGGCGCGGTGGACGATCCCGCGCCCCGATGGTCGGCCGCCGGCTGGCGACACGGGGCGACTTCGGCTTCGGCATCATCCGGCCAGTCCTCGAAGCTGGCGGTAAGCCTTGTGCCTCCGGGCTCGGCGTCATCCCCCACGACGGCGTCTTCCATGGCGGCCGCCCCCAAATCCGGGTCGTCGACGTCGTCCACCGTGCGGTCGGGGACGTACTGGTGTTCTATCCCTGCTGCCCCGGTCGTCGGCGGAAGAAGAGGGTTCTACTAAGAAGAACCGACCGATCAGAAGCCGGCCATCATAAAGCCGGTTACCAACAAAAAGAAGAAAGAGAGGAAAGCTTACCACGGGCGGAGGGTTGGCGCGAGAATACGGCACCTTGCCGTATCGCCAGTCCTCGGCGAGCTTGCAATTGGAGATATGATTTACCATGTACGACACCTCCACATGAGGCATCTCCCTGGTGCTCAGCCGGCTTGGGTCGAAGCGGCCGCTCATCTGACACATCATGTGGGGCCGGCTTTGGAGAGGAAGTATCCGGCGCTCCACGAAGGCGGCCACCAAGTCGGCCCCGCTCAGGCCTTCCGACTGGATCATCACCCGAAGCCGGGAGACGGCAGCGCTCCCGGCCTGAGACAGTGACCTGGACCGGAAACTCCATGAGGGCTGCCTCCCAGCCGGCGGGCCGGCTACGTAAGCCGGCAGGTTGACGTGGTCTCCTTGCTGGGCGACGTTCTTCACGTAGAAGTACGACTTCTGCCAGATCTTCACCGACTGGATCAGGGGGATCGATGGGAACGGGTTGTTCTCGCCCGACCTCCTCATGGCGATGAAGGCCCCGCAGGGGGCGGGCACGCCTGCGATGACGGTGCCGAGTTTGCTCTGGAAGAATTCCCCCCAGAGCTCCAGCGTGGGGAGGAGCCCCAAGAAACCTTCGCAGAGAGAGACGAAGGCCGACAGCAGCATCACCGCGTTGGGCGTGAGGTGATGCGGCTGGAGATTGTAGAACTCGAGGAAGGAGCGCAGGAATCCGCTCACCGGAAGGCCGAAGCCGCGCAGGAAGTGCGAGCGGAAGACGACCCGCTCGCCCTCCTCCGGTGCCGGCGAGATCTCCGTCTCTGGCGCCAGGCGGACCCGCACGAGGTTGGCGTTGGGCAGGCGCCGAGTCTGGCGGAGGAACTCAACATGGTCCTCATGGACGTTGGAGCCATCCCACGAGCTCAACAGCGCCATGGGAGCAAGACGATGTGGCGGCACGGCGGCGCTGAGACGGGAAGCTGCGGCGGCAACGAGAGGAAGAAAGGAGGATGAGAAGGGGCAGAGCGAGAGAGAGTGTGCGAACCTCTGTCTCTCCCCCTCCTCCGCCTACTTATAGGCTCGCGTGGCGGAGCCGAGGAGGCGCGGCGTGGGGAAACGTGGGGATCGATCGTGCCCACTCCCCCACGTCCCGCGTTTATTGCGCCCTAACGGCGAAATAAAATCGCCACGGGAAGGCGAGCGGTCCACCTGGGCTGCAGAAGATCATCGTTCGGGCCGAGGCCTAGGAGTGGCGGGCCCGGGCCTGCGGCGGCGTCCCGTCGCGCGCGTGCGCTGGCAGGATCTCGCTGCCACGTGGCCCGCCTGCAAGACGCAGGGCTCCCCGAAATCGGCATACATCAGCAAAGCCGGCTCTTCAGGGTAGGAAGCTGACCAAGCTTCTCGTCCCTTTGTCCGCCTCGAAGCTCGATCAACTTCGGGGACTACTGTCGGAGTAAATAGCCATGGGTAGCCTAGCCCGCTTCCCCCGGCCCTTCTGAAAAAATTACGAGCCCGTCCGGCTCTCAAGAATCCAAGACATGGGGCCGCCTTCCCCTTGCTGGCTGTCACCCAGGCCGGCTTTCGGAAGGCGGCCCGACTTTAGCCCTCATGAAGAAAGCCATGGGAGGGCCGACTTCGAGAAGCCGGCCGCGAGGAGGCCGACTCCAAGAAGCCGGCTCCCATAAAGCGGTCGAGACCGTACCCTCAAAGTTTGCATCCACCTAGCGGCGATGAGACGGGGCGTGGCTACAGTAAAGCCTGCCACCCCCGAATCCCGGAGCACGCCTGGCACAGTGCGCCGTACGGAGTGGCCATGACCCGTCCGGCACAGCACTGTTGCCATGTTGACCCTGATGTCACCCACGACGGGCCGCCAGCGCGGCCCATGGGCGGTGGGCCCCTTCGGGCAGAGAGACGCCCGAAGGCGGCCAGGCCTCCCCAGTCGGCCCGAGACGGGGCCGGCTCCGCGCAGCCGGCTCGCTTCCCCCCTCGAAGAAGACGCCCCATTAAGGAGACAAGACGCGGTAAGGCTACAGTGATCGCCCGCCGGACGGCGGCACTGTAGCCACGCTTACCTCGACGAAGCCCTCGTCATCAGGTTGAGGCGACAGTAACCAGCCACCGACAAGACCCTTGGCAGTGGGGCCTGCCTATTGCCAAGGAGTTGGCAGTCGGCGGGGCCCACCAGCCGGCGGGCCCCAGCAGTCGGCGCAGAAGCCGGCGAGCGTAGTCACAGACGGCTGGGCCCCGCGCCCAGTCAGATTACCATTGTACCCCCGGGGGGTAGGCCTATATAAACCCCCCGGGCCGCCCATGCAAAGGGTTCGACCCCCAGCTAGTTTTAGACACCACACAAGGAGAAGAAGCAAGCTAGCCGTGCCCTTCTTCCTCCTCCCACCGAACAGCTCAAGGAGCATTGTGTAGCTACTTGTCCATCTAGTGATCATGCAGAGACCCCGCAGAGCAGCAGTAGGGGTGTTATCTCCACGGAGAGCCCTGAAGCTGGGTAAGATTCGCCGGCGTGCATGTCTTTGCCTCATCCCGTTTCTAGGCACTAGCGACGCCTTACTGGCTCCCACAATGATAAGCCACCCGTTGGCATATGTCGCATCTACCACCCGACACAGAGGCCGTATTGCCCTGCGATATTATTCACGACTCACCTCGAGTGCGTATGTACGAAGAGAGAGAAGCCGAGATTGATCGGCAGGATGGCCTTGATGCCCTGGAGGAGGAATGCAATGTCGCAAAAGCCCGTTCAGCATTTTACCAACAGAAGGCTCGAAGATATCAAAGCAGAGAAGTACGGGCCAAGACTTACAACGTTGGCGAACTCGTTCTACGCCTCCCGGAGAAGAAAAAGGACAAACTCAATCCCAAATGGGAGCGTCCCTTCATAATTGACGAAGTTCTCACCGGAGGAGTGTACCGTCTTCGCGATGCATTAGACAATCACCTCGAGCCGAACCCCTGGAACGCGGCCAGACTATGGAGATTATATGCCTAGTGCCAAATCCCTTGTTCGTCTCCTCCTCCCTTGTAGTTTCCATTATTTTTTCTCTCTTTTCCGATTATTTTCTTCTTTCTTGCTTTAACGCTTTTGTACGGCTAGACCGCACACCATTGACTCATACATCTCTAAATATGTATGTCACTTATGCCGGGGGGCTTCTCGACAGAAGTTCTTGTCATTCCTTGAGCATTAAGCTCCTCACATATGATTTTTTCCATATGTACCTTTTCTTTGCCACTATATGCATCGATAGGACTTAAGTTTTGGCCAAGCTGTGTTGCCTGGCTCCTGTGCTTATGCCCTACATTCCCATTAGTTCTGATAGGTCATAAAGGGAGCACCTCTACGATTGTTACTGCCGGGTCATCCGGATGTGTACCTCAAACTGGGTGAAGCCAAAAGCTAGCGTTCTTAAGGGAATATTCAGTCGGTGAATTAAAGATGTTGTCTAAACTCACTCCATTGTGCACCCCCAGAAGTTATACAAACTGTGGTGCTCGCATCACAACTTGGACATGTACATTAAATGCATGCACACCCAGGGAAAGGAACCCTTAACGGAACTATTCTCTCTGGAAGATGTTTCTTACGATATCAATGTAATATAACATAACTAGCCAGATACAAATTGTCTGTTCAAGCAACTATGACCCCTGATGACCCACAAGTATAGGGGATCTATCGTAGTCCTTTCGATAAGTAAGAGTGTCAAACCCAACGAGGAGCAGAAGGAAATGATAAGCGGTTTCCAGCAAGGTATTCTCTGCAAGTACTCAAATAAGTGGTAACAGGTAGTTTTGTGATAAGATAATTTGCAACGAGCAACAAGTAACAAAAGTAAATAAGGTGCAGCAATCTGGCCCAATCCTTTTTGTAGCAAAGTACAAGCCTGGACAAACTCTTATATGATGTAAAGCGCTCCCGAGGACACATGGGAATATCGTCAAGCTAGGTTTCATCACGTTCATATGATTCATGTTCGATACTTTGATAATTTGGTATGTGGGTGGACCGGTGCTTGGGTGCTGCCCTTACATGGACAAGCATCCCACTTATGATTAACCTCTATTGCAAGCATCCGCAACTACAACAAAAGTATTAAGGTAAAACCTAACCATAGCATGAAACATATGGATCCAAATCAGCCCCTTACGAAGCAACGCATAAACTAGGGTTTAAGCTTCTGTCACTCTAGCAACCCATCATCTACTTATTACTTCCCAATGCCTTCCTCTAGGCCCAAATAATGGTGAAGTGTCATGTAGTCGACGTTCACATAACACCACTAGAGGAGAGACAACATACATCTCATCAAAATATCGAACGAATACCAAATTCACATGTCTACTAATAGCTAGACTTCTCCCATGTCCTCAGGAACAAAAGTAACTACTCACAAAGCATAAACATGTTCATAATTAGAGGGGTATTAATATGCATATAGGATCTGAACATATGATCTTCCACCAATTAAACCAACTAGCATCAACTACAAGGAGTAATTAAGACTACTAGCAACCTACTAGCACCAATCCCGGACTTAGAGACAAGAATTGGATACAAGAGATGAACTAGGGATTTGAGATGATATTGTGCTGATGAAGATGTTGATGGAGATTGCCCTCTCCCGATGAGAGGAGTGTTGGTGATGACGATGGCGATGATTTCCCCCTCCAGGAGGGAAGATTCCCCGGCAGAACAGCTCCACGAGAGCCCTAGATTGGTTCCGCCAAGGTTCCTCCTTGTGGCGGCGGAGTTTCGTCCGAGAAGATGGCTTATGAGTTTTTTCCCATTGGAAGATTCCATATAGCAGAAGATGGCCACCAGAGGGCCACCAGGGGGCCCACGAGGTAGGGGGCGCGCCCAGGGGGTAGGGCGCGCCCCCAACCCTCGTGGGCAGGGTGTGGCCCCCTGGTGAAGTTCTTGCTCTCGGTATTTTTTATATATTTTGAAAACATCTTCCGCGAAGTTTCAGGACTTTTGGAGCTGTGTAGAATAGGTCTCTAATATTTGCTCCTTTTCCAGCCCAGAATCCCAGCTGCCGGTATTCTCCCTCTTTATGTAGACCTTGTAAAATAAGAGAGAATAGGCATAAGTATTGTGACATAATGTGTAATAACAGCCCATAATGCAATAAATATCGATATAAAAGCATGATGCAAAATGGACGTATCAAGCCCTACGCCTAGTTTTCCAGGCATACCCCGGCCTATTCGGCCGCGACGGTATTCGGAAACACTCTGCACCTTCGGGTCCGGAGGTTGAAGCGAAAAGGTCTGCCATGACAAATGATATACAATTCGGCTAGATGAGGAAAGTACACAGTCACTTGGACTCGAACACCTCTTCCTCTACACCTTCCAACAGGCAGTCTAACTTACAATCCTGTTAGGAATATTTGGCGGCCACCTCTAATTGGTCATATACTATACTAACAAGAATTTCTTCCCCATTCGGCCCTACCGGTCCGACACGAGCCATGTGATTAGGATCCATCTTGGTATATCGCGTCTTTACCATGGCCCAGGCCTCTCGCGCACCCTCTCGGTAGGCAGATATCTTCCACAGCCAGATACGCCGTCAAGCTCCCTTGAACAGCTCTACCAGCTTCTCCATGCTTCCTGGAGGGGAGTCGTATGGCCATAAAGCCTTGACTACAGTCTGCATAGCCTGCCGAGCTTGCTCGTGCAATTGCGACAGCCCTTGCAGAAGATCATTTGATGATCCGGACACTTCCTCTTCGGGGCGGTTCGTCAATACACCTACAATTACAGCTATATTAGCTACAACTACCTCCAAACTGCTATAAGATAAAAGCGGCCACATACTGAATATGCCGCCTCGCAGCTTCTTGTTCTCATTCACAGAGTCGGCTAACTGTGCTCGCACATCTTTCAGCTCTTCGCCCAGTTTGGTGTACGAATCCTGGAGTTTCTTTTTCTCTTCAATGACTTTTGTCAATACGCGCTCGCCCGCTACTAGTAGCTTTTTGGCTCCGTGTTCTTCGCTTCACACGGTGACCAGCTGCTCTCGTACTTGTCTAATGACCCAACACAAAGATTAGAACCCAGATTCACACTATTGGTGTATCATTATGAATTTTCGATAGAGAAAAATATTACCGGGAGATGCCTTGTATTTCTCCAGTTCGGCATTGGCAGCAAGCAGCTGGCGCCGACACTTTTCTAGTTCCTGAGCTAGCTAGGTGTTCCTCTCCGTAAGCACCTGGTTGTACATTGATCCTTAAATCAGTTGTTTCAACTCCTTGAAGTCTCGGGGGCTACTGGCATATGGTTATCATAGAATTTACCTGCACATCTTTCAAATGTTGCTTTGTGGCCCTGTTAATCCCATCTCGAGCATCTTGGATGTATGCATCGGCTGACTTGAAAGCGTTAAACGACTCTTCTGAAAAGCCAGGGTCTTGTAAAATGGCCCGGCGGCGCCGATAATACATGGCACTCTCCACTTCCGAGTTGGTGATGGATACATCATCCGAGTCCTCGGCTGGAGGACAGTCCGGCGTCGCCCCTGCATTAGCGCCCGTCTGCACGACAGGATTTGAATCCTGGCTGCGGGAAGTACGCCCGCTCGATCCTCTGGATATAGTCCGGCGCACCTTCCTCCTGACACATGGAAAACGGGAAGGTCACGGCTGGACGTGACTACTGATACGTCTCCAACGTATCTATAATTTTTGATTGCTCCATGCTATTATATTATCTATTTTCGATGTTAATGGGCTTTATTTTACACTTTTATATCATTTTTGGGACTACCCTACTAATCGGAGGCCCAGCCCAAACTGTTGTTTTTTTGCCTATTTTAGGGTTTTGAAGAAAAGGAATATCAAACAGAGTCCAAACGGAATGAAACCTTTGGGAACGTGATTTTCTCAACAAACGTGATCCAGGAGACTTGGAGTGGCCGTCAAGAAACAAGGGAGGAAGGCACGAGGCAGGGGGGCGCGCCTACCCCCTGGGAGCGCCCTCCACCCTCGCGGGCCCTCCGTTGCTCCACCGATGTACTTTTTCCTCCTATATATATCCACGTACCCCCCCCCCCCCAAACATCCAGGAGCAACACGAAAATCTAATTCCACCGCCGCAACCTTCTGTACTCGAGAGATCCCATCTCGGGGCCTTTTCCGGAGCTCCGCCGGAGGGGGCATTGATCACGGAGGGCCTCTACATCAACCCCATGGCCTCTCCGGTGATGTGTGAGTAGTTTACTTCAGACCTACAGGTCCATAGTTATTAGCTAGATGGCTTCTTCTCTCTCTTTGGATCTCAATACAAAGTTCTCCTCGATTTTCTTGGAGATCTATTCGATGTAATCTTCTTTTGCAGTGTGTTTGTCAAGATCCGATGAATTGTGGGTTTAGGATCCAGATTATCTATGAACAATATTTGATTCTCCTCTGAATTCTTTTATGTATGATTGGTTTATCTTTGCAAGTCTCTTCGAATTATCAGTTTGGTTTGGCCTACTAGATTGATCTTTATTGCAATGGGAGAAGTGCTTAGCTTTGGGTTCAATCTTGCGGTGTTCGATCCCAGTGACAGAAAGGGAACCGATACGTATTGTATTTTTGCCATCGAGGATAAAAAGATGGCGTTTATATCATATTGCATGAGTTTATCCATCTACATCATGTCATCTTCCTTAAAGCATTACTCTGTTCTCTTGAACTTAATACTCTAGATGCATGCTGGATAGCAGTCGATCTGTGGAGTAATAGTAGTAGATGCAGGCAGGAGTCGGTCTATTTGTCTAGGACGTGATGCCTATATACATGATCATACCTAGATATTCTCATAACTATGCTCAATTCTATCAATTGCTCGATAGTAATTCATTTACCCACCGTAATACTTATGCTCTTGAGAGAAGCCACTATTGAAACCTATGGCCCCCGGGTCTATCTTTTATCATATTAATCTTCCAATACTTAGTTATTTCCTTTGCCGTTTATTTTACTTTGCATCTTTATTTATCTTTATCATGAAAATACCAAAAATATTATCTTATCATATCTATCAGATCTCACTCTCGTAAGTGACCGAGAAGGGCTTGACAACCCCTTTATCGCATTGGTTGCGAGGTTCTTATTTGCTTGTGTAGGTGCGTGGGACTTGTGCGTGATCTCCTACTAGATTGATACCTTGGTTCTCAAAAACTGAGGGAAATACTTATGCTGCTTTACTGCATCACCCTTTCCTCTTCAAGGGAAAACCAACGCAGTGCTCAAGAGGTAGCAAGAAGGATTTCTGGCGCTGTTGCCGGGGAGATTCGCGCCAAGTCAAGTCAAGATTTGACTCGCACAACGAGTCATTTTTGGCGCCATTTCCAAGTCAAAATATACCAAGCACCCATCACAAACTCTTATCCCTCGCATTACATTATTTGCCATTTGCCTCTCGTTTTCCTCTCCCCCATTTCAACCTTGTCGATTTATTCGCCCTCTTTTCCTCTCTCCCTCTCTCTCTGTTCCCCTTCTCTTTTTCTATTTGCCTTCTTTTGCCCGCTTCTTGTTTGCTTGTGTGTTGGATTGCTTGCTTTTCACGATGGCTCAAGATAATACTAAATTGTGTGACTTTGCCAATACCAACAATAATGATTTTATTAGCACTCCAATTGCTCCTCTTACTGATGCTGAATCTTGTGAAATTAATACTGCTTTGCTGAATCTTGTCATGAAAGATCCGTTTTCTGGCCTTCCTAGTGAAGATGCCGCTACCCATCTAAACAACTTTGTTGATTTGTGTGATATGCAAAAGAAGAAAGATGTGGATAATGATATTGTTAAATTGAAGCTATTTCCGTTTTCGCTTAGAGATCGTGCTAAAGCTTGGTTTTCGTCTTTGCCTAAAAATAGTATTGATTCGTGGAATAAGTGCAAAGATGCTTTTATCTCTAAATATTTTCCTCTCGCTAAGATCATCTCTCTTAGAAACGATATTATGAATTTTAAGCAACTTGATCATGAACATGTTGCACAATCTTGGGAGAGGATGAAATCAATGATACGTAATTGCCCATCGCATGGTTTGAATCTTTGGATGATTATACAAAACTTTTATGCCGGATTGAATTTTGCTTCAAGAAATCTTTTAGATTCGGCGGGAGGCACTTTTATGGAAATCACTTTAGGAGAAGCTACCAAACTCCTAGATAATATTATGGTTAATTATTCTCAATGGCACACCGAAAGATCTACTAATAAAAAAGTTCATGCAATTGAAGAGATTAATGTTTTGAGTGGAAAGATGGATGAACTTATGAAATTGTTTGCTAATAAGAGTGCTCCAACTGATCCTAATGATATGCCTTTGTCTACCTTGATTGAGAATAATAATGAATCTATGGATGTGAATTTTGTTGGTAGGAATAATTTTGGTAATAACGTGTATAGAGGCAATTTTAATTCCAGGCCGTTTCCTAGTAATTCCTATAATAATTATGGTAATTCCTACAATAATTCCTATGGAAATTATAATAAGATGCCCTCTGATTTTGAATCGAATATTAAAGAATTTATTACTTCGCAAAAGAGTTTCAATGCTCTGATTGAAGAAAAATTGCTTAAGATTGATGAGTTGGCTAGGAACGTTGATAGAATTTCTCTTGATGTTGATTCTTTGAAACTTAGATCTATTCAACCTAAGCATGATATCAATGAGTCTCTCAAAGCCATGAGAATTTCCATTGATGAGTGCAAAGAAAGAACCACTAGGATGCGTGCTAAGAAAGATTGCTTTATAAAAGCGTGTTCTTCTAGTTTTCATGATAATAAGGATGAAGATGTAAAATTTATTGAGGTTTCTCCTATTAAATCTTTGTTTTGCAATATGAATCTTGATAATGATGGGGCTAAAGATGAGCCACCTTTACCTAGAAGGCGTTCCAAAAATTCAGAGTCTTTAGATCTTGATGCTAAAATTGTCAAAAGTGGGATTGAAGAGATCGAAACTTTAAATATCAATGAACCCACTATTTTGTATTTAAAGGAATTTAATTATGATAATTTCTCTTTGATAGATTGTATTTCCTTGTTGCAATCCGTGCTAAATTCTCCTCATGCTTATAGTCAAAATTAAGCTTTTACTAAACATATCGTTGATGCTTTGACGCAATATTATGAAGAAAAACTTGAGTTGGAAGTTTCTATCCCTAGAAAACTTTATGATGAGTGGGAACCTACAATTAAAATTAAAATTAAATATCATGAGTGTTATGCTTTGTGTGATTTGGGTGCTAGTGTTTCCACGATTCCAAAAACTTTGTGTGATTTGCTAGGTTTCCGTGATTTTGTTGATTGTTCTTTAAACTTGCACCTTGCGGATTCCACTATTAAGAAACCTATGGGAACAATTAATGATGTTCTTATTGTTGCAAATAGTAACTATGTGCCCGTAGATTTAATTGTTCTTGATATAGATTGCAATCCTTCATGTCCTATTATTCTTGGTAGACCTTTCCTTAGAACGATTGGTGCAATTATTGATATGAAGGAAGGGAATATTAGATTCCAAATTCCATCAAGGAAAGGCATGGAACACTTCCCTGAAATAAAATTAAATTACCTTATGAATCTATTATGAGAGCCACTTACGAATTGCCTACCAAAGATGGCAATACCTAGATCTATCTTCGCTTTTATGCCTAGCAAGGGGCGTTAAACGATAGCGCTTGTTGGGAGGCAACCCAATTTTATTTTTATTTATTGCTTTTTGCTCCTGTTTAGTAATAAATAAATTACCTAGCCTCTATTTTGGTTGTGTTTTTTGTGTTTAATTAGTGTTTGTGCCAAGTAGAATCGTTGGGAAGACTTGGGGAACGTCTTTTTGATCTTGCTGTAGAAAACAGAAACTTTAGCACTCACGAGAATCGCTGCCATTTTTATTTGGAAGTTGCTATTTAGTTAATTATTTTTGCAGATGATTAATAGATAAATTCCTCACGTCCAGAAATTTATTTTAGAATTTTTGGGATTCCAGAACTTGCGTTAGCTACAGATTACTACAGACTGTTCTGTTTTTGACAGATTCTGTTTTTCTTGTGTTGTTTGCTTATTTTGATGAATCTATGGCTAGTAAAAGAGTTTACAAACCATAGAGAAGTTGGAATACATTAGGTTTAACACCAATATAAATAAAGAATGATTTCATTATAGTATCTTGTAGTGGTGTTTTGTTTTCTTTCGCTAACAGAGCTCACGAGATTTTCTATTTTGAGTTTTGTGTTGTGAAGTTTTCAAGTTTTGGGTAAAGATTTGATGGATTATGGAACAAAGAGTGGAAAGAGCCTAATCTTGGGGATGCCCATGGCACCCCAAGGTAAAATTCGAGGACAGCAAAAAGCATAAGCTTGTCGATGCCCTGGAAGGCATCCCCTCTTTCGTCTTCGTCTATCGGTAACTTCACTTGGGGCTATATTTTTATTCACCACATGATATGTGTTTTGCTGGGAGCGTCTTGTATGATTTGAGTCTTTGATTTTTAGTTTACCACAATCATCCTTGCTGTACACACCTTTTGAGAGAGACTCACATAAATTGAAATTTATTAGAATACTCTATGTGCTTCACTTATATCTTTTGAGCTATATAGTTTTTGCTCTAGTGCTTCACTTATATCTTTTAGAGCACGGTGGTGGATTTGTTTTATAGAAACTATTGTTCTCTCATGCTTCACTTATATTATTTTGAGAGTCCTTTAGAACAACATGGCAATAATAAAAACTTTCATATAGGTGCATTGAATACTATGAGAAGTTTGATACTTGATAATTGTTTTGAGATATGGAGATGGTGATATTAGAGTCATGCTAGTTGAGTAGTTGTGAATTTGAGAAATACTTGTGTTGAAGTTTGTGATTCCTGTAGCATGCACATATTATGAACCGTTATGTGATGAAGTCAGAGCATGATTTATTTATTGAGTGTCTTCCTTATGAGTGGCGGTCGGGGACGAGCGATGGACTTTTCTATTGGGGAACATAGTAATTTCAAAAAAATTCCTACGCAAACACAGGATCATGGTGATGCATAGCAACGAGAGGGGAGAGTGTTGTCCACGTACCCTCGTAGACCGAAAGCGGAAGCGTTAGCACAACGCGGTTGATGTAGTCGTACGTCTTCACGATCTGACCGATCAAGTACCGAACGTACGTCACCTCCGAGTTCAGCACACGTTCAGCTCGATGACGTCCCTCGAACTCAGATCCAGCTGAGCTTTGAGGGAGAGTTCCATCAGTGCTACCTCTTGAGCACTGCGTTTGTTTTTCCCCGAAGAGGAAGGGATGATGCAGCAAAGTAGCATAAGTATTTCCCTCAGATTTTGAGAACCAAGGTATCAATCCAGTAGGAGGCTATGCGCGAGTCCCGCGTACCTGCACAAAACAAATAAATCCTCGCAACCAACGCGATAAGGGGTTGTCAATCCATACACGGCAACTTACGAGAGTGAGATCTGATAGATATGATAAGATAATATTTTTGGTATTTTTATGATAAAGATGCAAAGTAAAATAAAAGAAAAGGAAATAACTAAGTATTGGAAGATTAATATGATGAAGATAGACCCCGGGGCCATAGGTTTCACTAGTGGCTTCTCTCAAGAGCATAAGTATTTTACGGTGGGTGAACGAATTACTGTTGAGCAATTGACAGAATTGAGCACAGTTATGAGAATATCTAGGTACGATCGTGTATATAGGCATCACGTCCGAGACAAGTAGACCGACTCCTGCCTGCATCTACTACTATTACTCCACTCATCGACTGCTATCCAGCATGCATCTAGAGTATTAAGTTCATGAAAACAGAGTAGCGCCTTAAGCAAGATGACATGATGTAGAGGGATAAACTCATGCAATATGATGAAAACCCCATCATGTTATCCTCGATGGAAACAATACAATACGTGCCTTGCTGCCCCTACTGTCACTGGGAAAGGACACCGCAAGATTGAACCCAAAGCTAAGCACTTCTCCCATTGCAAGAAAGGTCAATCTAGTAGGCCAAACCAAACCGATAATTCGAAGAGACTTGCAAAGATAACCAATCATGCATAAAATAATTGAGAGAAGATTCAAATATTGTTCATAGATAGACTTGATCATAAACCCACAATTCATCGGTCTCAACAAACACACCGCAAAAAGAAAATTACATCGAATAGATCTCCATAAGAGAGGGGGAGAACATTGTATTGAGATCCAAAAAGAGAGAAGAAGCCATCTAGCTAATAACTATGGACCCGTAGGTCTGAGGTGAACTACAAACACTTCATCGGAGGGGCTATGGTGATGATGTAGAAGCCCTGCGTGATGGATACCCCCTCCGGCGGAGCTCCGGAATAGGCCCCAAGATGGGATCTCGTGAATAGAGAAAGTTGCGGCGGTGGAATTAGGGTTTTGGCTCCGTATCTGATTGTTTGGGGGTACGTAGGTATATATAGGATGAAGGAGTACGTCGGTGGAGCAACAGGGGGCCCACGAGGGTGGAGGGCGCGCCTGGGGGGGTAGGCGCGCCCCCCTACCTCGTGGCCTCCTCCTTTGTTTCTTGACGTAGGGTCCAAGTCTCCTGGATCATGTTTGGTGAGAAAATCACGTTCCCGAAGGTTTCATTCCGTTTGGACTCCGTTTGATATTCCTTTTCTTCGAAACCCTAAAATAGGCAAAAAAAACAGCAATTCTGGGCTGGGCCTCCGGTTAATAGGTTAGTCCCAAAAATAATATAAAAGTGGATAATAAAGCACAATAATGTCCAAAACAAGAGATAACATGGCATGGAGCAATCAAAAATTATAGATATGTTGGAGACGTATCAAGCATCCCCAAGCTTAATTCCTCATCGTCCTTGAGTAGGTAAATGATAAAAATACAATTTTTCATGCGTAGTGCTACTAGGCATAATTTTAATGTAATTCTTCTTAATTGTGGTATGAATATTCAGATCCTAAAGATTCAAGATAAAAGTTCATATTGACATAAAAATAATAATACTTCAAGCATACTAACTAAGCAATTATGTCCTTTGAAAATAACATGGCCAAAGAAAGTTCATCCCTACAAAATCATATAGTTTAGTCATGCTCCATTTTCATCACACAAGAATGCTCTCATCATGCACAACCCCGATGACAAGCCAAGCAATTGTTTCATATTTTAGTAATCTCAAACCTATAAAATTTCACGCAATATATGAGCGCGAGCCATGGACATAGCACTATGGGTGGAATAGAATATGATGATGGGGGTTATGTGGAGAAGACAAAAAAGGATAAAGTCTCACATCAAAGAGGCTAATCAATGGGCTATGGAGATGCCCATCAATTGATGTTAATGCAAGGAGTAGGGATTCCCATACAACGGATGCACTAGAGCTATAAATGTATGAAAGCTCAACAAAAGAGACTAAGTGGGTGTGGATCCAACTTGCTTGCTCACGAAGACCTAGGGTACTTGAGAAGGCCCATTGTTGGAACATACAAGCCAAGTTCTATAATGAAAAATTCCCACTAGTATATGAAAGTGACAAGACAAAAGACTCTCTATCATGAAGATTATGGTGCTACTTTGAAGCACAAGTGTCGAAAAAGGATAGTAGCATTGTCCCTTCTTTGTTTTTTTATTTGGCCTTTCTTTTTTTTGGCCTCCCTTTTTTTCAGAGAATGCTCTATGAATGATGGTCATCACACTTCTATTTACTTACAACTCAAGAATTACAACTCGATACTTAGAACAAGATATGACTCTATATGAATGCCTCCGGCGGTGTACCGGGATATGCAATGAACCAAGAGTGACATGTATGGAAGAATTATGAACGGTGGCTTTGCCACAAATACTATGTCAACTACATGATCATGCTAAGCAATATGACAATGATGAATGTGTCATGATAAACGGAATGGTGGAAAGTTGCATGGCAATATATCTCGGAATGGCTATGGAAATGCCATAATAGGTAGGTATGGTGGCTGTTTTGAGGAAGATATAACGAGGTTTATGTGTGAAAGAATGTATCATATCACGGGGTTTGGATGCACCGGCGAAGTTTGCAACAACTCTCAATGTGAGAGGGCAATGCACGGTACCGAAGAGGCGAGCAATGATGGAAGGGTGAGAGTGCGTATAATCCATGGACTCAACATTAGTCATAAAGAACTCACATACTTATTGCAAAAATCTACAAGCCGTCAAAAACCAAGCACTACGCGCATGCTCCTAGGGGGATAGATTGGTAGGAAAAGACCATCGCTCGTCCCCGACCGCCACTCATAAGGAAGACAATCAAATAACACCTCATGTTTCAAATTTGTTACATGACGTTTACCATACGTGCATGCTACGAGACTTTCAAACTTCAACACAAGCATTTCTCAAATTCACAATTACTCAACTAGCACGACTTTGATATTATTACCTCCATATCTCAAAACTATCATCAATCATCAAACTTCTCTTAGTATTCAAAACACTCATAAGAAGAAAAAAAAATCTTGAATACCTAGCATATTAGGATTATTTAAGAAAATTACCATGCTATTTAAGACTCTCAAAATAATCTAAGTGAAGCATGAGAGATCAATAGTTTCTATAAAACAAATCCACCACCATGCTCTAAAATATATAAGTGAAGTACTAGAGCAAAACTATATAACTCAAATGATATAAGCGAAGCACATAGAGTATTCTAACAAATTCCAAATCATGTATGGCTCTCTCAAAAGGTGTGTACAGCAAGTATGATTGTGGTAAACTAAAAAGCAAATACTCAAATCATACAAGACGCTCCAAGCAAAACACATATCATGTGGTGAATAAAAATATAGCTCCAAGTAAACTTGCCGATAGAAGTAGATGAAAAGAGGGGATGCCTTCCGGGGCATCCCCAAGCTTTGGATTTTAGGTGTCCTTATATTATCTTGGGGGTGCCATGGGAATCCCCAAGCTTAGGCTCTTACCACTCCTTGTTCCATAATCCATCAAATCTTTACCCAAAACTTGAAAACTTCACAACACAAAACTTAAAGTAGAAAATCTCGTGAGCTCCGTTAGCGAAAGAAAACAAAAGACAACTTCAAGGTACTATAATGAACTCATTATTTATTTATATTGGTGTTAAACCTACTTTATTCCAACTTTTCTATGGTTTATAAACTATTTTACTAACCATAGATTCATCAAAATAAGCAAACAACACACGAAAAACAGAATCTGTCAAAAACAGAACAGTCTGTTGTAATATGTAGCTAGCGTAAGATATGGAACCCCAAATATTCTAAAATAAACTTTTGGACGTGAGGAATTTATCTATTAATCATATTCAAAAAGAATTATCTAAATATCACCTTCCAAATAAAAATGGCAGCAGTTCTCATGAGCGCCAAAGTTTCTGTTTTTTACAGCAAGATATCAAGACTTTCGCCAGGTCTTCCCAACGGTTCTACTTGGCACAAACACTAATTAAACACAAAAAACACAACCTGAACAGAGGCTAGATAAATTATTTATTACTAAACAGGAGCAAAAAGCAAGGAATAAAAATAAAATTGGCTTGCCTCCCAACAAGCGCTATCGTTTAACGCCCCTAGCTAGGCATAAAAAGTAAGGATAGATCTAGGTATTGCCATCTTTGGTAGGCAATTCCTCAATGAGGCATCTACCATTTTTAGGAATTTATTTATTTTTATTGATTATCAAACTTTTAGGCACAAGATCGAAAAATTCATTTGTAACAAATGGTTCCTTAATGATAGCAAAAAGATTGGGAGGAATATTTATAGATTTGAGATCCGCAGTTTCCTTACTAGAGGATTCACCCTTATTTTTAGGAACATACATAAGATTTGCAATTTTAGTGGGAGGACTTGGAGTATTCTTTACGGAAGAAAAAGCAGTTCCCAAGTTGGTAATAATATCCTCAAGTTTATCAATCCTAGTGGAATCGTGATTTATTTTCTCATTAACTATGGGTTCCTTCTCTTTAATATTTTTCAAAGTGACTCCTACTTTAGATCCATATTGAGAGATTCGGTTGTGGATCTTTTTATCCAAATTTTCAATTAACTCTATGGTAGCAACCTTATTTTCAGTAATTTCGAGCCTTTGCATAACATGCTCCAGAGTTAATACAGTTCCACTAACCAAAAGAGGGGTTGAGCCAAACAAATCTATCATAGCATTATAAGAATCAAAAGTATGGCTACCCAAGAAGTTCCCTCTGTTAATAGTATCAAGGACATACCTGTGCCAAGGAGTAGCGCCTACATAAAAATTGCAAAGAAGGACGGAAGTAGATTGCTTCCTGGTAGATCTATTTTGAGCATTGCAAATTCTATACCAAGCGTCTTTTAGATTTTCTCCTTCCCTTTGCTTAAAATTTAGAATTTTATTTTCGGGAGTCAATGGAGAAGATAAGGGACTAGCCATAACGACACGCAAACGGAAAAGAGGCGAACGGAAAAAGAGAGGGAGGATAGAGAGAGAGGGCGAATAAAACGGCAAGGGTGATGTGGGGGAGAGGAAAACAAGAGGCAAATGGCAAATAATGTAATGCAGGAGATAAGGATTGTGATGGGTACTTGGTATATTAACTTTTGCGTAGACTCCCCGGCAACGGCGCCAGAAATCCTTCTTGCTAACTCTTGAGCACTACGTTGGTTTTTCCCCGAAGAGGAAGGGATGATGCAGCAAAGTAGCGTAAGTATTTCCCTCAGTTTTTGAGAACCAAGGTATCAATCCAATAGGAGGCTACGCGCGAGTCCCTCATACCTGCACAAAACAAATAAATCCTCGCAACCAACGCGATAAGGGGTTGTCAATCCCTACACGGCCACTTACGAGAGTGAGATTTGATAGATATGATAAGATAATATTTTTGGTATTTTTATGATAAATATGCAAAGTAAAATAAAAGCAAAGGAAATAACTAAGTATTGGAAGATTAATATGATGAAGATAGACCCGGGGGCCATAGGTTTCACTAGTGGCTTCTCTCAAGAGCATAAGTATTTTACGGTGGGTGAACGAATTACTATTGGGCAATTGACAGAATTGAGCATAGTTATGAGAATATCTAGGTATGATCATGTATATAGGCATCATGTCCGAGACAAGTAGACCAACTCCTGCCTGCATCTACTACTATTACTCCACTCATCGACCGCTATCCAGCATGCATCTAGAGTATTAAGTTCATGAAAACAGAGTAACGCCTTAAGCAAGATGACATGATGTAGAAGGATAAACTCATGCAATATGATGAAAACCCCATCTTGTTATCCCCGATGGCAACAATACAATACGTGCATTGCTGCCCCTACTGTCACTGGGAAAGGACACCGCATGATTGAACCCAAAGCTAAGCACTTCTCCCATTGCAAGAAAGATCAATCTAGTAGGCCAAACCAAACTGATAATTCGAAGAGACTTGCAAAGATAACCAAACATACATAAAAGAATTCAGAGAAGATTCAAATATTGTTCATAGATAGACTTGATCATAAACAAACAATTCATCGGTCTCAACAAACACACCTCAAAAAGAAGATTACCTCGAATAGATCTCCACAAGAGAGGGGGAGAACATTGTATTGAGATCCAAAAAGAGAAAAATAAGCCATCTAGATAATAACTATGGACCCGTAGGTCTGAGGTGAACTACTCACACTTCATCGGAGGGGCTATGGTGATGATGTAGAAGCCCTGCGTGATGGATACCCCCTCCGGCGGAGCTCCGGAATAGGCCCCAAGATGGGATCTCGTGGATACAGAAAGTTGCGGCAGTGGAATGAGGGTTTTGGCTCCGTATCTGATCGTTTGGGGGTACATAGGTATATATAGAAGGAAGGAGTACGTCGGTGGAGCAACAGGGGGCCCACGAGGGTGGAGGGCGCGCCTGGGGGGGTAGGCGCGCCCCCCTACCTCGTGGCCTCCTCCTTTGTTTCTAGACGTAGGTTTCGAGTCTCCTAGATCATGTTCGGTGAGAAAATCACGTTCCCGAAGGTTTCATTCCGTTTGGGCTGCGTTTGATATTCCTTTTCTTCGAAACCCTAAAATAGGCAAAAAAACAACAATTCTGGCCTGGGCCTCCGGTTAATAGGTTAGTCCCAAAATAATATAAAAGTGGATAATAAAGCCCAATAATGTCCAAAACAGTAGATAATATAGCATCGAGCAATCAAAAATATAGATATGTTGGAGACATATCAGTCAGCACGACGGCGTGGTGACGATGATGATGTTCTACCGACGCAGGGCTTCGCCTAAGCACCGCTATGATATTATCGAGGTCGACTATGGTGGAGGGGGGCACTGCACATGGCTAAGAAATCCAAGAGATCAATTGTTGTGTCTAGAGGTGCCCCTGCCCCCGTATATAAAGGAGCAAGGGGGAGAGGCGGCCGGCCAGGAGGAGGCGCGCCAGGTAGGAGTCCTATTCCCACTGGGAGTAGGACCCCCTCCTTTCCTAGTTGGAGTAGAAGAAGGGGGGAGGAGGAGGGAGAGAGGAAGGAAAGGGGGGAGCTGCCCCCCTCCTTGTCCAATTCAGACTAGTGGGGGAGGGGGCACGCGACCTGCCCTGGCCGCCCCTCCTCTTCTCCACTAAGGCCCATCTTGGAGCATTAAACCCCCGGGGGGTTTCCGGTAACCCCCGGTACTCCGGTAAAATCCCGATTTCACCCAGAACATTTCCGATATCCAAATATAGGCTTCCAATATATCAATCTTTATGTCTCGACCATTTTGAGACTTCCTCGTCATGTCCGTGATCACATCCGGGACTCCGAACTTCCTTCGGTACATCAAAACACATAAACTCATAATATAACCGTCATCAAACTTTAAGCGTGCGGACCCTACGGGTTCGAGAACTATGTAGACATGACTGAGACACGTCTCCGGCCAATAATCAAAAGCGGAACCTGGATGCTTATATTGGCTCCTACATATTCTACGAAGATCTTTATCGGTCAAACCACATAACAACATACGTTGTTCCTTTTGTCAACGGTATGTTACTTTCCCGAGATTTGATCGTCGGTATCTCAATACCTAGTTCAATCTCGTTACCGGCAAGTCTCTTTCGTTCCGTAACACATCATCCCGCAACTAACTCATTAATTACAATGCTTGCAAGGCTTAAGTGATGTGTATTACCAAGTGGGCCCAGAGATACCTCTCCGACAATCGGAGTGACAAATCCTAATCTCGAAATACGCCAACCCAACAAGTACCTTCGGAGACACTTGTAGAGCACCTTTATAATCACCCAGTTACGTTGTGACGTTTGGTAGCACACAAAGTGTTCCTCCGGTAAATGGGAGTTGCATAATCTCATAGTCATAGGAACATGTATAAGTCATGAAGAAAGCAATAGCAACAAACTAAACGATCAAGTGCTAAGCTAACGGAATGGGTTATGTCAATCACATCATTCTCCTAATGATGTGATCTCATTAATCAAATGACAACTCTTTATCTATGGCTAGGAAACATAACCATCTTTGATCAATGAGCTAGTCAAGTAGAGGCATACTAGTGACACTCTGTTTGTCTATGTATTCACACATGTATCATGTTTCCGGTTAATACAATTCTAGCATGAATAATAAACATTTATCATGATATAAGGAAATAAATAATAACTTTATTATTGCCTCTAGGGCATATTTCCTTCATTTTCCTACCAATCTATCCCCCTAGGAGCATGCGCATAATACTTTGCTTTGATAACTTGTAGATTTTTGCAATAAGTATGTGAGTTCTTTATGACTAATGTTGAGTCCATGGATTATACGCACTCTCACCCTTCCACCATTGCTAGCCTCTCTAGTATCGCGCAACTTTCGTCGGTACCATAAACCCACCATATACCTTCCTCAAAACAGCCACCATACCTACCTATTATGGCATTTCCATAGCGATTCCAAGATATATTGCCATGCAACTTTCCACCATTCCGGAATTATGACATGCTTCATCATTGTCATATTGCTTGCATGATCATGTAGTTAACATCGTATTTGTGGCAAAGCCAGCGTTCATAATTCTTCATACATGTCACTCATGCATCATTGCACATCCTGGTACAATGCCGGAGGCATCCACATAGAGTCATATTTTGTTCTAAGTATTGAGTTGTAATTCATGAGTTGTAAGTAAATAAAGTGTGATGATCATCATTATTAGAGCATTGTCCCAAGTGAGGAAAGGATGATGGAGACTATGATTCCCCCACAAGTCGGGATGAGACTCCAGATGAAAAAAAGAGGCCAAAGAAAAAAAAGAAAGAAGGCCCAAATAAAAAAATAAAAAAATGAGAGAAAAAGAGAGAAGGGACAATGTTACTATCCTTTTTCCACATTTGTGCTTCAAAGTAGCACCATGTTCTTCATATAAAGAGTCTCCTATGATATCACTTTCATATACTAGTGGGAATTTTTCATTATAGAACTTGGCATGTATATTCCAATGACGGGCTTCCTCAAAATGCCCTAGGTCTTCGTGAGCAAGCAAGTTGGATGCACACCCACTTAGTTTCTTTTGTTGAGCTTTCATATACTTATAGCTCTAGTGCATCCGTTGCATGGTAATCCCTACTCACCCACATTGATATCAATTAATGGGCATCTCCATAGCCCGTTCATACGCCTAGTTGATGTGAGACTATCTTCTCCTTTTTGTCTTCTCCACAACCACCATTATATTCCACCATAGTGCTATATCCATGGCTCACGCTCATATATTGCGTGAAGATTGAAAAAGTTTGAGAACATCAAAAGTATGAAACAATAGCTTGGCTTGTCATCAGGGTTGTGCATGATTTAAATATTTTGTGTGGTGAAGATAGAGCATAGCCAGACTATATGATTTTGTAGGGATAACTTTCTTTGGCCATGTTATTTTGAGAAAACATAATTGCTTAGTTAGTATGCTTGAAGTATTATTATTTTTATGTCAATATTAAACTTTTATCTTGAATCTTATGGATCCAAACATTCATGCCACAATAAAGAAAAATTACATTGAGAAATATGTTAGGAAGCATTCCACATCAAAAATTCTTCTTTTATCATTTACCTACTTGAGGACAAGCAGGAATTAAGCTTGGGGATGCTTGATACGTCTCCAACGTATCTATAATTTTTGATTGCTCCATGCTATTATATTATCTATTTTGGATATTAATGGGCTTTATTTTACACTTTTATATCATTTTTGGGACCAACCTACTAACCGGAGGCCCAGCCCAAATTGTTGTTTTTTGCCTATTTTAGGGTTTCGAAGAAAAGGAATATCAAACGGAGTCCAAACAAAATGAAACCTTCGGGAACGTGATTTTCTCAACAAACGTGATCCAGGAGACTTGGAGTGGCCGTCAAGAAACAAGGGAGGAAGGCACGAGGTAGGGGGGCGCGCCTACCCCCCTGGGCACGCCCTCCACCCTCGTGGGCCCTCCATTGCTCCACCGATGTACTTCTAACTCCTATATATATCCACGTACCCCCAAACATCCAGGAGCACCACGAAACCCTAATTCCACTGCCGCAACCTTGTGTACTTGAGAGATCCCATCTCGGGGCCTTTTCCGGAGCTCCGTCGGAGGGGGCATTGATCATGGAGGGCCTCTACATCGACTACGTGGCCTCTCCGGTGATGTGAGTAGTTTACTTTAGACCTACGGGTCCATAGTTATTAGCTAGATGGCTTCTTCTCTCTCTTTGGATCTCAATACAAAGTTCTCCTCAATTTTCTTAGAGGTCTATCCGATGTAATCTTATTTTGCAGTGTGTTTGTCGAGATGCGATGAATTGTGGGTTTATGATCCAGATTATCTATGAACAATATTTGATTCTCCTCTGAATTATTTTATGTATGATTGGTTTATCTTTGCAAGTCTCTTCGAATTATCAGTTTGGTTTGGCCTACTAGATTGATCTTTCTTGCAATGGGAGAAGTGCTTAGCTTTGGGTTCAATCTTGCGGCGTTCGATCCTAGTGACAGAAAGGGAACTGATACGTATTGTATTGTTGCCATCGAGGATAAAAAGATGGGGTTTATATCATATTACATGAGTTTATCCCTCTACATCATGTCATCTTCCTTAAAGCATTACTCTGTTCTCTTGAACTTAATACTCTAGATGCATGCTGGATAGCGGTCGATGTGTGGAGTAACAGTAATAGATGCAGGCAGGAGTCGGTCTCCTTGTCTCGGACGTGATGCCTATATACATGATCATACCTAGATATTTTCATAACTAGGCTCAATTCTATCAATTGCTCGACAGTAATTCGTTTACCCACCGTAATACTTATGCTCTTGAGAGAAGCCACTAGTGAAACCTATGGCCCGAGGGTCTATCTTTTATCATCTTAATCTTCCAATACTTAGTTATTTCCTTTGCCTTTTATTTTACTTTGCATCTTTATTTATCTTTATCATAAAAATACCAAAAATATTATCTTATCATATCTATCAGATCTCACTCTCTAAGTGACCAAGAAGGGCTTGACAACCCCTTTATCGCGTTGGTTGCGAGGTTCTTATTTGTTTGTGTAGGTGTGTGGGACTTGTGCATGATCTCCTACTGGATTGATATCTTGGTTCTCAAAAACTGAGGGAAATACTTACGTTGCTTTACTGCATCACCCTTTCCTCTTCAAGGGAAAACCAACGCAGTGCTCAAGAGGTAGCAACTGCTCAGGTGCGGGTTGGCGAATTCGTACCTCTTCGATGAAGGCACAACCGTGTCTTCGTTTGCTTTCCTCTTGGAAGGCTTGCCCGGTGCGGGAGCCGATCTCTTCGAAATCGCCGAGCGTCTCCCCTGTGAAGCACGATACAATGCGGTGGGTGAGGTAGAATAAGAGCACTCTTTTAGAGAAGGTATTTCTTAATTATTTACATGTGAAGCAGGAAGAAGGCCAGGATAGTCGGCGGTGATGGCCACTTTTGTGCCGTCATAGCTTGTCTGGTAAAACACTCCGCCCACAAGCACCATGAATATATTCGGATCCTCTTCAAACCCAGGATCTAGCTCCCGGTTGTGGATCTCCGGCTGTGGGGCAGGACTATGGAGTCCTTCGGTGACCTTCCGCCAGTGCTGTCATAAACAGACTTAAAATTTATCAAAAGTAATCCGGAAGGGGAATGAGTGGAATAGAGGGGTCAAAGCTTTCCCAACTGGGAGGATCATACATAGAATATCCATCTCTGTGCTTAATGCGAAGGAACTCCTCTTCCTCCCCTTTAAACAGCTTGGCCAAGATTTTGGCCAGAGCGGCGGGGGTATCCGGACCCTTTCGGCCATAGCGGGAGGTGTTATCCTCTCCATTATATTGCCACATGGACAGCCCTCTGTATTGTAGCGGCTGAACCCCACGCACTATGGAGATCGCCATTACCTCGATTATTGTGAGTCCGGACTGAGCGAGCGTCTTTATCTTGCTCATAAGCTGGCAAACTTCTGTGCTATCACCCTCTTCAAGACTCCGAGGACGCCAAATGTGGCGTTTCTTCAGCGGAACGCTCGCAAAATTCAGGAAGACCCTTTCGAACTAGGTCGAGAAGTGTGACGTCCTCAATATAGAACCATTCGTAAGGCCATTCTTCGGATGCCTTCCTTAGTGTGCCAGACAGATATTCGGTATCAGCGATACGCCATACTTTGGCTCCACCCACTTCAAATATTGACCCCTCATGATTACGCGGGACAAGACAGAACAACTTCCTCCATAGCTCAAAATGAGCCTCGATACCCAGGAATAGTTCACATAAAGCGACGTAACCCGCAATGTGCAGAATGGAGGCAGGGGTGAAGTTATGCAGCTGGAGGCCATAGTATTCCAGAAGCCCTCGGAGGAACGGATGGATGGGAAATCCAACGCCCCTTAGTAGGTAGGGGACGAAACATACTCGCTCTCCCCCGGATGGGCTGGGAATTCCTCTTCCTAAATCTCACCGTTGAAGGAATCTAGCCCCGCTCGAACAGGAACTAGATCTGTAGGGGTGGGGGGGGGAGAAGTCCCTGCGTCTGCAGCTTCGTCAATTGACTGTGGGACACTGAACACCTCTCCCACTGGCCTTTCTCTGGGCCGGAACAGGTGGAGGAGCTGGGGGCGCTGGCCATGCTAGAATGGTTTCTCCTAAGAAGTTTTTGGGGATTTCCTCTGCGTTGTACTGAATGGATCTAGGATCCAATCTCTTTAATAGGTGCTCTTCCTTGCATGGACGGGGTGCTATCTGCAAAAATACCCTGACCTTCCTCCTTCGCTTGACATGTGGGAGGCGAAGTTATTTAACGCGCAGAAGCCAAGGGGAGCGACATTGAGCCGATGGCCGAATACATCAGTTGAAGATCATTAAAGGAGGAACCCGCCTTGCAATGCCGAAGACAATTTGTGTGCCGAACACCTCACTATTGAAGACTGGTTCAGGGGCTACTGAGGGAGTCCTGGACTAAGGGGTCCTCGGGCGTCTGGCCTGTTATCTATTGGGCTGGACTAATGGGCAGTGAAGACATGAAGGCCGAAGACTGTACCTGTGTCCGGATTGGACTCTCCATGGCGTGGAAGGCAAGCTTGGCAACCGACTATGAAGATTCCTTGTTATGTAACCGACTCTATGTAACCCTAGATTCCCCA
This sequence comes from Triticum urartu, assembly GCF_003073215.2. Classification (NCBI taxonomy): domain Eukaryota; kingdom Viridiplantae; phylum Streptophyta; class Magnoliopsida; order Poales; family Poaceae; genus Triticum; species Triticum urartu. The sequence continues at coordinate 145,602,255 of NC_053026.1, read as the reverse complement.
TTTCTAGGGTTTAGCCAATACGATCTCGTGGTAGATCAACACTTGTAACACCCATATTCATCAAGATCAATCAAGCAGGACATAGGATATTACCTCCATAGAGAGGGCCCGAACCTGGGTAAACATCGTGTCCCCCGTCTCTTGTTACCATCAATCCTAGACGCACAGTTCGGGACCCCCTACCCGAGATCCGCCGGTTTTGACACCGACAGAGGCCCAAGCCCAGAGGCGGCTTAAGGACCGTAAGTATAAACCGCCATGTATGAATAGACTTATAATGTAAGGCATGTAAGATTCGTCACCGAGCCGGACACGTTGTATGAGCTGAGCGGGACTATATAGGCCGCAGGGTGTCAACCCGTGTATATAAGGGGACGACCCGGCAGCGGCTTAGGGAAAGAAACAACAGATCGAGAGCCAGGTTAAGCATATTCGCTCCCTGGTCATCGATACCCTAGCAATATCACCTCAAACTGGATTAGGCCTTTACCTTCACCGCAAGGGGCTGAACCAGTATAAACTCCTTGCGTCCTTTGTCCCGTTTAACCCCTTTAAGGTTCCTAGTTGCGATGGCTCCACGATTAAGTCCTTTCACTAGGACATCTGCCGTGACAATTCCACGACAGTTGGCACCCACCGTGGGCCCTGCGCATGGTGGATTTGAGTTCTTGAAGGGCAACTTCAAAGGGCTCAAGGGATACGTTGTGGGCCGGATGTCAGGACCCTGATTCCAAGTCACATCGATCTAGCCGGTAACACCTCATATCACTTTGCGGCCTCACGCACGGTATTCCACGGGTGTCGCCTTACCATGGCTCGGGACCGTTTGCGCCTTTTGGCTCACGTATATGATAGTGTCGCTAGCATCCATATGACAGAGAACCCGGGCCGACATGGCTAGTCGTGAACCCAAAGCGGCACTAACCTATGGGGACAGGCATACATGAATCACATCGAGCATGTCGGTCAGCAGCGTGTGAATCCGGGCTGTAGCACTGGGCTAACAGGACTCCGGGAACCCGGGCTGTAGCAGGCTAGGCAGGACTCCGGATGTCACTGCGTGACATTTCCCCGAAGGGACAGACACAGGAACGAAGTGAAACACATGCCGGCCAGTCAAGTGTCCTGAGCAGTAGTGCTGGGCTAACAGGACTCCGGTGAACCGGGCTGTAGCGGACTACTATGGATCATGGAAGCACTAGACTACATTTCCCCATAAGAGAGGCTGCCAAGGATAAACAACTAGATTGTCAGATCCCACACATACCAAGCATTTCAATCATACACACAATATGCAAGATATGTGTAAATACAACATGCCATCACAACATAACTCTACGACTCAAGTATTTATTCATTAGGCTCTGAGGAGCGAGGTATTACACACATGGGTCTCATGACCCATCATTTAGAGCATACAATCAAAGCACATGCGGAAGCTTAACATGTCTGAGTACAGACATCTACAAATAAAAAAGGCTAAGAAGCCTGACTATCTACCAGATCATGCCGAGGGCACAAGATCGTAGCTGAGGTATCAAGAAAAACGTCGAAGTCCACACGGAACTACTAGCGAGACTGACGTCTCTCTGCAAAACATAAAATAGGCAAACGTGAGTACAAATGTACCCAACAAGACTTACATCAGAACTATCTACATATGCATCGGTATCAATAAAGGGGGTGGTGGAGTTTAACTGCAGCAAGCCAGCTTTGACTCAGTGGCTAACCTGAACTACGACTGCAAGCAACTCTTTTGAGGTGGCGCACACGAGTCCACATATTCACCATTCAATACACCACTATGGATCCGCTCCCGTCTCCCTACGAGAAGGCCATCCATAGCACTCACACTTATCTTGCGAGTTTTAGAGTATCCACTTTCACTTGTCTATGAACTATGCAAGGGGTCCAAGTTTCCATATCCGAGGAATCCGGCTATTCGAATAGATAATGATAACCCTGCAGGGGTGTAATTCTTCACACACGCTCCCACCACTTACCATCGTTTACACGACATGTACTTGGCAACCTTGAAGCGGAAGCCCAACGAGGGTGTCGGCCACGGCCTACCTAAACACTCAAGTCTCTAGTCCAGGTTTATCGCCTGTCTAGGTTCCATCCGCAGGGAGTCCGGCCGAGGTTTCCACATACGGCCCCGAACGATGTGAACAGGGTTCTCGAGACACCAAACGGGCGCCCGGTACACCGTGCCATGGTGTATCTACCGCATCATAGCCCACCCCTAGGGTCAGTGCTACGCACGGCCGCCAACACATAACCTACAAACACCAGAAACTAGTTGCAACTCCTTGACAGAGTACTAGGGTGATTAAGAAGCCGAGAGGGTCAATTAAGGATCCCAATGAGTGGTAGTAGTTGTTCATGGATCACAGACACATAACTCAGTTCCTAAGAACGGTTTCAATGAGACAACCCACCATGTACTCCTACATGGCCTCTCACCGCTACCTTTACCAAATCGTGTTCACACACTTAGCTCACACATAGTAGGACATGTTCATCACCATTCCAATTCATTCCCGATGAATCAGACCCGACACAACTCTATGCAATAGCAGGCATGACAAACAAGCGTGAATGAGTAGGCACATCAGGGCTCAAACAACTCCTACTCATGCTAGTGGGTTTCATCTATTTACTGTGGCAATGACAAGTCATGCAGAGGAAAGGGGTTCAACTACTGCAGCATGTAACAGTTGAATCGTTGTTGTCCTAATGCAGTAAAAGAGAGTAGGAGCGGGAGAGTGGGATTGTATCGGAATGAACAAGGGGGTTTTGCTTGCCTGGCACTTCCGAAGATAGTATATCTCTTCGTCAGTGTCATCGAACTCATCATCGGAACCACGTCCATCGAGAGGGGACAAATACCGGTAACAGAGAAGGAAAACACAATCAATGCAATGCACAATATGATGCATGATCATGGCATGTCAATAAGCTATGTTTTGAGCTAATGCAACTAGCAACATGTTAAATGGAGTTGGTTTGAACCTTAGGTTCAAATTCAAACTCCATATGTGAGGGTTTAAATGCCATTTATATGATTTGGCCTAAACAGCAGCCATAAGTTGTTCTAACATGCATGAAAATGGTAGAGATGGATAGATTGGATTTTTCTGATAATTTTTCATATATAATTTATTTCATTCTGAGTTATAGATTATTTTCTATGATTTTTCAATGTTTTGGATATTTTCTAGAATTTACTGATTATTAATAAATCCAGAAAATGTATTACTGCGTCAGCATTGGGTCATGCTGACGTCAGCAGGTCAATAGGAGCCGTCCAGGTCAAACCTGACTAGTGGGGCCCACTGGTCAGTGACCCAGTGCTGCCTAGGTCACAGACAAGTGGGGTCGGGTCAACGGCCACGTCAGCAAGTCAACACTGACGTGTGGGGCCACTATTGTTAGTTTAAGCTAAACAGAGAAATAAACTACGGTTAACTAAAACGTGGGGCCCAGGTGTCAGTGACTCAGGGGGCGTTAATCAGCAGGGTCATTAATAGCTAATGACGGGCCACGTCTTCTCACCGGAGTTCAACGCCGACGAGCACACAGACGCGGCGGCGACGATCGGAATGGCTGCTCCGGCGACCAAAACGATGGCCGAGCCCACCTACGAGGAGCTGGGGCTCGTGCGCATCCAACTGTGGCAGGGGGAGGGCGCAAGGTGACCGGAGTTGGGCACGGCGTCAACCTCGGCGGCGGCCGGAGCTACGGCATCGAGCGGAACAGGGCTGCGGAGCACGACAGGAGGAGTTGGGTGATGTGTTTGGCTCCTGGGAGCTCGGTGAGCACGGCGACACGCTCAGGCGCGAGCTATGTCATCAGTAGCCGCGGTGGCGACGAAGCGCAAGGGCGGCGAGCTTCGGTGACGGTGGGGAATGGCTCTACATCATGCAAACGAGACGGAGAAGAGGGGGGTTCGGGGAAGGAGCTCACGGTGGTTGCAGTACGCGTCTCAGCGGGCTCGGGGAAGGGTTGGTGACGGCGTGCGGTCGTCGGCGATCTCGGCGGCCGAGAGGTTGAAGACGACGCCATGGTCGTGGTGCGGTGCATCTGGCATCCTGCGGGTCGTCCAGGAGGCGTAGGCGACGGTGGCGGAGCTTCCACGCAACACGGGAAGGCGAGAGGGGGTCGGGGAGCGCGGTGGTTCGCGGCGGTGCTTCCATGCCCGCGTCGGCCGTCATGGGGGAGAGCGAGGGAGAGGAGGGGATGGACGCGAGAGAGAGGGAGGGGCCCGGGGAAGTGCGTGGCGTCTCCTGGGCGTTGAGGAGGAGCTAGGCAGGCTGGGAGGGAGAGGTGCCCGGGGCGCGTGCCCACGCGCGGCGACCACACGCCCTCCTGCCTATTGGCAGGAGGTTGAAGACGGTGGGGGCGCCTGCTAGGCTGGGCCAACAGTGCGGGGCCGCAGCTGGGCCGCCAGGTAGGTTAGGTAGGTGGCCTAGTGGCCTTCTCTCCCTCTCTTTTATTATTTGTTTCAGTTTTTCTAATTTCTGCTACTGTTTTGCAAATAAAATACTAACCAAAACACTTTGGTTAATTCTGTAAATTTTTGTGAGGAATATTTGAATTATTTCCAAACCACACAACAAATTTCAGAATATTTGGAGCAACCAATATTTAATGGTAAATTTTAAACTCCAACTCAAATACCATAATGATTTAATTCAATGACCAAAATGTCCTGGAAAAATATGCATCATCTCTGGTAGAGGCTTTCACCTTTTTCCATAAATCATGAACATTTTAAAAGGATATTTTTGAGGTCATTGAAAATATTTTGGTTGAACCTATTTCAATTGCATTTGTGCTAGGGTTTATCAATCCCTAATTCAAATTTCTGAAATTTAAACATGATGACATGAATGCTTTCATGCAACTAGTTACAAGCAAATCTAGGGCCGTGACACCAGATGACCAAGAGTCATCGCGGCAAGCTCTACATCGACGATGCTGGCTGGGGCCCCGACGCCGGCTCAATTGAGTATGGGTACCGGGTCCCCTTCAGCGGAATACACGTCTTCATCGGCCAGATCAGTGAGCCGGGCCCTGAGCCGGACATCTGCACCGACATCATCAAAATGGCTCTGCGCGCGAGACCCGCCCGGACTCAGCCCACCATGAAGCGTGCCTTCGTGGGATGCATCCATGGAGGAGAATTTTCTGAAGGATCTGTGTCTGGCAGTGAGACGGCCATATGCTCTGACGGTGGATCGTCCACAGGTGAGACGGTTTCATTATTTCAATTGCAAGACTGTGGCCTTGGGGGCTGTTCCGATGGCAGCAGTATTCTGGACCCCTTTGAGCCGCCAAGCAGGCAGGGATCTTCATGACTGGCACGCAGTGATAACCCACAAGTATAGGGGATCACAACCGTTTTTGAGGGTAAAGTATTCAACCCAAATTTATTGATTCGACACAAGGGGAGCCAAAGAATACTCTCAAGTATTAGCAACTGAGTTGTCAATTCAACCACACCTGAAAACTTAATATCTGCAGCAAAGTATTTAGTAGCAAAGTAATATGATAGTAGTGGTAACGGTAGCAAAAGGTAACAGTAGTAAAAGTGATGTTTTTGGTATTTTGTAGTGATGATAGCAATAGCAACAGGAAAATAAATAAGCAAAGAACAATATGAGGAAAGCTCGTAGGCAATGGATCGGTGATGGAGAATTATGCCGGATGCGGTTCATCATGTAACAGTCATAACCTAGGGTGACACGGAACTAGCTCCAGTTCATCAATGTAATGTAGGCATGTATTTTGAATATAGTCATACGTGCTTATGGAGCATGACATCTTTTGTCCTACCCTCCCGTGGCAGCGGGGTCCTTATGGAAACAAAGGGATATTAAGGCCTCCTTTTAATAGAGCACCAGAACAAAGCATTAGCACATAGTGAATACATGAACTCCTCAAACTACGGTCATCACCGGTAAGTATCCCGATTATTGTCACTTCGGGGTTAACGGATCATAACACATAATAGGTGACTATAGACTTGCAAGATAGGATCAAGAACACTCATATATTGATGAAAACATAATAGGTTCAGATCTGAAATCATGGCACTCGGGCCCTAGTGACAAGCATTAAGCATAGCAAAGTCATAGCAACACAATCTCAGAACATAGTGGATACTAGGGATCAAACCCTAACAAAACTAACTCGATTACATGATAGATCCCATCCAACCCATCACCGTCCAGCAAGCCTACAATGGAATTACTCACGCACGGCGGTGAGCATCATGAAATTGGTGATGGAGGATGGTTGATGATGACGATGGTGACGGATTCCCCTCTCCGGAGCCCCGAACGGACTCCAGATCAGCCCTCCCGAGAGGTTTTAGGGCTTGGCGGCGGCTCCATATCGTAAAACGCGATGAATTCTTCTCTCTGATTTTTTCTCTCCCCGAAACACAATATATAGAGTTGGAGTTGGAGTCGGAGGAGCTCCAGGGGGCCCATGGGGTAGGGGGCGCCCTAGGGGGGCAGGCGCGCCCCCACCCTCGTGGACAGGTGGTGGGCCCCCTGGCCTTCATCTTTTGCAGGTATTTTTTATATTTTCCAAAAAGTTGCTCCGTGAAGTTTCAGGTCATTCCGAGAACGTTTGTTTCTGCACATAAATAACACCATGGTAATTCTACTGAAAACAGCGTCAGTCCGGGTTAGTTCCATTCAAATCATGCAAGTTAGAGTCCAAAACAAGGGAAAAAGTGTTTGTAAAAGTAGATATGACGGACACGTATCAACTCCCCCAAGATTAAACCTTTGCTTGTCCTCAAGCAATTCAGTTGACAAACTGAAAGTGATAAAGAAAAACTTTTACAAACTCTGTTTGCTCTTGTTGTTGTAAATATGTAAAGCGAGCATTCAAGTTTTTAGCAAAGATTATAACTACCACATTCGCAATAACTCTTAGGTCTCAAGTTTACTCATATCAATAGCATAATCAACTAGCAAGCAATAATAATAAATCTCGGATGATAGCAGTTTCTCAAAACAATCGTAATATGATATAACAAGATTATATCTCGCTACGCCTTTCTGAGACCGCAAAACATAAATGCAGAGCACCTTTAAAGACCAAGGACTGACTAGACATTGTAATTCATGGTAAAAGAGATCCAGTCAAGTCATACCCAATGTAACTAAATATAATGAATGCAAATGATAGCAGTGCTCTCCAACTGGTGCTTTTTAATAAGAGGATGATGACTCAGCATAAAAGTAAATAGACATGCCATTCGCAGAGGGAAGCAGGGATTTGTAGAGGTGCCAGAGCTTGGTTTTGAAACAGAGGTGAATAATATTTTGAGCGGTATACTTTCATTGTCAACATAATAACCAAGAGATGGCGATATCTTCCATGCTACGCACATTATAGGCGGTTCCCAAACAGAATGGTAAAGTTTATACTCCCCCTTCCACCAACAAGCATCAATCCATGGCTTGCTCGAAACAATGAGTGCCTCCAACTAACAAGAGTGCTAGGGGTAGTTTTGTTTGCAATTATTTTGATTTAGTTTGCTTAAAGCATGGGACTGGGCATCCCGGTGACTAGCCACTTTCTCGTGAGTGAGGAGCGGACTCCACTCCTCTTGAGAATAACCCGCCTAACATGGAAGATATAGACAGCCCTAGTTGATACATGAGCTATTCGAGCATACAAAACATGATATTTATTTGAAGGTTTAGAGTTTGGCACATACAAATTTACTTGGAACGGCAGGTAGATACCATATATAGGTAGGTATAGTGGACTCATGTGGAATAACTTTGGGGTTTAAAGGGATTGGATGCACAAGCAGTATTCACACTTAGTACAGGTGAAGGCTAACAAAAGACTGGGAAGCGACTAGCTAGAGAGCGACAACAATCATGAACATGCATTAAAATTAATCAACACCGAATGCAAGCATGAGTAGGATATAATCCACCATGAACATAAATATCATGAAGGATATGTTGATTTTGTTTCAACTACATGCGTGAACATGCGCCAAGTCAAGTCACTTAAATCATTCAGAGGAGGATACCACCCTATAATACCACATCACAACCATTTTAATAGCATGTTGGCACGCAAGGTAAACCATTATAACCCATAGCTAATCAAGCATGGCACAAGAAACTATGATCTCTAGTTGTCATTGCAAACATGTTTATTCATAATAGGATGAATCAGGAACGATGAACTAATCATATTTACAAAAACAAAAGAGGTCGAGTTCATACCAGATTTTCTCATCTCAGCCAGTCCATCATATATCATCATAATTGCCTTTCACTTGCACGACTGAACGATGTGAATATTAATAATAGTGCATGTGCATTGGACTAAGCTGGAATCTACAAGCATTCAATAAAGAGGAGAAGACAAGGCAATATGGGCTCTTTTGTCAGATCAACAATTATGCATACAAGAGCCACTTCAACAATTTAATTAAGGTCTTCTCCTATCGACCCCCAAGGAAAAGAAAAGAAATAAAACTATTTACATGGGAGAGCTCCCACAAGTAAAAGAAGAACAGGAAATATTTTTGGATTTTCTTTTTAATTACTACTACAAGCATGGAAAGTAAACTAATTAAAAGCTACAACTAATTTTTTTGGGTTTTTCTTAAGGTTTATTAAACACACAAGAAGAAAGCATAAAAAGGGAAATAAACTAGCATGGATGATACAATGAAAAACTATGAGCACCAACATCTGGCAATGAGTGTGTGAACATGAATATAATGTGGGTGAGAAATACGTACTCCCCCAAGCTTAGGCTTTTGGCCTAAGTTGGTCTATGGCCACGGCTGGCCTGGCGGATATCCATAATAATAGTTGGGGTCGTACTGAGATGCAGCGGCTATCGCCTCCTGAGCTGCAGCGTCGCGACGAGCGGCCTCCGCCCTCCTCTCGTACTCATCTACCTCCTCTCTGGTAATAACATATCCTCCTTTTGCGTGAATATGAAAATTCAAACCTCCTCACAAAGGAACTAGTGAGCTGGTGATACTGGATGCACTTCTCTTCCTCGAAGCTCACAAGATCAGTGTTATGCAAATATGCGTTAAATTCTTCCTTAATTCCCGCTCGATCCATAAAGTTCTCAGAAGGCCATTCACAAGGATGCACTGGAGCGTCTCTTGGTGGCTCATCATCAGCATCACACATTGCAAGCATGGGTCCTTGCTTCCTTGAAGAACCACCTTGGAACATTTTCCTAAGCATATTTCTTCCTCTGAAAAATTCTGAAATTTTTTAGTAACTTCAAAATAAAGGTAAACCAAACTCAATAATATTGATAGCAACTACTCCTACAAGTGCCTAGGGCCTATATCATGCATCAAAACTACTTTTGACCATATAAATTTGACATGCAAGCTCAAGAACAGGGTCACCTAAGCAGCAAAAATTTGCAATGAATAAAGCACTATAACAAAAACTAATTGGACCAATGGAGGAGTCACATACCAAGGAACAATCTCCCCAAGCAGTTTTGTGAGAGGTGCTTTGAGCAAGGAGATCGAAAATGGCAGCAAAACGAGCTTGGACTCGGGTTTGAGCTGGTTATTCGTGTTTGGGGGAGGAAGAAGGAATGTGTGGGTGAAAGGATAAGTGGAGGAGGGCCACCATGGGCCCACGAGGCAGGGGGCGTGCCCAAGGGGGTAGGGTGAGCCCTCCACCCTCGTGGGCAGGTGGGTGACCCCCCTGCTGTGTTCTCAGTGCCAAATATTCTCAAATATTCTAGAAAAAATCATATTTAAATTTCAGGGCATTTGGAGAACTTTTATTTTCAGGGTATTTTTATATTGCATGGATAATTAGATAACAGACAGAAAATACTATTTTTATTTTATTTAAAATAAATAACAGAAAGTAAAAGTGGGATACAGAAGGTTGTGCCTTCTAGTTTCATCCATCTCATTCTCATCAAAAGGAATCCACTAACAAGGTTGATCAGGTCTTGTTAACAAACTCATTCCGAATAACATGGAACCGGAGAAATTTCGAATAACACTATGTTACCTCAACAGGGATATGCACATCCCGTATAATAAGAATATCATATTTCTTCTTGACAGTAGGAAGAGGAAATTCAAACCAAATATAATTGATGGAATTTTTCCAATAGAATTGATACTGTGGACTTGGGATTGTTTCCTCGGAAAGTGTACCGACATGAAAAGTGACATTTCCTTTAGTGCAATCAATAACAGCCCCTGCAGTGTTCAAAAAAGGTCTTCCAAGAATAATAGACATACTATCGTCCTCGGGAATATCAAGAATAACAAAGTCTATTAAAATAGTAACGTTTGCAACTACAACAGGCACATCTTCACAAATGCCGACAGGTATAGCAGTTGATTTATCAGCCATTTGCAAAGATATTTCAGTAGGTGTCAACTTATTCAAATCAAGTGTACGATATAAAGAGAGAGGCATAACACTAACACTGGCTCCAAGATCACATAAAGCAGTTTTAACATAGTTTCTTTTAATGGAGCATGGTATAGTTGCTACACCGGGATCTCCAAGTTTCTCTGGTATTCCACCCTTAAAAGTATAATTAGCAAGCATGGTGGAAATTTTAGCTTCCGGTATCTTTCTTTATTTGTAACAATTTCTTTCATATACTTAGCATAAGGATTCATTTTGAGCATATCAGTTAATCGCATACGCAAAAAGATAGGTCTAATCATTTCAGCAAAGCGCTCAAAATCCTCATCATCCTTTTTCTTAGATGGTTTGGGAGGAAAAGGCATGGGTTTCTGAACCCAAGGCTCTCTTTCTTTACCATGTTTCCTAGCAACAAAGTCTTTCTAATCATAACGTTGATTCTTTGATTGTGGGTTGTCAAGATCAACAGCAGGTTCAATTTCTACATCATTATCATTACTAGGTTGAGCATCATCACGAACATTATCATTAACATTATCAATAGTTTCAGGTTCATTAGCAGATTGTGTTTCAGCATCAGAGATAGAAATATCATTTAGATTCTCAGGTGTTTCAGTAATAGTTTTACTAGAAGCATGCAAAGTCCTATCACTTTTCATTTTCTTCCTTTTAGAAGGACTAGGTGCATCTACATTATTTCTCTGAGAATCTTGCTCAATTCTCTTAGGGTGGCCTTCAGGATACAAAGGTTCCTGAGTCATTTTACCAGTTCTAGTAGCCACTCTAACAGCATTATCATTATTCTTACTATTAAATTCATTGAGCAAATCATTTTGAGCTTTAAGTACTTGTTCTACTTGAGTGGTAACCATAGAAGCATGTTTACTAATAAGTTTAAGTTCACGTTTGACATTAGCCATATAATCACCCAAGTGTTCAAGCATATTTGAATTGTATTTTAATTGTCTACCAAAATAAGCATTAAAGTGTTCTTGCTTAGCCATAAATTTATCAAACTCATCTAAGCATGGGCTAGCAAACTTAGTAAATGGGATTTCAGCTTTATCATATCTATAGAGAGAATTTACCTTTACTACCTGTGTCGGGTTATCAAGACCATGAGTTTCTTCAATAGGTAATGGATTAAGATCATATGTTTCTTCAGCATGCGGTAAATTAAGACCATGTATTTCTTCAATAGGAGGTAAATTCTTAACATCTTCAGCTTTAATACCTTTTTCTTTCATAGATTTTTTGCCTCTTGCATATCTTCAGGACTGAGAAATAGAATACCGTTCTTCTTCGGAGTTGGTTTAGGAATAGGCTCAGGAATTGGCTCCGGAGGTGACCAATTATTTTCATTTGTCAACATATTATTCAATAGAATTTCAGCTTCATCTGGTGTTCTTTCCGTGAAAACAGAACCATCACAACTATCCAGGTAACCTCTGAAGGCATCGGTTATTCCATTATAAAAGATATCAAGTATTTCATTTTTCTTAAGAGGATGATCAGGCAAAGCATTAAGTAATTGGAGATGCCTCCCCCAAGCTTGTGGGAGACTCTCTTCTTCAATTTGCACAAAATTATATATATCCCTTAAAGCAGCTTGTTGTAACGCCCGGATAATCAAGCTACAGTAACCTCTGCTAATGATGCCTCGTCACCACTCTTACTGTTGTAAACCTCGCGATGATTCAATCCCATTCGAATTCAAATTTCAAAATCAAAGCAAACAATAAAAGTTTTTCAAAATTTAAAACAAAAGTGTTCGGGAGATGACATATTTTACATAGGTCAATATGGTGTAATAAACACAATTTTATAAACTGCCTAAGTATTTTAAAATAAATAAAGACAGAAAAGGAAAATAAATAAAAGAAAGAAACTAACAAAAAAAAGAGAAGAAAGAGGGAACCCCCTCCCACGGCCTACTGGCCCAGTTGGCCGGCCCCTTCGGGCGCAGGCCCAACCGGCCCCCCCCTCCCCTTATCCATTCCCCCCCCCCAAACCCTAACCCACCGTCCACCACTCCCGTCCCCGATCCCCCCTCACTCCCCCTCGCCCCCTGGATCTGGGCGGCGCCCATCCCGTCGCCTCGCACGACCCCCCCCCTCCTCCCACGATCCCCCCACGCCTCTCGCTTCTCCTCCTCCCCGATCCAGATCGGGATCGGGGGAACGCACCCACGGCCGCGACGAGCCCGACGCGCCGCGACGAGCCCGACGCGCCCCCGCCGCTCAACGCCGACGCCGGTGCTGTCCCTCGCCGCAGCCGCTCGTCACCCCGTCGCCCGGCCGTCCTCGCCCCTCCTCTCCGTCGCCTAACCGCCTCCCCAGCGCCACGGTGCCGCCCCCGTCGTCCTCGTCTCCTCGTCTCCAACGCCGTCGACGCACGCCGCCGCCTCGGCCTCGTCTCCTCCCCGTCGACGCCGTCCCCGTCCCCCTCCACCACGGTCCTCCCCGACCTCCATCGAGCACGCTGCCCGTTCCCTACGCACCCCGGTGAGGACCCCGGTCCTCCTGCACCCCGTCCCCTCTCGCCGGTGCTTGGCCCCGCCTCCTTGGCCGCACCCCGCGGGCGCTCGCGCCGCGCGCCCCCCTTTCCCCGTACGCCCCGCGCCCGAGCTCCGGACGGGCTCGCGTCTGCCGCGCCCGTCGCCGTGAGCCCCGCCTCTCGCCCACGGCCTCTACTCCGCCGCTCGCCTGCACCGCGCCTCGTGCCCCCCTGCTGCAGCCCTGCCGCGCGCTCATGCGCGCCCGCCCACACGGGGCCGTGCTCGCCGCCGCTCGCTCACCGGCCGGCCCGTGCTGGCCTCGCCCACGCCGGCCTGGCGACCTGCCAGGTCCGCCGCCCACGCCCGCATGCCCCTGGGCATGCGCCCGAACGGGGCGCGCCCGTTAACCGTCGCCCACGCCCTGTATGGCCTCTGTGCCACAGACAAACGGGGCCCACCCCCTGTGAACGAAAACAAAATAACAATATTAATAATAATACTAATTAAATTAATTTTAAAAAAAGGAATTAATAAATAATAATTAAAATTGATTAAAATGATAATTAATTAATTAATTAATTAATTAAATTAATCCTGATTAGATTAATCTAATTACTAGTTAACTTAATTAACCCCTGATTAGCCTAATTAGTCAATGACCAGTGGGACCCACACGTCAGCGACCCAGTCAACACCTCTGTTGACTGCTGATGTCATGCTGACGTCATGATGACGTCAGCAAACACTGTTTGGATAATGTTGAATTAAATTAATTAAATAAATTCTAAAAATGATTTAAACTTTAGAAAATCAATATAAAATAAACCGTAGCCCAGATGGAAAAACTTTGTACATGAAAGTTGCTCAGAACGATGAGTAGAATTCGGATACGCAGCCCGTTTGCCCGCCACGCGTCCCTAGCATAGTGAACCTGCAACATTTCACCTCCGGTTCATCTGTCCGAAAACGCGAAACACCGGGGATACTTTCCCGGATGTTATCCCCCTTCACCGGTATCACCTAATACCGCGTTAGGGCACCTCTAACGTCGTTACTTGTCATGTCATGCATCACTATGCATATGCTTGCTTATATATTTATTGTTTCTCCCCCCTCTTCTCTCTCTAGACACCGAGACCGACGCCGCTGCTACCCCAGTACGACTACGGAGTTGACGACCCCTCTCTCTTGCCAGAGCAACCAGGCAAGCCCCCCCCTTTGATCACCAGATATCGCCTACTCTTCCTCTATACTGCTTGCATTAGAGTAGTGTAGCATGTTACTGCTTCTCGTTATTCCTATCTTGATGCATAGCCTGTCCTTGCTACTACTGTTGATACCTTTACCTGCAATCCTACTTGCTTAGTATAGGATGCTAGTATTTCCATCTGTGGCCCTACATTCTTGTCCGTCTGCTGTGCTATACTATCGGGCCGTGATCACTCGGGAGGTGATCACGGGTATATACTATATACTTTATACATGATACATGTGGTGACTAAAGACGGGTCGGCTTGAGGAGCACCCGCGAGTGGATCTTTGAGGCGGAGCGACAGGGCAGGTTCCGACCACCTAGGAGAGAGGTGGGCCTGGCCCTGGTCGGCGTTCGCGGATACTTAACACGCTTAACGAGATCTGGGTATTTGATCTGAGTTTGGCCATTTGGTCTATACGCACTAACCATCTATGCGGGAGTAGTTATGGGTATCCCGGCGTCGTGGTATCAGCCGAAGCCTTCGTGACGTCAGCGACTGAGTGGCGCGCGCCGGATTGGACTGGAAGGCCACTAGGCTAGGTCTGCTTTCGGCCGCGTTCGTAACGTGCAACGCGTTCGCAACGTGCAGGTGTGCTAAGGGCGATGGGCCCAGACCCCTGGGCGCTTAGGTTTAGACCGGCGTGCTGACCTCTCTGTTGGTCTAGGTGGGGCTGCGACGTGTTGATCTTCCGAGGCCGGGCATGACCCAGGAAAGTGTGTCCGGCCAAATGGGATCGAGCGTGTTGGGGTATGTGGTGCACCCCTGCAGGGAAGTTAATCTATTCGAATAGCCGTGATCTTCGGTAACAGGACGATTTGGAGTTGTACCTTGACCTTATGACAACTAGAACCGGATACTTAATAAAACACACCCTTCCAAGTGCCAGATACAACCGGTGGTCGCTCTCTCACAGGGTGACGAGGGGAGGATCATCGGTTAGGATTATGCTATACGATGCTACTTGGAGGACTTCAGTCTACTCTCTTCTACATGCTGCAAGACGGAGGCTGCCAGAAGCGTAATCTTCGAAAGGATTAGTTATCCCCCTCTTATTCTGGCATTCTGTAGTTCAGTCCACCTATGATAGCCTTATTCCAGTTGATACCAATGCATACATATGTAGTGTAGCTCCTTGCTTGCGAGTACTTTGGATGAGTACTCACGGTTGCTTTCTCCCTCCTTTCCCCCTTTTCCTTCTTCCTGGTTGTCGCAACCAGATGTTGGAGCCCAGGATCCAGACACCACCGTCGATGACAACTCCTACTACACCGGAGGTGCCTACTACTACGTGATGCCCGCTGACGACGACCAGGAGTAGTTAGGAGGATCCCAGGCAGGAGGCCTGCGCCTCTTTCGATCTGTATCCCAGTTTGTGCTAGCCTTCTTAAGGCAAACTTGTTTAACTTATGTCTGTACTCAGATATTGTTGCTTCCGCTGACTCGTCTATGATCGAGCTCTTGTATTCGAGCCCTCGAGGCCCCTGCATTGTAATATGATTCTTGTATGACTTATTTTAATTGTAGAGTTGTGTTGTGATATCTTCCCGTGAGTCCTTGATCTTGATCGTACACATTTGCGTGCATGATTAGTGTACGGTCAAATCGGGGGCGTCACAAGTTGGTATCAGAGCCGACTGCCTGTAGGAATCCCCCTTCCACACTCTTTGGCCGAAGTCGACTCTAGACATTGAAAACTGTTTTACTAACATGGCTGTGCGGCCCATGGGCCCACGTCGCCATTTGGGTGGTATTAGGATCTTTTACTCCTCGTCTATACTCTGGGACTCTGAGCTCTCTTCTATTCGGGTTAAATTATTTTGCTAAAAACAAAACTAACTTTAGGTTCTCGATAATACTTTCTCCCGGAGAGCCCCTCACTTCAGATGATCGCCTGATGCACTAGAAGATTCCGAAGTTACTCTACGATGTTCTCTCGAGTCTTTGTGACATCGCATTTGCGATTTCCTTCCACCGTCAACCCCTATGAAAACTGCATACACTTGCCATTCATACAATCATTCCCCGTTGATCTTGTTATTACAAGATATCTCGAAATACTCTCTGTTGTTCCGAGAATCCTTTGAGCTTAGTGCCTTGCCGTACTTTGGCACATGAATACCCCTACGGATAATTCTCGCACTTACCGAGTATCCGCTCATCCCCAGTTGATTCAGGTATTTCACAAAAGTCTTCAAAATACTATTCGATCTTCCGAAAAATCCTCTGGAGCCTTTGGCTGTTGAAATTCTTGCTTTCTTGCATTATGGTTAATCCCATAAGTCTCGTAGTCTTATTGACATTCCTTGTCATTATCATATTGAGTCTATTGACTCAATATGTTTGCGAATACACGCAATCATCATTGATCCTTATAAATTACCTTTCCGGCTGAGCTGCCATTCTTTAACTGGAATTGGTTCTCGACCAATCCAATTGTCGTTGATTGTACCCTAAGGCTATTCAACTTATCCATCCCTAATCAGAGCATTGCTTCTGATCCCTTGATTTGGAAATCATAATTCCTTTGCATTTGACAATTGACTTAGTCAGTTGTTTCTATAATCTGATCTCCTTGCATTCTTCTTCCTCTAGTTGAGTACCGATGCTCACTCAGATCCCTTGTGGACCACCAGAACCTTTATTGGATTTTATCCGACGAGGTCCTTCATATTCAATAACTTTGTGAGTCTTTTCTCGGATACATAATGCCTTGGGTAAATTGTATCCTCTGCTTTGTCAACCATGCTCTGCTATCGAGCTTGTGTTATTTACTCCTGAAGTTTGCGGTATATATTCCTAAGGGGCCCCGATGGGTTGGACATATGCCTTCTCTAATCTATGTGAACCCGGAAACTACTACGGGTCATACTCTACTAGTGTTATGTCAGATAAAATTTCAACACACAGCTTCGTTGAAGGCGAGAGGTGAATGGAAGGTTATACATTGAAGAAGTGGGAGTCGACCTTGAACTTTGTGATCATGCCCATGGACACGATGTAGATCCTACCACAGAAGCTTCTTGCGATACTAACTATTTCATTGGTACAATATCATCTGGTATCTGTGAATTTATCCTATGCAATCGTGGTTCCGACCATATTTTCTCTTTGATCCCATTTCTCGGGCAAGTTTAATCACTTGTCTTGTGTGGACCAATACACCAGTCCAACCTTTACTTGATCTACCGTCGAGTATTACACCCTGGTATCTCGGGAATATCATGGGACATCATAACTTCTTATGGGTTCTTCATAAACCATTATCACTCGCCGGATCCAATTGTTCCTAGGTTCTGGGTTGTCGTCAACCGAGAACATCGAATAGTGAATCGAGTCCGCACTCTGATTCAATAACTCTTAAGTAAATGTTGTTGCTTACGAGTTAATATTCATTTAAGTCATTCCTAGCCTGATCGGCTATATCATCATTGTGCTAAATTTTAACTGTGCTACCTGGTCCTTCACGGAGCACAATTCTCGACGATGAGCTAAGCTTACGTCGATTTTCCTCATCATATCATTTCTCCCTGAACAGCAAACTTGATTTCGAGTTTGTGTCATACCCATAGTTCCAATAACCATTCGCTTCATCATTCCTTTCACTTGATGTCATCGCCGATCGATTACATCTTCGTGGAGCCTCTCGACTAAATTTGTCGTGGTCATCAAACAACATTTTGATTCCTTCTAGAATATCAACCAAATGTATGATGACATGTAACCATCCTTGTCCCTCGATGATTTGTGTTATCACCGACAACATTATTGCTTTCCCTCCAACACAAACTTGTTCGTGTTTTGTGTTATACCTGGAGACCCGTGCTATCCAGCAATTATTCTTCGATACCTTGGAGTATTACCATCTTTTATGTCAAGAATGTCGTGAGAATTTCACCACCTCCTAAGAATTCTTGATACAGGTAATACTTATCACCATCACCATTCTTTCTTGGTCCCCGTGTTGGATCTAACCGGGATACCAACAGGTGAACGGTGCTGTTTGGATTCTGCCCTTCTAGCAACCCTATTGCCTTGAAGTTAATGGTCGGCCGTTCGTTCTTAGACTATTGATTATTGAATCACCATTCTGACATTGGTCGTGCAACCCAACCCATATTTTGGGCGCACCTTTCAACCAATGTTTAATTGTGTATGTTTTCCGTGAGCATACTTCCTTATATCATTTGATCTGACAAATGTTATCTCCTTGTTCACTTAATTGTGAAAATCCATCTTTTGTTAATCTCGATGAATTGTCGCTGATTCCATCAGCCACCTCCTCATTCTATCCTTGATTTAATAATGAACTCATGATTCGGAACTTGCTTCCACAGTTCAATTCCCGAGAATCTTACAATGTCGTATCGTCAATTTGTCTTGCACCTTTTCTTCTCAGGCATCTTGAGTCTGAGGTTTCCTAACACCGATCAGATCTGAATCTCGGTCAGATATGATGGTTGTAATATTTTTCCAAGAGTCATAACGTTGGTCCTTATATGGCCCGGTAAGGTGATGTCATGCCTAGCACACCTGGCCGGAGAACCAATTGTTATAGTTTCCTATTTAGCAAGGTTAACCATTCTTCCATGAGGAAATCGTAAGACTTATTCTATATGTTGTTCCAGATGAATCCTTTGAGTATCCAAGCTCGACCTTTGCTTGAAGACCATGTCAATGCTATCTCGAAGCATGTCTGTGGTACTCCGAATTTCAACAAGAACATTTGAAGCCAATGCTAAATGTTTCTTAATTAATTATCCAAACACCGTTGTATGGGTAATGTCATGATATTCTCTCCCCTTACCTCAAGAGTTTTCGACATAATATCCTTTCATGGATATCGTGCTCTGCTTGTCCTTGGGAAGGATATACCCCTGAAATATGTGTTTAAACACATTTTCCTTTCCCTTGTTCTGTTTAATTTGATAATCATATTTTCCTTTCCATTGTTGGGTTAACCTTTATTGTGATTTATATGATCTAAGAAGTAAAGATTCGCTGCTTATATAAACACCTCGGTTGTACGACTCTATCAATAAGACCCTGTTACTATTGTTGATGACATTCTGGTAGCCACCGATGGATGAGAACCTTGCCTATTGGTCCACCTCGTTCGACGAGCAGGAAAATGGTTCTCTTCGTCCCTCGCCCTTGGTACCGTCGTTGTTGCCGACATAAATGACAGGCAATCCGCTGACATGCCTTGCTTACATGATCGTGCAAGATGTCACCGCCCTTCCTACTTTTAACCCACATGTGGGCCCATAACCCACAGGTCCCGGGATCGAAACCTGACTCTCCTGTACACCCCCTGTTCCTAAAGTTATTCCTCGTGCGTGGCCATGTATGTAATTCACGGACCACCGTCCTAGTGATCTATTCTGGTAATAGACGCAATACTCAATCTCGTTGCTCTGGACCCCTTTCGCGTGTTGTTTCAGACATCGAACGATTGCCTATCCATTTGAAAATTCTCATGGTACCTTCGTACCTTACTCTTGATGTATTTTATATGTTCAACTCGGGAAATAATCTTATGTTCATTCATGGGTTATCCCCAGATTGTTTCCCTCCTAAGCATTCTGTCGTAGCCAAGCTGCCCCTTACCTATTCGTAATTACGTTGGAGTTCCTAAAGAAAAGCATGACTTCACCATGATGAACTGAAGCGGAGAAATGAAAACATCAACGTAATGGATCGACCATTTCGAGAAGGGCAAGCAAGACCGAGATGACTCGTTAGAAATTCGTAACCAGATCTTTCCCCCTTACTCCCCTCTTAAATCTCGGGACGAGATTTCTTGTAGTGGAGGAGATTTGTAACGCCAGGATAATCAAGCTACAGTAACCTCTGCTAATGATGCCTCGTCACCACTCTTACTGTTGTAAACCTCGCGATGATTCAATCCCATTCGAATTCAAATTTCAAAATCAAAGCAAACAATAAAAGTTTTTCAAAATTTAAAACAAAAGTGTTTGGGAGATGACATATTTTACATAGGTCAATATGGTGTAATAAACACAATTTTATAAACTGCCTAAGTATTTTAAAATAAATAAAGACAGAAAAGGAAAATAAATAAAAGAAAGAAACTAACAAAAAAAGAGAAGAAAGAGGGAACCCCCTCCCACGGCCTACTGGCCCAGTTGGCCGGCCCCTTCGGGCGCAGGCCCAACCGGCCCCCCCCTCCCCTTATCCATTCCCCCCCCCAAACCCTAACCCACCGTCCACCACTCCCATCCCCGATCCCCCCTCACTCCCCCTCGCCCCCTGGATCTGGGCGGTGCCCATCCCGTCGCCTCGCACGACCCCCCCCCTCCTCCCACGATCCCCCCACGCCTCTCGCTTCTCCTCCTCCCCGATCCAGATCGGGATCGGGGGAACGCACCCACGGCCGCGACGAGCCCGACGCGCCCCCGCCGCTCAGCGCCGATGCCGGTGCTGTCCCTCGCCGCAGCCGCTCGTCACCCCGTCGCCCGGCCGTCCTCGCCCCTCCTCTCCGTCGCCTAACCGCCTCCCCAGCGCCACGGTGCCGCCCCCGTCGTCCTCGTCTCCTTGTCTCCAACGCCGTCGACGCACGCCGCCGCCTCGGCCTCGTCTCCTCCCCGTCGACGCCGTCCCCGTCCCCCTCCACCACGGTCCTCCCCGACCTCCATCGAGCACGCTGCCCGTTCCCTACGCACCCCGGTGAGGACCCCGGTCCTCCTGCACCACATCCCCTCTCGCCGGTGCTTGGCCCCGCCTCCTTGGCCGCACCCCGCGGGCGCTCGCGCCGCGCGCCCCCTTTCCCCATACGCCCCGCGCCCGAGCTCCGGACGGGCTCGCGTCTGCCGCGCCCGTCGCCGTGAGCCCCGCCTCTCGCCCACGGCCTCTACTCCGCCGCTCGCCTGCACCGCGCCTCGTGCCCCCCCTGCTGTAGCCCTGCCGCGCGCTCATGCGCGCCCGCCCACACGGGGCCGTGCTCGCCGCCGCTCGCTCACCGGCCGGCCCGTGCTGGCCTCGCCC
This sequence comes from Triticum urartu, assembly GCF_003073215.2. Lineage (NCBI taxonomy): Eukaryota > Viridiplantae > Streptophyta > Magnoliopsida > Poales > Poaceae > Triticum > Triticum urartu. Next base: position 145,581,070 of record NC_053026.1, on the reverse strand, counting down.
ACGCCGGCGTGGCGACCTGCCAGGTCCGCCGCCCACGCCCGCATGCCCCTGGGCATGCGCCCGAACGGGGCGCGCCCGTTAACCGTCGCCCGCGCCCTGTATGGCCTCTGTGCCACAGACAAACGGGGCCCACCCCCTGTGAACGAAAACAAAATAATAATATTAATAATAATACTAATTAAATTAATTAAAAAAAGGAATTAATAAATAATAATTAAAATTGATTAAAAATGATAATTAATTAATTAATTAATTAATGAACTAAAGAATTAATTAAATTAATTAATCCTGATTAGATTAATCTAATTACTAGTTAACTTAGTTAACCCCTGATTAGCCTAATCAGTCAATGACCAGTGGGACCCACACGTCAGTTGACCAGTCAACACCTCTGTTGACTGCTGACGTCATGCTGACGTCATGATGACGTCAGCAAGCACTGTTCTGGATAATGTTGTATTAAAATAATTAAATAAATCCTGAAAATGATTTAAATCTTTTAAAATCAATATAAAATAAACCGTTGCCCGGACGGAAAAACTTTATACATGAAAGTTGCTCAGAACGACGAGACGAATTCGGATACGCAGCCCGTTCGTCCGCCACGTGTCCCTAGCATAGTGAACCTGCAACATTTCACCTCCGGTTCATCTGTCCGAAAACGCGAAACACCGGGGGTATTTTCCCAGATGTTATCCCCCTTCACCGGTATCACCTACTACCACGTTAGGGCACCTCTAACGCCGTAACTTGTCATGTCATGCATCACTATGCATATGCTCGCATTATATTTATTGTTTCTTCCCCCTCTTCTCTCTCTAGACACCGAGACCGACGCCGCTGCTACCCAGTACGACTGCGGAGTTGACGACCCCTCTCTCTTGCCGGAGCAACCAGGCAAGCCCCCCCCCCCTTTGATCACCAGATATCGCCTACTCTTCTCTATACTGCTTGCATTAGAGTAGTGTAGCATGTTACTGCTTCCCGTTAATCCTATACTGATGCATAGCCTGTCCTTGCTACTACTGTTGATACCTTTACCTGCAATCCTACTTGCTTAGTATAGGATGCTAGTATTTCCATCTGTGTCCCTACATTCTTGTCCGTCTGCTGTGCTATACTATCGGGCCGTGATCACTCGGGAGTTGATCACGGGTATATACTATATACTTTATACATGATACATGTGGTGCCTAAAGACGGGTCGACTTGAGGAGCACCCGCGAGTGGATCTTTGAGGTGGAGCGACAGGGCAGGTTCCGACCACCTAGGAGAGAGGTGGGCCTGGCCCTGGTCGGCGTTCGCGGATACTTAACACGTTTAACGAGATCTGGGTATTTGATCTGAGTCTGGCCATTTGGTCTATACGCACTAACCATCTACGCGGGAGTAGTTATGGGTATCGCGGCGTCGTGGTATCAGCCGAAGCCTTCGTGACGTCAGCGACTGAGTGGCGCGCGCCGGATTGGACTGGAAGGCCTCTAGGCTAGGTCTGCTTTCGGCCGCGTTCGCAACGTGCAGTGTGCTAAGGGCGATGGTCCCAGACCCCTAGGCGCTTAGGTTTAGACCGGCGTGCTGACCTCTCTGTTGGTCTAGGTGGGGCTGCGACGTGTTGATCTTCCGAGGCCGGGCATGACCCAGGAAAGTGTGTCCGGCCAAATGGGATCGAGCGTGTTGGGGTATGTGGTGCACCCCTGCAGGGAAGTTAATCTATTCGAATAGCCGTGATCTTCGGTAACAGGACGATTTGGAGTTGTACCTTGACCTTATGACAACTAGAACCGGATACTTAATAAAACACACCCTTCCAAGTGCCAGATACAACCGGTGGTCGCTCTCTCACAAGGCGATGAGGGGAGGATCATCGGTTAGGATTATGCTATACGATGCTACTTGGAGGACTTCAGTCTACTCTCTTCTACATGCTGCAAGACGGAGGCTGCCAGAAGCGTAGTCTTCGAAAGGATTAGTTATCCCCCTCTTATTCTGGCATTCTGCAGTTCAGTCCACCTATGATAGCCTTATTCCAGTTGATACCAATGCATACATATGTAGTGTAGCTCCTTGCTTGCGAGTACTTTGGATGAGTACTCACAGTTGCTTTCTCCCTCCTTTCCCCCTTTTCCTTCTTCCTGGTTGTCGCAACCAGATGTTGGAGCCCAGGATCCAGACGCCACCGTCGACGACGACTCCTACTACACCGGAGGTGCCTACTACTACGTGATGCCCGCTGACGACGACCAGGAGTAGTTAGGAGGATCCCAGGCAGGAGGCCTGCGCCTCTTTCGATCTGTATCCCAGTTTGTGCTAGCCTTCTTAAGGCAAACTTGTTTAACTTATGTCTGTAATCAGATATTGTTGCTTCTGCTGACTCGTCTATGATCGAGCTCTTGTATTCGAGCCCTCGAGGCCCCTGGCTTGTAATATGATGCTTGTATGACTTATTTTAATTGTAGAGTTGTGTTGTGATATCTTCCCGTGAGTCCTTGATCTTGATCGTACACATTTGCGTGCATGATTAGTGTACGGTCAAATCGGGGGCGTCACACTTGTTTCTTATGAGCAGGGAAATATTTAGCAGAGAAGTAATAAATCATATCCTGGGGACTACGCACACAACCAGGAACAAGAGAATTAAACCATATCTTAGCATCACCCTTTAATGAGACCGGAAATATTTTAAGGATATAAAAGTAACGAGTTCTCTCATCAGTAGTGAATAGGGTGGATATATCATTTAATTTAGTAAGATGTGCCACAACAGTTTCAGATTCATAACCATGAAAAGAATCAGATTCAACCAAAGTAATTATATCAGGATCAACAGAGAATTCATAATCCTCATCAGTAACACAGATAGGTGAAGTAGCAAAAGCAGGGTCAGGTTTCATCCTAGCATTTAGAGATTGCTTATTCCATTTAGCTAATAACCTCTTGAGTTTGTATCTATCTTTGCAAGCTAAAATAGCTAAAGAAGCTTCTTTATCAAAAACATAACCCTCAGGAATAACAGGCAAGTCTTCATCATCAATTTCATCAGTATTATCAGATTCAATATTTTCAATCTCTCTAGCCCTAGCAAGTTGTTCATCAAGAAATTCGCCAAGTGGCACATTAGTATCAAGCATAGAAGTAGTTTCATCATAAGTATCATGTATAGCAGAAGTGGCATCATCAATAACATGCGACATATCAGAACGAATAGCAGAAGCAGGTTTAGGTGTCGCAAGCTTACTCAAAACAGAAGGTGAATCAAGTGCAAAGCTAGATGGTAGTTCTTTACCTTCCCTCGTAGTTGAGGGATAAACCCTGGTTTTTGGATCTCTCAAGTTCTTCATAATGATAAGCAGATATAAATCCCAAGTGACTCAAAGAATAGAGCTATGCTCCCCGGCAACGGCACCAGAAAATAGTCTAGATAACCCACAAGTATAGGGGATCACAACAGTTTTCGAGGGTAAAGTATTCAACCCAAATTTATTGATTCGACACAAGGGGAGCCAAAGAATACTCTCAAGTATTAGCAGCTGAGTTGTCAATTCAACCACACCTGGAAACTTAATATCTGCAGCAAAGTATTTAGTAGCAAAGTAATATGATAGTAGTGGTAACGGTAGCAAAAGGTAACAGTAGTAAAAGTGATGTTTTTGGTATTTTGTAGTGATGATAGCAACAGAAACGGGAAAATAAATAAGCGAAGAACAATATGCGGAAAGCTCGTAGGCAATGGATCAGTGATGGAGAATTATGCCAGATGCGGTTCATCATGTAACAGTCATAACCTAGGGTGACACAGAACTAGCTCCAGTTCATCAATGTAATGTAGGCATGTATTCCGAATATAGTCATACGTGCTTATGGAAAAGAACTTGCATGACATCTTTTGTCCTACCCTCCCGTAGCAGCGGGGTCCTTATGGAAACTAAGGGATATTAAGGCCTCCTTTTAATAGAGTACCGGAACAAAGCATTCACACATAGTGAATACATGAACTCCTCAAACTACGGTCATCGCCGGTAAGTATCCCGATTATTGTCACTTCGGGGTTAACGGATCATAACACATAATAGGTGACTATAGACTTGCAAGATAGGATCAAGAACACTCATATATTGACGAAAACATAATAGGTTCAGATCTGAAATCATGGCACTCGGGCCCTAGTGACAAGCATTAAGCATAGCAAAGTCATAGCAACATCAATCTCAGAACATAGTGGATACTAGGGATCAAACCCTAACAAAACTAACTCGATTACATGATAGATCCCACCCAACCCATCACCGTCCATCAAGCCTACGATGGAATTACTCACGCACGGCGGTGAGCATCATGAAATTGGTGATGGAGGATGGTTGATGATGACGATGGCGACGGATTCCCCTCTCCGGAGCCCCGAACGGACTCCAGATCAGCCTCTCGAGAGGTTTTAGGGCTTGGCGGTGGCTCCATATCGTAAAACGCGATGAATTCTTCTCTCTGATTTTTTTTCTCCCCGAAACACAATATATAGAGTTGGAGTTGGAGTCGGAGGAGCTCTAGTGGGCCCACGAGTTAGGGGGCGCGCCCAATGGGGGCAGGCGTGCCCCCACCCTCGTGGACACGTGGTGGGCCCCCTGGCCTACATCTTTTGCAGGTATTTTTTATATTTTCCAAAAAGTTGCTCCGTGAAGTTTCAGGTTATTCCGAGAACGTTTGTTTCTGCACATAAATAACACCATGGTAATTCTGCTGAAAACAGCGCCAGTTCGGGTTAGTTCCATTCAAATCATGCAAGTTAGAGTCCAAAACAAGGGCAAAAGTGTTTGGGAAAGTAGATACGACGGAGATGTATCGCGCAGCCCGTTCAAAACTCTACGGCTGCGGCAGCGATAACCTCCGGGTCAGCGGCGGCCGAGGCAGGAGGCCCTGCGCGCCCGCCGGCTCAAGTACTGATGGATCTCATGGATAGGATGACAGCCCTGTTAACTGCCGTGGTTAACCCGACGGATCAGGCTCAGCACAATGCAGAAGTGGCACGGTTACGTGAGGAGGTAGCACAAGCCAAGGAAAACCTAGCAGCGGAGGATGTCAGGATGGCCGCGGAGCGGGCGGCTTTGGACGCTCGAGCTCAACAGATTCAATCAAAGGCTTTCCAGCTTACGATGGATCTGAACGCATCAAATGAGGTCATGAGGAGAAGACACTAGAAGGCTTAGTCCCGTCCGCCTCTGACTTATGATCCTAGAAACCTCTTCCGCACACCCGGTGCAGGCCCCAGTAACCTGCCGGAGGTAAACCGGGTGGCAACGCCCAGGGCTGGGGCGCCGGTTCAGCCATGGGTGATGGAATGTCCTCGCATGAATAGTGCTCCACCTACTTATGTACCAACACCACCGGGTCACTATTCTAACCCTTTGGAGAACATGATCGCTGCGGCAACGCGATTGGCGGCTCTCCCAGCGGAGGGTGACTCTCCGACGGCGATTGAAATCCGAAGGGTCGGAGAACTTCTTCAGATGGCTCTGGCGCAGCAGGAGGCATATTCTTATACTCGAGACAAGATTCATTCGACCCCTCACCCAAGCCAGAGCCCGAGTTATAGCAGGCACATAGATTCAGCAGCCGTTTCAAGCAACGCCCGGCGCCGCGACCAGCCGTGCGGGCATGACCCGACACGTGATGGAGCTCCTAACTTGGTTGACCAGGACAGGATCCGCCAAGAGGTTGAGCGGGCGGCTCAACAAGTAGCTGAGCAGGCGGCTCAGTGGGCGGCTCATCAGTCTTTTCCGGTTCATCCGACAACCTCTATTGAGGCAGGCGTGGCCACAAGGACTAGAGGTGTCCCTTGCTTGGTACCGGCTCTGCGTAATGAGCGTTTGCCCAAGGATTTCAAGGGGCCTCGAAAGGTGCCTAACTACACGGCCGATTTACAGCCAGAGGCATGGATTGAAAGCTATGAGATGGCCATGGAGCTACTGGAGGTCAGTGAAGCGGCAATGGCTAAGTACTTCACCATGATATTGGATGGAACGGCTCGCACTTGGTTTAAGGGGCTGCCACCCAATTCCATCGGTTCATGGGCAAAATTAAAAGCGCGGTTTATTAAGAATTTCAAAGACACATGCAAGCAGCCCATGTCAATTGTGGATTTGACTAATTGTAAACAAGAGGAGGGTGAGTCCACGACCCATTGGGTGCGCCGGGTCAAAGCCATAATACATTCATCTTATAAGATGGATGCCGGCTCTGCATTCTTAATGTTGGAGAAAAATTGCCATTTTACACCTCTGAAACAAGAGCTAGGACGGCTCAAGCGCGATTGTAATGACATGGGCCAGCTAATGGCGGCTCTAGTCAAGTAGGCCGATTCTGATAGTACCCAGGATCCCGAGTCTGACGATGAGAAGACAGGGAAAGGGAAGAAGAACGGCAATGCCAAGGGTCATCAGCATAACCTGGCGAATCAAGGAGGCAATAATAAGCGTAAGGTTGATGGCAGCTTGGAGTTTGTGGCTAACACCAATGCACAGGGCAACAATCAGCGACGTAAGGGGAGGCCACCTCCTCGGTCCGGCGGGTCAGGTCCCACTCTTGAGCAGCTGTTAAACGAGCCCTGTTGATATGGGACACCTCGGAAATGATTTTTCACGGTGCCAAAGAACTCACAAGGAGCAGCAACAAACTCACTCGAAACTTGTTTCAACAAACTTTGTTTCTCTCAAGTGGCAAGAATAAGAGGAAACACTCTGAGATAAATTGCAGCGGATAACTAGCTTGGTTTACAAGGATGCAACCCAAACCATGAAGCTTGTGAACCTATGAAGAATCACAAGAGGGAACCACAAGGATCCTATATGAATTGAGGACAGGCCCTCCTATCCACACACACGAGCTAACACTCAACAATACTAGTGCTCACAGCACAACACAACCTCACCGACTGTCTACAAACATAAACTCAGAAATCTCATCCCCCCTTCACATGGAACAGCTGGGGAGTATTTATACTAGAAGCACCCACTAGTTAGGTGTGAAAACAACACAAAATGAAGTGCAAATTCGTGAGCCCCAAGCTATAGCAGGAGCAAACTTGTTGAGCCTCGCGCTGTAATAAATTCCTGGACAGCTTGCATGGAAACTTGCACAACTATTGACTTAAGACCTCAAATGATGCACCGTTTTTTTGAATGAAATCTGACTTCAAAGACCATCTTTTCTGGCCTCTATAAAGTGCTAGAGACTTCCAGAATTAATTAGGTTTAGGTGGGAAGTTGCCACTGGAAACCTTATGTGTCATTTCTCCAAAAATAGGCATCGGAAGCTTCCCAACTAAGATAATGGTTTTGCCCTTGTCTTCCTTTGGATGCTCTAATGGTTCAGCATTTGTGCTAGCATTAACCTCACTCTTGGATGCCTTGGTCATGATCTGGTCCACATCATCCTCCCTTCCTTCAAACAAAACCGTCCTCGGTTTTGAGGTATTCTTTTTGGGCTTCTTCACTTGTGGGAATCGCTCAACCTTGAGTACTTGATCCACCATAGGTTCCAAGACATGGTTCACTCCTTGATGCATGAAAGAATACTTGTTAGACCTCCCATGGTGAGTAGCATCATGATCAAACTGCCACGGTCTTCCCAAAAGAAGATGACAAGCTTGCATTGGCACCACATCACATACCGCTTTGTCCACATAACTTCCCACTGAAAATTGCACCCTAGCACGATGCGTAATCTTCAGCTTACCAACACCATTCAGCCACTTCACATAATATGGCTGGGGCTTCCTCCATGTTGATATCCCAAGAGCATGCACAAGATCACTACTAATGATGTTGTTGTAGCTGCCTCCATCGATGACCACCTTGCAGTTTTTGTCCTTGATCTTGCAAATGGATTGGAACACATTTTGTCGCTGGACCTTCTCAACAATAGGAGCATCATCATGAGCCACTTTGTGAACCATGATATTAACACCATCTCCTCCATCTGAACTCAGAGGTGCTCCGGTCTCAAAAGTACAACAATTTGCATCTTTCTTCTCAGATTCAGATTTGTCACTTGAGTCATCGGTGACATATCCATCATTTGTGAGTAAAACCTTCTTCAGATTAGGACAATCCTTCTTGAAGTGACCTCTACCCTTGCATGTATGGCACTGAATATTACTAATGCGAGTGGCAGGAGTATTGGAAGATTCAACCTTTGATGCATTAGCTTCTTTTGTAGTCATCTTGTTGTGTGAGCGAAAATCTGCAGCAACACTTCCGTCTACTTCTCGCTGAACTGAACCTCCCCAAGTGCTTGATGTATAGGTTTGGCTGCGATTTTGGCGACGCTTCAGCTGCTATTCTACACGAATAGCTTGATGCACAAGTTCTTGCAAATCTTGATATGTAACCATCTCTATCCTTTCTTGCACATCTTCATTCAGTCCATGAAAGAATCTTGACATTGTGGCCTCCTCTGGCTCATTCACCGCTGTCCTAAACATCAAAATCTCCATCTCTTTATAGTACTCATCAACACTAGAATTACCTTGGCACAACCGTTGGAGTCGATTGTACAAGGTTCTTGTGAAATGTTCAGGAACAAACTGTCTCCGCAATAGATTTTTCATTTGCACCCATGTCTCCGGACGACCTCCAGCACAACACAATTGGTTCCACCAAATCAAAGCATATCCAGTAAACTCAATGGATGCATATCTTACCTTCTTCTCCTCCGTATAGCGATGGCTGTCAAAAATCTGACCCACACACATCTCCCACTCTAAATAATCATCGGGCTCTGTTTTCCCATTGAACGATGGTATGGTAAGTTTGAATTTACCAATCCCATCATCTTCATGGTCACGATGAGCACCCCCATGACCTCTTCCTCCCATGGCAAAGCCTTCTTGGCCTTCTCCGTGACCATCATGATGAACATGTCGTGGTCGAGGCTCGTAGTAGTTTTGAGCATCATCGGAGTGGTCGCTCCAATGCTCTCCATGGTGGTCCTGCTGTATGGGGAGTTGTCGATGTCGACCCCGTGCAGCAAGCCCACCTCGTGGTGGCGACGGTGGCGCCCAAATAGCACCTCACTGGTCGTAGCGAGCACGCCGAGGTGGTGCGGCGTAGTAGCTATGAGCATCACCTGAGTAGACGTAGTTGTGCTCTCCATGCCCCTCCTCAAGGTGGCGTTGGCCCTGCTGTTCGGGGATTTGTCGATGTCGACCCTGTGCAGCAAGCCTATCTCGACGGAGTTCCTCGGTGAGGGAGTCGATTCTCCGGCCAAGGTTGGTCTCCACAACCGATATGCGCCTCTCCACCTTGTTCAACACATACTGTCGTGTATCCTCCAATGCCAACACATAGGCAGGTTGCAAGCTTGGATCGTACACGGGAAGTGGCAGCTCCTCCTCCACGAGGTTCCTACCTCCATGCACACCATCAACACTGTTGGATCTCCTCGAACCCATGGAAGCTTCTCAAGAACAAAATTAGCAAGAGAGAAAATAGCACCGCGAACAACCAAAAGCTCTGATGCCAAGATGATACGAGACGCCTCGGAAATGATCTTTCACGATGCCAAAGAACTCACAAGGAGCAGCAACAAACTCACTCGAAACTTGTTTCAACAAACTTTGTTTCTCTCAAGTGGCAAGAACAAGAGGAAACACTCTTAGATAAATTGCAGGAGATAACTAGCTTGGTTTACAAGGATGCAACCCAAACCATGAAGCTTGTGAACCTATGAAGAATCACAAGAGGGAACCACAAGGATCCTATATGAATTGAGGACAGGCCCTCCTATCCACACACACGAGCTAACACTCAACGATACTAGTGCTCACAGCACAACACAACCTCACCGGCTGTCTACAAACATAAACTCAGAAATCTCATCCCCCCTTCACATGGAATAGCTGCGGAGTATTTATACTAGAAGCACACACTAGTTAGGTGTGAAAACAACTCAAAATGAAGGGTAAATTCGTGAGCCCCAAGCTGTAGCAGGAGCAAACTTGTTGAGCCTCGCGCTGTAATAAATTCCTGGACAACTTGCATGGAAACTTGCACAACTTTTGAGTCAAGACCTCAAATGATGCACCGTTTTTTTGAATGAAAGATGACTTCAAAGACCATATTTTCTGGCCTCTATAAAGTGCTAGAGACTTCCAGAATTAATTAGGCTTAGGTGGGAGGTTGCAGCTGGAAATCTGATGTGTCATTTCTCCCAAAATAGGCATCGGAAGCTTCCCAACTAAGATAATGGTTTTGCCCTTGTCTTCCTTTGGATGCTCTAATGGTTCAGCATTTGTGATAGCATTAACGCCACTCTTGGATGCCTTGGTCATGATCTAGTCCACATCACCTGTCCAAGGCACGGTACTCAGCAGAAACCGGCCACTCACCTACGGAAGGACTATACGATCATGAAGGATTTCAAGAACTCTAACATGTTCAATACCAATCATGGGCCAGGCAGCAGCTCAGGTGGTGGCGGTTTTCATGGCCCGGGCAGCGGTTCAAATTCCAATTTTCAAGGCTCTCAAGGAAACCAAGGTAGCTATAATTAGCAATCTGGCTAGGGAGGTCAGCAACAGTAGCAATTTGGATATCAGAGCAATCCAAAGCAATTGAATAGTGGGCAGTATCATGTGTTCACCACCAGTTTGTGCAGACGGGACCAGAAGCTTCATAAGAGGGATGTGAACGCTGTTGAGTCGGCAGTCCCCCGTTATTTGCGATGGTCTGAGCATCCTATTCTATGGAGTAGGGAAGACCACCCTCCCCGGGTTGACAATCCGGGTCACCTGGCTTTGGTGGTGGCACCTCAGGTTGGTGGATATAAATTCACTAAAGCACTCATGGACGGAAGCAGTACCATCAATATCCTCTATTATGAGACTTTCCGTCGCATGGGGTTAACTTACAAAAATCTTAAGACATCCAACACTGTTTTCCATGGAGTGGTGCATGGTAAGTCGGCGTACTAAGTGGGTAAGATTGAACTAGAAGTAGCCTTTGGAGATGAGCATGATTCTAGGACCGAGAAGTTAACTTTTGAGGTGGTCAAAATCAAGAGCCCGTATCACGCCCTATTTGGACGACCGGCTTATGCCAAGTTCATAGCATGGCCATGTTATGTTTATTTGCAGCTTAAAATGCCGGGTCATAAGGGCACCATCATAGTGCATGGGAGCCGGAAGATAGCCTTGGAATGTGAGGAAGGCGATGCTGCTTACGCTAAATCTGTTTGTGCAACAGAGGAGTTGAAGTTCTACAAGGACAATGTTGACTCGGCGGACATGACATCTTTGAAAAAGCCAACTACATAACATGAAACGGTGCTGAAGTTTAAGTCGGCTGATGACACCAAGCTTGTCGATTTTGTTCCAGGTGACTCATCTAAGCAGTTTAGTATCGGTGCTAATCTAGATCCCAAATAGGAAAGCGCGCTCGTCGAGTTCATCCGTGAGAACCGGGACATCTTTGCATGGAAACCTTCTGACATGCCGGGTGTACCGAGAGAACTCGCTGAGCACACTCTCAATATTGATCCAAAATTTAAGCCAGTCAAACAGTTTCTTCGGCGGTTCAATGAGGAGAGGCGCAAGGCCATTGGTGAAGAAGTGGCCCGGCTCTTGGCGGCCGGGTTCATTATTGAAGTTTTTCATCCAGAGTGGTTGGCTAACCCGGTGCTCGTGCTTAAAAAGAACGGCACCTGGCGTATGTGTGTGGATTACACGGACTTAAACAAGGCTTGTCCGGCTGATCCTTTTGCTCTTCCTCATATTGATCAAATCATTAATGCTACGGCGGGTTTTGAGCGTTTGAGCTTTTTGGATGCTTATTCTGGTTATCATCAGATCAATATGGCCGTTAAGGACCAGGAGAAGACGGCTTTTATTACTCCGTTTGGAGCCTTCTACTATGTGTCTATGCCTTTGGGGCTTAAGAGTGCCCAGGCGACTTATCAACGATGCGTGCAGAACTGTCTTCACAATCAGATTGGGCGCAATGTTCATGCTTATGTGGACGATATTGTGGTGAAGTCTAGAGAGAAGGAGACATTGATAGATGATCTGAAGGAAACCTTTGATAACCTCCGGGTCTACAAGATGATGCTTAACCCAGCCAAGTGCATTTTTGGAGTACCAGCAGGCAAGCTTTTGGGTTTTCTGGTTTCTAACATAGGCATCGAGGCTAACCCGGAGAAGATCAAAGCAATCACTTCTTTGGCTAAGCCAGCGTGCATCAATGATGTTCAGCGTTTGGCGGGTCGTATTGCTGCTTTAAGCTGGTTCATAAGCCGGTTAGGTGAGAAGGCCATACCGCTGTATCAAATGATGAAGAATACAGACGATTTTGTCTGGAATGATGCTGCTAACGCCACCTTTGAAGAACTGAAGAGATATCTCGCTGAGCCGCTGGTCCTTGCCGCTCCTTTTGATAAGGAGCCATTATTGTTATATGTGGCTGCTAACACAAGTGATGTCAGTGTGGCCATTGTAGTAGAGCAAAAAGAGGCTGGCAAGGAATATCCGGTTCAACGGCCGGTTTACTACGTCAGTGAGGTGCTTATTGAGTCCAAGCAGAGATATCCACATTGGCAGAAACTAGTTTATGGGGTGTTCATGGCGAGCCGGAAGCTTAAGCAATATTTTCAGGGTCATCTCATCACTGTGGTTAGTTCTGCTCCTTTAGGAGATATCATTCAAAATAGAGAAGCCACAGGAAGAGTCGCCAAGTTGGCCATTGAGCTTGGGCCTCATGACTTAGTATGTGCCATGCACTACTATCAAATCTCAAGCACTAGTGTATTTCATCAATGATTGGACAGAGCTGCAGATGCCTGAAGAGAAGCCGGACAACACATATTGGACTATTCATTTTGATGGGTCCAGGCAATTAGTGGGCTCGGGGGCTGGAGTTGTATTAGCTTCCCCTCGAGGTCACAAATTTTGTTATGTGCTACGGTTGATGTTTCCCTGTACTAACAATGCAGCTGAGTATGAGGCCTGGCTCCTTGGTCTTCGGATGGCTAAGGAGATGAGCTTCAGCCAGGTAAGGTGATTTGGCGACTCGGATTTGGTGGCTCAACAAGTATCAGGCAAGTGGGATTCCAAAGATCCTCTCATGGCGGCTTATCGCCGTGAAGTTGATGCCATTGCTGGACACTTCAAGGGTTACCAAGTGGAACACATTGATCGCAGAAAGAATGAAGCGGCTGATGCTTTAAGCCGACTGGGGTCTCAGCATAAGACGGTTCCACTTAACACTTTCTTAGATGTTCTGCATAACCCTTCTATCAAGTTGCCTACGGAGGAAGAATTGGCTGTTCCAGACCCGGAAGCACAATTGGTGGCGGCTCTTCACGTCATCCCAGATTGGACAGTGCCATATTTGGCTTATATGACCCAGGGCGAGTTGCCTAAGGATGAAACCTTGGCTAGACAGATAACCCGGCGGTCTAAATCAATGAAAATTTCCAATGGTGAGTTGCATCATCGTAGTGTCATAGGGGCGTTTCAACGTTGTGTCTCTCCTGAGGAAGGTCAAGAAATTCTTCGTGAAATCCATGAAGGAGATTGTGGCCATCATGCCGGTTCAAAGTCTCTTTTAGCCAAAGCCTTCCGTCATGGTTTTTACTGGCTGACGGCTCACGCTGATGCGGAGGATCTGGTCAGTAGGTGTGATGGTTGTCAGAAATTCTCACGACGGGCACACGTGCCGGCTCAAGAATTGCGGATGATTCCAATTACTTGGCCGTTTGCAGTCTGAGGGCTCGACATGGTTGGACCTTTCAAAAGATCCAAAGATAAAAGACACACCTTTTGGTGGCAGTTGACAAATTCACAAAGTGGGTTGAGGCAGAGCTGGTTAGTAAGTGTGATGCAGCCACGACGGTTCAATTCATGAAAAAGGTGATCTTTCATTTTGGCTTTCCACACAGCATTATAACTGACAATGGTACTAATATGTCCAAGGGTGCTACGGAGGAATTCTGCCAACGTGAGCATATCCGGCTTGATATTTCATCAGTAGCTCACCCCCAATCCAATGGTCAAGCTCAACGAGACAATCAGGAAATCTTGAAAGGTCTCAAGCCCCGGCTTATGGTTCCTTTACAACGGGCGCTGTGTTATTGGGTGGAGGAGTTGCCCTCTGTGATATGGAGCATCAATACTACCCCTAACAGGTCTATGGGTTATACGCCTTTCTTCATGGTTTACGGAGCAGAGGTAGTCTCACCTAGTGACATCCGTCATGACTCGCCCCGCATGCCGGCTTATGTTGAAGCTGATAACGAACAAGCCCGTCAGGATGCACATGACCTGTTAGATGAAAATCATGACTTAGCAGCAGCCTGTTCGGCGATTTACCAATAGGACCTAGAACCTTTCAAGAAGGTGACTTGGAGCTCCAGCTCATCCAGGATCAAACTGATGCACACAAGTTATCCCCACCTTGGGAAGGACCTTTTCTGGTCAGTAGGAATTTGAACAACGAGTCATACTACCACTACAAAAAAAATTCACTTCCGTGATGATATTTGTTTGTCACAGTAGGTCACGTTTTCTATCATGCATGTACATCCATGACAATTTTATGACAGAATCAAGATAGTCATACATGTGCTGTCGTAGAAGTGTTCCATGACATTACAAAAATTATCATCACGGAAGTGTCCACTTCCATGACGATAAATCGCACGTCATAGAAGTGCTTTCGTCAAGGGTGACCGACACGTGGCATCCACCGTAACGGAACGTCGTTAAGCTATCGAGTCCAGTTTTGGATCCGATAACCCATTAACAGCCCCGACCAATGGGGCTTTTCCACGTGTAAAATCATCATTTGCTGGAGGAAACACGTGTCGGCTCGCCGTTGGGATAGATGTCATCCACTCATTGGACCCAAAGCGCCTATGATACGTCGACACGTGGCACGGCCCAACAGAGGCCCATTCCTGTGAAAAGGCCGGCCCATTTGACTTGGTCAAAAGGTGGCGGGCCAGCCCATGGCAAGCCTATTAACGGCCTGTTCGCATATAGCCCATTTACAGCCCGCTAACCCAAGGCCCGTTTACGGCCTATCCGAATTAGGCCCAGTAGCATCATCTAGGCCGTCCAATATAATTCCAGCCTGTTTTAACTTCCGGCCCATGTATGGCCCATGATGTCTTTCGGCCCATATGAGGCCCTTAGTAACCCTCGGCCCATTAACGGCACGTGGTAAAACTGGCCCGTAATGAACAGTGTACACTTCATACCCATTAACAGCCCATTATTCCGTTGGGCCGTTTCCAGCCCATGTTATCTTTCAGCCTTCTCAGGGCCCATTTACTCTTGGGCTCATTTCCAACATTTGTTTACTTTCGGCCCATTACTGTCATTTTTTGCTTGTGGGCCAATTTAGCCCATGGTTATAGTCGGCCCGTTTGTGGCCCGTTAATACGTTGGGCCGTTTTCATAGCGTCATCTAATACGGCCGATTAATGACGACCCGTTATGCTTGGCCCATGAACGAACGATTCCAACTCTAGCCCGTTTACGACCCCTTATACGGCCCGTACAAGGCCCATAGATGAGACGACCCATAGACGGCCCATGGATCCTACGGGACATAGAAGGCCCATTGACCCGACGGCCCATAGAAGGCCCATTGATCCGACGGCCCATAGAAGGCCCATGGATCCGACAGCCCATAGAAGGCCCATAGATCCGACAGCCCATAGAAGGCCATGGATCGTCCGTCACGTAGGTGGCCCATGGATCATACGGCCTGTGGACGGCCATGGTCACTACAACGTTTGGGCGAGTTGGCCCCCGTTTGAACGACATAGCATATTCAAAGAATTATCCTACTCTATACTATCACCTCTAAGAAACATACACTATACAATAAAGAGACTAAGGCAGAGAAACGTAGAATAATCCTACACTATACAATAAAGAAATTATAGCCGGTTATACCCACTAGGCATTATGGTTCGGCACCAGTGATAATAAAGCATACACAAACATCAAATTACATACACTAGGCAAATACATCTCATACATCATGGACGTGACATAACTTACCATTTGAACTACAATCTCTTCAGAAAATAGGATTGGCCGGATTTAGATAGCACAAATTTCAGTCTGCAAAATCTCCAATTCATTCGTTGTTACCTCAGTGTCTTGTTTCATTTTTTTGACTCCTGCATCTAATACATGCATGTCCAGTCTCAACTTGTTGATTGTACGTTCAAAATCATGTACACGTTGTCTTGCCACCTCTAGTTGATGCTCGAGAACATCAGCACATTACAATTCCAATCCACAATCATTCGGTAATGGCCATGCCGCACTGCTCGCAGATCTTTGTGTTGATGTCACTTCATCCTGAAATGTTTCTGTAAGTACACATGACTAGGGCAAAAATATAGTTACAACAGTGAAGCGTGTAAGACAGACTATTTTGTACATGGAAAAACAGGACTAACAATAATGTTACATGTCATGAAGCATAAGCAGGTGATATTTTAAAAATTATAAAAAAGATAGTTTGTGTAGCCTTCATACAGAAATCTCTCTTAGCTCACCAGAGGAGCATGATGTTGAGGCCCAATCCAAAACACAGACAAGTTACAAATTTAGACAACACATTGCGTAGAAGTAAGCAAGCAGTTGGCCATTATGTAGCTCAATTAATGTCTTAGGAAGCATAATGAACAGCAGAGGGTTCCATACAAACATACTACAGCAAGCAAAACTATGCAATCATTAGCCTAGTATAAACTAGATTGTGAGCCACATTCAATGATAGTTGGTTAATAGACTTCAAAGCTTCAGGCACACTTCGGCAGAGTAATTAAATGGTAAGGCCTTTAATTATGTCAACTAATAGTTATACAAGTACCCAACATCAGGCATCATTCTTTGGGCATCTCATTACTGAGGACAAATAAAGCAATTAAAAAGAGCAAATTAATTATGCCTGAAACAAACAATGAATTGAACTGTTGAGTTGGATACAGTGACTTACCTTAACAGGTTGAAGAGGCTCAGCACAGCTCCTACTTCTCTTGTAGGGCTCCTTCCTAACATCTTGTACTTGTAAATCCTCAATCTTATCTTCATTGCACCTCCTCCGCAAGGTGACACAAACTAGTTACTTGTCTCCTTGGAAGATAAATATGCATACTTTCCAGTCTGTGAACACAAAAGGATGAGATTATAACAAAACAACACTACATAATGAAACATGCCGCATCTCTTGCACTTTCACACAATGAAACGAGCATTTACTATGTCTACACTATGTAAAAACTAGGCATACCTTCGAACTGGATCTCCAGGTACTCTTGGTGAGCCTACTTTAGTGTACAGCCAAACCTTTATGCCACCTATGAGTTAGAAAAGGCTCCACTACAGCAGCCCTTAGTTTTTAAATCGTTGACAAGCTCTGTTAGAGTGTTAGGTCAAGAACAGCAAGTAATCAAAGCAAACAGTCCTAGTATGGCTGGCTGATGCAAACAAGCAATTGAACAAATGTGTGAGCAAATCTTACATATCAAGAAAAGAAGCAAAGAATGAGGCTTAAAGACCATCACGCGACTGACCATATTTAAGGGGAATTTAAACATCATGTGCAACGTATGAACTAATTTAAACATTGCATATTCCAGATTCTACAATGGAATGCACATGTATTAGGTTATGCCATGTATGATGATGCCTAAATGTACACTATAGCAGGCAGGAGTGATTCATCATTCCACGCACAATTGAATTGCAGGTCAAGGGCCAGTTCTATTCCGCCTTTTCAGGGCTTATTGTCAAAATAAGCCATAAAAGATGTAAAGAAGTCATTTTTGAGTTATGGGCTTGGGCTTAACTAATTTCGCTTTGGAGGGGGGTGTTTCGGGTAGAACCTCACTAAAAATTGAAGGGAAGGGGAATAGTGAAATGACTATGTTGTCTGCCTATATTACACTCAAAATGCAACTGGTGACACCCGCGTCACACCTCACCCTCAAGTAAAAACAAACACGCAAGCATTCATTGCCCTGCCCGCTTGCATCTCCTCTCCCCTTTCCCTCTACCTCGATACCCTGCCTGCAGCACTAGGGTTCCTCCAGCAAGCCATCGCCACTGGTCCCATGTGGCCTGGTCCTCGATGATGCTCTGTCCAGCTAGGCTACATGGCCGGCAGGTAGGGGCAAATCTCCCTGGCTGCTCCTCCCTCTGGTGCCGCCCCTCATTCTCATGGTCTCCAGCAGCTGCTCCACTGTGGTTCGTCCAACGCACTACTCCGGCAGGCGCTGCACAACTACGGCTGATGCCACACTATGACAGAAGGCACCTTATTCACCCTCCCCACCTCCCAGGACGTGGCCTTGAGATGTTGTTGAAGGATGAGCTCATCCAACAAGGTGAGGATCTCCTCTGATTTTTTGCCAAATTTTCATTCTGATCCACTATACGATGAATTGCTATGAGTTGCTTATGCTGCTGCTATATGATGCATTGCTATGAGCTGCTCCTGCTGTTGCTATATGATGAATTGCAATGAGTTGCTGCTGCTATATGATGAATTGCTATGAGCTGCTGCTGCTATATGATGAATTGCTATGAGCTGTTGCTGCTATGTGATGAGTTGCTATAAGCTGCTCCTGCTGCTGCTGTATGATGAATTGCTATGAGCTGCTCCTGCTGATGATATATGATGAATTGCTATGAGCTTCCCCTGTTGCTGCTATATGATGAATTGCTATGAGCTGCTCTTGCTGCTGCTATATGATGAATTGCTATGAGCTGCTCCTGCTGCTGCTATATGATGAATTGCTATGAGCTACTGCTGGTATATGATGAATTGCACACTGTTGTTGCTGTTGTATGATGAGTTGCTATGAGCTGCTGCTGCTATATGATGCTTTCAGGTGGTGCTGCTATATGATAATAACCAACCACTTGGACCATCGAATTTCAATAAATTATTGTTCTTCATTTAAATGTGGTCCATGCGTTTTTCGTTTAAATTAGGCAATGGGATCTCTATGGAAAACATTGACCAAAGTAGATTGTGCCAAGTAGATGGTATCTTTGTATTTGCATTTTGAGCAAATAGTGAAGGTATGTTTTCCTATCATATTAATTACTGTACTGGGTTCAATTTGTGATGTTTGCAAGTCAAATTAATTTTCATATGGGCAGCAGAATGAAAAAATATAATGCAATCTAGACTTTTCACTGATCATACCAAAGATAAGCTGAAAACACAATGAAAAGAACTGGTTGGCTTATTACATGGAGCTTATATTCACAGGTGCTTATTTTCTTAGGATAACACGTAATAACTGTCCCTAAGAAACTTGGCCAATAGAACTGACATACAAATAACATGTCACGATGATTGCAATGTAGGAGTGGCGTACCATAGAACACTGTATAGGCTCATCACTGGCTCTCCTTTTTTTGCGATGTTCCATGAAATTGCCACATGCATCTTGTACTTTTTCATTGTGTAACCCTATCCGCAAGTTGACACGGTTAATTTCAGATATCTCTACATGATAATACATTGCATATCCCTTGTGCATATTTAAACCACCAATTAATGATTGTGTGTGTAGCATAAACTAGCCATGACTCTGTGTGCTGGACTAGCAATCACTCTAAGGGAGCCTAATGTAGTGTACTAGAATTCCTACATGCCACCTACGATTTTGTGTAATGTACTGCCTCTGTTCCTAAATATATGTCTATGTAGAGATTCCAGTATGGACCACATACAGATGTATATAGATGCATTTTCGAGTGTAGATTCACTCATTTTGCTCCGTATGTAGCCTATAGTGGAATCTCTAGAAAGTCTTATATTTAGGAACGGAGGTACGAGGTAGTATCATGTATGGCATCTACATATCTAATTTAGCAGCCAGTAGTAGAAATCATTGTCTGCACAAAGGGATTACTGGTCGAAAATCCTAGCAAAGCACGCTGGCAGGCACAGAACAATACAAGAGAGAGAGAGAGAGAGACACGCTTACTAGATCATAGCAATGCCTCGGTCCAAGATCTTGGTTGGCCAAGCTGTTAGATCCAGAAGAAACATCGTCCTTGTAGTTTTTGCCAGCTGCATAACAGGTAACAGCGACCTATTAGTATATTTGAAGTACATCGGGCAGGTGATGTTGGACGAGTTTAAAGGTGACAAGTACCTAGGCCGTGGCGGGTGCTTGGCATCTTGCCAGACAGTGGGAATCAGGTTAGAAACGTCAAGGGTGATGACTCTGCGCTGGCTGTCGGGGTCCGGTAAGGAGATCTAGAACTGTGGAGTAGGGCGTAGGTGAAGCTGCTCCGATAGGGTGGACTACGGTGTGGGCGAAGCGGATCTGTGGCCGTGGACGAGGGCGTAGGTGAAGCTGCTCCGGTGGTTGCGTTAAGGATGGTGTCGACGATGCGGATCTGCGGCCGTGGACGGGGCGTCAGAAGCTGCTCCGGTAGGTTGGATGAGGGTGCGAGGAAGCGGATTTGAGGCCGTGGACTTGTGAGTTGGCAAAGCGGCCCCGGTAGGGTTGAAAATGGTATAGGCGAAGCTACTCCAGATGGTGTCGGCGAAGCGGCTCCGGTAGGGTTGAGGAAGGTGTCGGCGAAGAGGATCAGAGGCCATCGACGGGGGCATCGGTGGGGCGGCTCCGGGGGGTGGACGAAGCGTCTCCGGTGGGGAGTACGAATGAGCCGCTGCTGATGCACTGCGGTTGACGAGAGTACCGACGAAGCAGATCTGGCACCATGGACAAGGTCGACACGGACTGGGTTGTGGTACAGTGGTGGATGAGCAGTCTACTTGTTTCTAGGGGAGGTGGGAGGGTTAGATGCGGCCGTAGAAGCAGATCCGGCGAGGTGGACACCGCTGGCAGTGGATGGGCTCTGGTACGCCGGTAGATGAGCAGTCTAGGGTTTCGAGAGGGGAGGGGAGAAAGGTTAATGAAGTACGGACGGCGTGATGTGAGATGCTCTGGTGCTGTGGAGTTAGTCATTTTTGCGGGAGGGGGAGAGGAAATGGGGGTGCCGTGTAGTGGGGGGAACCGGAAGTTACCAAATCAGCCCCGACCTATTATGTAGATGACGGCGGTATTGTAACTATTGGTTTCCGTGCACCAAGGAGAAAAGGGGAATTTCGCATGCTAAAGACTAAGGTGGCGGAAACTTTAGAAGGAGGCGGGAGATTTTGCCGCCCGCGGGATCGTTCGTATCCAGTTTCAACTAATTTTGGACCGTGCTAGCGGGAAGGTCATGCGAGACTATGTACACGGGGCACGCGTCAGCAGTTAATAAATGGTGTGAAGTCCACCCCAGAAAAAAGACAATAACTCGGGATGATGCACAAATAACTTGGACGTTCACACGGGCGCGGCCAATTGTACGGGTGTAGTGGCACGTTCACAAAAAAAGCGATCAAACGCTCATCCTATGTAGTTCTCGTGTAAATAGATAATTTAGTGCAATTGGTTATTTACTTTAAACATAATGCATTGACGTCTAAGTGTAGAGGCGCACAAAAAGAAATGGATATTGTAGTCCGCTACTTAAAAGTGTTACCTCATATGATTACATAGCCTCCATTTCATAAATTGTGTACCCGTTGAATTCATATATGAATATTACATATATTACTTCATAATAGAACCTTAAATCATCCAAGACTAATGATTTTGAATGCAAGAGTAACAATGGTGCATGTACATGATAGCTACATTGGTTGTTTGAAGAAACATCACTGTAACTTTGGCATGCACAACTGAAAAGGTTTATTTAAATAGAAAAAATGTGATACGTGAGTGTCCAATCTTTATAGCGTTGAATCGATATTATACCTTTGGCCACGATACGAAGTAGATATTGATTTATGTTCAAGCGATGCACGTCCACGATCGTAGATAGTGATACGTGAATGAATTGTGCAATCTCTCTCACACGCATACATATCTCATTTCCCTGTGGGCATCGGAATCACACACGTGTCCGTCAAGGTTAGAATTCGTCTTTCTACCGCGTCCTACAAGTCTCCCACACAGAAACACGCACGCTCTCTCTGTTGAACACGCCTACCCCTTTAATTCCGCCCACCCATAGCCACTAATGTCTCAAAGTATAATAATGTCTCTCACACATATGCCTAAGGTTAACTCGAGTTCCGAAACCATATGAATACATACAATGGGATTCCAACAGAGCACCTTTTGTTTTGAGATTTCGCTCTCTCTCTCTCTCCCTCTCTCTCTCACACACACACGCACGCGCATGCACACACACATTGTTTCTCGCTTCATTTTTTCCTGCACTTGCATGCACACAATTTTGTTTATCTTCGTGATGCTTTAAGTATGCTTCGCACAAATGCTATCTACCTATGCCTTAATATAGCCAGATATGTGTCACACAAACTCCTTCTCCATACTAGCAAGATGCCCATGCGTTGCACTGAACATCAAGATGCATTTGTATGAGTAGTTTATCTTGTGGGAGAAAAGGATGAATGAGGGAATGCCTTATTTGAAAATGTGGAGAGGGGTGTGGGTATATTTTTGCAAAATTGCCACAGTTTCCTTCATATCCGTCGGGTATAATTCGGATGGCCTATATTGCAGGATTGAAGGAACACCATCATCACCAACTCTGTTTTTTATCAGAGTAGGGATATGTGAGTGTCACTGCCCCCCCCCCCCGACACACACACCCACACCCACACAATCACACACACACACACTTCCCAACATCGAAGGAGTAGGGTGACACCTCGATCTTGATACTAATCTATCGAATGGCTTCTCACACGCACACACACACACACACTACCCGACACCGAAGGAGTAGGGCGGCACCTCGATCTTGATAGTAATCTATCTACTCCTCTTTCAAACACACACACACACACATACACACACTTGCTAGTTGTGCCTTTGTGCCTACCGGGCACACTCTCGATACGTCTTTCTCTCCATCCCCCTCCCCCCACCCCAACAATGATAGCAGAAGGGTGACAACTCGATCTAATCGTAGTCTGTCAATTGGTTTCTCTCTCGAACATTGTGTCTCTGTGCCTCGCTCAGTAGCCCCCTCGATATGTAGACTTCTCGCGCGCACACAGCTGTAGTAACGATGACGCTGAACCCAGTGTGCCTCATTTTTACCGGCCTCATGTGATAGTTTTCACCCTATTTTCTGTTAATTAACAAGGTAACCTTTTCTTTGTTACTACTAGTGAATCTAAAATCATTCGGGGCAGACATAAAATATATCAGTTCAACCCAATTATCGCAGTAACTATTTTAAAAGAAACTAGCTAGATGCCCGTGCATTGCACGGAACATCAAGATGCATTTCTATGAGTAGTTTATCTTGTGAGAGAAAAGAATGAACGAGGGAAGGCCGTATTTGCGAACGTGGAGAGGGGTGTGGGTATATTTTTGCAAAATTGCCATAGTTTTCTTCCTATCCGTTAGATATGAATCCGACGGCCTATATTGCAGGATGGCACGCACGCCATCATCACCAACTCTGTTTTCTACTCCCTCCGTTCCTAAATATTTGTCTTTTTAGAGATTTCAACAAGTGACTACATATGGAGCAAAATGAGTGAATCTACACTCTAAAATATGTCTACATACACATCCATATGTGGTAGTCCATTTGAAATCTGAAAAAGATAAATATTTAGGAACGGATGGAGTATAAGAGTAGACATGGAGATATATCTCCAGCATGGTCTACAACAAAAATGTGCTGGACCGGTTAGCGTCGGATGCTCGCGACGTGATGACATGAGTTCGAATTCTGTCTTTAACTTTAGATTTTTATATTATATGTTACTTATTTAATATATACTTCTTTCGCTACTGTACTGACAGTGGAACCCACAAAGTACTTAGAATACAAGATTAAGGATGGACTTGTTTCTTTTTAACTTTCTGTATGAAGCTGTAGCCACCCTGCAAGTCACGTGTACACTGTACATGCAATTAACTTTTTATAGAGGGACAATCATACACGCAATTAACTCAAATGGATTGGATGTCACTCTATTATTTCCAGCATAAGAGCATCTCCAACGGCAGCCGGCAAATTTCCTCCCGCTTCCTTCCGCGGAGGACGACATCAAATGCCAACAGCATACATTTTCACAACTCTAACCAACCAGATGAAATTCATGCAAACACGGACTGATTTCATATAAGCATGAAGGATTTCGTATAAAAAAGCCGGATCTTCATATACACATGATGGATTTCATTACATTTACATGAACTAAGCGGTGCCAATCTGGCTCTCTTGGTATAATTAATACTCCCTTCGTCCGGAAATACTTGTCCTAGAAATGGATGTTTCTAGACTTATTTTAGTTATAGATACATACAATTTATCAATTCTTAGAACAAAAATTTCCCGCCAGCTGGAGAGGGAGTACATAATCTAAATGGCCACCCGCGGATCCCTTTGTCTTCCTCATGTCCGGCAGACACTTTGCGGGGTCGACGAAGGTCCTCGGAAGAGACGAAGAAGCAAAGAAATCACCTGAATGCGCAGTCGTCGCCTCGGCGGTGGCCTTCATGGGACCCAAGTGGCGGCAGCCTCCCGTGTTCTACTTCTCCTCGATAATAGAAACGGACACAGCGAAGCTGGCCACTGACTCGTCGCTCTCCACACACTCAGCTTCTATCTCTGCCTGCATGGCGTGCCGCAGGCATGCGAGGCGCGCTAGGACACGGCAGCGACGACGCCCGTACCAGTGTGCTCGCCGCTGTGCCGGCATGGAGCAACTCGCCACTCCTCATCGAGCTGAACTGGAGCGGCGAGTTGCTGAACCACGCGCTGCTACCTCTTGAGCACTGCGTTGGTTTTCCCTTGAAGAGGAAAGGGTGATGCACCAAAGTAGCGTAAGTATTTTCCTCAGTTTTTGAGAACCAAGTTATCAATCCAGTAGGAGGCCACACATGAGTCCCTCACACCTACACAAACAAATAAAATCCTCGCAAGCAACGCAATAAAGGGGTTGTCAATCCCTTCACGGTCACTTACGAAAGTGAGATCTAATAGATATGATAATATAATATTTTTGGTATTTTTATGATAAAGATGCAAAGTAAAGAAAGCAAAATAAATAGAAAATGAAATAGCTTGTTGACAGAAGATTAATATGATGGAAAATAGACCCGGGGCCATAGGTTTCACTAGTGGCTTCTCTCGAGAGCATAAGTATTACGGTGGGTAAACAAATTACTGTGGAGCAATTGACAGAAATGAGCATAGTTATGAGAATATCTAGGTATGATCATGTATATAGACATCACGTCCGAGACAAGTAGACCAACTCCTGCCTGCATCTACTACTATTAATCCACACATCGACCGCTATCCAACATGCATCTAGAGTATTAAGTTCAAAACAACAGAGTGACGCTTTAAGCAAGATGACATGATGTAGAGGGATAAACTCATGCAAGATGAAATAAAACCCATCTAGTTATCCTCGATGGCAACAATACAATACGTGCCTTGCTGCCCCTACTCTCACTTGGAAAGGACACCGCAAGATTGAACCCAATGCTAAGCACTTCTCCCATTGCAAGAAAGATCAATCTAGTAGGCCAAACCAAACTGATAATTCGAAGAGACTTGCAAAGATAACCAATCATACATAAAAGAATTCAGAGAAGATTCAAATATTGTTCATAGATAAACTTGATCATAAACCCACAATTCATCGGTCTCAACAAACACACCGCAAAAGAAGATTACATCGAATAGATCTCCACAAGAGAGGGGGAGAACTTTGTATTGAGATCCAAAAAGAGAGAAGAAGCCATCTAGCTAATAACTATGGACCCGAAGGTATGAAGTAAACTACTCACACTTCAGCGAAGAGGCTATGGTGTTGATGTATAAGCCCTCCATGATCGATGCCCCCTCCGGCGGAGCTCCGAAAAAGGCCCCAAGATGGGATCTCATGGATACATAAAGTTATGGTGGTGGAATTAGGGTTTTGGCTCCCTATGTGGTAGTTTGGGGGTACATAGGTATATATAGGAGGAAGAAGTACGTCGGTGGGTCAACGTGGGCCCCACGAGGGTGGAGGGCACGCCTAGGTGGGGGGTAGGCGCGCCCCCCTACCTCGTGCCCTCCTAGTTGCTTTCTTGACGTAGGGTCCAAGTCCTCTGGATCATGTTCATTCCAAAAATCATGTTCCCAAAGGTTTCATTCCGTTTGGACTCCGTTTGATATTCTTTTTCTGCGGAACTCTGAAATAGGCAAAAAACAACAATTCTGGGCTGGGCCTCCGGTTAATAGGTTAGTCCCAAAAATAATATAAAAGTGTATAATAAAGCCCAATAATGTCCAAAACAGGATATAAGATAGCATGGAACAATCAAAAATTATAGATACGTTGGAGACGTATCAAGCATCCCCAAGCTTAATTCCTGCTCATCCTCGAGTAGGTAAATGATAAAAACATAATTTTTGATGTGGAATGCTACTTGGCATAATTTCCATGTAATTCTCTTAATTTTGGTATGAATATTCAGATCCGAAAGATTCAAGACAAAAGTTCAATATTGACATAGACATAATAATACTTCAAGCATACTAACTAAGAAATTATGTCTCTTCAAAATAACATGTCTAAAGAAAGTTATCCCGACAAAATCATATAGTTTGGCTATGCTCCATCTTCACCACACAAAGTATTTAAATCATGAACAACCCCGATAACAAGCCAAGCAATTGTTTCATACTTTTGGTGTTCTCAAACTTTTTCAATCTTTACGCAATACATGAGCGTGAGCCATGGACATAGCACTATAGGTGGAATAGAATGGTGGTTGTGGAGAAGACAAAAGGGGAGAAGATAGTCTCACATCAACTAGGCGTATCAACGGGCTATGGAGATGCCCATTAATAGATATCAATGTGAGTGAGTAGGGATTGCCATGCAACGGATGCACCAGAGCTATAAGTATATGAAAGCTCAACAAAAAGAACTAAGTGGGTGTGCATCCAACTCACTTGCTCATGAAGACCTATGGCATTTTGAAGAAGCCCATTATTGGAATATACAAGCCAAGTTCTATAATGGAAAATTCCCACTAGTATATGAAAGTGATAACATAGGAGACTCTCTATCATGAAGATCATGGTGCTACTTTGAAGAAAAAGTGTGGAAAAAGGATAGTAGTATTGTCCCTTTCTATATATATGTATCTGGGCTACTTTGTTACTATTATTCTGTTACCCTTCTTGAACTAATGAATTCGAGGGGTTGAACTGTGAAAGTGCATTATATCGACTAGAGGGGGGTGAATAGGCGATTTTTATGAAATTCTTCACTGAGGAATTTGCTGGTGAGGAAATTCCTTAGCGAAGAACTACTAGCAGAGGAATAAGTACTCAAGAGTAAACATGACAGAATACAAGCATGGTCATCATGATGAAATGAAGACAGGCATAGAGTATAGGAAGCGTAAGCATAGGATAACACAGGATGAAGACAAACAAACTGAAGAAATTGACTGAGGAAATTGAGAAAGTCTTCAGTCAAAGTCTTCAAGCACAGATATGAACAAGCACACAACACAGTTATGAGGAAATGAACGAGTGGAGGAAATAGAACCAGTAAGCTTGATGAAGACAATGATTTGGTAGACCAGTTCCAACTGTTGTCTTAGTTGTACGTCTGGTTGGAGCGGCTGAGTATTTAAACTCGAGGACACACAGTCCCGGACACCCAGTCCAGAACATGCAGCTCAGGACACCCAGTCCTCACCGTATTCTCCTTGAACTAAGGACACATAGACCTCGTCCAATCACTCGTGGTAAGTCTTCAGGTGACTTCCGAACCTTCACAAACTTGGTCACTCGACGATCCACAATTCCTCTTGGATGCTCTAGACCATGACGCCTAACCGTCTGGAAGAAGCACAGTCTTAAAAGGTAACAAGCGTCGAATCCACGCAGGATCAATCTCTTCAGTGATGCTCAATCACTTGGGGTTTGTAGGTGTTTGGGTTTGGGTTTTTCCTCTTTTGATGATTTTCTCTCAAAGTCCTGTGAGGATGGGTTGCTCTCAAATGACAAGTGTTAGTTTCTCTCGGAGCAGCCAACCAGCTAGTGGTTGTAGGGGGCGGCTATTTATAGCCTAGGGAGCAGCCCGACATGATAAGACATAAATGCCCTTAAATGATATGACCGTTAGGTGGATAGATATTTTGGGACAGCTGGCTCATAGCACAGCAACGGTAGGAATTTTGAGTAGCAAAATCCTCAGGCCTATCATGTTCCTCACTGTGTAGGCAATCCGCACTGGCGAATTCCTAACTCCTCAGTCAGGACAAATTCCTCAGAGACCAGAAGAACTTCGTCTCTGTCACTGAAGAAATTGACTGAACTGTATGAGATTTCCAATGGCTTCACTCGAAGGGATTGGTAGGTGTAGGATTTTGAGTTGAGCATCACATGGAAAATTTTCCTTAGTATTTTCTCGACCCCCTTTAACAGTACGGTGTTTCCTATGACTCAAGAAAGAGAAAATGAAACTACGAAAACAAAAGTCTCCACGCTTCATGTTCCTCGAAAGAATACCAAGTCTTCAAGGTGACACCAATTTCTTCACTTTCAAAGTCTTCAGAAAGTCTTCAGAATACCAAAGTCTTCAGTCGAAGAACTTCATTTTTAGGGGTCGACTTTCTCTGTAAATATCAAACTCCTCATGGAATTATAGACCTGTGTACACTCACAAACGCATTAGTCCCTTAACCTATAAGTCTTCAATACACCAAAATCACTAAGGGGCACTAGATGCACTTACAATCTCCCCCTTTTTGGTGATTGATGACAATATAGGTTAAGTTTTCAACGGGGATAAACATATGAAGTGTTAGTACTATTACTGAGGAATTTGATTGCAAGATATAGAAGAACTCCCCCTAAATATGTGCATAGTGAGGAATTTGCTTTTGAAGCAATACACACTTGAAGAGTTGAATCATGGAGATCTCCCCCTATATCTTGTAATTCATACACGCATTTGACATATCACAATGAAGAATTTGAAATGCATGATGAAATATGGTGACTGATGTAATTCAGCATGCGTGCATTAGCATATATGAGGAATAAGCATGCAGAAAAACATATCAAAAGTATCAGAGCACCATCGGGTTTAAGTTTACAACTCGATCCAATAAAGTCTCAGAAGAACGAGAGGTGTAACATAACAAAAACACGCCCATATAGAAAGACCCGCTTGAAGACTAACTCAAAATTCTCCCCTTTGTCATCAAATGACCAAAAGGATCGAATATGAGGACTAACGCCCCTGAAGAATATGAAGTTGATGAAGGAGCGCCAGCGTTGTTGGGGTCGTTTGTTGTAGTAGGGCCTGCCGCAGTGTCGTCCAAGTCTTCATGTTCATCAGTGTCGCGCGATGAAGAATATGAGCTGGCCACCAGAGAAGGAACCTTGACCTTCTTGAATTTCTTCGGTGGAGGTGCAGACCAGTCAAAATCTTCTTTGAGACCCATTTGCTTCAGATCGTCTTCACCATACAGATGTGACAGGATTGCCCAGGTGCGACCGAAGACTTGATGGAGGTAGTAATGGTTTTTCTTCACTTCATTGTGTGTGGCAGTCATGTTGTGAAGAAGTGAACCAAACTGACGCTTAACCCATTTGTGATTTCGATCCACCTTCTGGTGAAGGCTAAGCAGAAGTTCACGGTCAGTCATCACGCGCGGAGCAGTGGCTTGAGGAGTGGACTTCGGTGCATTGGCAGAGTCATCATTGGTGGAATAAAAGCAGCTTTGCGAAATTGACCATCCAATGGACGAATGCCTTCATCTATTATAGCTGGTGCCTTGCCCTTTCCATCAACTGAGGAATATGTCTGCTTGAGGACTTCAATTGGAGGCAAGTAGCTGATGTGATTCTGGAAATCAGCTTTGTAGTTGAGTGAAGACCTTGTCCTGAGGAATCTCATAATCCAAGGTGCATAAGGCTTCAGCTCAAACGGAGACAGTGCAACATTTGCCATAGTCCTCATGAAGAAATCGTGATAATTGACAGGAATGCCATGAACGATGTTGAATACCAGATTCTTCATGATGCCAACAATTTCCTCATCAGATGAGTCGTGGCCTTTGATAGGACTGATTGTCCTCGTAAGAATACGATAGACAGTTCTTGGCACATAAAGCAATTCCTTCACGAGGAATTTGGTTCTTGGTGCTTGAACTGACTTCAAAGGTTTCATCAGCACCTGCATGTAATGATGTGTGAGCTCAGGTTCACTGTAGATGCAGTGAGCTTCTTCAAGGGGAGGACTGAGTGGTAGAGCAGGAAGCAATTCAGAGGCTGGTGCAGTGTAGTGAGTGTTTTCAGGCATCCAGTCCAGCACCCATGAATTCACATCTTCAGCATCGCCTGTGATGTGCGGCGTTGCATAGAATTGAAGAATCAGTTCTTCATTCCAATCGCAAATGTTAGAGCAAAAGTTTAGTAGTCCAGCGTCGTGAAGAACATTGAGGACTGGTGCGAAGCACGGCAGAGATTCCATATCCACATGAGGAATGTGCTCATGGTAGAAGATTTTCTCTTTGTTGAAAAGCACTGAGGAATATAAATTGGCTTGACTAGCAGTCCAGAAATGCCTCTTCCTAATGCGAGCAGAGTTATATGGGTTGTAATCTTCGAAGAATACGTGCTCGCCGAAGAAATCATCAGCCTTGAACTTCTGCTTGCGTGAGAATGGATCCTTTGGCTTCGGCAGAGGAGTGTCAGTGAGTTGCATCACGACCTCAGGAACCTCAATTGCAGGTTCTTCAGGCTGAGGAATTTCTGGTTCCTTCTCAGTGGCAGTCTGCGTCTTTAGTTGTTCAACAGCTGCATTTTCTTTAGCGCTAGTGGCTGGAATTTCCTCATGTACAGATGCAGTGGGGTGAGTTTCTTCAGAGCCCATTTGAACAGTTGGTGCAGGTGACTGAGGTATTTGCTGCAGCGGTGTGAAGATTGGAGAGTTTGGATGCTGACTTTCCCAGAATTCATCACTCATTACTGGTGTGGAGCAGCCAACATCCACATCTTCATCTTCCATTTCTTCAACGCCAGCCTCTTCAACTGTGAACTGAGGCATGGGCGAGGAGATGACAGGTGTTGAAGGGATCGCATCCACTTCAATATCTTCATCAATCTGCTCTGATGAAGCAGCAGAAGGAGTTTCTTCATCAGATCCGCTGGGGATCACATATTCTTCATCAAAAGGAACAAGGTCATTTGATGGCCTGGTGGAGATGGGAACAGCATCAATGGGATTTGCAAATGAACTTGTCATAGGCTTCATCTTCTTCGCAGCTGAAGAATCTGAAGTAGCTAATGCTTTCCTTTTCTTCACTGCAGCACGCTCTGCAGCCTTGGTCTTCTTCACATCTGATGTAGATGGAAGGATTGGAGTTGAAGTTGGCGCAGGAGCAGCTGAGGAATCTGGTTGATTTTATTCAGGCACAACTGATGCAGTTGCCCTGATTTCTTCATTTTCTTTAGGCGCACCACTAGTGGGTGCCCTGGCAATTTCTTTAGCGGCTGGAATGCAGTCATCAGCCCTGGAACTCACATTTTCTTCAGCAGCCTGATTTTCATCAGCGGTGCTGGCATGTTCTTCAGTCGGCTGAGCAGATGCTTCAGCCTGAGGAATTTCCTGTTGCGTTGGGGCTGCAACATTTGTGGTGATCTGTTCTGTTATCTTCACAAATCTGACTTTGGCTCCCAGCTAGTCAGCATAATAGCGATCAAATTCATCACTCAGTTTCTTGATTTCTGATTGGAGAGTGACAAGTTCTTTAGGTGAAAGCTTCAGAACGTTTTGCTTCAGAAAACGCTCTTTCTTGTACTGCGCTTTCTTCACTCTCCTCCCCTGTTCAAATTTCCATTTCTCTTCTTGTATGAAATGCGTCAGCATGTGACTTTGACCAGGAGTTAGTTTGAAATCAGGCATGGGAGTGTTGGGGTCCTTGTGCCATACATCAATGTACTCGAGGATCAACTTGGGATCCAAAAGCAGTGACACATTTGTTCCCTTGGCTCTAGCGGCCCTGACTTGCCTGTCTCTGATGATTTCTGCAAGTTCATCATCAGCAGCTTCGTCTTCATCAGATGGCATTTGGAAAGCGACTTGCTTCTTTTGAGGACTTGGGCGAGGACCTCGTCCAGCAGTGGCCTTCGTCTTCAGTAGTGAGGGGCCAGCTGAGGAACTTGGTGCAGCTGAGGAAATAGCTAAGACACCTGAAGCAATGGAGATACCTGCAGTCCTTTGGCACGAGGCGAGATGCACAGGTGCTGAGGATTTAGTCGGAGCTACTGAGGACTTTGGCGGAGGAGCTGAGGACTTTTGAGGAATAGGAGCAGCATGAGGAATTTGCCGTGAGGGCTTTGAGGATTCTGGCTGTCAGGGCATTGGTGAGGAACTTGGCATTGAGGGCACTGTTGGTGAAGCACTTGGCTTGCGTGCAGGCTTCTTTGACATAGCCTTCTTCGGCTTGACAGTAGAGGCCTCAGCAGAGGCAGCAGCAGCAGAGTCTTCATTGAATTTCCTCACTGCTTCTCTGGCTTGCTTAGCCAACTTGGCTTGGCGCTTGGCCCATTCATCAGGATAGTCCTCACCGCGCTTGAGGCTGGTGGGATCTGCTATTTGGCCAGGTGCCAATGGAGCTCTTGGGCATGGAGGATTGAGTGCGAATTTCTTCATGTACTTTGGAGTTACATATCTGTACTCCCTCCATTCTCTTGCCCATCTCCTTTCTATCCTCTGTATGCGCACCTTGCGCTGATTTTTGTCCTCTTTTCCAAACTTGGCCTCATCAGGAGTGCAGTAGTCTTTGTATATGTCCACAGGGATTTCAAAGGCAGTCATGACCTCAGGCTTCTTTCCTCCTTTCTATGGCCTTTTACCATCAGCCATTTTCTTCAGTTGATGAATTTGAACAATCGAATTCTCTGAAGAAGAATGCAACTTTTCTTCGAGGAACGCTGCAAATGAGTTAAGTTGATGAGAACCTAGTGATTCAGCAGCTGACATGAGTACCTGTGAACAGAGTATAGTTGCGAGGAATTTGGAGAGGTCATATGCGTTCTCAGAAGGTTTTGTAAAAAGAACAAGTTTGAGGAATTTGACCAGATGAGTCTTGAAGAATTTCACTAAGCATTCTTTGTCTTAGGTTCCAGAGATGTGTCGATTAAAAATCCACACATTTGAGGAATCTTGAAGAAAAACATGTCTTAGAGAAACGAATCAAGAACGGATAATATGTGAGGTGTTTCAGTGTGTGTAGATATGAAGAAAAACAACTTTGAAGATTTTGTAGATAATCATTTGAATCAACGAGGGAAGTAAAAGTAACTTTTAATTACCCTGCACGAAGAACACGACGAACTGGAGTGAGGAGATGTGAAGTTCGTCTGTGCAGATCTTCCATGCCCTAACTTGGCGGAGGAAGACGGCTACGGCGGCGGCAAAGTGAAGATTTCCGCGGTCGGCGCGAGTACGTCGGCGATGAGGTCGAGGCAGTGAAGCTCTTCCTCACCAGCGGTGATGAAGTAGCAGCGGCGCTAGGGTTTGAGAAGCTCGAGCTGGAGAGAGATTGAGCAGAGTAAAGGAAGTCAGGAAGGGAAGGAGGGGTATTTATAGCCACGGTGAAAAACTGCTCGCCCGAAGAAATTGGACGAACGTGCCCTTGACCCTTCTCATTCGCATGACATGTGTCACCCACGTAGTGAGAGGTGAAGATCGTGTTAGATCGTGGGTGAGTGGATAAGTATATCGTGGGATGCGGAACGGTTTGAGCGGCGAAGCCGAAAATTTAGATAAGATAGTTTTTAAAGTTTCGTTCGCAATTTCTTCAGCTGTCAAGGACACAGTGAAGATTTTGAACGAGTTTCAAATAGAACGTACGTGAAGAATTTGTGAACATATTGGGTTGAGTATAGCATAGAGGGGAAGGGTCCGATCACATTCACTTAGAAGAAAAACCAACTTGAAGAATTAGCAATAAGTGAATGTTGTAGAGGACATAAACTCATATATATATATAGTCAATGAACAAAGACGTCGAAAACAGTGAAGACAATGCAAAGTTGAAGAATATGAACAATTGAGGAATTTCAACTTTTGGTGGTGGCGTGACCCACCATATAAGAATGATTTTCTCAGACACCGCGTACAATTATCGTAGGGTTCTGAGAATCAAATTCTTCATTAATTTCTTCACACTAAGAGTGTTATTCTTCATTGACTGAAGAAAAATGTTTCTTCATGTGTTGCACATCTAAGTCATCAATTTTGCATAAGTGTTAGGATGAGTGTCCTTTTCAAAGAACATTCGAAGATTCTAGGATATTTAGCTCACACCGCAAATTGCTAAATCTCTTCTCATCCAAGGGCTTTGTGAAGATATC
Organism: Triticum urartu; assembly: GCF_003073215.2. Classification (NCBI taxonomy): domain Eukaryota; kingdom Viridiplantae; phylum Streptophyta; class Magnoliopsida; order Poales; family Poaceae; genus Triticum; species Triticum urartu. The sequence goes on along the minus strand of NC_053026.1, from coordinate 145,546,608 downwards.
GGCTAGCTGTTCTCCAGTCTTCACATGCTCAATAGAAATGTCGCCCTCCAACACATGATCACGAAGAAAATGATGACGAATCTGAATGTGCTTTGTCTTCGAGTGTTGAACTGGGTTGTGAGCAATCTTGATGGCACTCTCATTGTCACAGCAGAGAGGCACATTCTTCATGTTGACGTCGTAGTCCTTGAGAGTTTGCTTCATCCATAGCAATTGAGCACAGCAAGAACCAGCGGTAATATACTCAGCTTCAGCGATAGATAGTGATACGCAGTTCTATTTCTTCGAGGACCAACAGACCAAAGATCGTCCGAGGAAATGACATGTACCAGATGTTGACTTGCGGTCCACACGATCACCAGCATAGTCAGAGTCAGAATATCCAATGAGATCAAAAGCCGAGCCCTTGGGGTACCATAATCCAAGTGTTGGTGTGTGAGCTAGATATCGAAGAATATGCTTCATAGCCTTATGGTGTGATTCCTTCGGTGCAGCTTGAAATCGGGCACACATGCAAACACTAAGCATTATATCTGGCCTAGATGCAGATAAGCACAATAAAGAGCCAATCATGGAGCGGTATACCTTATGATCAAAGTCGATACCATTTTCATCAGTGCACAGATGGCCATTTGTGGGCATAGGAATTTTGACGCCTTTGCAATCTTGCATGCCAAATTTCCTCAGTACATCCTTGAGGTATTTCTCCTGAGATATGAATATGCCATTGCGTTGTTGACGACTTTGAAGACCTAAGAAGAATTTCAGCTCTCCCATCATAGACATTTGATATTCTTCACTCATCATATAGGCAAATTCATCACTATAATGTTGGTCAGTACAGCCAAAGATAATATCATCAACATATATTTGGCACACAAACATTCACCATCATAAGATTTAGTGAAAAGAGTAGGGTCGAGTGAACCGGGTTTGAAGCCTTTCGTCAAGAGGCCATAGAGGGCCTTGTTGAGTCTGAAGACTTTGTCAGGATTCTTTGGATCTTCAAAACCTGGGGGTTGAGCAACATATACTTCTTCCTTAAGCTTACCATTGAGGAATGCACTTTTCACATCCATTTGATATAAAGTGATATCATGATGGTTAGCATAAGCAAGTAATATGCGAATAGCCTCAAGTCTAGCAACAGGTGCAAAAGTTTCATCGAAATCAATTCCTTCAACCTGTGTGTAGCCTTGAGCTACGAGCCGTGCCTTATTCCTCACCACAAGGCCGTTTTCATCTTGCTTGTTGCGGTAGATCCACTTTGTGCCAATGATATTGTGCTTGCGAGGATCTGGACGTTTGACCAGTTCCCAGACATTGTTGAGCTCGAACTGATGTAATTCTTCTTGCATGGCCTGAATCCACTCAGGCTCCAGAAATGCTTCATCTACCTTAGTGGGCTCTGTAATAGAGATAAAAGCATAGTGCCCACAAAAGTTAGATAAATGTGAAGCTTTTGAGCGTGTGAGAGGACCTGGCGCTTTGATGTCATTGGTGATCTTCTCAACTTGCACTTCTTTTGCAATACGAGGATGAGTTGGTTGCCGTTGAAGAATTTGATCAGCGTTTTCTTCAGCACCATTTTCTTCAGCATTTTCTTCAGGTGCATTAGCTCGACATTCTTCATGTTCTGTAATGAATTCTTCAGCGGATTCTTCAGTAGGAATGACATCCTCAGTAGCCTTGAACTTGATTGTTTCCTCAGGTGCTAGTTCATCTATCATAGTAGGTAGGTGCTCTCTTTGCGAGCCATTAGTTTCGTCGAACCGCACATCTACAGTTCCAACAACCTTGTGAAGAACGTTGTTGAAGACTCTGTAGGTGTGCGAGTCCTTTCCGTAACCAAGCATAAAACCTTCATGTGCTTTCGGTGCAAATTTTGAGTTGTGATGAGGATCTCTAATCCAACATTTAGCACCGAAGACTTTGAAATAACTTACATTCGGTTTCTTATCAGTGAGGAGTTCATAGGCTGTCTTCTTGAAGAATTTGTGAAGATATACTCAATTTCATCTGATAATAGAACAGATAAAGCAGTATGAGGATGTGAGAAATGAAAATTCATTTCTTCATGAATAGCTTGCGTCCTTTCAAGCATACTCAGGTCTCCAACAAATTCTTCAGACGATTACATACGTCTGGAGACCCGACCCTGCAGAAGAGATTAGTTCCTTTTCTTCACCACCCACATCTGAAGGGGTGGCAAAGAGTTCATCATTCTGCGAGCTCCATACGAGAAGGATGGCATAGAAGCCAGTCCATTTCGTTTCACATAAGATGGGTTAGAGTAAGCATAAGAGTAAGAAGAGAAATTCTTCGAGGACTTATGGACATAATGATTTGAAGAATAATGCACATATCCATAATCCTTAGATCTTCCCTGCGAAACATACAGGTTAGCATGATGATGTTCATATGAGGACTTTGATCCATATGAGGAATATGATCCATGTGAGGAGTTTGGTCCGTATGAGGACTTGGATCCGTATGAAGAATTTGATCTAGGGTTCCTATTCTTCACAGGTGGCGTCATGATGACATTCACCTGAAGATTTTCAAGGCATCTTTTGGGAACCCAGATTTTCTTCATAGGGGAGCCATTCCTGCAATTAGTGCCAACATATCTAGCAAATACTTCACCATTCTGATTTTTGAACAGTTTATAGTTGGAGTCAAATGACTCATCATCAGAATGAGGAGATTCACATGCAAATCCAGATAAGTTAGATGGATCAACTGGAAGTCCCTTTGTAGCAACCCATGTAGTTTTGGGGTACTGCTCAGGCTTCCAATATGTACCATCAGCATTGAGTTTCCTCTCAAAGGCAATACCCTCTTTCCTAGGGTTCCTATTGAGGATCTGCTTTTTAAGCACATCACAAAGAGTCTGATGCCCTTTGAGGCTTTTGTACATGCCTGTCATGTACAATTCCTTCAGCCCTGCATCATCAGTGATACTAGCAATGTCCTCAGATGAGGAATTAGTGATAGCAGAGGCATGTGAAGAATTTGAAACATTAGCAGCATTTGAACATTCAGGTGAAGAATTAGCAGATTCATGTTCAATGCACTTCAAGCATGGAGGAACAAATTCTTCCTGAGAAGCGCTGATTTGTTGAGCAAGTAATGAATCGCGCTCCTTCTAAAAATCTTCATAACTCACTCTTACCTTCTCAAGGTCTTGCTTTCTTTGAAGAAATTCATAAGAAAGCTTCTCATGATCCGATAAGAGAGTGTTATGATGACTTTGAAGTTTGTCAAGCTTGGACTGAAGTCTCTAAAGATTTTCAGTTAAAGTTTCAGTGCGATCCATTTCTTCACCCAACATATCATCACTTTTGTCTAGCATGTTTTGAACCTTTTCTAAGGTCTTTTGTTGTTTAGTGGCAATATAAACAAGCTTTATATAGCTAGGTTCAAAATCATCATCAGATTCATCATCACTAGACTCGGATGAGGAACATTCGGTTACTTTGGCACCTTTTGACATGAGGCATGGTGCAGAAGATGATGGTTCGGGTTCAAAAGTCATCATTTTGAGCGATTCCTTGAAATCCTCAAACCAGGGATCATGACAAGTTCGATGACCTTCATAGACGTCAGAGATTCGGTCCCAGATAAGCTTCGCATTGCAAAGATGCATAATGCGCCACAATTCATCTCTGGATAGGCAGGAACAGATGATATCCTTCGCCATGATGTCAAGTCGAGTGTACTTGTGAATATCATCAGTGTCCGCCATCTTGCATAGATCGGTCAGACCACTCTCAATGACGGTCCACAGCTCGATGTTCATCGCCATGAGGCGCTTCTTCATCATGGCCTTCCACTTGGGATACTCGTGACCGTCAAATATGGGGCATGTCACTTTGTTCATACCTGCGGTCGACATAACTAAAACTCCAGGCGGTTAAACCAAAATCACACAGAACAAGGGAGTACCTTGCTCTAATACCAATTGAAAGTGCGTTATATCGACTAGAGGGGGGTGAATAGGCGATTTTTATGAAATTCTTCACTGAGGAATTTGCCGGTGTGGAAATTCCTTAGCGAAGAACTACTAGCAGCGGAATAAGTACTCAAGAGTAAACACGACAGAATACAAGCATGGTCATCATGATGAAATGAAGACAGGCACAAAGTATAGGAAGTGTAAGCACATGATAACACAGGATGAAGACAAACAGACTGAAGAAATTGAACTGAGGAAATTGAGAAAGTCTTTAGTCAAAGTCTTCAAGCATAGATATGAACAAGCACACAACACAGTTATGAGGAAATGAAAGAGTTGAGGAAATAGAACCAGTAAGCTAGATGAAGACAATGATTTGGTAGACCAGTTCCAACTGCTCTCTCAGTTGTACGTCTGGTTGGAGCGGCTGAGTATTTAAACTCGAGGACACACAGTCCCGGACACCCAGTCCTGAACACGCAGCTCACGACACCCAGTCCTCACCATATTCTCCTTGAACTAAGGTCACACAGACCTCGTCCAATCACTCGTGGTAAGTCTTCATGTGACTTCCGAACCTTCACAAACTTGGTCACTCGGCGATCCACAATTCCTCTTGGATGCTCTAGACCATGATGCCTAACCGTCTGGAAGAAGCACAGTCTTCAAAGGTAACAAGCGTCGGATCCACGCAGGATCAATCTCTTCAGTGATGCTCAATCACTTGGGGTTTGTAGGTGTTTGGGTTTGGGTTTTTCCTCACTTGATGATTTTCTCTCAAAGTCCTCGGAGGATGGGTTGCTCTCAAATGACAAGTGTCAGTTTCTCTCGGAGCAGCCAACCAGCTAGTGGTTGTAGGGGGCGGCTATTTATAGCCTAGGGAGCAGCCCAACATGATAAGACATAAATGCCCTTCAATTATATGACCATTAGGTGGATAGATATTTTGGGACAGCTGGTGCATAGCACAGCAACGGTCGGAATTTTGAGTACCAAAATCCTCAGGGCTATCATGTTCCTCACTGTGTAGGTAATCCGCACTGGCGAATTCCTAACTCCTCAGTCAGGACAAATTCCTCAGAGACCAGAAGAACTTCGTCTCTGTCACTGAAGAAATTGATTGAACTGTATGAGATTTCCAATGGCTTCACTCGAAGGGATTGGTAGGTGTAGGATTTTGAGTTGAGCATCACATGGAAATTTTTCCTTAGTATTTCCTCGACCCCCTTTAACAGTATGGTGTTTCCTATGACTCAAGAAAGAGAAAATGAAACTACGAAAACAAAAGTCTTCACGCTTCATGTTCCTCGAAAGAATACCAAGTCTTCAAGGTCACACCAATTTCTTCACTTTCAAAGTCTTCAGAAAGTCTTCAGAATACCAAAGCCTTCAGTCAAAGAACTTCATTTGTAGGGGTCGACTTTCTCTGTAAATATCAAACTCCTCATGGACTTATAGACCTGTGTACACTCACAAACGCATTAGTCCCTTAACCTATAAGTCTTCAATACACCAAAATCACTAAGGGGCACTAGATGCACTTACAAACTGATGCTCTCATTTTTGTCGAACTGATCGTCTTCTTTATGAACTGATGCACTCGGTTTGGACCTATGTTACCGGACTCATGGCGTTTTCATCCCCGCAATGCAGTCGCCACAGTTGCCGCCGCCATCGAGGAGCTCTAGCTGCTCGCCCTGAGGGCTTTCACGGGCGCCGACTCCATGTCCGGCACGGCGGCCTCGCGGGCGGCAGAGCGCATGCCGCCGTGTCACGAGCAGGTGACGGTCCGCGGGATGGTGGCGGACTAGACCCACCTCTCCCTCTCCCTTTCCCTGGTTCCCACCGCCACGACGGCGCTCAACAAGGACAACTACCTCGCCATCTGCCTCACCGCGCTCGCCGCCACCAGCAAGGAGCAGCAGGCAAGCGCGTGGAACCCGTCCCCTACCCGGGCTTAGGAGCTGCGGTTCAGCTGCGCAGTCTGCGGGAAGGAGTTTGCATCGTACCAGGCGATCGACGGGCACAAGTCCAGCCACCACAAGCCGGTGCCCACTAGAGAGTGCTGCATTGCCGCGCAGGCGTCCACGGGCGATGGGTCAGAGCAGGGGCTTCACGACCGAGCAGGCGCTCAGAGGGCACAAGCACTGCCACTACTGGGATGGCACCTCCATTTCCATGTCCGTGTCCGTCTCCGTGTCGGCATCCTCTGCCGTGCTGAGGAACTTCGACCTAAACCTGCTGTCGATGCCGAAGAACGTAGGGGTGAAGAGGTGGGACGAGGACGAGGAGGTGCAGAGCCCTCTCCCCACCAAGAAGCTGAGTCTTTTGCTATAAAAGAAGGAGAGATGGCCAATGGTCAACCACCCCTTGATTAATTTGTTCATTTGTTGAATTCGATTAGGTATCACCATGATTTGTTGATTTGTTGTATTTATAAGGACACAAAGAAATTAAAACTATGGGCTTAATTCCATTTCCATGCTCCAACGCCCTTCTCTGATCTCTCTGTGTCCATGTTGAGCCGCGCTTCCCGATTTTCCTGGGTCGCTGCTGTACTATCAGAATAACTGAAACTTTGGCATTGCTCGCAAGACCGTAGCACCAGGGTTGCGGTCACTGACTGAACCTAGCTAGTCTGCATTTTTTTTGTTCTTGATGAGAAAGATATTTACAATTGATTTCGTAGTCGCAATCGGTCTTCAATTTAATTGACGATTTGGTGGTGAAACTAAACACTTTTAGGTGCTGATGATCAACTACAAGCTAATCTATCCAAGTGGGACTGCCACTGCCATCCTCATAAATGGTTCCACACACCTCAAGGAGATAAGAATGCAAGGTCCGACCCTTTTTATTTTTCATTTCCTTTGCATGAAAAGGACATCTTCTTATTCCCAGCTACGATGAATCAAATCGTGTTTTAACTCTGTAAAAATGCTTTAGAAACGGATGGCCCGGACTGATTTAGAATTTCTTTCAACCTTTACCGCAACAGGCAGCAGGTCCGTGGGATTCCTCAAGTACTTTGGGATCAGCTTCTTCTGGAGCTTCTTCTAGTAGTTCTACACCGACGGCGGCGTCTGAGGCTTCCTCCATTTTCCCACCTTCGGGCTAAAAGCCTGGAAGTAAACGTGACGCCTATATGACTTCTTTTTTTTCTCTCGCTAAACAATTTTTAAGTTTCGGTGGTTGAAAAATGAAAATGCATGAGAGAGTTCACCATTTTAAATCCTCAATGATTCTGTCGCCAAATTTTTCTTCGACTTCAGCCTGACGTATGTTGGCACTGGGATGATCTGCTCGCACCTCGTCAACCTCTCCCTCCTCTTCGGCGTCGTCCTCTCTTGGGGTGTAATGTGGCCGCTCATGAGCAAGTAGGAGGGGAAGTGGTACTCAGCCAAGGCGTCTGCCAGTAGCATGACAGGCCTTTCAACGGTTTACGATATCATCGTCCCCGAACTTGCATCATTTGTATCGTTAAACTGATGACATTTTTTATAAAAGAAAATTGTTTTGTTTCTTTTTAACTCACATTTCTTGCAATGATGTTCTGGACTTCTTTTGTTTTGCCACTTGAACTTTTACCAACTTGAATTACCGCGTATGGATGAGCACTTGAACTTATAGAAGTGAAAGTTTTTGGTTTTAAATTCATATTTGTTTCCTTGTCCGAACTTATGGTATCATCATTATCGAACCTGCATGGTTTGTGTAGCTGAACTAAAATAATTTTTTACCCAAATAAATGTGTTGTGTTTTTTGTTTGAGCATAATTTCCTCGGTTCCATTGACGAACTTCCTCAAATTTCATAGACAAACTGACTGTGTTTTATTTTTTGAACTTACATGCTAGTAATAATTAAACATTCCCATACGATTTTTTCACTATTCATGGCATCAACCGAAATAGGCAGGAGAGAGCACTATCGAACTGATCATTGTTTTTTATTCATACTGATCAATGTTTTTAATTCATACAAATTTTCCTTTCTTGCAGAAACATCTAACTGTTATGTACACTTTCTTTAAGAAGTAGCAATCAAATCATCTGACAAAAAATCTGAATTTGCAATTAGTGCTATGTGTACAGATTTCATTTTTCGATCTTTCTCATTGTCTACGTCATGTACTTCATCCTCAACCTGTTGGTGTCCTTCGTTCTAGTGATCGGCGGCGTCATAGTGTGCTAGTGATCAGCGTCCGTCCAAACCTCTCTTGTGCTACAGTACAAAGAGAAACAAAATAGTGAGAGAAAAGAGCTGTAGATTGAAACAAATTAGAGGTGAGCTACAAAAACATTAAATTATTCTAATAAATTCCTATGGTCAGTAATATCCATAGTGAAGCTTGGTTCTATATAGTACTGATCAGTACTAGTATTTTTGTAAGTCGTAATGATCAGTACTGCTACTTTTGTCTTACTAATGAGCACTCGTACTGATCTAGCTAACACAGCGAATTTTTCATCTAGTGGACTTTTTAACATTATATTAGAAAACGTGAGATACAAAATAAACAACTAGATTAGAATAGAAGCATTGGCTTATATTAGAAACGATGAGCTCGAAAATAAACAACCAGATGCGAATTTGCTTCAAGTCAGGTTTACTGTTTGTGAATTTGATGCATGTTGCACTATAGGACTGCTACGGGTTTGCAAGTTGGACATGAGTACTTTTAAATTGTTTGCATTGTTTAGTGCCAAAATCCTCACCACAAAAGAACACATCTGCATTACACATATAGCAAAACTGAACTTTCTACGTCTACTATTGTTTTTACAGAGTGGACTTATGTTTTGTTATGTACTTGAACTATTAAAGTTTTTGAAAATTGCCACTATCACACTTGTTATACTTGAAAACTCTAGCCAGACTAGGAAGCCCCCAAATCCCACACAACAAGGCATGTTATATGTATTTTTTCACGAGCTGATGATTGTTCATGTACTGAAACTGAGAGCACCTAGTTTGTGTTTCAGGAATTAAAATAGACGTCCTGAGCACCCCATTTCAGCAAATGTTTGTGCTATAATTCAACAATAGAGAATACATATAAGCAAACACCTATTTTTATGGAGAATATACCATTTTGGCGACCTTCATGTGACTAGCGGTGTCGGAGGTGATCTTGTGTCTCCTGCTGCTGCAGGTTGACGAGGAATAGGCGTGACAATGAAAACAAAACCAGTGAACAGAGTGGGAGTAAGCGCTGGTCGAGCGGCAGATGGAGCCCCACAACTCATGCACCTGTGTCCACTGTCGACCGCCGCCAGCCCAGCCAAACTCCATGAGGTCCACCTGTTCCACATCGCCATCATCGTACCTCATTAGGATCTCCATGTACATTGCATTCCACACCTCAACATGGAAGCCCACCTTCAGCCAGGAACTCGCTTGGGAACCAACTGCTCGACCGTAGACCACACTCGTCCTTGTGGGACTGCCACAAGCGTCAAGGTCGAACTTTTGCACAAAATAAATAAATCAGGAACTCATGGGATGTAGGGTCAAAATGTTGCACAAAAATATATGGTTTCTCTTTTTGCTCAGACATTCCCACAAATGTACCAAGTGCACAGGTTGAACTAATCTCGTGCACGGTACGAACTTGCTCGAGGGTAGGCTGGGAGCTACGAGTGGAGCAGCACATGGAGGTGAACTTCGACTCGGAGGCTACATAAAAAGAGGAAGGGGAAAGGCCAGACCTCACCATTGCATCATTGAACGGCCCCTGTGTCACCAGTGAACGGACTGTGGTGACGGCGGTGAATGGACTGTGGTGATGGAGGTGAACTGCCTGTGGCACAAGGGTGGTTCTTTTCCAAACTGGTCGTGGTTTGTTTTTCGAACTTATCTAGATTTAAGATATGAACTTCCTGGCACTATTCTTTTTCATCCATACAAGTTTACTAACCAAAATGACTGCAATATAGGGAGGAACGAAATTATATACCAGGAGAAGTACATGCTCATGGATCTCCTTTAAATCAGTGGCACAGACAGGGTGTTAGAGGATGGTCGTGAGCCTGCAAATCCAGTGAGGGAACTGAAACCAGCAGTAGAGTACTTTGTCAAACCAGGATTGCGTATACAAGTTTGTTGAAATGGGGCAGTGAAGTCTCACTAGCAGTACTTCTCATGTAGTAATACATGGACTTGCTATTAAATACACATGGACCTGCTATCTTTGCCAATTCTCTTGCGCTTCCTAACCGTCTTTCGCTTCGCCTCCATCGGCCATCAGACCCTAAAGGGAACATGTGATCATGCTTGTCAGATATATGTGCTTCAGGTGTAGAGCCATCCATGCCTCAATACAACTGATGTCTGGAGCTACAAAAAATCAGAATGCGCAAATGGACTTCACTGCCCTATCTAAAATTTTTGTTGCATTATCTCTTCTCCATCTTATTATCAGTTCTACACCTAAAGATAAGTTAGGAAACTCCAAGCTTGCTTTCGCAACATTGGATTAGACACGTATGTTTTACTTCTGATTAATTACCTGATGATTGAGCAGCTGATGGTTGGGGTTGTGCTTTCTTTTTCTTGCATGATAGTGGGTTTGGGCCCTGCAGAAGGACTACCAAAATGTTAATGCTGCCCACTAGATCATAACATGCAAATATAGTCGTGCTCGTGCATATGATGAATATCTGAAAAATAGTAGATGAAGATACAACCTTTCCTCTGTTTGTCAAGCAATTTCAGCTAGTGGTCCGCAAGCAATTTCAGAACACCATGCATTTCCAGCTAGTGAAACATGTGACGAAGAACTTAACTCAAAAAACAGGATTTTTGGAGATGGAAGAAGGCGTCGAACGTCGGGTGAACCTGCTACCCCTACTCCTGCGAACTGACGGCTCCGGTGAAGTGAAGATGATGGAGGCAGGGTTCACGAGCAGCGGCTGGTCACACCGGGATTTGGCTGCTATAGGGGATCCGCTACCCCTATTCCTGTGGACTGACGGCTCTGGTGAAGTGGAGCTGATGGAGGCGGGGTTCACGAGCAGCGGCTGGGCGCACTGGGATTTGGCTCTGTAAAGATGAAGTGCAACGTATATATTTTTTAGTTGAAGAACTAGTAGTCTTGCAGCACAAGGGGCACGGCATGGTGCTATTAACTACTCCCTCCGTCCCATAATGTAAGACGTTTTTTGACTCTAGTGTAGTGTCAAAAAACGTCTTACATTATGGGACAGAGGGAGTAACTTACGGATATCCTTTCTACTTTGTAGTAGTAATCACAAGAGGCGCTGCCACACGATTCAGACTTGTCCCAGCTTCATCTTGCCTAACTTCACAACAGATCGCTTGTAGGCATGAACATAAACACCTATAGGACTGCACAAACCACACAAAAATAAGTTAGTTGTTAACTCGTGAGGTAGCCAGAATCAGCTCGGATGCAATATTTCAAGAAGCCTGGCTCCCACAATTTTTCTCCTCCACTTGCTCTCTCTTCACCCGTCCCTTTTATTCCTATCTTGTTTATCAAATCCAGATGCATTAGCAACAATAGCTTGGCTCCAAGAAGAAAAATGCATAGCATGGGGGCAGCAGCGTGCAACTGGGGGCATGCTCCCCATTTTTTAGGGATGCATGTACATGCTGCAGCCGAAGAAATACCATGGAGCTTTTCTGAAAACAAACTATGAACTTTTGTGGAGCTTTTTGTTGGACTGAAGCATTTAAGCAAACACCTGATGGCATCAAGAAAACAAGTGATTACAACATCTAGCAACAAAAGCGATGGTATAGAAAAATTGAACTAATGTTTTCTGTCATTCCAACAAACCTCCAGCATATATATTTTTGAACTGATTTTTATTCTATCATTGTATGGTCGTCGTGTACGCGGGAATTAGAAAAAGGCTCTATCAATGATGTTTGTGTGTGCGCGCATGTGATTTAATCAATCAATGATGATGGACAACATCCGTATGTACTGTGCCTCCCATTTTGAACATACACATTTTTTTCAGAAACGCATGCCCCTTCACTCATATTTCTGCTAGATTGTCATGGAAAATTCATACACCAACAAAATTAATCCTGCATTTGAGCAATGACACTAAATTTACATGTGCTTCAGACAAACAACAAACACATAGATGAACTGGCCCTCGTATGCACACAACAAGCATCAGATTCCATATACCTGAACTTCTAATTATCAATATACTTGAACTTATTCATTGTCAATGTACATGAAGTTTTAAACTTACCTAGGAGTAATACATGAGCTCCAGCCCCCAATACAAGTATCATGATGGCAATCTATACCAATGACCGACACATGATGAGTAGGCGGCCAAGGTGGAGGATGAGTAGGCGGCCAAGGCTGTAACGCCCTCGATGCGGCTATATCTCCCACGTGTCGAAGCACGACTTAGAGGCATAACCGCATTGAAAGCAATGTCGCAAGTGAGGTAATCTTCAAACAATCCATGTAATATATAAGGGAAAGAGATACATAGTTGGCTTACAATCGCCACTTCACACAATTACATGAATAAAGCATTACATCAACCAGATACAATCAAGGTCCGACTATGGAACCAAAATAAAAGAAGACTAACCCAATGCTACACAGATCCCTGATCGACCCCAACTGGGCTCCACTACTGATCAACTAGAACGAAATAACACAAAGGACAAGATCTGCATTGAGCTCCTCCTTTAGCTTGGTTGCGTCAGCTGCACGGTAACCTCGGCACCTGCAAGCTGGTTTTGGAAGTATCTGTGAGTCACGGGGACTCAGCAATCTCACACCCTCGCGATCAAGACTATTTAAGCTTATGGGTAAGGTGAAGGTATGATGTGAAGCTGCAGCAAGCGACTAGCATATATGGTGGCTAACATACGCAAAAGAGAGCGAGAAGAGAAGGTAAAGCACGATCGTGAAACTATGATCAAGAAGTGATCCTTGAACAACCTACGTCAAGCATAACTCCAACACCGTGTTCACTTCCCGGACCCCGCCGGGAAGAGACAATCACGGTTACAACCGCGGTTGATGTATTTTAATTAAGGTCAACTTGAGGTTTTCTACAACCAGACATTAACAAATTCCCATCTGCCCATAACCGCGGGCACGACTTTTGAAAGTTCAAAACCCTGCAGGGGAGTCCCAACTTAGCCCATAACAAGCTCTCACGGTCAACGAAGGATATTCCTTCTAGCGGGACGACCCGATCAGGCTCGAAATCCCGGTTACAAGACATTTCGACAATGGTAAAACAAGACCAGCAAAGCCACCCAGGTGTGCCGACAAATGCCGATAGGAGCTGCACATATCTCGTTCTCAGGGCACACCGGATGAACCAGACGTCGGGTGGGCCAGCCCAGAGTTGCCCCTGGTAGCTCCGGACATCGCTCAGTTTGGACCAACACTCAGAGGAGCACTGGCCCGGGGGTTTAAAATAAAGATGACCCTTGAGTCTGCAGAACCCAAGGGAAAGAAAAGGCTAGGTGGCGAATGGTAAAACCAATGTTGGGCCATGCTGGAGGAGTTTTATTTAAGGCGAACTATCAAGGGGTTCCCATTATAACCCAACCACCTAAGGAACGCAAAATCCGGGAACATAACACCGATATGATAGAAACTAGGGCGGCAAGAGTGGAACAAAACACTAGGCATAAGGCCGAGCCTTCCACCCTTTACCAAGTATATAGATGCATTAATTAAATAAAAGGTATTTTGATATCCCAACAAGGAACAACATCTCCATGTTCCAACAAGGAACAAACTTCATCTTCACCTGCAACTAACAACGCTATAAGAGGGGCTGAGCAAAGTGGTAACATAGCCAAACAACGGTTTGCTAGGACAAGGTGGGTTAGAGGCTTGGCTTAACAATATGGGAGGCAAGATAAGCAAGTGGTAGGTATCGCAGCATAGGCATAGCAAAAGAGCGAGCAACTAGCAAGCAAATATACAAGTGATTTCGAGGGTATGGTCATCTTGCCTGAGATCCCGCAAGGAAGAAGAACGAGTCCATGAAGAAGACAAACGGACGTAGTCGAACGGTTCCTCACAAACGCGACGTTATCGGAACCAACCCGAAGAAGCAACACCGGAAAGAAGCAAACAACATAGTAAACAACCACTACATAATCATGGCATGATGCACAATCAAGTATGATGCATGTCCGGTTTAAAGAGGCATGGCATGGCATGGCAAAAATGCACAAGCAATCCTACAAATTAAGTGGAGCTCAATATGCAACAGGATGCATATTGACGGAACACCACATTCGAGTTACTTAGTTCGATCTCGTTTTTGTACCCAACAAATTAAATGTTGATAGCATGGCAAGAGGGTGAAGCAAAGTAAAACTACCTATCTAGTCAAGTTTAAATGAGGCCGGAAGCAACGAACAACAATTCCGGTAAATCCCCATATGCATATATTAGGTTTGGTGCTGTTCTGCCCTAAACCATATTTTATAGTCGTTAAACTTGCAAAGAGATGCCACCATGTTAAACTAGGCAAAATTCTACCCCATTTACATATAAAGTTTATTAAATTCCGACCGAGTTACGGTTAAATAGTTATGAAATAAATCATTTTAACAAGTTATTTAAGCAAATTAATGCAAACAGCAGTTTGAACATTTTAAACATAGATGAAAATGGCAGATTATGAAAGTAGATAAAATTCTGAGCATTTTACATATATAACATGTTTTATTTGGATGCATGGTTCAAAAGTTATTAGTAGTTTAACATAGGGGCAGTTTTGTAAATATGTAGTGCACTGGTTAAATAGAAAAAAAACGTTCATTGAAAAAACGTGTCTCGGGCCGAATCTGTCTAGCCCAAATAGCAATAAAAAAAGGAGGCACTGGGGAGGCCTCACCCATGGGCTTTGGCCCGGTTCAGTGGAAGAAGGTTGGCTGGGTGAGGAGGGGTGCGCTGGGCTGGTAAAGAAGCAGGCTAGGCCTGGTGCTTACCTTGATTGGTCAACGCGAGCCGACCTGCTCGTTGCTACTACTTGATGCAGCCGGTGGAGACAGGGATGGAAGCAGAGGCATGTTAGAGGGGCTGGGACCAGTGGGCGCGGTGGATTCGGGCAGTACAAGGGTCGGGGCACTGGTTCCGAGCGACGAGAAACTCCGGCGATGGCACTACTCAAAGAAGAAGGCGATGCCCTGTGCGGCAGCGGTTCCCTGTGGGATAAAAAACAAGGAGGAGACATTTAAAGAAGAAGATAGCAGAGAAGGAGAAACAATCCGGGCATGGCCTTGGCGCTGGTATTGGTCCCCGGCGATGGTGTCCTTGCAGGTGCGGGCGGTGGACAGAGAAGCTCCGGCGGTGGCGCTCGCCGGCACGGTGCCAGAGACGGCAATGGAGTGAGGTAGCAGGCCAGCGTGGAGGAACTCCGGTGGCCATGGCGTCCGGACTTGGCGGGGCGATGAAGAGGAGCAGCAATGGACAGGCGCGGCTCCTACAGAGGGACTTGGCGCGGCGATGGAGCAGCTTCTGATGGAGCTGCGAGGGAATTGGGCGCGAGACAGGCGAAACGGAAGCAGCAGCGGCGGGGCTTGGAGCTTCGAGTGGCTCGGGCGCCCATGGGGTCTCCTGTTGACGAACAGAGACAAGGGAGCGATGAAGAGAGAGGGGAAAGCACGGGGAAGGAGGAAGGGGCGCAGGTGAGGGCATAGAGGAGCTCCACTCCTCTGGATCGAAGAGGGAGGAGGAGGCTCTCGATCGAGGTGGCGGGGTTCTCTGGTGGCTTCGAATCGAAGAGCTCGGGATCGAGGCTGCAGCGATTTGGGCGGCGCGCAGAACGAGGGAGGTGGTTGGAGATCTGGTGGTTGGTGGGAGGGGATCCCAAGTAAGACATGAAAGAGGTGGTTGGCTGGCAGCGGCGGGGTGGGAATGTGTGTATTGGACCGGTAGGGGCTAGGGTTTAGACTGATATTTATACCAGATGAATTTTGGTTAGGGGCTAACTCGTCCCTCCGATCAAAATCGGACGATCGCGAATAAAATAGCTAGGGAGTCCAGTTAACAAAACGGAGACATTTTGTAGACGTTTGGGGATGATCCGGATCCAACGGTGACGACTGCCCGGGTCGGGTTCGGGACAACTTTCGGACGCGTGCGAGGGGTGGTCCGCGGGCTGACGAGAGGGGTTAGGTTGGGCCTGGCAGTAGGTAGTGGACTGTGCATAAGGGCTCGAGCTGAGAGAAGAGAAGACAGAGAGGCCCGGCGACTGTTTCTGGAGACCGAAAACGTCCGACGTTAGACCGACTATAATGTCGCTATAGTTATCCGTTGGGCTATCAAACGAACTTCGAATGCGATGAAACTTGACAGGTGGTCTATCTACACTATAATAAGACCACACGCCAACTTTCATCCCATTCCGAGAACATTTTCCGGCCACTTATAAAATATTATTTCGGACATGCCGCGGGCGCGTGCAAGTGTGGTTGGGCTCAGAACGGACAACGGACGGAACTGGGGAAACCCGGACAGATGCAACTTTTGAAAACATGATGATGCAATGCGCATGATGACATGACAAGATGCAACACGCAAGCGAATGACATGGCAACAACAGCGAATAACTAGAAGACACCTGGCGCAACGGTCTTGGGGCGTCACAACACTCCACTACTACAAGAGGATCTTGTCCCGAGATCTAGAATGGCACCGGAGGGAAAACCGGAAGAGAAAAAGAAGAGGTAAAACTAAGTTGCTCCTTTGACAAACGAGTGAACCACGAACCTTGAGAGGTTGAACAAATTGAAAGAAAGAATGCAACGAAGAAGAACAAAGTTGAAAGCACTCCGGTAGGGAAGAGTAACAAGGAAGAACGAATTCGGACAGCACTCCGGTTGGAAAGTGATATGAAACTTGATAACATGGAAAGAACTTGAGCAGAGGACACAACACTCCGGTTAAATGGATAAACCAAGAAAAGAACACGATCCTGACAAAATAAGAAGATGGGTTGAAGAGAGCAACATCACAATGCCTCCGGAACAAAAGAAAGAATGGAATGGAATGAACGAAGGGAAACAAGATCTTCTATCTCGAATGAGCTTGAAAAGGCATCCTTAGGAGAAGTGTCGAATGGAGTTGTTGGAAAACCAACAACGAAAAGAGTAAGCTTGATATGGTCTTATGGAATACATCTCAAATTTTGAGGTGACAACCTGCCACTCACGGGAAAAAGAATTGGATTGGTATGACCAAGGAGACGAGAAAATATCTCACCGGGAGGATAAATAAGAACTTGGATCATTTATAAGCACCGTAAATAGCAACAATCTTTAGGGAAAGCTTTAGGTGAAATATAACCCAAGATATCTCCAATGAAGAGGTTGATGGATTTAAAATATCCCATTCATAACAACCTGTGAATCATGAAACATGAACTCGACTTATCAAGAATGACATAATACCATCTCAAGAAGATAAGAGAGAACAAATGCACTCCAGATTGCAAGAAGAAGAAAGCTTGAGCTTCTTAGAAGAGAATCTCGATGAAAAACTTAGAGAAGGAATTAAATCCTTGATGAACTATCATGTAGAACCTCCATGAAGAACTCCGGTAAACAAAGGAATGAAAAGAAAGAGAAGTTGAAAACCCAAGGTGAATCCTTGCAATGATTAGATGGATCTACGTGATGAAATAAATTGAGAGAGCTTGGAACCCTGGAAAAGAAAGATGAATAATTGAGATCAAGACTTTTGATGAGGCACCGGAATAAGGAATTAATCACTTGGATGAAACAAGAATAAGAATTATGTTATGCGTATCCTTCACCAATTAAATTGATGAAAAACAATGGATTTGGCATACTACTTACTCTCTTAGAAAGGATTAAGATATATATTGCGCAAACTTGAAGAGGCCTTCAATGATCCACCGGTAGGATTTGAAAGAACGAAAGAATTGATATGATAACGAAGGAAGAAGAATCTTGATGAAACCACCGTAAGAATTGAAAATGAACGAAGAGAAGATAAAGAAACACCGGGAAGAATTATAAAATGAACAAAGATGCTTGAGAGAATTTAGATCCAAGTGAAGCGAATAGATCATGGACCGATTAAAGATCACTTGAACGATGCACCGGTAAGATTGGAGAATGATAATTGAAAGCTGAGAATGAATAAACCTGAAATGATGGACTCTGGATAATCAAAATGAGAAGACTCTTGAATAGCTCCTGATAGGTGAAAAGAAATCTCACAACCGAAGAGAATTATGAGAGGATGGCAACAAGCTAGAGCCATGAATCTTCAAGAGAACGAAGCAAGATTAGAGGAAAACACTTCTTCGGTCTTCAAAATCTGAGAATGACGACGAGAAACACCACCATGAATTGTCGAGACACTCCGGAAGAATCAAAAGCGAAGAGGTTGAGCCAACGATGAAAAGAATGTGGACGATCTTGGAGAAAAACATAAGACTGATGATAATTCATTCTTACGCCAAACTTTGAAAAGAATTTGATGGTAGCTCCGGGAAAATAGAAGAGTCAGGTAAGATCCTAGGGAAAAAAACCTGTGGGTTAGGGCCCACTCAAGAGAAAACACCGTTAGAATGATTAAAAAGATAGATTGCACAAGTTGAATTAAAAGGCTTGAATGAGATAACATCCTCAAAGTAGCTTGAACGGATTAAGAGTGGAAACACGAATCTTCTGAGATATCTTTAGCACTCTGAAACAAAAGAATAGTGTGAAGTGAATGATAAAGAGGTGCACCGACATGAGAAAAGCATTGGCCAAAATGAAAGGACTATACTCAACACCAAAGCTTGAATTGAATCCACCGGAGAAGAAAGAGAACGAATAATGATGAACTTGAAGCTCCGTTAGAATCTTCCTGAGAATCACCAGATACGAATAATGACGGAAAAGAATGGAGAGACTTCTCATCAATAAAAAGATACTTGATTAAGAAATCTGAGTCCTTAAAAAAAAAAGGGGGGGGGGGGGGGAAAAAAAACAGAGGCAACTTGGAGACGGTTGAAACAAACACCGTTCAGAAGAAACCGATACTTGATCTTGCGGATGTTGAAATGATCGGATCCACTTAAAGAGAAGCACACCGGTGAAAAGGATTGACATGACAAACTCGATGATCGAGAAGGATTAGTATTCACATAGAAATATGAGAACACCGTTTAGGAAAAATATGGAATCAACACTTGACTTCGAAGCAACTCGAATACCACAACTCAAAACAAAACAAAGGATTGGCTTGCAGAATAAGCCGAAACAAACATATGATAGAGATTTCGTCCGAAGTTTTCGTGGTGGGGCCTACACGGGCTCGGTCGTACAGCACCATCATGTACAAGGCAGTGCACATGACATACGAAGCGTCTCCGAGTCGGCATAGCCAAGGACTCTTTAAGACACAACGAGACCACTGTAAAACCAACCGTGAATAGGCGAACCACTAGACGTCGAACCCCAATTTCATATCATACATCTATCGAAAAGATATCCTAAGAGCAACTTGAATTCCTACTTATAAACTCCCGAAATTTTCCGGTTATGCAATCAGGTGTTGGGGATACAGGGGAAGCATAATATCTCACTCAAAACTAGCAAATCCTACATCCAGATGTATCCATCCTTCAACACATAACCAAGAAACCTTCGGAAATCATCTACCTCAACCTTCGAAAAGCATCCATTATACGAGTTATGGCAATACTCCCGAACTTCCGCCCCAATACTGGGTGGCGTCGAGGTTATCTCACCAACAACTGCATAAAAGAGATTTTCGATGTCGGCGAAACTATCTCAGGTATTCCAGAACTGCAACGATAAAATTGTGACGACAACACCTCGGAGCTCAACTTCCCGGGACACTGCCACAACCCCTAAATGTCAGGAGGCACCAAGAACAATGTTCTCGTCACAAATCGATCGGAACGATTCCAAGATACCCGTGTGATCCTAAAATTTTTTTAGTGAAATTTGAGAAGAGAAGAGTCAAAACTCTACGTCAGGATGCCTTACTAGAGCGATGAAGGGACTGGGGAGTAAAAAGAATTCCTAAACTCTTCGATATATAATTCCTAAATGACTCAAAACATTTTTGTAGACTCAACAACGGCTGCTAATAACGATCAAGCAGTGGGGGCTCCTAAGGTCGGGGAGGGCTCTGATTACCAACTTGTAACGCCCTCGATGCGGCTATATCTCCCACGTGTCGAAGCACGACTTAGAGGCATAACCGCATTGAAAGCAATGTCGCAAGTGAGGTAATCTTCACACAACCCATGTAATATATAAGGGAAAGAGATACATAGTTGGCTTACAATCGCCACTTCACACAATTACATGAATAAAGCATTACATCAACCAGATACAATCAAGGTCCGACTACGGAACCAAAATAAAAGAAGACTACCCCAATGCTACACAGATCCCCGATCGACCCCAACTGGGCTGCCGGGGTTTCTGATCCACGGACACCTATGGGACCGGCGGACCGGGTCCCTTTTGGTTCGGCGGGGGGCGGAGGTCGCGCAAAGAGCAGATCGAGGCGAAAAACGCGGGCAGTTGGTCGTGCGAAGGGCAAATCGAGGCGAAGCACGCGAGCGATTTACCCAGGTTCGGGCCGCACGGATGCGTAAAACCCTACTCCTGCTTTGTGGTTTGGTATTGATTTCTAGCTCGGGAGCGCGGAGTGCTACAGTACACACCGGCGACTAGCAAGGCCGAGTGTGAGTGGACGAAGTGGCTAACCCCCCCGAAGGCTCTCAAAATGGCCGACCCCCCTCTATGTTGCACACGGGCCTCCTTTTATATGCTCAAGGGGTTACCGACATAGCAACGGAGGTAAAGGGCAATAATGGAAAGGCGCTTGTGTTAGGGGCAGCTAGGTACTGTAGTAGGCACAGCTACCTGCTACAGTGTTATCGAACCTAACCCTGACGGCAGGGGACAAGGGCATTAAATGCCCGTCTGTGTCGCCTAAACAGTACCGAGAGGGACCGCTAGGGACGCCACCGTTTGCCACGATGGTTATCTTGTCAGCGCCTGCTCGCCACCACGCACCCCTAGCTGCACGGCCTCCCGCCACGTGTGCTCGGGAGAGCGACACGTGGGTGGGTGTGCTGGAGCGCGGGCTCGGAGAGGCGGTTCCCACGGCAAACCCCTCGCCGCGGTCGTCGTCTTGTCGCGCCCGGGAGCTTGTCGCTCACCAGGTCTTGCCGGGGCGCGTAGCGCGCCGCGGCAAGTTCCTTGAAATGCCTCGAGTGGACTTCCCGGCAAGCTCCTCTTGCCGGGGTCTCGAGGTGCTTTTGATAGCCTTCCCGGCAAGCTCCTCTTGCCGGGGTCTCGAGGTGCTTTTGATAGCCTTCCCAGCAAGCTCCTCTTGCCGGGGTCTTGGTTTGCCTTCCCGGCAAGCTCCTCTTTCCGGGGCCTTGTTTTGGGTACTTTGTTCTTGAATGGTCTTCAAAGTAGCCGCGGAGGGTCTTGGCGGTCACCCGGCAAGCCTTGCCGCGGGGATGCTGCGACTGCCCGTGCACAAGTTCGGGATACTAGGGTACCCCTACTCTAGTACACCGACAGGAGCCCCCGGGCCTGGGCCAGACACGGTGCCGAGCGCTGTTGGGCCAGGCCCAAAACAGTGCACGGGCACGCGCGGCCTAGGTCACGCCGCAGACCTCTCCGCTTCCACCGCGCACGCCCAGGACGACGTTCGTCAAACACGGCGTCGTGGGTGACGTGGGCGGCGTGTGCGGGGCTAAGCCCCGTGAGCATGCGTCAGGCCATGATGAAGGGGATGGTTCACGCCCTCCTCCTTAAACGGAGGTAGGCATGGGGGCGTGGCGCATTTACTGGACGGGGCCGGCGCGCGGCTTTTCGAGGCCGCCTCATCCGTCACCTTGGTTCTGCAACCCTGCCACGCGGCTCCCATGCGCTTGGAGTCGCGGACGGTGGAAGTGGGGAACTGGGCCGTCGCGAGCAGAGGCAGCGGGTCAGGCCCGACTCCCTACCCTTCTCGTGCCTTGATTCGCTGAGCAGGGCGGCCGAGCCCCCACCTCGCTCCTTTATAAAGAGCGGGAGGGCGGCACGGAAGCCCGCACTCTCCCATCTCCTCCTTTCTTCAGCTTCTGCTCCCCTTTCTCTCATCCGCCATGGAGAAAGGGAATCCTGGCCCTTCATCGGTGGCGGCGAGGGTCGCCGCCAGACAGCGCACCCCTTCCTCTCCCGCACCCGTGGTGGCAGAGCCGGCCACAAGGGGAAGAGGGAGGGGGCGAGGTCGTGGACGAGGTCGAGGACGAGGTCGAGGCGCTCGGGGAAGAGGCGGACGGGGCGGCGCGCCAGCTCCGCCTCCGCCGGCGGCTCCCCTCCCCACGGCGGTCCATATAGGGGACGACCCTTGCGAGTTCTTCGTCAGGCTGCGCCGGGCGCCTCGTCGTCGCCTCCGGCTTCCAGCTCCGTTTGCGAGTGCGATGGAGTCGGACCCGCCCGAGACACTAAGGCTGCACATGAGGGGCTGTGGGATCAGCGGCACGCGGGTCCGCGTTGTATTCCCAGCCCCTAATGTGATGTATCTTGATCGAGGGTGGAATACGTTCACCCTCCATTTTAAGTTGTTGGAGGGCGATCTCCTCTCCGTCAAGGTCTTTGGGTGCTTCGGCACTCGGGCGAAGTGCTGCGTGGACAGCTCCTCCGATAGAGAAGGCTCCCCCTCGAGCGAGAGTAACGAGGAGGGGAGCGACAGCGACAATGAGGGTAGCGGGCGGCGGGATGGCGGGTTAGACTAGGTGTCGGGTGCTGCTCCGCGCGGCACCGGCGACCCCATCATCCGTGTCGCCGGCTCCTTGAACTCCCCGGGGGCGTCTCCTTGGGCGGCTGGCGTAGGGAGGCTGCGGAAGGGGAAGAGGGCTGGCGACAAGGCCGTCAGGTCAGAGTACGAGGGTGTGGTGCCCTCGACAGCGTGCTGACGTCCTGCCGCCCCGTCTTCGAGCCCCGCTTCCGGCATCGCCATCACCGTCAAGCCCTCGGTCGGCCCCCCGGGATGTTCTCTTGGTGTCTTCTGGCACCTGTAGCTCGCCTAGGCGCCCCTTTTCCCCTTTTCGCCTCCTTGACCTACCTCCTGAAGAGAGGGACAGGAAAGGGATTACGGGCACCTTATCTTTTTAATTTGTAAGCCCTCGGGCCTTAGCTGCATCTAAAACTTGTAATCCTCTCTTTCATGTTTTTCATCCTCTATGGACTGTACCTGAGTGGGATGTTTTTTTTAATGAAAAGGGGATGCTTGCCGGGTTATTTGTCTCGCGGGTCGGACCCACGCCAAGGAGAAAATCCTTAGTATCCCTCGGACAGACATTTCATTTCCCGGCAACAGGCCCTGCCGCCTTCCCACGTCGCTCGACCTTTCTCACGCCTTTGGTGGAGGCGGGAACGAGGTGGGTGCGGCCTCCTCGTTTCATCCCTTTGCTGTCGCGACTACGACCAAGCCTGGCCCCGGGAACGCGCTCCAGGGCCTAGAGTCGAGGGAGTACGGCAGTTTTCGGGAAGAAACGCGGTTTCGCATTCCCCAGTCCATAAGAGGGTGCATGATGAGGGATGAAAGACTTATCTGATATCGCAGCCCCCGGCAACTCTGGCTTTGCCGTGGGTGAGTCTTGGTACCCGCAGCCCCCGGCAACACTGGCTTGCCGGGGCTCAGGTGCCGGCGCGCCCTTCTTCTCCTTTTCGTCCTCAAGCGGTCTGGCCAGGATATGCGAGTCCTGCGAACGAAGGAAAAGCAAAGGGACGGATACTCGACCTCTAAGCTAGGGGTTAGCCGCTGTTAGGCACTATCAACCCTAACCAAGGACGAGACTCGACCTAGCATGCATGCTCTAACCCCGGGGTAGCAGCGCTTCATTTACTGGTGCTCAGGGTCTGCGCCTGGCTCTGTACAAAGGATTACATGCAACAGCGGCAAGACTTGTAGAGAAGGGTGGTTGCCGGACAGGGTCCGACAACCGCGCCTTACAGGTAAAACTTACGAAGATGCTCGATGTTCCAGGAGTTGCTCACTGGTACGCCATCCTCGGTCTCAAGGCGGACAGCGCCAGGCCTTGTGACTCGCTTCACCCGGTAAGGGCCTTCCCACTTCGGCGTCAACTTGTTGGAATTCTTGGCTGACTGAACGCGCCGAAGAACAAGGTCGCCTTCCTCGAGACTCCTGGCATTGACTCTGCGGCTATGGTAGCGGCACAGAACTTGCTGGTAGCGAGCAGCTCGCACAGCAGCCTGGAGACGATCTTCCTCAAGGAGCAGCGCGTCATCTTGCCGCAGCCGCTCTTGCTCAAGCTCATCGTAAGCGAGCACTCGAGGTGACCCGTATACGAGTTCCGTGGGGGTAACTGCCTCTGCTCCATAGACTAGAGCAAAGGGTGTCTGTCCAGTGGCTCGATTTGGCGTTGTTTTGATCGACCAAAGAACCACCGGTAGCTCCTCGATCCAGTTTCTTCCGCACTTGTGCAGCCTGTCGAAAGTTCTGGTCTTGAGCCCACGCAGCACCTCAGCGTTCGCCCTCTCCGCTTGACCGTTGCTCCTTGGGTGAGCAACAGAAGCGAAGCAGACCTTGGCGCCGAGATCTTGGACGTACTGCATGAAGGCGTGGCTCGTGAATTGTGTACCGTTGTCGGTGATTATCCTGTTGGGGATCCCGAAGCGGCAAACAATCGACCTGAAGAACTTGACGGCTGACTGTGCGGTCACCTTCCTCACTTATTCCACTTCCGGCCACTTTGTGAACTTGTCGATTGCGATGTACAAGTACTCAAAGCCCCCGACAGCTCGGGGGAAGGGGCCGAGGATGTCGAGCCCCCAGACCGAAAATGGCCAGGATAAAGGGATCGTCTGGAGAGCTTGAGCTGGCTGGTGTATCTGCTTGGAATGGAACTGGCACGCTTCACACTTGGTTACTTGTGCAGTTGCATCCTGGAGGGCTGTTGGCCAGAAGAAACCTTGCCGGAACGCTTTGCCGACAAGTGCTCTTGCGCCAATGTGGTGACCACATATGCCTCCATGTATCTCTGCCAACAGCTCTTGTCCGTCTTCCCGGGGAATACACTTCAATTTCACACCGTTGAGTCTTTTTCTGTACAGTGTCTTGTCGACGAACTGGTACATACTCGACTGCCGGGCTACTCTTTCCGCTTCTTCTTGCTCTTCGGGAAGTTCTCCTGTCTGAAGGAAATGGACAATCTTCTGCGCCCATGCTGGAGCTCGTGGCTCGACAACAAGGAATAAAGGCGAATCTGCGGCTGCGGGAACGTCCGCTTCTATGGCGAGAACCTGGATCTCTGCCGGAGCTTGATGCTCCCCGGCAAGCTTGCCGGAGCAAAACTTGCCGGGAGCTTCTGCTTCAACGGAACAAACCCTGGGGCTTGCCGGAGCATCTTGCTCCTCAGCGCTCTTGTTGTTGGACTCAGCTGCCGCGGGAACATCCGCTTCTACGGCGAGAAGTTGTGTCTCTGCCGGAGCTTGACGTTCCCCGACAAGCTTGCCGGGAGCTTCTGCTTCAACGGAACAAATCCTAGGGTTTGCCGGAGCATCTTGCTCCTCAGCGCTCTTGGCGTTGATCTTGGGGACCTTCTTGGCGGCGGCTTCGGGAAGCTCTGCCGGCAAACAGTCACCAGAAACCAACTTCCTCTTCTTGCTCTGTCCAGTTGATGGTGTTACGGACGGTTGAGTCAGCTTGAGCACGAAGGTCCCTGGTTCCACAGGTAACTTAAGTGCGGCACACTTTGACAGGCCATCTGCAATGGCGTTCTGAGCTCTTGGAACGTGCTCCATTTGCAGGCCGTCCAAGCGCTCTTCTAGCTTTCTCACTTCGTCGACGTAAGCTTCCATCAACGGACTCTGATAATTCTTGTTTACTTGGCGGACGACAAGCTGTGAGTCACCCCTGACAATGAGCTTCTTGATCCCAAGGTCTGCCGTGATCCTGAGACCGGCAAGCAACCCCTCATACTCTGTAGTATTGTTTGTTGCTTGCTCCTTGGGAAAGTGCATCTGGACTATGTACTTGAGATGCTCTCCGGTGGGCGCGATAAGCAGCACACCAGCACCGGCGCCTTGCAGCGAAAAGGCACCATCAAAGTATATCAGCCACTCTTTGCTTGCTTCCTTGTCGGGGATGCTCGTACTCGGCCTTCTGTTGCTGGACGAGCTGCTCGACCTTCTTGCAGCTTTGGAGGTCATGGCCCTTGGTGCGGTGAATCTTGCAATATTGCTTGCCGGAGCCGTCCCGCTTGTCGGCGACCGCCACAGCCTGGCAGTTGGTGCACGCGGCAACTTCCTTGCCGGAGCTACCAACCGCAGCCTTCTTGGCGTCACCTTCATCGCCGGACTGCTCAACGACCAGCACCTCTTTGCCTCTCTTCTTCCTGTTGCGCCGCCGGCCTTTCTTTGCCGGGGCAGCATCCTCACTGTCAGATCCCTCTGCTCCAGTGCTTTCTCTGGGGAATTTCCTCCCTTCCTCAGCACGCGCACACTTGTCGGCCAGGGCATATAGCTCGCTGACGTCCCGAATCTTGCACATCGCCATCTCCTCCCGCATCCTGCGGTTACGCACGTTCTGATGGAACGCGCTGATTACCGCGGCAGGGTGGATATTTGGGATGTTGTGGTGTACACGGCTGAACCTTTGGATATACTGGCGCAGGGGCTCTCCTTCCTTCTGGACGAGCAGATGAAGATCACTCTCTTGGCCATGGGGTTTGTGGCAGCCTGTGAAGGCGCCAACAAATTGATGGCACAAGTCTGCCCAGGAGGATACGGAGTTGTCCGGCAAGTGCATGAGCCAGGACCTGACGTTGGGCTTAAGCACCAGCGGGAAGTAGTTGGCAAGGATCTTGTCGTCCCGTCCCCCAGCAGCCTGCACCCCGATGGTGTAGATGCTGAGGAACTCCGACGGATGCAACTTGCCGTCGTACTTCTTCGGTACATCTGGCTTGAAGTTCTTCGTACTGGGCCACTGGACTTGCCGCAGCTCACGAGTGAACGCAGGGCAACCTCCCGTGTACGGCAAGTCACCGGGTTCCCCTGGCGCGTGCATGTCAACAGAGGGCCCAGCGCGCTTGGTCTGATTGACGCCGCGCTTCCCTCCGGCGCTCGATGCGAGTACGAGCGTCTTCCCGCTGTCGCTCTTGAAGAACTTGGCGCTGATCGCGACGAGCTCGCGGATCTGACGACGCGGTGGAGTCGCTGTCGAGGTGGATCCGGCGAGTCGGCGATCTTGGCCTTCGGGGCGGAGAGTGCACGGTGGTCGTACCCTCGCCAGCCTCGTCGCCACCGGCTCGCGCATGGCTGACTCGCTGCGGCTGCGATGTGCCCGGCTGCCGAGGAGTGTCGCTGTTGGCGAAGCCGATGAGACTCTGGATAGTGGCCCTCCAGTCGTCGATCTTGTCCGCCGCTGGAGGGTAGTCTAGGAGCAGCTGAGCTCGCGCCAAAGCTTCGGCTGCGGTGGCGGGCGGCGGTAGCGAACGGTGCGAGGAGCGGGATATGCTCGGACTTCTAACCACGTTAGAAGGAGCAGTATCCCGTCCAGGCGACCGTGTGTCGCTCGCGCTGGCTTGTTGACGTGCATGGTGGTCTTGAGCGCTCCGAGATCCACCAGCTCGATCTTGGTCTAGCGAGCGCATGGCACCGTGAGTACCATGACGCTGCCGGTCCCGCGCCTCCTGAGACGGGTGCGGTGCATGCACGGACGCCGAGGTCTTGGAGTGCGCCCGGTCGTTGTGAGAGCCGGCTACGCCGCCGACGGGCGGCGCAGCCTTGCCCTGGGACCTGGCAGCACCGCGAGTTCCCTCGCCGACGTGTGTTCCTCCGCCGGCGCCTGCCCCACCGGCCGTTTGCTCCGGCGGTGGCTGGCTCGGCGCGGACGGAGCAGCTGCCTCCGAAACCTTCTTCTTCGGCGGCATGTTGATGAAGATGATGAAGATCTAGCCCGCGAGAACGCCGGATCTGGTTCACACAACTTCGACGCCGCCTACCTGGCGTGCCAGAGATGCCGGGGTTTCTGATCCACGGACACCTATGGGACCGGCGGACCGGGTCCCTTTTGGTTCGGCGGGGGGCGGAGGTCGCGCAAAGAGCAGATCGAGGCGAAACACGCGGACGGTTGGTCGTGCGAAGGGCAAATCGAGGCGAAGCACGCGAGCGATTTACCCAGGTTCGGGCCGCACGGATGCGTAAAACCCTACTCCTGCTTTGTGGTTTGGTATTGATTTCTAGCTCGGGAGCACGGAGTGCTACAGTACACACCGACGACTAGCAAGGCCGAGCGTGAGTGGACGAAGTGGCTAACCCCCCCGAAGGCTCTCAAAATGGCCGACCCCCCTCTACGTTGCACACGGGCCTCCTTTTATATGCTCAAGGGGTTACCGACATAGCAACGGAGGTAAAGGGCAAAAATGGAAAGGCGCTTGTGTTAGGGGCAGCTAGGTACTGTAGTAGGCACAGCTACCTGCTACAGTGTTATCGAACCTAACCCTGACGGCAGGGGACAAGGGCATTAAATGCCCATCTGTGTCGCCTAAACAGTACCGAGAGGGACCGCTAGGGACGCCACCGTTTGCCACGATGGTTATCTTGTCAGCGCCTGCTCGCCACCACGCACCCCTAGCTGCACGGCCTCCCGCCACGTGTGCTCGGGAGAGCGACACGTGGGCGGGTGTGCTGGAGCGCGGGCTCGGAGAGGCGGTTCCCGCGGCAAACTCCTCGCCGCAGTCGTCGTCTTGTCGCGCCCGGGAGCTTGTCGCTCACCGGGTCTTGCCGGGGCGCGTAGCGCGCCACGGCAAGTTCCTTGAAATGCCTCGAGTGGACTTCCCGGCAAGCTCCTCTTGCCGGGGTCTCGAGGTGCTTTTGATAGCCTTCCCGGCAAGCTCCTCTTGCCGGGGTCTTGGTTTGCCTTCCCGGCAAGCTCCTCTTGCCGGGGCCTTGTTTTGGGTACTTTGTTCTTGAATGGTCTTCAAAGTAGCCGCGGAGGGTCTTGGCGGTCACCCGGCAAGCCTTGCCGCGGGGATGCTGCGACTACCCGTGCACAAGTTCGGGATACTAGGGTACCCCTACTCTAGTACACCGACATGGGCTCCACTACTGATCAACTAGAACGAAACAACACAAAGGACAAGATCTTTATTGAGCTCCTCCTTTAGCTTGGTTGCGTCAGCTGCACGGTGACCTCGGCACCTGCAAGCTGGTTTTGCAAGTATTTGTGAGTCACGGGGACTCAGCAATCTCACACCCTCGCGATCAAGACTATTTAAGCTTATGTGTAAGGTAAAGGTATGATGTGAAGCTGCAGCAAGCGACTAGCATATATGGGGGCTAACATACGCAAAAGAAAGCGAGAAGAGAAGGAAAAGCACGATCGTGAAACTATGATCAAGAAGTGATCCTAGAACAACCTACGTCAACTATAACTCCAACACCGTGTTCACTTCCCGGACCCCGCCGGGAAGAGACCATCACGGTTACAAACGCGGTTGATGTATTTTAATTAAGGTCAACTTCATGTTTTCTACAACCGGACATTAACAAATTCCCATCTGCCCATAACCGCGGGCACGGCTTTCAAAAGTTCAAAACCCTGCAGGGGAGTCCCAACTCAGCCCATAACAAGCTCTCATGGTCAATGAAGGATATTCCTTCTAGCAGGAAGACCCGATCAGGCTCGGAATCCCGGTTACAAGACATTTCGACAATGGTAAAACAAGACCAGCAAAGCCACCCAGGTGTGCCGACAAATCCCGATAGGAGCTGCACATATCTCGTTCTCAGGGCACACCGGATGAGCCAGACGTCAGGTGGGCCAGCCCAGAGTTGCACCTGGTAGCTCCAAACATCGCTCAGTTTGGACCAACACTCAGAGGAGCACTGGCCCGGGGGTTTAAAATAAAGATGACCCTTGAGTCTGCAGAACCCAAGGGAAAGAAAAGGCTAGGTGGCGAATGGTAAAACCAATGTTGGGCCATGCTGGAGGAGTTTTATTCAAGTCGAACTATCAAGGGGTTCCCATTATAACCCAACCGCGTAAGGAACGCAAAATCCGGGAACATAACACCGATATGACGGAAACTAGGGCGGCAAGAGTGGAACAAAACACCAGGCATAAGGCCGAGCCTTCCACTCTTTACCAAGTATATAGATGCATTAATTAAATAAAAGGTATTTTGATATCCCAACAAGTAAACATGTTCCAACAAGGAACAAACTTCATCTTCACCTACAACTAACAACGCTATAAGAGGGGCTGAGCAAAGCGGTAACATAGCCAAACAACGGTTTGCTAGGACAAGGTGGGTTAGAGGCTTGGCTTAACAATATGGGAGGCAAGATAAGCAAGTGGTAGGTATCGCAGCATAGGCATAGCAAAAGAGCGAGCAACTAGGAAGCAAAGATAGAAGTGACTTCGAGGGTATGGTCATATTGCCTGAGATCCCGCAAGGAAGAAGAACGAGTCCATGAAGAAGACAAACGGACGTAGTCGAACGGTTCCTCACAAACGCGACGTTATCGGAACCAACCCGAAGAAGCAACACCGGAAAGAAGCAAACAACATAGTAAACAACCACTACATAATCATGGCATGATGCACAATCAAGTATGATGCATGTCCGGTTTAAAGAGGCATGGCATGGCATGGCAAAAATGCACAAGCAATCCTACAAATTAAGTGGAGCTCAATATGCAACAGGATCCATATTGACGGAACACCACATTCGAGTTACTTAGTTCGATCTCGTTTATGTACCCAACAAGATTAAATTTTGATAGCATGGCAAGAGGGTGAAGCAAAGTAAAACTACCTATCTAGTCAAGTTTAAATGAGGCCGGAAGCAACGAACAACAATTCCAGTAAATCCCCATATGCATATATTAGGTTTGGTGCTGTTCTGCCCTAAACCATATTTTATAGTTGTTAAACATGCAAAGAGATGCCACCATGTTAAACTAGGCAAAATTCTACCCCATTTACATATAAAGTTTATTAAATTCTGAGTTACGGTTATATAGTTATGAAATAAATCATTTTAACAAGTTATTTAAGCAAAGTAATGCAAACAGCAGTTTGAACATTTTAAACATAGATGAAAATGGAAGATTATGAAAGTAGATAAAATTCTGAGCATTTTACATACATAACATGTTTTATTTGGATGCATGGTTCAAAAGTTATTAGCAGTTTAACATTGGGGCATTTCTGTAAATATGCAGTGCATTGGTTAAATAAAAAAAACGTTCAGCGAAAAAAACGTGTCTCGGGCCGAATCTGTCTAGCCCAAACAGCAATAAAAAAGGAGGCGCTGGGGAGGCCTCACCCATGGGCTTTGGCCCGGTTCAGTGGAAGAAGGCTGGCTGGGTGAGGAGGGATGTGCTGGGCCGGCAAAGAAGCAGGCTGGGCCTGGCAATTGCCTTGATTGGTCAACGCGAGCCGACCTGCTCATTGCTGCTGCTCGATGCAGCCGGTGGCGACGGGGATGGAAGCAAAGGCGTGTTACAGGGGCTGGGACCAGTGGGCGCGGCGGATTCGGGCAGTACGAGGGTCGGGGTGCTGGTTCCCGGCGACGAGAAACTCCGGCGATGGCACTGCTCGAAGAAGAAGGCGATGCCCTATGCGGCAGCGGTTCCCTGTGGAAGAAAAAACAAGGAGGAGACATTTAGAGAAGAAGATAGTAGATAAGGAGAAACAATCAGGGCACGGCCTTGGCGCTGGTATTGGTCGCCGGCGACGGGGTCCTTGCAGGTGCGGGCGGTGGACCGAGAAGCTCCGGCGGAGGCGCTCGCCGGCGCGGTGCCGGAGACGATAGTGGAGTGAGGTAGCAGGCCGGCATGGAGGAACTCCGGCGGCCATGGCGTCCGTACTTGGCGGGGCGACGAAGAGGAGCAGCACTGGACAGGCGCGGCTCCTGCAGAGGGACTTGGCGCGGCGATGGAGCAGCTTCCGACGGAGCCGCGAGGGAATTGGGCGCGAGACAGGCGAAACGGAAGCAGCAGCGGCGAGGCTTGGAGCTTCGAGTGGTTCGGGCGCCCATGGGTCTCCTGTTGAGGAACAGAGAAAAGGGAGCGATGAAGAGAGAGGGGAAAGCATGGGGAAGGAGGAAGGGGCGCAGGTGAGGGCACAGAGGAGCTCCACTCCTCTGGATCGAAGAGGGAGGAGGAGGCTCTCGATCGAGGCGGCGGGGTTCTCTGGTGGCTTCGAATCGAAGAGCTCAGGATCAAGGCTGCAGCGATTTGGGCAGCGCGCAGAACGAGGGAGGTGGTCGGAGATCTGGTTGGTGGGAGGGGATCCCAAGTAAGACATGAAAGAGGTGGTTGGCTGGCGGCGGCGGGATGGGAATGGGTGTATTGGACCGGTAGGGGCTAGGGTTTAGACTGATATTTATATCAGATGAATTTTGGTTAGGAGCTAACTCGTCCCTCCGATCATAATCGGACGATCGCGAATAAAATAGCTAGGGAGTCCAATTAACAAAACGGAGACATTTTGTAGACGTTTGGGGATGATCCGGATCCAACGGTGACGACTGCCCGGGTCGGGTTCGGGACAACTTTCAGACACGTGCGAGGGGAGGTCCGCGGACTGACGAGAGGAGTTAGGTTGGTCCTGGCGGTAGGTAGTGGACTGTGCAGAAGGGCTCGAGCTGAGAGAAGATAAGAGAGAGAGGCCCGGCGACTGTTTCCGCAGACCGAAAACGTCTGAAGTTAGACCGACTATAATGGCGCTATAGTTATCTGTTGGGCTATCAAACGAACTCCGAATGTGATGAAACTTGACAGGCGGTCTATCTACACTATAATAAGACCACACGCCAACTTGCATCCCATTCCGAGAACATTTTCCGGCCACTTATAAAATATTATTTCGTACATGCCGCGGGCACGTGCAAGTGTGGTTGGGCTCAGAACGGACAACAGACGGAACTGGGGAAACATGATGATGCAATGCACATGATGACATGAAAAGATGCAACACGCAAGAGAATGACATGGAAACAACAGCGAATAACTGGAAGACACCTGGCGCAACGGTCTCGGGGCATCACAAAGGCGGCTCAGGTTCTTACCATGAACTGATAAGAATACACAACACTATTTCACTATTCATAGAGCAAATGCCAAATCATGGCATCAATCAACTTTTAAGCCGCTGCCCCAAGTGCCCAAATCAAACTGATGTGGAGACGACCACCGGCAGGATGCGGGGCTAGCAGGTGGCGGGTTGCATGGCTCATGCTCGACGCCGATGTGCCGCCACCGTGGCCAGGTATGTCGCAGGTGGACACGCCCAGGAAGTACTACCTGCTCTACTACAGGGGCGTCATTCGTCCCCTTGGCAACAGCAAGCCCTGTGCTTCAGCACTGCCTGCCTCTGCGTGCCCGACAGCTTCAACACCATGTCCTTGGGCTGCGTAGTCCAGTAAAATTTAAAGGGTTAGAATCAAACATATGAATCAATTGGTACGAATTATACAAAATACCATCGGTCTGGCAGTTGATGTTCCTGCTTCAAATGGAACATAACTTACCACAAACTTCTACAGGTTTTCCTTAACTTCTCTAGAACAAAAACCCAAGGAGTGTGGACTGAAGAATTAAACCAACGAGCAAAACCACAAGTGTAAACTTATCTAGAGGCTTTTTTTGAACGGACGAGACGAGATGGTGCCCGAGCAAAACCTGACTCTGCCTGACTTAAGAAAAAACAAAGGAGCATGAACTTTGAACTTTCTCTGCAACCAAAACCGAAGGAGTCAGAACTGAACAAATAGACCAAAGGAGACAAACCTAAAGTGTGAACTAATTTTTACTTTGAACTTCTCTGGATAAATGAAGCTTTTGTGGCGAAGATAATTAAAATGCTATGTAATAGAGTGTGAGACACACGTAGTGGTTTTCTCTCTCTCTCTCTCTTGAGGCATAAACATAAATGTTACGAGAGAATATAATGACTTAAAAAAGAAACACAAAAAAGGTATTTAATTTCTCTATACACGAATCATCGAACAGTTTTGAGAGGGCTGAGATAGCAAGCAACAATAGTTCAGATATAGGGATATTGAAGGGCAGCAACAACCGGCTCCCATGCGATGGAAAGAGCAGCAATGGCCATCACCATGGCTGGTGGTGAATAATGACCGAGATTCCTAAGACCGACAAATGTTGCTCCACCCAAAATTCCTTGGATTAATTGTTTAATGGAAGCTGCAAGAAGACAATGATTGCTGCTGTGTAGGGTGGTACTGACACACTCGACATTAGGGAATTTCCCGCTTGCGCAAGATCAAACTGCACCAGTTTGTGAAGCAAAGGATGTCTGCCTGACTTGTCGGCATGGTACTGACCCACACTCCCCTGTAGAACTGCTACATGTTGTGCAGGGCCACTTGCCGGCTGGAACTGACAGAAAAAATTCAGTACTAATATTCCTAGAGGCTTTGTGAAGAAGCAAAACAAGGTTAGCGGCAGTACAGACACCACACACAAGTTCTGAAATGAACCTCTTTTTCTTGTTCAAACTTCTGAACTGAACCCTTTCTGAAGTTGAGAGAAGCAAAGTCAGCCAGGGGGTTGACGCACAGGATTTGTCGGGGCAGAGTTGAACTGGCAGTGGTGGTGGCATTGAACGGCGCACGTCGCTGGAAGAAGGCAGGAGGATTGGGCTTGTCGCGAGCAGGAGGAGCAAGGCGGCGACCGCATCCATGGGAGGAGGAGCATCGCTCGTGGCTGCGGTGAAGGTGACTGGGTGGCCCTTGAAGGTGGCTGATGGCGGGTGGAAGCAGGGGCCGACGGCGGCGAGTCTTGCGGGAGGCCGACGGCGGTGCTTGTGACGGGAGGCCAGCGGCAGCGCGTGTGATGGTAGGATGGCGGCGGTGCGTGTGGCGGGAGGCTGGCGGCGGCATGCTAAAAGCAGGGGCGGAGGCCATTCGCTGGTGGGAGCTGGGTGGTGCGCGGGATTTTACCCAGCTTGTATCGGTTCGGGTCGGTGTGCATAGCTGGTCGGCGGAGGAGCGGACTGCCGGCCGGTGTCAACGTGTGGGTCGGAAGAGCGACTCGTCACGGTGCCACGGGCTCCCTTGCTCCGGTTGCTGCCATCGCTCGCTCGCCCGCGACGGCTGCCTCCGGCGGTAGGAGGCGGGTTAGGTTGATGGCGGGTCGAGGAGTTTCTACTGTGGTCTGCGCGTCACGCCCTATAGGACCCGATGGTAACATAATAATATTCGGTTACTAGTAACAGAATAGTCCAGCCCTATATATATATATATATATTTGGGCCTTCCTTTTTTTGGCCTTTCTCTTTTTTGGGGGACAATACTCTATGAATGATGATCATCACACTTCTATTTATTTACAACTCAATGATTACAACTCGATACTAGAACAAAGTATGACTCTATATGAATGCCTCTGGCGGTATACCGGGATAGCAATGATGCATGAGTGACTTGTACGAAAGAATTATGAACGGTGGCTTTGCCACAACTAAAATGTCAACTACATGATCATGCAAAGCAATATGACAATGATGGAGGGCGTCATAGTAAATGGAATGGTGGAAAGTTGCATGGCAATATATCTCGGAATGGCTATGGAAATGCCATGATAGGTAGGTATGGTGGCTGTTTTGAGGAAGGTATATGGTGGGTGTATGATACCGGCGCAAGGTGCGCGGTATTAGAGAGGCTAGCAATGGTGGAAGGGTGAGAGTGCGTATAATCCATGGACTGAACATTAGTCATAAAGAACTCACATACTTATTGCAAAAATCTATTAGTTATCGAAGTAAAGTACTACGCGCATGCTCCTAGGGGGATAGATTGGTAGGAAAAGACCATCGCTCGTCCCCGACCGCCACTCGTAAGGAAGACAATCAATAAATAAATCATGCTCCAACTTCTTCACATAACGGTTCACCATACATGCATGCTACGGGAATCACAAACTTCAACACAAGAATTTCTCAAATTCACAACTACTCAACTAGCACGACTCTAATATCACCATCTCCATATCTCAAAACAATTATCAAGTATCAAACTTCTCATAGTATTCAACACACTCATAAGAAAAAATAATAATCTTGAATGCCTAACATAATTAAAGAAAATTACCACGCTGTTTTGTAGGACTCTCAAAATAATCTAAGTGAAGAATGAGAGAACAATAGTTTCTATAAAACAAATCCACCACCGTGCCCTAAAAGATATAAGTGAAGCACTAGAGCAAAAACTATATAACTCAAAAGATATAAGTGAAGCACATAGAGTATTCTAACAATTTACGAATCATGCGTGTCTCTCTCAAAAGGTGTGTACAGCAAGGATGATTGTGGAAAAATAACAAATAAAGAATCAAATAATACAAGACGCTCCAAGCAAAACACATATCATGTGGTAAATAAAAATATAGCTCCAAGTAAAGTTACCGATGGAAGTAGACGAAAGAGGGGATGCCTTCCGGGGCATCCCCAAGCTTGGGCTTTTAGGTGTCCTTAGATTATCTTGGGGTGCCATGGGCATACCCAAGCTTAGGCTCTTGCTATTCCTTCTTCCATAATCCATCAAATCTTTCACCCAAAACTTGAAAACTTCACAACACAAAACTTAAACTAGAAAATCTTGTGAGCTCCGTTAGCGAAAGAAAACAAAACACCACTTCAAGGTACTGTAATGAACTCATTATTTATTTATATTGGTGTTAAACCTACTGTATTCCAACTTATCTATGGTTTATAAACTATTTTACTAGACATAGATTCATCAAAATAAGCAAACAACACACGAAAAACAGAATCTGTCAATAACAGAACAGTCTGTAGTAATCTGTAGATAACGCAAGTTCTGGAACCTAAAAATTCTAATATAAATTGCTGTACGTGAGGAATTTATCTATTAATCATCTGCAAAAAGAATTAACTAAATATCACTTTCCAAATAAAAATGGCAGCAATTCTCGTGAGCGCTAAAGTTTCTGTTTTTTACAGCAAGATTAAAAAGACTTTTCCCAAGTCTTCCCAACGGTTCTACTTGGCACAAATACTAATTAAACACAAAAACACAACCAAAACAGAGGCTAGATAAATTATTTATTAAATAACAGAAAGGAAAAATATTGGGTTGTCTCCCAATAAGCGCTTTTCTTTTAATTTAGCTAGGCATAAGATTTCAACGATGCTCACATGAAAGACGAGAGTTGAAGCACAAAGAGAGCATCATAAAACATGTGACAAACACGTCTAAGTCTAACATACTTCCTATGCATAGGCATCTTACAGGCAAACAAATTATCAAGGCAAGCAAAAACTAGTATATGCAAGGGAGCGGAAAGAAACAATAGCAATCTCAACATAACGAGATGTAATTTAGTAACATGAAAAATTCTACAACCATATTTTCCTCTCTCATAATAATTAGATGTGGGATCATAAGAAAATTCAACAAAATAGCTATCACATCAAATATTTTCAACACGATCCACATGCATGCAAAGTTGACACTCTTCCTAAATAGTGGGATTAACATTAACTAATGTCATGACCTCTCCCAACCCACTTTTATCAAAAAATTCATAAGATTGAACATTCTCCAAATATGTGGGATCTAAAGTTGACACTCTTCCAAGGCCACTTTCAATAATATTGCAAACACAATTATCAATCTCATATTCATCATGGGGCTTAAATAAATTTTCAAGGTTGTAAGAAGAATCACCCCAATCATGATCATTGCAACAAATAGTAGTCATAGCAAAACTAGCATCCCCAAGCTTAGGGTTTTGCATATCATTAACACAATTGACATTAAGATAATTTATAATAACATCATTGCAATCATGCTTTTCATCGAAGGAACTATTAAGTATGGGTGCAATAGCAACGATCTCATGTTTAACATAAGAAACTATAGCAAATTCATCTTCATAAATATTGGCATAATGGCCACAAGAATAGCAAGCATCATGTTCATCAAGGGATATTTCAATCAAATCATCGGAATCATAATTATCTATAGATTCATGCATATCATTATTTTCTTTCGAAGCAATGGTCATTCTTTCAATAAATTCTTTGACATAGACATTATGAGCATAGTTTTCATAGCAATATTTAAGTATGTCAAAATTTTCAGATTCGCGGAGAGTAATATCATATTTTTCAATCAAAGAAGCAACTTCATAAGCACCCTTAAAAGCAACAAATTCTTCAATTCGTTCGATATCGTAGTAACTATAAACACCCTTTGCATAAGAAGATAAGATTTCAATATCATTAAACTCACATAGGTAGGGGAGGTGTTTTTTAGTGTTCTTAGAGCAACAAGTAAAATCACAAATTTCACAAAGATTCCAAGCATAACACAGCAATCTTTTTATTTGATTCCATAAGAGTCTCCCTTTTTCAGACAAACGGTGACGCACAAAATGAGCATGCTCATCAAAAGATTTCCCATCAACTAGGCTAGTTGGGGTATCAGCACGAGCGCATAAGGATCGAAGATGATCTAAGTAGAACACTTTAAGTGGATCCATGTCAATAGATTTTTAGCAAGCAAATAGAAGGCACATGGAAACCCAAACAAGGATACATACGGGAAGAAGGCAAACAAAAGAAGAGGTAAATAGGGAAAGAGAAGGAGGACGGAGAGAGAGGGAAAATAAAACGGCAAGGGTGAAGTGGGGGAGAGGAAAACGAGAGGCAAATGGCAAATAATGTAATGCGGGAGATAAGGGTTTGTGATGGGTACTTGGTATGTTGACTTTTGCGTAGACTCCCCAGCAACGGCGCCAGAAATCCTGCTTGCTACCTCTTGAGCACTACGTTGGTTTTCCCTTGAAGAGGAAAGGGTGATGCAGCAAAGTAGCGTAAATATTTCCCTTAGTTTTTGAGAACAAAGGTATCAATCCAGTAGGAGGCCACGCACGAGTCCCTCGCACCTACACAAACAAAAAAAATCCTCGCAACCAACGCAATAAAGGGGATGTCAATCCCTTCACGGTCACTTACGAAAGTGAGATCTAATAGATAAAATAATATAATATTTTTGGTATTTTTATGATAAAGATGCAAAGTAAAGAAAGCAAAATAAACGGAAAAGGAAATAGCTTGTTGACAGAAGATTAATATGATGGAAAATAGACCCGGTGGCCATAGGTTTCACTAGTGGCTTCTCTCAAGAGCATAAGTGTTTTACGGTGGGTGAACAAATTAGTGTTGAGAAATTGACAGAATTGAGCATAGTTATGAGAATATCTAGGTATGATCATGTATATAGGCATCACGTCCGAGACAAGTAGACCGACTCCTGCCTGCATCTACTACTATTACTCCACACATCGACCGCTATCCAGCATGCATCTAGAGTATTAAGTTCAAAAGAACAGAGTAACGCTTTAAGCAAGATGACATGATGTAGAGGGATAAACTCATGCAAGATGAAATAAACCCCATCTAGTTATCCTCGATGGCAACAATACAATACGTGCCTTGCTGCCCCTATTGTCACTTGGAAAGGACACCGCAAGATTGAACCCAAAGCTAAGCACTTCTCCCATTGCAAGAAAGATCAATCTAGTAGGCCAAACCAAACTGATAATTCGAAGAGACTTGCAAAGATAACCAATCATACATAAAAGAATTCAGAGAAGATTCAAATATTGTTCATAGATAAACTTGATCGTAAACCCACAATTCATCAGTCTCAACAAACACACCGTAAAAGAAGATTACATCGAATAGATCTCCACAAGAGAGGGGGAGAACTTTGTACTGAGATCCAAAAAGAGAGAAGAAGCCATCTAGCTAATAACTATGGACCCAAAAGTATGAAGTAAACTACTCACACTTCAGCGAAGAGGCTATGGTGTTGATGTAGAAGCCCTCCGTGATCGATGCCCCCTCCGGCGGAGCTCTGAAAAAGGCCCCAAGATGGGATCTCACGGATACATAAAGTTATGGTGGTGGAATTAGGGTTTTTGCTCCGTATGTGGTAGTTTGGGGGTACGTAGGTATATATAGGAGGAAGAAGTACGTCGGTGGGTCAACGTGGGCCCCACGAGGGTGGAGGGCGCGCCTAGGTGGGGGGTAGGCGCGCCCCCCTACCTCGTGCCCTCCTGGTTGCTTTCTTGACGTAGGATCCAAGTCCTCTGGATCATGTTCGTTCTGAAAATCACGTTCCCAAAAGTTTCATTCTGTTTGGACTCCGTTTGATATTCTTTTTCTGTGAAACTTTGAAATAGGCAAAAAACAACAATTCTGGGCTGGGCCTCCGGTTAATAGGTTAGTCCCAAAAATAATATAAAAGTGTATAATAAAGCCCAATAATGTCCAAAACAGGATATAATATAGAATGGAACAATCAAATTATAGATACGTTGGAGACGTATCAGGCGCCTACTTGGGCGGCAACAGGCTCCGTCGGGCCAAGCGAGGTTGGTGAAGCACCGAGCGGCCTCGTCCGTATCCGGAGGGCTCGGCGGGCTACATAGCCGGGTAATATGCCGGAGAACAGCTCCTCTGAAGCCATCGGAAGAGTGGAGAAAATGTTGAAGGAGGAGATGGGGGAGCGGCGAAGGGGTGCGATTCTTGCCCGCTGTCTGCCTGGCCTCATGTAAATAGAGGGCGGACGGTAGGAGCTTGGCCGGCGTCTGGCCTCGTTTAAAGTAAGGGCGGACAAGAGGAGCTCGGCCAGTATTGCGTTTAATTCCGGCCCGCTCATGAACGGACGTGTGGCTGGAGTAGGTTTCTCGGTTTGCATGCGGGTTTAACGGAGGGGTTTGATGGAGGCGAGGAGGCGTGTTCAGCCGGGCATGCAGCGGGCGGCGCAGTACTATTCGATTTGACAGCGGGCGGCGCAGTTCCCGATACGGCTTTAATGCAGACATGGGAGGGAGTAGCGGTTCCCGAAATGTTGAACGGCCAATGCATCCTCCTTCAATTAATGCATGAGGGAAGTAATGGGAGGAGGACCAGGAAAAGAGGCTGCATGATGTGAATGCAATGGAGTTTGCCCTCATATAAAGGTGCCCCTCCATTCCAATGCATCTACCACATCGTACGCACAT
This sequence comes from Triticum urartu, assembly GCF_003073215.2. Lineage (NCBI taxonomy): Eukaryota > Viridiplantae > Streptophyta > Magnoliopsida > Poales > Poaceae > Triticum > Triticum urartu. The sequence goes on along the minus strand of NC_053026.1, from coordinate 145,505,580 downwards.
AAGCATTTCCCTAAGAACCTACACTAAGCGCAAAAGAGCTCACTCCAGACCCATGGCGGTGATGCGCACGAGCGGCCAGCGGCTGTGCCAGATGGTCCATGATGTCAGCCTACGGCATAGCACCGAGGATCATCTCCAGACGGTGTTGGAGACCGGCAAGTGGATGGCCACCGTCGACGGCAACTACGACTCTCAGTTGGACTTGACGATCGTTGCCACCATCAACAAGTTCACCGTCCTCAAGAAGCTCGCAGATGACATCTCCGTACTCCTCCAGCCCGCGCGCCCGGGCTCCTCATTGCATGCCACCCTAATCGGTCTCCATGGCCGGAACCTCTTTCAAGCACTGGTGGCCCTGCGACTACCCGCCGACGCCATGAAGAATGTCCACTTGGAGGTCGCGCACGCCGCGAGGTGCCTCGCCCTGCAAGAATTCGTCGACCTATACATCCACGTGTATGAGCAAATCTTGTACATAGGTATCTACAAGGCCAGTGAGGATGCTACGACGTTGGCCTTCCTCAACCGGCTGGAAGCCTTGGATGCCTTTGCTAAGAAGCACATCGACCTCGCCACAAACGTCGCCGCTCCTTAGCCACCGGTCGGTGGCCCGGCGCACTAAGTTGAGGAGGAGGAGGTCGTACGTTGATGGATGCATCTTTCTTCTTACCTTCTGTAACCACCACTACGATCGCATCGTCATCGTGGCCTTAATTCTTATTGTGTTGTTGTATTCTCGTTCCAGCCAATACCGACATGTGCGATCCATTTGCTTAATTATATGCATCACTGTAACTAGTACTCCATCCGTCAATTTATAAGTTGTGCTTACCTTTTCCATCAACTTCGTGCAACGCGCGGGCATCTTGCTAGAAACACTAGAACATGTCAGACCGCATGTGACCAAACCGATGATGCGCCAACCTATCTACTATGTACCCTGCTTATCTGGCGGAAATAGCCCTGCCCTAGCGTTTCCAATCGTTATTTCTATCTATCGATCGTGCCAAGGAGCAGAACCAAAATGTTACAATTTATACATGTTTCTCTACTCCTACTCCTATAAAAGACTCAGTTGGTGATGGTGGTGTGTCTGCCATCCGTCGTTTCTGACCATTAGGTCTACATCTAATGGCTGTGAGGTAGGTTGTGGCATTTTGCAACAATAGCCCACTAATCTCCTCCAATTTGCATAAAACTCCTTATTATCTTGAAAGCAACCACATCCCTCCCTCACCTCATCAAAACAGCCTGAGAAATATATCTCTACTTTTATAAAAAAACGAATTGGTGATGATTGTGTGCCTGCCATCTTGTAATATAGACCGTCTGATCTATATCTGACGGATAGAAAGCAAACTATGACAATTTTACAAAAAACCACACCTCTATCCACATTTACAGATAAGTCCTTGCATCGTTCATCTATATCTCCCACAACCTCATTGATGAGCAATTAAAGAAGGAAGTCTCAGAAACAATCTGGCATGGTGGCCGCTGCCGGCGCCGTCCATCCCCATGCCTCCGCCTAGTCCGACCACCAGTCACCACCACGCCCCACTCCTCCTCACCTTATCTCTCATCTTTCTCGAGATATCATTTCTTTGATGAAATTCTCGAGATACCATTTTTCCGATATAATTCTTGATATATCATTAGTTTTTACACATGGGATTACTCCTGCATGGGTCAATCACAACAGATGTTTTGTAAAAAAAATGCATCTTGATGTTCCATGCAATGCACAGGCATCTTGCTAGTACTCCTATAAAAGACTCAGTTGGTGATGGTGGTGTGTCTGCCATCTGTCGTTTATGACCATTAGATCTGAATCTAACGGCTGTGAGGTAAGTTGTGGCATTTTTGCAACAATAGCCCACTTCTCTGCTCCAATTTGCAGAAAACCCCTTATTATCTTGAAAGCAACCACATCCCTCCCTCACCTCATCAAAACATCCTAAGAAATATATTTTGAGTGAAAAGTACTCCCTCTGTTCCTAAATATTTGTCTTTCTAGAGATTTCAATAAGTGACTACATATGGAGCAAAATGAGTGAATCTACACTTCAAAATATGTCTATATAATCCGTATGTGATAGTCCATTTGAAATCTCTAAAAAGACAAATATTTAGGAACAGAGGGAGTAATATATTAGGAGTATATCAAAACAAGAGTGATTTATTTCAAGTTTGTGTACAAGTACTACTATTCTACTACTTTGGATTCATCGCAACGCACGGGCACATTGCTAGTAAAAGGAAAAGGCTTGCCGCGTTCGCGTCGCACTCCCCCCCCCCCACACGCCCGGGAATCGGGAGTACTCCATGGCCCATCCGGCATGACACATAGCTTAGGGAAGGCATGTTGCCTAGCATTTTCACTTTCATGTGGGACCGCCGTTGAGCAAACCGACTATTAGCAAACCGCACCCCGCTCGCCGCCGGGTTGGAAAACAGAAACGAGGGGAAGATATAGTTGTAGCATGGAAGCCAAGAAATTTGGTGTTAGATGGGGCTCATTGATAGAGTAGGAGTATTCCGTACTACTCTACTCCGAGCACTACTGGCCGTTGGATATCATCTACATTCCACCAGATTTTGCCACATGTAGAATCTAGAAGACTCCACATGTAGAAGCATAATGCACAAACCACCAGAATCTCATGCGTGCAATGCACGTGTACCTTACAAGTAGTTGGTAGTAGTAAGAAACAAATTCCGGGTTTGGCACGAGCTTGTACTGCAGGAGCACCACAAGGCCTACCGCAGGAGTTACATTTCCCTCACGGGGCCCACGGGACCGAACTTCAGTGGCTTAGTGCCCGACCTATGAGTGAATGACATGCGGACTTAAATGCGGCTGGCCCACATGTCATTCTCATGGTGGTGGTGTGGTTCGTGACTCACTCGTTCCATATGAACCGGCCGGTGGTGGCGTGGCCGTGGCGAGGGTGCCACAGCTGGGCATCGGGGCGTTACGAGGCGTAGATGGCCACACCGGTGGGTACTACCTATAGGACAGAAGTACTCCAGCTGAGGATAGATGCCCGGGACGAAATGTGTCACAGTCGTTGGATGAAAATTCGATGGTGCAGGAGTACGGATCGGAGCATAGTAGTGGAGCAGGCAAACCGCGTCCAATCAGGTGTGGCTGTGGTAGAAAGTTGTTGGTCGCCATAGTTCAGCTGGCCCGCATGTCATGCACACAAAGGCAGAGGAGCAGTGGGGCCAAGAGGGATGAGGCGCACATCGGGGGGATGAGGATCCCCTGACGTGAACAATCCTACCATTCTATCACTGACATGTGGGACCCGCAAGTGTGGGTCCCACCAGTCAGCGAAGGAAAGGCAGGTTAAGGCAGTGATAGCCACGTCAGAGGATCCATGTCCACGTCAGGGGACGTCGTGCTTACAGGTAGGGTTGGAGTGGCGTCGTGGGAATCGCGTGTGGGTGTGGCAATGGTAGAAACAAGAAATGTGATGGTCGTCGTGGTTCAACTTCCATGGACAAGCTGTCATGTCTGCTGACACATGTATATCAAAACTAGAGTGTTTATATTTCAAGCACGTGAACAAGTATTATTCTACTACTTTGGATCCATTGCAACGCACGGGCCAGCACATTGGTAGTAGTAGTGTCTATCTCTATCTCTAGAGGCCTTCCCTCGTTCATCCTTTTCTCTCACAAGATAAACTACTCATACAAATGCATCTTGATGTTCCATGGTGACAAACCAGGGGACTTGTTTTGTATGGGACACATCCTATGATATACTCCCTCTCTCCTAGTTTATTTGTTTTGAATCTTTTCGTTTTATAAGTTTCAAATTCAAATTTAGAGGGGCAGTGGAGCCGAGAGGGGTGAGCCGCGGGTTGGGGGACGTGTGGTGTCATGGGTTCATGCGGCGTCGTGGGAATCGTGTGTGGCTGTGGTAGAAACTTGATGCTCGCCGCATTTAAGGTGGACCACATGTCATGCACACAAAGGTAGAGGGGCGGTGCGGCCGAGAGGGGTGAGGCGCACGTCGGAGGACGTGGTGCCGTGGGTTGGAGCGGCGTCGTGGGAATCGCGAGTGGCAGTGGATGGAACATGATGGTCGCCGTAGTTGAACTTCCATGTACAAGATGTCATGTCTATGGACACATGCATTGCATACCGATCACTGGAAGGAGTAGTAGAGAAAGCTAGGCGGATAAATAGTTCCTTATAGTCAAGCGGACCCATGCTACTACTTGTTCCAAAGACATGCACACCATCGAAATAGTCCATCTATATCAATATACATAAAGAGGGAATATATTTTTTACAAGAGAGGAAATAGTTCATCCATCCATAATGCCCTGCTGCTGGTGCAGCATCTTCTTCTTCTCATTTTCTGTGGGAGACGGCTTCGCAACAAGCTCTCTGGACCTTGCAGCTATCTCGAAACTCACACGGGCATCGAGGGCAGCATATTTTATCCGCTCATACGTCAAGGGATAATTCTCCCATCTAGAGGACCTTAATGCCAGCGTCTCGTCACCCTTCTAAAGATTTGTTCCGAGCACAAAATTTGCTACGTCGAATAGGGATGGTGTCGGTTTATCACAATCTTCTGCAGGAATTTTTATTCTGGTTTGTAGGTCAGCGATGCTTTTCAAATCAAGGTTGTACGGCTCCAACTTCTGTTTGTCCTCTGCGATGGATGCCCCACAAAAGTATATGTCCTCCCGAGACAAGAAATTGTGAAGCTCACCTGGTATGGAGGGCGCGTGTATGATGTGGTACACCAAAACATCATCTTCGAGGCACAGCTGAAGGACAGTGACGCGTTGGATCTTCCCAGTGGCATGCTCCGTGTACTCTGCGTCGAGACCGATGACATTCATCTCCACCTTTTGGAGGGAGTTGGATACATTGTTGAGCCACTTCCGAACAACCCTTGGGTGGTCGATGACTGTGGCAACTATGCTCAACGAGCCTTCGACGAGGACATGTTGGACGCTAAAAACCTGCATCTCGATCTCTTTCGCCATTTGGAACCGCTGGACCGGAGGGCTATGGTTTGGAGAATTAGGATTAGATGGCTAGTCTAACTGAAGAAGATGATTATTTATAGGGGCTTCAGAATTACTCCAGGAGGATGTGAAGAGGTTAAAACAATGTGAATGCAGTGTGGTTTGGATGCAAATGAAGATCAAGGAGTAGTGAAAAAGCCGAGGAAAATCGGTTCTCGGTGGAGAAGTAAATGGGAGAAGTTATGCGCATGCATGAGGAGAGCTGATGTGGTTTGACTGCTGCATGCAATGGATTGGACGGGCTCTTCGGTTGCCTTTTCTCTCTCCCACACACACAGAATGGCCCACTCGTATGCTACAGTTTATTGGCTGGAGTCTGGCTGCAGCTGCTCATGCATACGCTAATTAATGATGTGAATGCGGGGCATGGAGGCGCATGCAAAAGGGTATATACGCAGACTAATTAGAGAAATACTGAAAAAAGTTATGCGCAGACAAAAGAGGACCGAGGGAGTACTACTCATGTTCCTACTACGGTTAAGGAATATGCGATTATCCTCAAAAAAGAAAAGTCCTTCGCCCTTTCGCATGCACGAGAATTTGGTTCTGCTCGCAATATGGATGATAGTTGGAGGATGAAGTGAACCCAGAGGCAGGCTAGCATGGGAGTGTACTCATGTTCCTACTACTCCTACTAGTAGTAGTAGTACAACTGTGGTATACTTGATGGTCAAAATACTATTATTCATCTGGTCACAGTGAAGTGACGAGACCCTGCGCCCAAGGTGACACCAGTCCAGGCGGCATGTCCGGGTTACCAAAGTCAGCCTCACCTTGTGCACTATGCAGTCACTATCACCGCCGTTGTATAGCATGCCTCGCCTCATCTCCCTCTCCCCTAGCACAACTCCATCTCCATATCTGTCTCGCCGGAGATCCTGAGGTCACTCTTCATTATCTCACTTTGCCCCCGCATACCCTCGCCTCGCTCGCCTTGCCCAGTACCACTATTCCCTCGCTAGCCGCTCCAGCATCGACAGCCTTATCCCCCGTAAATAAAGCCCCCCAAAACCCCACCTTCCAAACTCCACCATGGACGAACGTGAACCGCGCAGGATCCATATGAGCCGCGATCGGAGCAATCTCCCTAGTGACGTCCTCGACCTCTGTTGTTCATGTATGGATATGTTGAGCGCCCTGTGGCTAGCTGCATGCTCGAGGGGCATGCACACGGCCATCATCGAAGTGAGGCAAAGCTTTTCAAGACACCCTGCTTGCTGCTATCTGGTCTTGCGAGATTGGCACACCATGATACGAAGGCGTACATCATGCCCCTCGACTTCAATCCGATCTCCATTAGCTGAAACTGCTTTGCAAGTATGTAGTGGGTCGCCGTACATCATTTCCCTCGACTTCGATCCAATCACCATTGCCCGTAACTTCTTGTCAGGTATGTACTGGGTCGGCATGAACTCCCACTGGATGGCTGCCTTCAGAGAAGATGGTAAAAAGTTGGTGCTCATGAACTTCCAGACCTCCCATGAGATTATCCTTCCTCCGTTGGATTATATAGAGTTTTACCATCACGGTCCTAGTCGTCTAGATTACCAGGTCAGTTGGACGGACCTTCTTTTGCAGAAGATTGCAATCTGCCAACTGCCCACACGACATGTAAATTACGCAGACTTCAAGCTGATTGCCTTGTTCGACCGCGGACTCGCCTATCTTTACTTCGGTGCCTTCTTTAGCTAGAGACAACTCTGCTCGCAGTGGATCGTCGTTAAAGCTGATACACACTTCTGTGATGCTATTGTACACAATGGCATCATCTACGCGATTAACAAAGCAGATGGCACCACGTATTGCTGGGACGGTGCATGTAAGTTGTTTCCGTCTCATGTTAATGATGACGCCATGACACTGTTTGAACTTTTTGTGATGATTGGCATAGCCCTGTTTGAGCAGAATTTGAGTAGAACTATGGAAATGTATTAGAGACGCCAGAAATCAGCTATATTTGGAATGAGTTAATTCATGCGATTGTGATCATGTCATTACAGCCAATTTGTACCCCTGAATAATCAAATGGTTAGGAATATATGGATATTCTCCTTATTTTACAGTAATCTATATACTACTACTAAATATGAGTGTGTATCAATGGCCATGTTGGTTTCCTCATTTTCATGATGTAGAAACATGCACCACACTATTGGTTTCATCTAACCATACATTAGGGAAGTAAATGTGCAGGAGAACTCTATATTTGAAAGTAGTGAAATCATGTAATGCTTACCATGTGTACATACCTATATTCGCCCTTCAGCAATCAATGGCTAGAATAATATCCTCACAAAAAATTTGCCCACAGAACACGAGTATATAACAATGCATGGTCTGTTAGTTACCTTGAAGAATTTGTTTGTGGGGACAGAACATGATTCCATAACATGCATGACATGGTAGTTTCCCATGAAGAATCGATTGCGAGATAACATGAGTATAACCATGCATGGCACTTCCATATTTTCGAACCCAGTATACATTTCCCTATATTTTCCTCCCAGTTCCAACAGGGACATATCAATGTTGTTTCTTGCATTATCCTACTCATACTCTGAACAATGTTGATCTTACATTAACAATGCATGTCCTTTTTGATATGATGCAGTGTCCCTATAGTTACTGCCCTTTGTAATCACACCACCTTTGCCAAAAACAGGGAAGCACAACTGGTTCCTCGCTTGATCAGACGACGGCAAAAGACCGATGATCATTCGGACACATGAGCCGGAAAATTTATATTGCAAAAACCCCACTATATATAAGCACCGTGAAATACGTGAGTATCCGGACAGTGGCTGTTACGTCTATGAGCAGGATACCAGCTTTTTGGGGCCTTCAGGATTTTTTAGTTGGAGGCGGGTAAACAGCCTTGGTTCACTGTGACGCCCCGACTCCGACACGCCAGGTGTCTTCCAGTTATTCGCTGACGTGGACATGTCATTCACTTGCGTGTTTCAGCTTGCCATGTCATCATGTGCATTGCATCATCATGTTTTTTCAAAACTTGCATCCGTCCCGGTCTCCTCGTTCTCTCCGTTGTCCATTCTGAGCCCAGACACACTTGCACGCACCCACCGCATGTCCGAAATAGTATTTTATAAGTGGCCGGAAAATGTTCTCGAAATGGGATGAAAGTTGGTGTGTGGTCTTATTATAGTGTAGATAGACCGCATGTCAAGTTTCGTCCTATTTGGAGTCTGTTTGACGCCCCAACGGTTAACTATAGCGGCAGTATAGCCGGTCTTTTCGTCGGACGTTTTCGGTCTCCGGAAATCTTGTCGGGCTTCACTTCTCTTCTCTCCTCTCAGCACATGGCCTTCTACACAGTCCACCTAGCCCCATCCTACCCCTCTTTGCGCAGTGCATAGACCCCTCTCGAGCGCGTCCGAAACTTCCCCGGACCCGACCTGGACAGTCGTCACCATTGGGTCCGGATCATCCCCAAACATCTCCTTTTTGTTAATTGGACTTCCTAACCTATATTTTCTCGGCCGTCCGATTATAATCGTAGGGACGAGATAGCCCTACCCTAATCCCTACCTATATATATAGTCAAACCCTAGTACGAGCCGTCCCATCCATCCCATCCGCCGCCACTAGCTCCACCTGGTCTCCCCCTTTCCTCGGGATCTTGCCCGATCCACCCAATCGATCATGCCTTTTCCTCATTTTATCCACCAAGCCAACCAGCACAGCCACCAGACCGGAGCCCCGTTGCCGAAGAAGACCTCCTCCCTCGTACCCTGTGCTCCCCTTTCTCCCTCTACTTTCTTTCCCTTCCCCATTCTAAAATTGTCTCTGTCTCGTTTTGGACAAGGAGCAAAAGGAAGCCGCCATGGTCTGGGCTCAGCCTCAAGGTCCCGTTCCACCTCGACTTGCGACCTCCTCTGTTTCTCCTCGAGCCCGCAGGCACCAGCTTCCCCGCGCCAAGCCTCCCGAGCTCATCCTCCCGTGGCTCCCCTCGGTCCCCTGCCTTGCCGCGTCCGCTTCCCGCTCCAATTTCGTCCACTAGCAGCTCCGGCCGCCTCGCCCTAGGATGTGCCACCCCTCGCCGTCTTTCTTCCTTCATTTGCCTCCTCTCTCACGGTCTCTCTCTCTTGTGCTGCACCAGGGATGCAATAGCCGCCGCCATGGACCGCCACCGTCATCTTCTGCAGCTACTGCTCCGTCGCCTTGCCCGCTGGTCGCCGGCACTCCTATCTGCCCGTCGGCCTCCCAGCCTCCAGCCCTGCTTGACCCTGCCGTCCTCATGACTCCGGCGAGCCACCGGTAACCATGACTCTACCACGCGGTCCTCTTCTTCCCGTGAATTCCTTGCAGTACTATTGACTCGCCTGCCGCCGTTCTTCGTCACCACAGGAGAGCACCACGCCATGGCCTCTCTGATCTAGTCCAAGCCAGAGCGCTCATCCCCAAGTCCTGCTTCTCTGCCTCCCCAAGCTACGCCCTTGCCGGCCGGAGTTCCTGCTGCCGCGGTCGTCGTTCGAGGCCAACGCCTTGCCTCTTCGAACCAGGGACGAACGCCTCGCCCGATCAGCGCCCGCGTTGACTCTCGCTGACCCGCGCCTGGCCCAGCAAGCGCCAGGAAGGCCTAGCCTCCTCTGCGGCCTGCCCGCGCCACCAACACCGACCTGGGCCTCAGCCCATGGTGAGGCCGCCCCCCGTGCGCTCTCCTTTTTTTTCTCTGTTGGGCCAACCAGTTTCGGCCCAACTGCTATTTTTTAGTGGAAGAATTTCCCTATTTTATAGAAAACTGCATGTTTACAGATTAGGCCCTTAACTTCATGCATATTATAACTCCTCAACCGTGCATTGGTTTAAAATAAGCTATATAAGTAAAATGCTTAGATTTTCGTCTAGTTTCCCAATATCCAACTTTCATGCATGTTAAAAATGTTGTTTGTTTAATTTTGCATAAAATAACCGTAGCTCCAAACTTAATAATCTTTATAAGTAAATGGGGTAGAAAAATGCCTAGTTTAACATGGTGGCTTTACTTTGCATGTTTAATAACTCTAAAAATGTGTTTAGGGCAGAACAGTACCAAATCCATATTTTGCACATGAGGATTTTCCGGACTTGTTGCTTGTTGTTCCGGCCTCGTTTAAACTTTCCTAGATAGGTAGTTTTACTATGCTTCACCTCTTGCCATGTTTAAGAACATTTAATATTGATGGGTACCTAAACGAGAGAGAACTAAATAAGTCAGGTGGTATTTTCTTCAATATGCAACTCCGTTGCATATTGAGCTCCACTTAATTTGTAGTGTTGTTTGTTGCACTTTGCCATGCCATGCTTCATTAAACCGGACACACATCATACTTGCTTGTGCATCATGCCATGATTATGTGTTGATTGTTTACTATGTTGTTTGCTTCTTTCCGGTGTTGCTTCAATGGGTTAGTTCCGATAACATCGCGTTTGTGAGGATCCGTTCGACTACGTCCGTTTGTCTTCTTCATGGACTCGTTCTTCTTCCTTGCGGGATCTCAGGCAAGATGACCATACCCTCGAAATCACTTCTATCTTTGTTTGCTAGTTGCTCGCTCTATTGCAATGCCGCGATACCTACCACTTGCTATATCATGCCTCCCATATTGCCATGTCAAACCTCTAACCCACCTTGTCCTAGCAAACCGTTGTTTGGCTATGTTACTGCTTTGCTCAGCCCCTCTTATAGCATTGCTAGTTCTAGGTGAAGATTGGAGTTTGGTCCATGTTTGGAACATGGATATGTTGGGATATCACAATATCTCTTATTTAATTAATTCATCTATATACTTGGTAAAGTGTGGAAGGCTCCGCCTTATGCCTGGTGTTTTGTTCCACTTTTGCCGCCCTAGTTTCCGTCATACCAGTGTTATGTTCCTTGATTTTGCGTTCCTTACGCGGTTGGGTTATAATGGGAACCCCTTGATAGTTCGCCTTCAATAAAACTCCTCCAGCAAGGCCCAACCTTGGTTTTACCATTTGCCACCTAACCTTTTCTTTTCCCTTGGGTTTCCGGAGCCCGAGGGTCATCTTTATATTAACCCCCCCCCCCCGGGCCAGTGCTCCTCTAAGTGTTGGTGCAACTTGTCAGCCGCCGGTGGCCACCAAGGGCAACTCAGGGCTGGCCTATCGGAAGTTTGGACAATCTGGTGTGCCCTGAGAAGTCGGCACATCCAGGTGGCTTTGCTGGTCTTGTTTTACCATTGTCGAAATGTCTTGTAACAGGGATTCCGAGTCTGATCGGGTCTTCCTGGGAGAAGGAATATCCTTCGTTGACCGTGAGAGCTAGTGATGGGCTAAGTTGGGACACCCCTGCAGGGTTTTGAACTTTCGAAAGTTGTGCCCGCGGTTATGGGCAGATTGGAACTTGTTAATGTCTGGTTGTAGAGAACTTGGCACTTAACTTAATTAAAATGCATCAACCGCGTGTGTACCATGATGGTCTCTTTCCGACGGAGTTCGGGAGGTGAACACGGTGTTGGAATTATGTTTGAACGTAAGTAGTTTAAGGATCACTTCTTGATCACTTCTAGTTCGCGACCGTGCTTTGCTTCTCTTCACGCTCTCATTTGCGTAAGTTAGCCACCATATATGCTTAGTGCTTGCTGCAGCTCCACCTCACATACCTTTTACCTACCCATAAGCTTAAATAGTCTTGATCACGAGGGTGTGAGATTGCTAAGTCCCTGTGACTCACAGATTACTTTCAAAACCAGATTGCAAGTGCCGATGATACCGTGCAGGTGATGCAACCGAGCTCAAGGAGGAGCTCGATGAAGATCATGTTTGTTATGTTGTTCCGTTTCCAGTTGATCAGTAGTGGAGCCCAGTTGGGGCGATCGGGGATCTGTAGCATTAGGGGTGGTCTTCTTTTATTTTGGTTCCGTAGTCGGACCTTGATTGTATTCTGGATGTTGTAATGTTATATTCATGTATTGTGTGAAGTGGCGATTGTAAGACAACTCTGTACCTCTTTCTTATTCAGTACATGGGATGTGTAAAGATTACCCCTCTTGCGACATGCCTAAAATGCGGTTATTCCTCTAAGTCGTGCTCCAACATGTGGGAGATATAGCCGCCTATCCACGGTTGGTTTTTTTACAGTGGTCTCGTTGTGTCTTAAAGAGTCCTTGGCTATGCTGACTCGGGGATGCTTCGTATGTCATGTGCACTGCCTTGTACATGATGGTGTTGTACGATCGAGCCCGTGTGGGCCCCACCACGTAAACTTCGGATGAAATCTCCATCATATGTTTGTTCCGGCTTATTTTGCAAGCCAATCCTTTGTTTTTGTTTTGAGTTGTGGTATTTGAGTTGCTTCGAAGTCAAATGTTGATTCCATACCTTTCCTAAGCGGTGTTCTCGTATTTCTATGGGAGTGCTAATCCTTTTCGATCATTGAGATGGGCAATGCCTATCCTCTTCAACCAGTGTGCTTTCTCTTCAAGTGGATCTGATCATTTTCAACATCCGCAAGATCAACTCAAGTCTTCTCAACGGTGTTCGTTTCATCTATCCTAAATTCTCTTTGTTTTCCCACCCTCCAACCCTTTTCCTTCAAGGATCCGGATTTCTTAATCAACTATCATGTTATTGATGAGAAGTCTCTCCATTCCTCCCGTGAATGTTCTTACCCAGTGGTTCTCATGAAGATGTTCTACTAGTTCATCATTCTTCACTCTTTTCTTCTCCGGTGGATTCAATTCAAGCTTTTGGTGTTGATTATATCCATTTCCTCATTTCAAATGCTTTCTCATGCCGGTGCACCTATTAATCATCCACTCCTCGATATTCATTTGTTCCGGAGTGCTGAAGATATCTCAGAAGGCTCGTCTTTTCATTCAAGATTCGTTCAACCTATTTCGAGATTGTCATCTCATTCAAGCCATTTAAATCAACCGGTGTAAATTCTCTTTTCAAGCAATCCTTCAACGGCATTTCTTTTGAGTGGGCCCTAACCCACAGGTCTTTTCCCAGGATCTTACCTGACTCTTCTAATTTTACCGGAGCTATTCTCAAATCTTTCAAAGTTTGACATAAGGATGAGTTATCATCAGTCAAATGCCTTTCTACAAGATCTTTCAAATCTTTTCATCGTTGGTTCGACTTTTCCATTCTTCTTTATTCCTGAGTGTCTCAACAATTTGGTGGTGTTTCTCGTCGTCATTCTCAGATTTTGAAGACCGAAGAAGAGTTTCTCTTAAATCTTCCTCCATTCTCTTCAATATTCATGGTTCTAGTTTGAGGCCATCCTCTTATAATTGTTTTGATTGTGAGAATTCTTTTCAACCATCCGGAGCAATTCAGGAGTCTTTTCAGTTCGATTCTCCAGAGGTCATCATTTCAGATTTATTCATTCCAGCTTTCAGCTCTCGTTCTCAAATTCTTACCGGTGCATTGATCAAATATCCTCTAATCAGTTCATGATCTATATCTAAATTCTCTCAAGCATCTTCATTCATTTGCTAATTCTTCCCGGTGTTTCCTTATCTTTTCTTCGTTCATTTTCAATTCTTACGGTGGTTTGTTCAAGATTCTTCTTCCTTCGTTTATCATATCAATTTATTCATTTGTTTCAACCCTTCCGGTGGTTCGTTGAAGACCTTCCCAAGTTTGCGCTATATCTATCTTAATCCTTTCTACGAGAATAAGTAGTATGCCAAGTCCGTTGCTTGTCATCAATTTAAATTGGTGAGGGATACGCATAACGTAATTCTTATTCTTGTATCATCAAAGTGATTTAATTCCTTATTCCTGAGTTCCATCTTTTGTTGCCAGAGTTCCAGATTTTTCCGCTTTATCTCATCGTGAAGCTCCATCTAATCATCACAAGGCTTCACCTCGTGTATTCAATTTCTCTTTCTTTTCATCATTCTTTTATTACCGGAGTTCTTCATGGAGGTTCTACATGGTGGTTCATCAAGGATTTAATTCCTTCTCGAAGTGTTCATCGAGATTCTTTTCAAAGGAGCTCAAGCATTCTTCATCTTGCATTCTGTAGTGCAATTCCTTCTACCTTATCTTTTGAGGTGGTGTTAAGTCATTTTTGACAATTGTTTGGTGTTTCATGATTCACAAGTTGTCCGGAATGACATATTGTAAACCCATCATTTTCAATTCGTTCATGAGATCCTTTGCAACCCATCAATCTCTTCTTTGGAGTTATCTTGGGTTATATTTCACCTTAAGACTTTCCTAAGGGTTGTTGCTATTATGGTGATTATAAAGGACCCAGGGCCTTCATTTATCCTTCCGGTGAGATAAGCTTCTCATCTCCTTGTTGATGTCAATTCAATCTTTTTCCCGTGAGTGGCAGGTTGTCACCTAAAAATTTTGAGATGTCTTCCATTAGCCCACATCAAGCTTATGCTTTCGTTGTTGATAATCCAACAACTCCATTCAACCTTTTCTTCGTAAGCATGCTCTTTCAATTTTATTTGCTAGAGTTGTCATTCTTCTTCTCCGTTCTTTTCCTTCCAACCATCTAGTTTTCCATTCATTTGTTCCGGAGATATGGTGATGTTGCTCTCTTCATCCTATCATCTCATTTTGCCAACATCATGCTCTTTCCTTTGTCTATCCATTCAACCGGAGTTTCGTGTCCTTCATTCAAGTTCTCTCATCTTATCATGTTTTGCCTCTTTCTCAATCGGAGTGCTGTCTAAAATCTTTCTTACCCATTGTGCCATTCTTTTAGTAGTCCTGGAGGCAAGGTGTTGTTGATTTCATCCAGTATCATCCAATCTTCCTAAGATCATGTTCAATTCCATCCATTTATAGTCGGAGTGCTTCCCAAATTATATCATTCTTTTTCCTTCTCTATCTTGTTTTAACTAGGGTGTTGTGGCTATCATTCCTCTTTTAACCGGAGTCTCATCCAAGTGCTTTCATTTTGCCAAGCTCATATTCTTTACCTTCCATTTCCGACCAGAGTGTTATCGTAATTGATCTTTATCATTCCTTGTACATCTCGTTTCAACCGGAGTGCTTGCATGTACTTCTTGTCCTTTGTAACCCTTTTCTTATGTCTTTCAACCTACAAGGTTCTACTAATGTTTCTTCTTCCTCTTTTCTAACGGAGTGTTTTCAACTTTGTTCATCTTTGTTGTTTTCTTTTCTTTCAATTTGTTCAACCTCTCAAGGTTCATGGTTTCACTCGTTTGTCAAAGAAGCAACTTAGTTTTACCTCTCATCTTCCTCCTCCGTTTCTCTCCGGTGCCATCCTAGATCTCGGGACGAGATCCTCTCGTAGTGGTGGAGTGTTGTGACGCCCCGAGTCCAACACGCCAGGTGTCTTCCAGTTATTTGCTGACATTGCCATGTCATTCGCTTGCGTGTTGCATCTTGCCATGTCATCATGTGCATTGCATCATCATGTTTTTTCAAAACTTGCATCCGTCCCGGTCTCCTCGTTCTCTCTGTTGTCCGTTCTGAGCCCAGACACACTTGCACGCGCCCGTCGCATGCCCGAAATAGTATTTTATAAGTGGCTGGAAAATGTTCTCGGAATGGGATGAAAGTTGGCGTGTGGTCTTATTATAGTGTAGATAGACCGCCTGTCAAGTTTCATCGCATTTGGAGTCTGTTTGACGCCCCAATGGCTAACTATAGCGGCAGTATAGCCGGTCTTTTCGTCAGACGTTTTCGGTCTCCGGAAATCTTGCTGGGCTGCACTTCTCTCCTCTCCTCTCAACACATGGCCTTCTACACAGTCCACCTAGGCCCATCCTACCCCTCTTTGCGCAGTGCATAGACCCCTCTCGAGCGCGTCCGAAACTTCCCCGGACCCGACCTAAACAGTCATCACCGTTGGGTCCGGATCATCCCCAAACATCTACAAAACATCTCCTTTTTGTTAATTGGACTTCCTAACCTATATTTTCTTGGTTGTCCGATTATAATCGTAGGAACGAGATAGCCCTACCCTAATCCCTACCTATATATATAGTCAAACCCTAGTCCGAGCCGTCCCATCCATTCCATCCATCCCATCTGCCGCCAGTAGCTCCACCTGTTCTCCCCTTTTCCTCGGGATCTTGCCCGATCCACCCAATCGATCCTCCCTTCTCCTCATTTTCTCCACCAAGCCAACTAGCACAGCCACCAGACCGGAGCCCCGTTGCCAGAGAAGACCTCCTCCCTCGCACCCTGTGCTCCCCTTTCTCCCTCTGCTTTCTTTCCCTTCCCTGTTCTCAAATTGTCTCTGTCTCGTTTTGGACAGGGAGCAAAAGGAAGCCGCCATGGTCTGGGCTCGGCCTCAAGGTCCCGTTCCACCTCGACTTGCGACCTCCTCTGTTTCTCCTCGAGCCCGCAGGCACCAGCTTCCCCGCGCCAAGCCTCCCGAGCTCGTCCTCCCGTGGCTCCGCTCGGTCCCCTGCCTTGCCACGTCCGCTTCCCACTCCAATTTCGTCCACCAGCAGCTCCGGCCGCCTCGCCCTAGGATGTGCCGCCCCTCGCCGTCTTTCTTCCTTCGTTTGCCTCCTTCTCTCTCACGGTCTCTCTCTCTCTCTCTTGTGCTGCACCAGGGATGCAACAGCCGCCGCCGCCATGGACCGCCGCCGCCGTCTTCTGCAGCTACTGCTCCGTCGCCTTGCCCGCTAGTCGCCGGCACTCCTCTCTGCTCGTCGGCCTCCCAGCCTCCAGCCCCGCTGGACCCTGCCGTCCTCATGACTCTGGCGAGCCACCGGTAACCACGACTCTACCACGCGGTCCTCTTCTTCCCGTGAATTCCTTGCAGTACTATTGACTCGCCTGACGCCGTTCTTTGTCACCAGAGGAGAGCACCACGCCATGGCCTCTCTGATCTAGTCCAAGCTAGAGCACTCGTCCCCAAGTCCTACTTCTCCGCCTCCCCAAGCTGTGCCCTCACCGGCCGGAGTTCCTGCTGCCGTCATCGTCGTTCGAGGCCAGCACCTCGCCTCTTCTAACCAGGGACGAACGCCTCGCCCAATCCGCACCCGCGTTGACTCTCGCTGACTCGCGCCTGGCCCAGCCAGCGCCAGGAAGGCCCAGCCTCCTTCGCGGCCTGCCCACGCCGCCAACACCAACCTGGGCCTCAGCCCATGGTGAGGCGCCCCCTGTGCGCCTTCATTTTTGTTTCTCTATTGGTCCAACCGGTTTTGGCCCAACTGCTATGTTTTTAGCGGACGAATTTCCCTTTTTTATAGAAAACTGCATGTTTACAGATTAGGCCCTTAACTTCATGCATATTATAACTCCTCAACCGTGCATCGGTTTAAAATAAGTTATATAAGTAAAATGCTTAGATTTTCGTCTAGTTTCACAATATCCAACTTTCATGCATGTTAAAAATGTTTAAAATGTTGCTTGTTTAATTTTGCATAAATGCCATGCTAAAATGCTTTATTTCATAACTAAATAACCATAGCTCCAAACGTAATAATCTTTATATGTAAATGGGGTATAAAAATGCCTAGTTTAATATGGTGGCTTTACTTTGCATGTTTAATAACTCTAAAATTGTGTTTAGGGCAGAATAGTACCAAATCCATATTTTGCACATGAGGATTTTCCAAACTTGTTGCTTGTTGTTCCGACCTCATTTAAACTTGCCTAGATTACTATGCTTCACATCTTGCCATGTTTAACAACATTTAATATTGATGGGTACCTAAACGAGAGAGAACTAAATAAGTCAGGTGGTGTTTTCTTTAATATGCAACTCCGTTGCATATTGAGCTCCACTTAATTTGTAGTGTTGTTTGTTGCACTTTGTCATGCCATGCTTCATTAAACCGGACACGCATCATACTTGCTTGTGCATCATGCCATGATTATGTGTTGATTGTTTACTATGTTGTTTGCTTCTTTCCTGTGTTGCTTCATCGGGTTAGTTCCAATAACGTCGCGTTTGTGAGGATCCGTTCGACTACGTCCATTTGTCTTCTTCATGGACTCGTTCTTCTTCCTTGCGGGATCTCAGGCAAGATGACCATACCCTCGAAATCACTTCTATCTTTGCTTGCTAGTTGCTCGCTCTATTGCTATGTTGCGATACCTCCCACTTGCTATATCATGCCTCCCATATTGCCATGTCAAACCTCTAACCCACCTTGCCCTAGCAAACCGTTATTTGGCTATGTTACCGCTTTGCTCAGCCCCTCTTATAGCGTTGCTAGTTGCAGGTGAAGATTGGAGTGTGTTCCATGTTTGGAACATGGATATGTTGGGATATCACAATATCTCTTATTTAATTAATACATCTATATACTTGGTAAAGGGTGGAAGGCTCGGCCTTATGCCTGGTGTTTTGTTCCACTCTTGCCTCCCAAGTTTCCGTCATACCGGTGTTATGTTCCATGATTTTGCATTCCTTACGCGGTTGGGTTATAATGGGAACCCCTTGACAGTTCGCCTTGAATAAAACTCCTCCAGCAACGCCCAACCTTGGTTTTACCATTTGCCACCTAGCCTTTTCTTTTCCCTTGGGTTTCCGGAGCCCGAGGGTCATCTTTATTTTAACCCCCCCCCCCGGGCTAGTGCTCCTCTGAGTGTTGGTCCAACTTGTTAGCCGCCGGTGGCCACCAGGGGCAACTCTGGGTTGGCCTATCGGAAGGTTGGACAATCCGGTGTGCCCTCAGAACATGATATGTGTAGCTCCTATCGGGATTTGTCGGCACATCTGGGTGGCTTTGCTGGTCTTGTTTTACCATTGTCGGAATGTCTTGTAACCGGGATTCCGAGTCTGATCGGGTCTTCCTGGGAGAAGGAATATCATTCGTTGACCGTGAGAGCTTGTGATGGGCTAAGTTGGGACACCCCTGCAGGGTTTTGAACTTTTGAAAGCCGTGCCCACGGTTATGGGCAGATTGGAACTTGTTAATGTCCGGTTGTAGAGAACTTGACACTTAACTTAATTAAAATGCATCAACCGCATGTGTACCGTGATGGTCTCATTCCGGCGGAGTCCGGGAGGTGAACACGGTGTTGGAGTTATGTTTGAACGTAAGTAGTTTAAGGATCACTTCTTGATCACTTCTAGTTCGCGACCGTGCTTTGTTTCTCTTCACGCTCTCATTTGCGTAAGTTAGCCACCATATATGATTGGTGCTTGCTGCAGCTCCACCTCACATACCTTTTAGCTACCCATAAGCTTAAATAGTCTTGATCGCGAGGGTGTGAGATTGCTGAGTCCCCGTGACTCACAGATTACTTTCGAAACCAGATTGCATGTGCCGATGGTACCGTGCAGGTGACGCAACTGAGCTCAAGGAGGAGATCGATGAAGATCGTGTTCGTTATGTTGTTCCATTTCCAGTTGATCAGTAGTGGAGCCTAGTTGGGGCGATCGGGGATCTGTAGGATTAGGGGTGGTCTTCTTTTATTTTGGTTCCGTAGTCGGACCTTGATTGTATTCTGGATGTTGTAATGCTATATTCATGTATTGTGTGAAGTGGCGATTGTAAGCCAACTCTGTACCTCTTTCTTATTCAGTACATGGGATGTGTAAAGATTACCCCTCTTGCGACATGCCTACAATGCGGTTATGCCTCTATGTCATGCTCCGACACGTGGGAGATATAGCCGCATCGTGGGTGTTACATTCACACTCTCTGTTTCTCGGACTCAATTATCAGATTAACCAGGAGATCACCGTTGGCAAGGACCTTCATGGCAGAGAGGCTCTGTTTGCTATGGAAAACTATGTCTACACGGCGAGCCCTAGGAGTTCAGGAGCAAACTCCCTTGCTTGTCAATGATATAGCCGGCAGCCAAAAGAAGGAGAGAATGACAAAGGCATCCGGATTAACTTTGATCCTTGGATGTCTCAATTACGACAGGTAGTGATGTGGTTCAAGCCTTCAGGTTGATAGGTAATTGGGTTGTTGCGTCAAAAGGGTGGAGTACTGGTGTCTCCGGATCATTGGTCGCTGAAGCAGGGCTACAAATTATGATGGTGTTGGATCATCTCTTCGAATGACTTTGTTGTCTTTACTGCTTGTTCTGGATGGGTAGTTCTTTCTTTTGTTATGCATATTCCTTGTCATTTGGTCATCCTCGTCTATGTCACTCTTACTATGTAATAGTTGCCTCTGTTTAGAATGTCATTCTCGTCTGGATCACGAGAGTCTAAGCGCTGCAGATGGGTGCGTTTTGGTGGTGTAGCAAGACTTCTTATGAACTATCATGTCTTGCTGTTTATGTTAGTAGTAGTCACTAGTCAGTGTTTGAATATTGTATATATCATTGTTTAGAACTGTTTACTGTCTCGAACTACTGGTGGGCTAAATGAGGGCATCACCATTCTCCAGTGTTCAGAGTGTATCTCCTTTTTTTCAAGTTATATAATTTGAGCTCAATGTCTTTTCGATGATGTACACTTGTTTGGGCCAGTGAGGTGTCGTTGAATATGGGCCGAGTAGTAAGGCAATGCCAAACAGGTCAATTATGACTCTCAGGCCAGGCTCTCAAAAGATCCTAAAAAAGGTCGGGCTCTCCAAAAAAGAAAGAATAAGGACTCTTAGGCCGACATGTGGGCGCCACCGGTGTTTCGTGCGCTTGCGCGCCGAGAGCATATTGGCGCGTGTTCGAAATTCAAGCTACCTTTTCATCCCCAATCTCCCGCCCCTCCCCCACCTTTGGAATCTCGATTCCTACTCCTGTACTCCCTGTAATCAAGCTCACTATCATGTCGCCGGTCAACGCGGATCTCCGAGCCGGAGATCCCGAGGTCCGTCCTGCCTTCGGTCACTGCGTGCTGTCGCTCAACAGTAGCATGGCGTCGCTTGACGACCAGTTTGCCGGCAAAGTGCTGATGGTAACCATCAAGGGCGACCGGCCTCCCGTCTCACCGGACGACCTTGTCAAAGCTCTTGGCATTGCGCACGGCATCCAAATAAGTGACTTGCTCATCGAAGTATGTTCGCCACCGGCTGATTTCTTCATCAGGTCCCAGACAACTTTCGACTGCAGTCCTGTGTTCGAATCTTCCCGGTGTTTGTTTTGCGATGGCACGCTGGTGAGCTTTGATCGGTGGCACCCAGGATGGGGCTCGGTGCCCTCTGAGCTTGAGTTTTTAACAAATCTTACCTTCCACAGCATGCCTCGACGTGCTTGGAACAATAAGTCTATGAATGAGCTTATCAACGCCCTTGGAGGTCAACTCGTAAGTATGTTTGTTCCTCCAGACAGCTGGGCTCTAACGGTTATGGCATGGATGAAGAAGCCGTCCACCATACCGAAGGTGATTGGTGTTGAGATACCGGTGCAAGAACCGGGGTTGTACTATTCGTCACCACCAAGGCCGTCGCGGACCACATTAGGGATGTACCTGTATCGAGTGTTCGTGCATGTCGAAGAAGTGGTCAATCCATCAATCGAAGTCCTGCCGCCGCCGCTGGTGCCACGGTCCGTTGACGATGTCCATTACAGGAGTCAACGTCAGACTTTCCCCATGTTGATTAGAACGATGGATGGCACAGGGCCTACTCCATCGCGCGCCGGATGCCACTGCTTCTTTGGGAGAAGAGGCAGGGCTGGCTGCCTGGATGTGCTCTAATTTGAGGTAACAACTGAATCTAGTCAGATACTAGTTAAATCCGAGCTATGGGTGTGAAGCACTGATGTGCCAGTACATTTGATTGTGATATGTTCTAATTTTGTACCTGAACTTTTTTTAGAAAGGGTTGTACGTCAACTTAATGTGCTAGCAGAACTTATTGTGTTGTCTGTCTGTTTTCTTTGCACAGCATTCAAGGGATGAACCGTTATGTACGACTTCGTTGGTTTCAACATAGCCCTACCCGTATTGATCCACTTCTTCCATCCTGATTGTGCCGCCTGCGTGAAATTTTTTGTATGCAAGTTCAGTGTGCTATGATATTATATATGATTGTGTCAACTATATAAGTTTTTACTGAGCATCAGCAATGCATATGGCTGAAAGATGTATTTATGAGCATCGACTGATGGGTCTCTCTCTCTCACACACACACACGCACACACGCACAAGTGGGACCCGTTGAATTATTTCTTTGCTCGTGACAGCTTTTAATTAGGTTCCACTATAATCTAACTTTTTCTTAAGTTATTAATTGAGCTCAGTGACTTCAAAAAGTTGTACAGAAGCCTTGTTTGGGCCTTCTGGCATCGCTGAATGTGGGCTGAGTAGCCATGTTAGGTCATATTGTACTACACAGGCCTTTTTTTCAACATCGGCAATGCAACTGGGCCGACAGTTGTACACAATATCCTGGTCAACTTGTTATTCTCTGCCCCGCTGGGCTGCAAATTTTCCTAGGAGGTATGCATTAGGCTTAACAAGAAAATGGAGTTTAAGAAATAATAAATGGGATGTAATTATAATAACTGGGCAGTAATTATAAAAAAATGCACCAAACGCGTAATTAGTTTAAAAATATATTATTATTGGAATTTGAAAATTTTAATTTCATTACTTGTTGCGCGCGCAATATTTCGTTGGATTTTAACGTAATACAACTTTATTTTGAAATTATATTTAATCTGACTACAAATTTTGGATAAAAATATTTCGGATCCCATAAAATGTGGGAATTTTTTTTTGAATTTTGTTTTGAGCGGTTGGTTGAAATTATTAATTGTTGTCCTAGCTAGAAAATGGGATGTACTTTAAACAAACTATAATGGGCCATAGTAAATTCCATTAGAATTAAAAATGGGTTGTACATTCTTACAAATCGCAAATGGGCTATATGTTCTCTGCCACACACTTGTGGGCCTTCTAAGTTGACACGTCCCCTAAAAAAACTAAGTTGACACGTATGCAAGGCTTTGTCAACAACACACAGTTCTGGCAGTTGTGGCCGTTGGATGTCCATCCAACGGATGTCGTGCTTCTTCTTAAATCTTGGATATTCTTGCTTCAGCCGCACAAAAAATGATTCCTCCCCCTGACATCTGGGCGCACCGTTTCGGAGGCTGACCTGTGGGCCTACTAAGTTGACGCGTACCAAGGGCTTTGTCAACTTAGTCAATATAAACGATTCTAGCTGAAGTGAATGTATGATGTCCATCCAACGGCCGTAGTGCTTCTTCAACCTCTGGTCTTCTTGCTCCAGCCGCCCAAAGCAGCGCCGGTCATGCCGCGTGCTCCTGCTTCCCGTGGTCGGCTGTGATGCCGCGGAGGCCTCACCGCCCCCTACTACTCCCACCGCTGGCCAGGCCATCCCTCTACTCACCCGCACCCCCTATTATTCTGTAGCGATGGCAGCCTCACACAGCAGCCGAACCAGTGAACCCTCATACTCCTCTCTGCGCGGGCTTCCACTATCGCGTCTTCCCTAGTTCCGCGCCATCCCCTTCCTAGGCCTCGCCGTCGTCCACCGCCCTGGTGCTATCGGCGCGGTGTCGTCAACGTGGTCAAGGAACGGCTTCCATCGGACGTGGACTGTACGTGGAGAGGCTGACAGCTGGGTCCACGGCGGCAGCAAGGAAGTGCCTCCTTATTACGCGGAAAATAATGATTCCTCCACCTGATAGCAGGGACCCACCAGATGGGCCACCGTATTTCGTGAAAAAAAATGTTTCCCCCTGACTGCTGGGACCCACCAAATGGGCCACCGTATTGCGCGAAAAAAATGTTCCCCCCGCTGTCAGCTCGGACCCGTCGGAAGTGCCTCCTTATTACTCACAAAAAAATGAATACTCCCCCTGCTGGTCGGGACCCACCTTAGTGGGAGGCTGACTTGTGGGCCTACTAAGTTGACGAGGACGGAGTGCTTTGTCAACTTAGTCAATATGAACGATTCTAGCTCCAGTGACCGTACGATGTCCATCCAACGGCCGTAGTGCTTCTTCAACCTCTGGTCTTCTTGCTCCAGCCGCCCAAAGCAGCGCCGGTCGTGCCACATGCTCCTGCCTCCCGTGGCTGGTTGTGCTGCCGTGGAGGCCTCACCGCCCCCTACTATTCCCACCGCTGGCCAGGCCCTGCGGCGACGGCAGCCTCACACCACAGCCGAACCAGTGAACCCTCGTACTCCTCTTCGTGTGGGCTTCCACTGTCGCATCTTCCCCGGCTCCGCGTCGTCCCCTTCCTAGGCCTCGCCGTCGTCCACCACCCTGGTGCTCTCCGCGCACCGTGGTCAACATGGTCAAGGAACGGCTTCCATCGAACATGGACTATACGTGGAGAGGCTGCAGCTGGGTCCACGGTCGTAGCAAGGAAGTGCCTCCTTATTATGCGCAAAATAATTATTCCTCCACCTGACAGCGAGGACCCAACGTACGGGCCACCGTATTTCATGAAAAAAAGGTTTCCCCCTGACTGCTGGGACCCACCAGCTACATCTTCTCAAGCAAGGAAGTGCGTCCGGGCAAAAAAACTATTCGCCCCCCTGACTGCTGGGACCCACCAGCTACATCTTCGCACGCAAGGAAGTGCCTGACAATCGGGACCCACCTGGTTGAAGCCCATGTAGCGTTGTCATTCTGGTCGCGAACGTGTACGTACATACTGGTCGATGTAGAGGCGCGCACGTGTCGTAGTAGAGGCGTGCACGTGTCGTAGTAGAGGCGCGCACGTAGCATGTACACGTACGTACAGTGGCGAGTGTGCAAGAAAGAAAATATGGCCACGTATGTACATATGGGCAGGGTCTCGAACGCCTACTCGCGCATACGTACGGCCAGGGCTCATGTACATGGATGGGTCGGAACAGAGAAATTGCATCGTCGTCATGTTCATGGGGAGCCAACCGGCTGGGTCAGAACGGAATGCGTCGTCGTGTTCATCGGGAGGGCTTGGACGGAACAGCCGATGGAAACGAGGCCCGGCGTACCGTAGAACGGAGGAAACGGCCTTGTGTTTGACCGACCACGGTCGAAACGGGATCCTGTTCATCAGGAGGGGTCTGGCGTACCGTAAAACGGACCTCCTACGGTCGAAACAGGGGTCCTGTTGATCGGGAGGGGTGTGGCATACCGCAAAATGGAGGAAACGGACTTGTGTTGGAGCGCTACGGTCGAAACAGAGGTCCTGTTCATCGGGAGGGGTGTGGCGTACAGCAAAACAGGACTCCACGGGATACTGTCCATCTCCACCGTTGACCCCCTTCAGCCTCCACGGGCTACTGTTCATCCACCGTCAACCTCCTCCAGCCTCCACCTGCGACTGTTCATCCATGGGCTCCTGTTCATCCAGCCTCCACCGCGCACTACTCCACCGGCTACTGTTCAACCAGCCCTCTCCACGGGCTCCTGTTCAACCACCCCTCCACGGGCTACTGTTCATCCAGCCCTCCACCGTCTACTATTCATCCTGCCCTCCATGGGGTGGTACTTTTCATCCAGCCCTCCACGGGGTCATGTTTATCCAGCCCCAACCGGCTCGATCGATCGGGGTCCTGTTCATCTAGAGGCAACACCACGGGGTCCTGTTCATCCACCCCCACCAGGAACTGTTCATCCAAAAACCCCAGCAACGCTCACTTTTCATCCAGAGGCACCATCGATCGGCTTCAGTTAGCAGCAGTGGCGAAGGAATCGCTTGATCGGGTTCAGTTATTGTCATAGAACTGTCATAAGTATGACAGAAAAATTTCATTCGGCCCAAAATGTCACAGATGTGTCTTTTTTTGTAGTGTACCTTATCGATATTCGTGAGCACAAAGACTCGTGTAAGTCGGAGGAAGAGACCCGCCGGCCATGGAATATCGCTCATCTTCGGCCTTACTACACTTGAGCCACCGGCTCTCATGATGTACATATTTTGACGTTGTATATATTATGATAAGTAATAAAGCAAGACCTCTGTCCTTTTCATCTTCAATAATCATATGTCTTCATCATTATAATTTCAAAATGACCAATTGGGGGCTGATTGTGTTCAAATCCAGCTTAACCCCTTTAGTCCGGCTCATGATTGTATTCGAATCTAGCCATTAAACCATATGGTCATTTGGGGGCTTCCTATTCAAACATAGGTCGTATTCACTAGGTCTATGTTTGAATAGGAAGCCCCCAAATGACCATATGGTGACCAAAGAGAACATAGATGTCGGTACCCTCTTGATCGGCACAATGCCAAACTCACTAGGGGGCTTCTTGATCGTATTCGAATCATAGCTTAACCCCTTTTGGGTATGACTTCGATCGTATTCGAATCAGAGTCGTTAAAAAATTCTCAAGGTCATTTGGGGGCTTCCTGTTCAAACATAGGTCGTATTCGAACCAAGGAGAACATAGATGTCGGTACCCTCTTGATTGGCGCAACGCCAAAACCACTGGGGGCTACATGATTGTATTTGAATCCTAGCTTAACCCCTTTGGTCTGGTTTACTAATCGTATTCGAATTAGAAGCCTCCAAATTTTTCTTTTTTTTGGCTTATGTTTTTGAAAAACAATCTTTGTTTTTTATTCTGCGGCTTTTAGTCTAGATCTAAATATAAGCATGGTTTCAATTTAACCCGGCTTGGTTTTTTTACGATAAATTGCCAGTATATGACAATCATCATACATATGGAAGTGTTGGCTTCCAAAAGATTGGGTTATCACCCTTACTGTTCGGGTCACATGAACCGGCAGTGCAAAATCAAAATCACAGGTATGATATTGCCGTTATGTCTCAAAGTTAAAATTCATAACAGGCTTATCTGTGTCTCTTGTTTCTATATTAATGGTCGTATGTAAGATATTATGGCCCACCCTATGGTAAGACACCAACATAATTCAATATCATAGGAATGATATATTTCATGTTGATTATTCTTGCATCCAGCCTTAATTATAGAGTTATGTTGGTTTCCATGTTTGTGTATCGGGCTTTATGACCCGTCAGGCGATAAACCACCAGGACAATTTTTATATATTGGATGCAGGAACAGATTCAACACTACTGATATTATAAGGGATATAAAGCATATCTTCACATGACGGACAAAAGTGTTGTACGCAGCACAATATGCACGATGGCATAAGCAGAACAAGAAGTTTTAAGCTAGCCTATTACAAGGCGCTTGGAGCCCAAAAGGATAATACTGTTTTTTACTTTCACACATAGCAGATGATAAACTAGAGCCGGTTCATGAATCCTGGCCGGGTCGACTGGATGGTTGCGACTCATCCCTTGCCAGTTTGTCCTCCTCCACCATTTGGAAATTGGGTTTGGACCAATCAAAGCCATGAAGGGCGACGAACTCAGCCTCATCATCAATCAGATCAGACTGGTCAATTTCAGGGGCGAAAGTGTGGTGCCGAATCGGCGGGATTAAGTACGTCACTTTATATGGAGTGGCCATCTTCTTATTTTCTGCATCAAAACCCGGCTGATACTTGGTGAGATTGGTTTCTTCAGCAATGATGGTGGCATAAGGACGAATCTCTTTCACACAGGCTGCAAAGTCTTCTTGGTCGAAGGGACTTCCATCTTCCTTAAAGCTGGGATACCCCATGGCTACGTCCGCCGGGTCTAACTCCTGTACCCAGGCTTTGGAGCGGCTCAAAGCAATTACGGCTCCGGCTCTCGCACAAGAATGCTTGACTTCTTGAAACCTGGCGGGTAAGATGGACAGCTTCTTCAAGACATCACTCAATAAGTTTGGTCCTTGGTTAGCTGGGGAGATAATGGCAAGAGCCCGCTGAGCTCCAGTATACAATTGCTCCACAAGAGTGTAAACCGCCTTGAGCTTTATCATGCTATTTTGACTCAGATTGCTGCTCCGGGGACCTGTGAAGTTTTCCCAATGAGTTAAGTAGGCGGCTTACATTATGGTGACAAATATAGACTTTGTGTAAGTAATAATGTGATTTACCGAAGATTGTAGAAACCATCTGAGATACACGGTTTTTTAAACTGGTAAGTTCAGCGGTAACTTCTTTCAGAGTCTCCTCGGCCATTTCAGCACGCTGCGTCAGAGCAGTCTTCTCATCGGCCCAAGCCTTTTTATCTGCACTAAAACTGGTCTTCGGTTTCTCTGCTTCAGACAAACTCAGTTGGAGTTCAGATTTAGTTTTCTTTATTTCAGTCTCCTAAGTCGATAGCCGGGTCTTGGCTTCAGACAATTGGGATTCCAGTTCTGTGGTTGCAACCTGTATACAGAATAAGGTTGTTTAGTTTCATGGAGGACTATAAAAAGCAAGTCCTAAATGCTTTGCAAGCAATAACACTTGGCACTTGGGGGCTAATTTCTGTCAACGCAACTTTTCAAAAGAATCGGCTTTTTCTGAAGTCCTAAGTGCTTTGCAAGCAACAACACTTGGCACTTGGGGGCTAATGCACATTGCTTGTTTTCTTTTTAAGGATGAGCCAGGTGTGCTGTTGATAGTCCCAGCCAACTCATGGGTGCTATGCAGTTAAGTTCTGTTCTTTTACACAATAATTAATAGGACCAGCTCATTCATACTGATTAAGCCGGCCCTTGGGGACTACAAATGCAAAGTTATGCTATCATCAGAATCCGGTTTTACAATATATAAACCGGACTTGGAGAGAGTCTGGGACAGAAGCTTGTAAATATTTCAAGTCTACAGATTATTGAAGTTTCTCATAATCAGAAGACTTGGGGGCTAGCAGGATATATATAAGCCAGATGACATACCTCATACTTATGGTGAAGTTGTTTAACTATTTCAATCTCCAAGTCACGGCTGGAATGCACTTGACTGACATAGCTAGATAATACTTCACTAGTACTCAGTTGAGCATAGTGGGAGACATCAAACCTTACTTTCTGTCTTTCCATGACTTCTTGTTTGGCCGAATGTCTCGCTAGTATCATTGGATTCCTCGGCTCAGTAAATCCGGTGCCAGTGATTACAACGTCATCAGCATGAATCTCCGGCGGATTAACTGAGCTTGACGGTTCAATACTCGATGGATCAATAGTAGTTTCGTCAATAGACGGCTCAGGCATTTCAGGTTGAGCATTGAGAGGAGGATCTTCTGGCTATTCAGGATGTTCCGGGGCAAGAGTCGGCTGTGCCGGCTCAGCGGCTTTTGGATCCTCAGCCGGTTTTGCCACTTTTTCTTTCTTGGGCTTTGCTTGACCACTAAGAAGAATTTGATGAATCAATACAACGATATGGCCATAAAGGTGTAGAAGAAGGATAACTATCTTTACCCGGGGCGGTCTTAAAAGCCGGTAGCTGAGTTTGTGAAGAGTCACCAGAGGAGGAATGAGCAATTTCCTGCAAGAGTGGAATTATAGTTGAGTGACTTATAAAAGTGACTCGTTCATCAGAGTTAAGATTTAAAAGAACCTCATTTTGGCGTTTCCAAGGGGTTTTCGGTAAGCCGGAGGGTAACTCACTGTCTCCACCGGTCCGGGTCTGACGGTGGCTCTCGTGTTGCTGTTGTTTCAAAAGAAAATGAGGATCTAAATAAGCCAAGGGGTGTGAAAACCTTACTTTCTGGGTTACCCGCCGAAGTTTCTGCCTTGGTAAAGGTTCTGAGTCAGAGGAAATAATAGTTACCTCTTATTCAACTGTCTGGCTAGCCCCCGTGTCCTCCTGATAATAGTCGGTGTCAATAAGGTTGTTAAAAAGCAGACCAAGGGAGTCAAGGGCTACCTCTGACTCAGAGAGATCATCCAACTTGAGTCATTCAGAAGAAGTTGTTTTCTTCTTAGATTTTCTGATGGTTTTCTTGGTGGCCATTGCAACGGCTCTAGCTTTTTTAGCAGCCTCATGATCATATTTGGCCTTCCAAAAGTCACATTTAGCTTGTAGAAAAATAGCATGTTGAAACTCATGCAAATACTTAATTGCTGAGGATAAAGGAGTCAACAGGATTTACCTTTGGTGCTGGGTTAAGCTGGTAGAAAGGATTCAACCCTCCTTTGTTGCAGTCTTCATATTTGCTGTTGACGAGGGTGGATGCTATTTCGACAATGGCTTCTTCGGTCAGACGTAGGGAGCTATGACATAATGGATCATTTGTTCCTCCGGTATAGTTGCACATCAAGTCAGATTGGCGGCTCAAAGGGATGATCCTCCATGCGATCCAACAACGGATCAAGTCAACTCCAGTTAAGCCATTTCCCAGCAAGGCTTGAACCCTTTTAATTGTTGGGATAAGTTTCTTACGCTCAGCGGTAGAAAGTTTATCAGGGAGTGAACATTTAGCGTCAAGACGCTCAACGCGATAACCCGGCATTGGTTTTTATCAGCCGGCGACATATCTTTGCAATAGAACCAGGTTTGGTTCTAGTCCTTGGGATGGCTTGGCAAGACTACTAGAGGAAAGACAGCATCCCGTCTGCGTTGAATCGAAATCCCGCCAAGTTCCAAGCTGGGGCCGTTGGCGTACTCATTCTGGCGTTTCAAATAGAAATATTCTCTGAAGAGTTCAACAGTAGGTTCTTCTTGAAGATAAACCTCACAAAAAACTTGGAAGTTACAGATGTTTGATATGGAATTGGGTCCAATGTCTTGCGGATGAAGCTTGAAAAAAATGCAGGACATCTCTAAAGAATTTTGAGCTGGGCAGCAAAAAGCCCCGGTTCATATGATTAGTGAAGACGATGATTTCACCATCCTTTGGCTGAGGTTTTTCTTCGTCTGGGTCAGGGGTGCGGTAAGACATGATGCTCTTCTCTGGTAAATATCCCACAGTGACAAAATCCTTTAGAGTGTCCTCGGTGACTATGGAAGTGACCCAGTTGCAAACTATCGTCGTCTTCGGCGGCATGGCAAAAATACAATCTAAAAGGAAGTAATTTGCCGGCTCGGATTAATTGGTGGAATTACAAGCTAATGATTGCAGTACGGATGTATAATGGCGGCTTAAATAAGGGCTAATGGTATATGAAGAAAAAATAAGCCGTCATGGTAAGCCTCCATGAGTAAAGATATTCAAGAGTTGTCAGCAACAAAAAATTTGCTAAGTGTTAGGACAAACAGGTTCCACAAGTTGAAGCTATAAATTCGGATCTACCGTTGTTCAGAAAAGGGATATAAATTCTAAAACCTATAGAGGCAGCAGCAGAAAAGTGGAGATGCCTAGAAGAGATCTATCGCAAAGAAGACACATTCTAATATCAAAAGCGGGCGCTAAACTACTACTGCACAGGATCTACATTGTTTTCAGATCAAAGCTACGCGATCTGACAAGAAGAAGGAAGAGCAGTAATGAACGCCGACGAACACCGAAACCCTAAAATAATATATCCATGAAAAGGAAATGGGGAGACTTACTGATGCTAGCTGATAGCGGAGGAGTGTCGCGGTGTTTCTGGATCGTTCAGGGCGATGCAGCGGCCGGAGTTGATGAAGAAGGCGGAGGTCGATGGTGGTGGATCTCGTGAGGGCTGGTGTGTCGCGAGGAAAGAGAAGACGAGAAGGAGCAGAGAGGAGAATGAAAAGGAGGTGTTTTGGCCCTATTTATAAGGAAAGGGGCAATAGGCAGGCGCGAAAGACGAGGAGGCCAAAATGATGATTATCCAGCTAATTGGACGCCTCGATTTTTGGAAAGACATTTAAGATAAAGATCCATTAAGGTGACGTCGTGGCGGGTTTCCAAAATTCCTGGAGATGATGTCATGGTGGGTTACAAGGTTTTCACAGCAGTTGTAGATGGATTTTTTCTAAGTGTTGAAGATTGACATGAACGAAGTTCAAATCAACCTGGGGCCTAATGTTGGGGATATGACTACCAGATATGACCCGCCCAGGAGGGGCCGGGTCAACCACAATGGCGGTTCACCTGTATGAAGCCCAAGAGTATACAAGATGGCGGTTCACAGTTAGGCTTATAAGAGGCCCAAGCCCAGAGGCGGCTTAAGGCCCGTAAGTATAAACCGCCATGTATGAATAGACTTGTAATGTAAGGCATGTAAGATACGCCGAGCCGGACACATTGTATGAGCCGGTCGGGACTCTGTAGGTCATAGGGCGTCAACCCGTGTATATAAGGGGACGACCCGGCAGTGGCTTAGGGCAAGAAACAACAGATCGAGAGCCAGGTTAAGCATATTCGCTCCCTGGTCATCGAAACCCTAGCAATATCACCTCAAACTTGATTAGGCCTTTTCCTTCACCGCAAGGGGCCAAACCAGTATAAACTCCTCGTGTCCTTTGTCCCGTTTAACCCCTTTAAGCTTCCTAGTTGTGATGGCTCCACGATTAAGTCCTTTCACTAGGACATCTGCCATGACAATTCCACGACAACACCAGAAGATTCCGAAGCTACTCTCCGATGTTTTCCCGAGACCCTTATGCCCTTCGCCGTTGCAATCCCTACCATCGATAAATCCTTATGGATAACTATCTACATTTGTCGTTCATACTTCATCCCCAACTGCTCTTGTTATTACGAGATGCCCTCAAATACTCTCTGATGTTCCAAGAATTCTTTATGCTTACTACCATGTAGTTCCTTGCCACATGAATAGCATATTAATAATTCTTCACCCTTATCAAGGAACTGTTCATTACTAGTTGAACATATGATCCATAAGGTACATAGATATACTATCCGATCTTCCGGTAATTCTCTGCCAGCTAGTACTCTGCAAATACTTGTCTGCTTGCATTATGGTTGTGTTCCATATGTCTAGCAATATTCATTAGTATCCCTTGTCATCGTCATTTTCAGCCTTTGACTTGATATGTTGTGAATGCTCGCAATCCTCGGTCGAATCCTAGAACTCATCCTTCCGGCTCAGATGTAATTTTGAACATGAGCTGGTTCTCGGCCAATCAAATCGCTGCTGAGTGTACCCCTAAGTCTATTCAACTTATCCATTCTTAATCAGCACATTTTGCTTTTGATCCTTTGATTTGGAAATCATAATTCCTTTGCATTTAAGCTTCAAACTATTCAGTTGTTTCTATAATCCGATGCCTTGCATTCCTTCTTCCTCTGGTTGAGTACCGGTACTCACACTAGCTCCGTTGTAGACCACAATACCCCTCGTTGGATTATTATCCGACCGTGTCCTTCACATTGAAAATTCTTGTGAGTTCTTCCCCTGATACATAATGCCCTTGACAAATTGTATCCTCTACTTTTGTTAACCATACTATCCTTTTGAGCTTGCGCTAATTACTCCTAAAGATTTTGGTATATGTTCCTAAGACGCCCCGATGGGTTGAACCTATGCATTTCTAAATCTTTTGTGAACCCGGAAACTTCTATGGGTCATACTCTACTAGTGTTATGCCAAATAAAATTTCAACAATACAACCTCGTCGAAAGTGAGAAGTGAAGGAAAGATTATGCATTGGAGAAGTGGGAGTCGACCTTGAACTTTGTGTTCATGCCCATGGACACTATGTAGATCTTATCATGGAAGCTTCTCTTAAAATTTATTATCCCCTTGGTATAAGCTCATCTTATATCTGGCATCTGGTCTTGCAATCATGGTACCAGCCATATGGATACTCTTTCATTCCTTTTCTCGGGCAAGTTTAAGTACATGGCTTCTGCAGATCAATACATCTCCGCAACCTCTATTTTGATCTTCCTTCAAGTATTACCCTCTGGTATATCTAGAATATCAAAGAACTATGTCACTTCCTATGAGTCTACATCTAGTATTGCTTCTCACCGATTTCAGATTTCCCCCGGGGTTCTGAGTTATTAGTCACTCGAGAACACCAATAAGTGAATCGATTCTGCACGCCGATTCAAGAACTAAGTAATTTTCATTGCTTACGAGTTTAATAATCCTTCAAGTCATTCCCTAGCCTGGTCAGCTATATCATTATTGTGCTAAATTTTAACTGTGCTACCTGGTCCTTCTTCCCGGAGCACAATTTTGACGATGAGCTAACCTTACGTCAATCTTCCTTGTCATATAATTTTGCCTTGAACAACAAGCTTGATTTCGAGTTTGTGTCGTACCCATGGTTCCAATAACCTTTTGCGTCATCATTCCTTTGACTTGATGTCAACGGCGATCGATTACATCTTCTTGAAATCTCTCAACAAATGATTCGTGATCATCATCAACATTCTTAACTCTTCCAGGATATCGATCGAATTCATGATGAGAAATACCATCCTTGGCCCTCGATAATTTGGGCTATCATCGACAACATTATTGCATTTCCTCCAACACAAAACTTGTTCTTGTTTTGTGTTGTACCTTGAGTTCCTTGCTATCCAACTTATGTTATGTTCTACCATGGAGTATTACCATCTTTGATGTCACGAATGTTGTGAGAAATGCTCCACCTCTTAAGAATTCTTGATATAGTAACACTTCTCGCCATCACCATTCTTTCTTAGTCCCTGTGTTGATTATAACCGGGATACCAACAAGTGAATGGTGCTGCTTGGACTCTATACTTCTAGCAACCCTATTGCCATGAAGTCAATGGTCAACAGTTCATTCTTAGACTATTGGTTAATGAATCACCATAACATTGATCATGCTACCTAAACCCATGTTTCAGGTGCACTTCTCAACCAATTATTGATTGCGTATGCTTTCCTCGAGCATACATCATTATATCATTCGACCGGACAAATGTTATCTCCTTGTTCACATAATTGTGGAAATCCATCTTTTTGGAATTCTCGATGAATTGTCGCTGAGTCTATCAGCTACATCCTCATCTTCTCCTTGGTTAATGATTAACTGTTGTTTCGGAACTTGCTTCTATAGCAAGATTGTCAGAATCGTGATTCTGAATCGGATCAGAGCTCCGATGGCAGGATCGCAAATCGTAGAATCTTCACTGTTAGGATAGTAAAAACGTAGAATCTATGAACCAAGATCGTAGAATTAGAGGGGTTAGTTTGGATCGTAAAGTCATAGAATCATATAACAAAATCGTGATTCTGACAACCTTGTTCTATAGTTCATTTCCCGATAATCTTATAATGCCATCTCGTCAATTTGTGTGCACCTTGTCTTCTCAGGCACCCCGAGTCTGCAGTATCCTGACACCAATCAGATCTGAATCTCGGTCAGATAGGATGGTTGGAACATATTTCCAAGAGTTATAGCATTGGTATTTATAAGACCCGGTAAGGTGATGTCATGCCTAGCACACCTAGGCGGAGGTCCTATTGTTATAGTATCCTTTTTAGCAAGTTTAGCCAATCTTCCATGAGGAACTTGTAAGACTTATTCTGTAAGTTATTCATGATGGATCCTTTGTGTTTCCAATGTCCGACCTTTGCTTGAAGACCATGTAAATCTATCTCAAAGCATGTCTGGGGTACTCCTATCATCAATAAGAACATTTGAAGCACAATGCTAAAATTTCTTTATCAATTATCCAAACACCGTTGTACGGGTAATGTCAAGAAATTCCTCTCCCCTTACCTAAGTGGCTTCTACTTCCTATCATGTCATGGATATCATGCTCTGCTTATCCTTGGAAAGGATATATGGCCGGAATATGTGTTTAAACACAATTTCCTTTCCAATGTTCAGTTTAAACTAATAATCACATTTTCCTTTCTGTTGGTTTGTTTAACCTTTCTTCTAATTTTTTTTGTGATCTAAGCAGTAACATTTCCTTGCTTATGTAAACAACTCGTTGTACAACACTGTCAGTAAGACCCTATTACTATTGTTGATAACATTCTGGTAGCCACTGATGGACAAGAACTTTGCCTACTAGGCCGCCTCGTTCAACGAGCAGGAAAATGGTTCTCTTCGTCCCTCGCCCTTGGTACCAATGATGCTGCCAACATAACTGTCCGATTATTCCCTGACATGCCTTGCTATCATGACCGTGCAAGATGTCAACGCCCTTCCTTCTTGTAGCCCACATGGTGGGCCCATAACCCACAGTTCCACAGGATCAAAACCTGACTCTCTTATACACCCCTATTTCCAAAGTTATTCCTCACGCTTGGCTTTGTATGTAGATCCCGAGCCACCTTCCTAGAGATGATCTATTCTAGTTTCAGTTGCAAAACTTAATCTCGTTGCTCTGGACCCCTTTCACACTTTGTTTCAGGAATCGAACGGTTGCCTACCCGCTCGAAACTTCTCATGTTACCTTCTTACTTTGCTCTCGATCTTTTCTTAAGTTTCAGTTCGGGGATTACTTTCTACCACCTTTCCCGATGTTGGCTACCAGATAGTCAGCCGTACAACGGTCCGTTCTCCCGGAATACCCCCTTTATTCTTTCATAAGTACGATAAAGACCCTAAGAAAAGATTTTGACTTCATCATGATGACCTGAAGCAAAGAAATGAAGACACCAACCTATTCGAGAAGAGCAACCAAGAACGAGAAGAATCGTTAGAATTTCGTAACCTAGTCTTTCCCCTTACTCCACCCCTTAAATCTCGGGATGAGATTTCTTGTAGTGGGGGAGAATTGTGACGCCCGAATAATTAAGCTACAGTAAACCTCTGTTAATGATGCCATGTCACCATAGTTACTGTTGCTAATCTCGTGTTAGTTCGAAACCGTTTCGAATTCGAATTCAAAATCAAGTCAAATGGTAAAAGTTTTCAAACATTAAAACTAAAATATTTGGGTTGTGCCAAATAATGCATAGGTATTTATGGTGGAGAAACCACACTTTTATAAAATACTTAAATACTCTAAAATGATTTAAACAGTAGCAAAAACTTATTTAAACGCTTTGAAAATATTAAAACAAATGAAAACTATTTTATTTAAAGTTTCCAATATAATGTGGTTGTGGTATAATTAGAACTACCAATTTAGGATCTATTGCTATAATTAATAAAAATAAATAAACTTAAGATATAAGTGATAACAGAAAAGAAATAAATAAAAGAAAAGGTAAAAAAGTAAAAGAGAAAACTACTAGCACTTAAGGCCTGCGGATACAAGAGCCGGGCCAGCCCACCAACGCCCCTCATCCCCTACCTCTCTGTTCACCACACCCCGTGGACACAGAGGGCTTGTCCATGGTCCGGGATCGCCACGCGGCGTGCATCCAGCCCACCCGGCGTCCTACTTGACTCCCCTCGATGCTCTGCGAACCCTAGCTTGCCATTGCCCCTCCCCTCGCACCGCTTCCTTCTTCCCCGCGCACATCCGAGCCGCCGCCACCATGACCCTCCTCGTCCACGCAGTCACCAAACTCCTCTTCGGCTAGAAGTGTGTCCAGGAGCTCCTCTGTGGTCGTCTTCGTCGTCTATGCGCATCGGTTCAAGCAAGGACGCCATCACGCCATCGCCATCATCGGATCTCATCGCCACGGGCGCCATCTCGATCCGCTCCACCCCAAGCCTCTCCGACCTCGCTGTCTGCTCCTCTGCATCCGAGGTGAGCTCCCAATGCTCCTGCACCTTTTCCCACTACATCTCTCGTTCTGTATTGTCATTGTTGTAGCTGTCGTAGGTGCGCCGTCGCGAGGCTCATCGTTCCCGGCAATTCTGGCAACCCCAACACCTCTCGTGACCTCCCAAATCCGCGCGCGCCTACTACTCAAGCGCTATTGCTCTGTTGCGCGGCGACTGCTCTAGTGTTGCTGCTGCTTTGCCTCTGTCGTTACTTCTACTTGCTGATGCCGCTGTGTCTTGCTACGGTGTGCTACTACTATCACCCACTACCCCAGCCGCATCACACCGAACCTCGCCCCACTCCCGCCGATGCCTTCCCAATGCCCGCTCCTAGACGCGCGCGTTGTTGGTTGTGCTGTGGCACGCCAGGGCCACGCCGTGACCGTGCCCGGCCATGCCGGAGCCATACCTGTCGGCGTACTGGGAACCACGGTACCCAGACTTGCTTGTTTGCAGCCCACGTCGCGTTCCTGGTATGTCCCAGTAGGGCCCAGCTGATCGACCAGTTGCTGAAGACCCTCGCGAGGGGGACAACCCTAGCGAGGAGAACGACCAAGACCTCCTCAAGGAGCGGCCTCACCTAGGCTGCTCCAGAGGGGCAACCAAGACCTCTCCCAAGAGTGGCCTCAGCTAGGCTGCATCGGGAGGGCGGAGCTCTCAAGGCAAGGGCTGCCTCAGGAGGAGGCAGTGACGCAAGCCATGACGAACCATGCCAGCGGGCGCCAGCGCGTGCCAGCGCGCGCAGTTTCCATATCGGTGCAAAGGAGACCGCGTAAGCGCAGGTTCCCGAGGGGCGAGACAAAGGTTTCCCCTTTGGTGCAACAAGACTGAAGACCGCAAGGACGGCAGGAAGGATGTCATCGCCGAGCCCACCACCGCGTCACCGCCTTCCCTCTTTGCAGGCGAAGACCACCTTTTGTCAGGTAAGGAGCGCCTTGTGTTCCCGCTCAAATGGCCGTTGTGGGATTCCCTTCCCGCCTAAACATTTCGGGGGAAGAGGACCCTGGCCGTCTATATAAGTAGCTAGGGTTCCTAGCATAGGAAAGGGACCAACCCATTGCGACTTAGCATAGCAAAGGAGCAAGAACATACGCTTCCTCACCCCTCTCGAGCTCGCCTCCTGAGCTCAGGAAACCACTGTACTTGTTCATACTCGATCCCTCACGAGGCCAATCCAGCAGGACGTAGGGTTTTACACCGCAAGGTGGCCTGAACCTGGGTAAACTCTTGTGTCCTCTACTAGTTCGCTTGCTTGCATTCCATTCCCACCACCAAGAGAAGAGCGAGGTGCTAGGTAGATGTGTAGTGGGAGAGATCTTCGTCATGCCCCTGTGTTCGAATCTTAAGGGTTTTGCGGAGCCCAAAATCCGACATTTGGCGCGCCAGGTAGGGGGCGTGTCAAAATCTCGCTTCTCCGACGACCTCGCTCCACTCTTCTCCGTCGACCTCGTTTCACCGCCATGGTGGAAACTCGCCGAGCACGCGCCGCCTGTCGCGCCGCCAATGTCGCTCAGACGGCGCCCGCGGGTAATGGCGCACCACTCCGCCCCAACTCGATGGTCACCAACGCGGCCACGGACCCAGCCGTTCACGAGCAGCAGGACTCGTCATTGCCGCTGTCCGTGCGGCGTGAAGGCCGCACGGTGACCCCATCACCTTCGCCGGCCGCGGTGTCGTCCTCGCTAGTCCACCGTGGGCTGGTCTACCAGCAGCCTGCTCTACTGATGGCGCGGGAGCTCCTACTCTACCGTCCGGCAGACGACCTCTACGACGAGTGGCTCCACCGCATCACCGAGCTCGTCAACACCGCCGGGGAGGCGCCCGCACTGACCCATTCCTCTCGCCCTCCGTCACCCATGGCGGGGAACGAGGACCACGGCTCTCCACCCCCACCTCCACCGCACGGTGTCGACCAGGGGCTCAAGCGCGAGGCTCCATGGCGCGAACAACCCAGCAGGGCCCCCGCGCACGACGAGGAGAGCTGCCAGGTGGCCCCACGCCCCCAGGCAGAAGCGCGCGTGCTCCCCGCTCAGCAGCACCAGAACCGCGCCCCACAGGAGGTGGTGGCGCCCGCACCCCAAGATCCAGCACCGCAGGCGCAGGGGGCGCCAGCAATCATGAGCGTGGCTGGATGCCGCGCCCTAGATCCTGAGCTACGGCGCCTCGTATGGCCCGGCAAGTTCAAGACGGGCCTGCCTTCGCGTTACGACCGCACCGCCGACCCGAGCTCTACAAGCTCAGCATCGAGGCGGCGAATGACACCGAGCAGGTCATGGCGAACTAGTTCCCCATGGCCCTCAAGGACGGTGCGCGCTCCTGGCTCCTGAACCTTCCTCCAGGATCCATCTCTTCTTGGGAGGAGCTTCGTGAGCGCTTCATCGCCAACTTCCAAGGTACCCGCAACCGCACTCCAGCAGCCGCAGACCTGCGTCGCGTGAAGCAGCAGCCTAGGGAGACCCTGCAGAAGTACATCGAACACTTCAACACCGTGCGCCTCAAGATCCCCAGGGTCTCCGACAAGGCCATCATCTCGGCATTCTCCAACGGTGTCCGTGACGTCAGGATGAAGGAGGAGCTTGCCATCCGCGAGGACCTGTGCACGGACCTCAAGATGTTCAATCTCGCAGCGAAGTGCGCCAGGGCAGAGGAAGGCTTCCTCTCCCTCCTGGAACTGCCTG
Organism: Triticum urartu; assembly: GCF_003073215.2. Classification (NCBI taxonomy): domain Eukaryota; kingdom Viridiplantae; phylum Streptophyta; class Magnoliopsida; order Poales; family Poaceae; genus Triticum; species Triticum urartu. The sequence continues at coordinate 145,465,685 of NC_053026.1, read as the reverse complement.
CGGCGGAGGCCGACGACAAGAAGACCAAGGCCAAGGAAGCAATGCGCAAGGGACTAGCCGTGCTGGCCGTGGAGCTAGAAGTGAAGCGCGGCTGCGGCTACAACGACCCTCCAAGAGACAACCGTCCATACTGCGTCTTCCATGATGTCCATAGCCATAACACCAACGACTGCCAAGAGCTCAGGGCGATGCGCGGCGGGCAGCGCCCTAAGCGCGACAACCGTGGCTACAGCCGCAGAGGAAGCCGTGGAGGAGGACGCTGGGACGGCAGGAACTCGCGCCAAGGATGGAGTGATTAGCCTCGTGAAGACCGCTGGCAGGAGCAGCCTCGTGACGCCCCCTAGCGCGACCAGCCTCGCGACGGTCACCCTCAGGGCAACACGGGCCTGCCTCCGCTACCTCCACCGCCAAGAAGGAACGACGACGACCGCCAGGGAGACGAAGCGGGGGGCTTCCAGGAGCCACGCGGGGTCGCGTGCATCCTGGGAGGAGCCCACGCTCCGGCTTCTCACCGCATCCTCAAGCAGTTCGCTCGTGAGGTGAACGCGGCGCTCCCCAGGCCTGACGCCGTGCGCAACCTCAGGTGGGCCAAGCAGATCATCGCCTTCGACCTCAAGGATCAGCTCAGGTGCACCGCCGCGCCAGGCACTCTCCCGATGCTCTGCACCCTGACCATCAGTAACGTCCGCGTGACCAAGACACACATCGACGGTGGGGCAGGGCTCAACGTCCTTTCCGTTCATATCTTCGAGACTCTTCAAGTACCCTACGATCAGCTGCACCCGACCAAGCCATTTTATGGAGTCATAGATGGCTCCACCCTCCTGATGGGGTAGGTCCGCCTCCCCGTAACCTTCGGCGACCGCGACAACTACCACACCGAGCTCATCGACTTCGACGTCGCCAACATCAACCTCCCGTACAACGCCATCCTAGGGTATCTGGCCCTCTCCAAGTTTATGGTGGCGACCCATCACGACTACAACGTCCTCAAGATGCTTGGAAGCGGCGGAGTCATCACGATCGCCTGGGACGAGAAGGAAGCAGTACGTTCTCTGGAGTGCGCCTACCAGACTGCGGCGACCGAGAGCTCCGACGGAGACGGAGCCGTCTTCACCTTGATGGCCGCCCCCAAGAAGAAGAAGCAACTGCCCGACTCTCAGGCCTCGGGGGCTCCCGACGGCACCACCTCAAGCTCCGCGCCTGCTGACGAGGCGCCTTTCGCCCTCGCATAGGGAGGCGCGCCCGCGCCCCTCTTAGGACGGGCTTGGGGGCTCCCCTCAAGGGGACCCCAGACCTGGTCATGAGGGAGGTGCCCGGGCACCACTCACGGGCGCGCCCCGCCGTGCGTCGTCATGAGCCCAGCGTGAGCCTCATAATGCTGGGGGCTCAGGACCCCATCGACCAAGCTACCAAGGAACCTTACCCAGCTACTCAAGACCCAAGCAACCAGTTTCGCGTCTGCATCGACATCCCGAGCCTCAACAGGGCTGCCGCCCAGGGCCTCTTCCAGCCGATGGCGATCGGCTAGAGGAGGGCCTTCCCCTCTGGCCTCCGCAACGCGGCCGCCACAGACCAGCACTTCGTACAACAGGCCGTGGGGGCTCAAGAGGCTCAGCGGTAGGCGGTCCTGAGGGAGCAGGACCAGGACCCCCGCGACCGCTGAGGGCCTCTGGAGCCCCTGGGCCTTAGGAGCTCGGCTCTCCTCAGGAGCAACCTGCATGGCTCGCGTCTCCAGCTACCCCAACTCCTCTTCAGCGGCAAGTACCAGGTGATGTCTCAGGTATTCCGTCGAGGGCGCCCCTCGGGCTGCATCATCCTTGAGCTGCTGGGGGCTTACCCCCATAGCTGTCTCTTTTTGCGCATGAATCAGAACTGGTTGCTTCCTTTCGCATTATCTATATGGTTGGCACCCTCACTGCCACTAAGGTCATGAGCCCTTGTGAGCCCACCCACGCCCGCCCCATGATTAAGGACTGGCACGGCATATGTGCTCGGGTCCTTCCCTGCAACGTTGCTAAACCCAAGGGTTGAGCTCTGTCTCGCGAGCCATTCTCGTGACGTCACCTCCCGTGGTCCTTGGTGCCTTGTTCTCACATGGGCTAATCGTTGGTGGGTAAGTAGGGGCCCGTGGCAGGTGCCTCGCTCCCGCGGGAACCGCGTGCCGGTTGTTTATCTTTTGGATTATAGCATGAGAAGACTGGGCACGGCGTCTGTGCTCGGGTCCATCCCTGCAGTGTCGATAAATCCAACGGCTGAGCTCTATCTTATGGGTCGGTCCCGCTAACGTCACCTCCTGGGGTCGTTGGTGCCGTGGCCTTCTCATGCAATGCCCTCTGGAGATGCATTCGGCGTAGGTCTAGGAAACCCATCTCTTTTCACATTTTGCAGAAGAAGACTTAGGCGCAACCCGCCTCAGGCGCAACCCACCTCAGGGTAGGGTCTCGTGAGTGATGCGTAAGCTCGCGAGAACTTCCTCAGAGTCGTTCAGCTCGTCCTGAGGAGGGCCCATATACACCCTGGCTATCCCGCTGTGCAAGCCACGTGTCCGGACGGGCTATACACGCCCGGGAGTCTCTCCCGGTGGGAGGCTTCCCTCCCACGATCTAGTGGAAGTGCTTAACTCTGCGCTGGCAAGACCGAGGAGCGGTTGTGCCCACGAACCAGTGGAAGCACCAAGCTCCGCGCTGGCCAATACGACCGAGGAGCAGTTATGCCCACACTCCGCGCAAGTGCGGTAGCTCTATGCTCCGCGCTAGTTATAAACAACTGAGGGCGGCCCCCAGCGGTCGCACTAACCTCAGGGAGCTTTTTAGCACACAACGCTCACAGCTTCTCCTTGGAAGGGTATCGCGAGGGGGGCTAGGCACGGGGGCTATGCTCAGGTCACGCCTGCCAGACGCCACCCTACCAGGTGCCCAGACACCTAGCTTTCTCGCGCCCCATCCTAGGCGAAGGTTCGTGAGCAAGGTATGGTGCTCGTTCTCCCTCATGAGAGCCATTCGTACGTCAAGGGGGACCCCTGGGCATTGCGACCTAGGGGCCTCACTAGTCACGTAGCCCCTCACTCCTTGGGCCCGGTGCTCAACGGCAGTCGAGGTATGCGTGGGGCTGGGCCCTGCCAACGCAGAACGCAAAGGGGTCGCTTGAGCGTTAAGGGGAACCCCTGGGCATTGCGACCCAGGGGCCTCACTAGTCACGTAGCCCCTCATTCCTTGAGCCTACCCTGGTGACCCGGAGGGCTCAATGGCGATCGAGGTATGCGCGGGGCTGGGCCCTGCCGACGCAGAGCACTTAAGCAAACATGAAAGGAAGCAAGCACGGAAATCACAGAATTCAAAGCCTAGCTATTACAATAAGGTCAAGTTCATCAAACTCAAACAAGTATCATGCCTCCCCGAGGCACTCGCATTCTCCTCAGCAGGAACAGGTCAGGCATCGCCGGACGCGCCGGCATCAGCTTCCGCCTCTTCAGACGCATCAGTAGCAGCCGGAAGGAACGCCTCCACCAGCTCTTTGACCTTCTCCGACACACACTCAGCAGCCGCGCCCCCCAGGCTCGCGGCCAATGGCTGGGATAGCATGGCCAGGTCGAATCTGGGGTCACGAAGGAAGAGATGGCCACACACCTGCGCCAAGGCAGAGGTAAGAAGCGATCGGCCCTCGGTATCAGCTAACTGACCGATTGCAGATGCCACGTTGCCCAGGGCCTTCACGAGCGCAGCTAGGAGCCCGGTGGCACCATCCTCCGGGGTGGCCAGCGGCTCTTCGAACCCCTCCCCGTAGGCGATCTGCAGCAGCCTGTGGGCCTTGAGCTCGAAGACGGCGAGGGCCTCACGGCCCACCATCGCCGTCTTCTCCGAGGCTGTGAGGGCGTCCTCCCTGGCCTCCAGCTCGCCCTCGCGCTTGGCTTGGGACGCCTTGGCTTCCTCGGCCTTTGTCTTCAGCTTCTCCAGGCTCGCGCGGTCGGCGAGCTGCTCCTCCTGCAACCGCGATGTCTTGGCCTTCTCGCCCTGGAGCTCCTTCTCCAACCTCTCAAGCTCCAGGGCATGCTTCGCGCTCTCCTCACGGAGGTTCTTAAGTTCGTCTTCCGCCTCCTGACGACGCTTCTCAGAGGATGCTGCCTGGGCTTCCGCGGTCTCCCGCGCCCGTGCAGCCAAGGCAGCGACGGCTGAAGCTTTCCTAGGGACTAGGTCTCGCAGGCGTGGGGAACTAAGCTACCGCAGGGACGGAAGAGAAGGAAGGTCTTGCTCTGACAAAGGATCTCATGAGGAACCCGGGTTTACAACGCTTGTTCGACAGCAAAAGAAAGTTGCAAACATTTACACACCCTCGGGGGGCCATTCATGGTTGCCTCGCAGGGACCAAGCAAAAGAAAACCGCCTCCGGAGGAATGACGCCCGAGCTCCTTCAGCAGCGACGACGGTCGGAGGACGCCGCATCCCTCCAGTGGCGAGGGCGGCGGCTCGGTGGCTCGTAGCTCTCGTCAGAGCTTGAGGCCGTCGCGGGAGAAGCGGAGCTGCTACTAGGGGAGTCGGGGGCGGAGCCAACGGCGAACACTTCGCCCCAGGCCTCGGCGCCCAGGCAACACCAGAAATGGTCGTCGGCAAGCCCCTCCTCTTCGCTGCACGCTCGTCGCCGGCCATCCTCCCTGAAGACTTTGAAGGTCAGCGAAGCCAGCCCATCCAGCCTGAAGTGAAGAACGTGCCTCCCGGCAGGGGCGCATGCGCGGCGCACCACGCCCCAACGCTAGGTCATGTAGACCTGGCCGGAGGAAATCACCTCCACATCGGCGTATGAATGGGGGAGATGGCATCCATCATACCGAAGCTGCATCGTCACTCGTCCGCGGGCCGGAAGCACCTCCCTCAAAAATGGGGGGAGGAGGATCCAAGTGTGCGGGGGAGCTCCCACCCACACGATAAACTCACGGACGTCATCCTCAGCATGGGGCAGCGGCAAGAGGCGTGGCGTCACTCGCCTCGCCGGGCGGTCACCTGCGCCGCCCCCGTTGCCGTCGCCCGCGCCGCGCATGACCGTCGCCGGGGCGGCTGTATGAGGCGGAAGCCCTGGTGGCGCCCGCATGCACCACGTGCGAGCATCCGCCGGCCTTCGAGGCGCCCTCGGCGAATCACGGCGCCTCTTCTTCGGCGGGAGCTGCTCAGGCTCCACCACCGGGTCCTTCCCCTTCTCTGCGGTGGAGAACCTGCGAATCGATGCCATCGAAAAACCCTCGCCGGAGGAAGAGGAACTGGGGTTTTGGCCTGGAACAGCCAAATGAGCAGGGGTGGCATTTCGTCCCCCATTTATAGACTGAGAAGGCAAATCGCCAGCCACTCGCGCGCGGGCACGCCGGTTCTGTCGCCCGCGCCAAGGAGTTGTCAAGTCACACGGCTACCAAGGCTGTGTGGGGAGTGGAGTCGTCACGTCCCATCCAACTATCATGCGCCAGCCTGGCCCGCAGACTTTGGGGCCCGCGACGCTTCGTCCTCGGCTAGGCTTCACCCAGAAGCCAACTCCATGCGCGCCTTGGGCCCGGGGGCTACTGTCGGCGTACTGGGAACCAGGGTACCCAGACTTGCCTGTCTGCGGCCCACGTCGCGTTCCTGGTACAGCCCGGTAGGGCCCAGCTGATTGACCAGCTGCTCAAGACCCTCGCGAGGGGGCCAGCCCTAGCGAGGAGAACGACCAAGACCTCCTCAGGGAGCGGCCTCACCTAGGCTGCTCCAGAGGGGCAACCAAGACCTCTCCCAAGAGTGGCCTCAGCTAGGCTGCTTCGGGAGGGCGGAGATCACAAGGCAAGGGCTGCCTCAGGAGGAGGCAGTGACGCAAGCCATGACGAACCATGCCAGTGGGCGCCAGCGCGCGCCAGCGGGCGCAGTTTCCATATCGGTGCACAGGAGACCGCACAGGTGCAGGTTACCGAGGGGTGAGACAAAGGTTTCCCCTTTGGTGCAACAAGATCGAAGACCGCAAGGACGGCAGGAAGGATGTGATCGCCGAGCCCACCACCACGTCACCGCCTGCCCTCTTTGCAGGCGAAGACCACCTTTTGTCAGGATAGGAGCGTCCTTGTGTTCCCGCTCAAATGGCCATTGTGGGATTCCCTTCCCACCTAAACATTTCGAGGGAAGAGGACTCTGGCCGTCTATATAAGTAGCTAGGGTTCCTAGCATAGGAAAGGGACCAACCCGTTGGGACTTAGCATAGCAAAGGAGCAAGAACATCCGCTTCCTCACCCCTCTTGAGCTCGCCTCCTGAGCTCAGGAAACCACTGTACTTGTTCATACTCGTGCCCTCGCGAGGCCAATCCACTAAAACAGGACGTGGGGTTTTACACCGCAAGGTGGCCTGAACCTGGGTAAACTATTGTGTGCTCTACTTGTTTTCTTGCTTGCATTCCATTCCCACCACCAGGAGAAGAGCGAGGCGCTAGGTAGACGTGTAGTGGGAGAGATCTTCGTCACACCCCTGTGTTCGAATCTTAAGGGTTTTGCGGAGCCCGGAATCCGACAGTACCAGGGCTGCGCCTTTCGTCGCGGCCGCAGCTCCCCCTCCCGCGCCCCACACGCCCGCCTGTGCCTGCGCGCCTCCTCCTTTCTCCCTTGTTGCGCTTCCCGTGCCCTACTCCCCTGCTGCCCGCGCCATTGCCACACCTCGCGCCGCAGCTGCTCGTCGCCCGCTCGCCCGTGGCCTGCTCCCCCATCGTCGAGCCATCCTCCGCGAACGCCTGCGGAACCGTGCGCCCGCGCGCCACTGCCAGCGCTGCTGTGGCCGCCCCGTGCTCGCACTCCCTCCCGTGGCCTCGTTGGGGCCGCGCCTACTGCAGGCCACCAGAGCCCCTCGTTCGCGTTGGGAGCTCGCCGGCATACACAAGCACGCACGCGCGTGATTAAACAGGGGTTGACCGCTGACTTAGGGGCCCACCTTGCCTAATTAGCCATTAATAAAAAAATATGCCCTAAACAGACACTGTCAATGGCCCCTCATCTTATTAACCTAAATTAGATTAGTTTAAATGAATAGTTAATATTGTGTCCATGACACGTGGGATCCACCCTCACTTTTGAGTGGATAAGGCTGAACCAGTCAGCCTCTGCTGACTGGGCATTGACCTAGTCAACAGTGGCCCACCAGTCAGTCCCTGTGTGGCCTGGCTGGGTACACTTCTATGTACATATAGCATTTTTGCTATTAAATTCGGATTAATAATATTCCAGAAAATGCATTAAACTTTGATAAATCATATAAAATAAATCGTAGCTTAGATGAAAATAATTTATATATCAAAGTTGCTCAGAACGACGAGACGAATCTGAATACGCGGTCCATTTGTTCACCACATGTCCTAGCATAGAAAACCTGCAACAATCCACCTCCGGTTCATCTGTCTAAAAATGCCAAACACCGAAAACTCTTTCCCGGATGTTTCCCCCCTTTGCCAGTAGCACCTAGTACCGCGTTAGGTCACCTCTAGACCGCGTATTACCATGTCATACTTTGTGATGCATTTGTTTTCTTTGTTATTTATTGTGTTCCCCTTTCGTTACTTCTTTCTGGTAGACCCCGAGACCGTTGTGGTCCGGTGATCGAATACTTCACCTCGAGGGTCTTTATCTGTCTGCCGAGCAACCGGGCAAGCCAACCCCCCTTGTTCATCCCGATATCGCCTACTTTTCCCTCTACTGCTTGCATTAGAGTAGTGTTACTGTTTCATCGGCTTGATCCTATACTGCTGCATAGCCTGTCCTTGTTACTACTGTTGATACCTTTACCAGCAATCCTAAATGCTTAGTATAGTTTGCTAGTTTATCATCAGTGGCCTTACACTCTTGTCTGTCTTCCTTGCTATACTACTAGGTCGTGATCACTTCGGGAGGTGATCACGGGTATATACTATACTACTACATACTTATGTTGATAATTCGGAGGTGGGGGTGAAGGGGCAGGTGGTTCCACCCAGGTAGTGGTGGTCCTGGGTTCCCGACAGGCCCCTGATGGTTACTTTGTGGTGGAGCGACAGGGCAGGTTATGACCATCTAGGAGATAGGTGGGCCTGGTCCCTGGTCGGCGTTCGTGGATACTTCTAATAACACGCTTAACAAGATCTGGCTATTTGATCTGAGTCTGGCCACTGGCCTATACGCACTAACCAACTACGCGGGAACAGTTATGGGCACTTGACATCGTGGTATCAGCCGAAGCCTTCTTGACGTCAGCGACTGAGCGGCACGCACCGGGGATTAGACCATAAGCCTGCGCTTGTATTAAGGGGCCTAGGTCTACTTCCGGCCGCATTCCCAATGGGCGATGGGCCCAGACCCCTACGCGCATAGGATTTAGACCGGCGTGCTGACCTCTCTGTTGTGCCTAGGTGGGGCTTTAACGTGTTGATCTTTTGAGTCCGGGCATGACCCAGGAAAGAGTGTCCAGCCAAAGGGGATCGAGCGTGTTGGGTTATGTGGTGCACCCCTGTAGGGAAGTTTATCTATTCGAATAGCCGTGTCCCTCGGTAAAAGGACGACCCAGAGTTGTACCTTGACCTTATGACAACTAGAACCAAATACTTAATAAAATACACCCTTTCTAGTGCCAGATATAACCCGGTGACCGCTCTCTCAGAGGGTGATGAGGGGAGGATCGCCGGGTAGGATTGTGCTATGCAATGATACTTGGTCAACTTACCATCTACTCTCTTCTACTGCATCAACATGGAGGCTGCCAGACGTGTAGTCCTTGATAGGACTAGCTATCCCCCTCTTATTCTGGCATTCTGCAGTTCAGTCCACATATACTACCCCTTTCATTGATACCAATGCATATGTAGTGTAGATCCTTGCTTGCGAGTACTTCGGATGAGTACTCATGGTTGTTTTGCTATTTCTTTTTCCCCCTTTCCTGGTTATTGTGATCATATGATGGAGTCCAGGAGCCAGAGGATCCTGAGGATGATTCTATGTGGAGTTCGACTTCGAGGAGTAGTTAGGAGGTCCCAGGCAGGTGGCCTTGCCTTTTCGATCGTTGCTACTTTTGTGCTAGCTTTCTTAAGGAAAACTTGTTTAACTTATGTCTGTACTCAGATATTATCGCTTTTGCTGACTTTTGTGTATACGAGCCCTCGAGGCCCCTTGCTTGTAATATAAAGCTTGTATTATTTTAATTTGTGTCTAGAGTTGTGTTGTCATATCTTCCCGTGAGTCCTTGATCTTGCTCGTACACATTTGGGTGTATGATTAGTATACGGTCAAATCGGGGGCGTCACAGGAGTCCATCACCGTCATTCACTGTTCCGCTTCTAGTACAGGTTCCACTGCCTCGAGTTGTTATGCTGCTTGCATAGAGCAACTATGGGTGGAGTGGCATCGCCATGCCGGTGTTATTCATTGTAATATCAGAGACCTTGTATTCGTATTTGTGTTGTAATAGAGAGATGGTTTGTTCTATGATAAGAAGTGTCGTATTCCAGAAGGCTTCACCTCGATCTCTGGAATGGAATACTGGATGTTCTGGTTTCTCTGAGTCGGGGTGCCACAGGGCTTGGTATCAGAGCAGGTCTGGCTGTAGAGCATCCTAGTCCGCTGGAACGTTAGAAAACGGTAGTATAGGGTCTAGTTGTTGCCCTTGGTTGCTGCATTTGTTTGCTGCATACAGTCTTATTCGGTTACCCCTAACCCCTGTTTCATGCGTAGATGGCGGTTAATGTCCATGAGTTCAGTGCCCTCCCCAGAGCTCCCGTGCTGTTCCTATTGTGTTCAGTCCCAGTCACTACTGCAGGATGCTGCTAACGCGACACTACGATCATAGACCCTTCGACGAAACTGTGTGCGAGGCCATAATCGCAAACGGTGGTGTAAAAACCGTCAAAAAGGTGAAAAGCGTTTGCGATGGAGTATGCATCAAACACGGGTCAGATTTTAGTTGCGTGTGCGATTGAGGGCATACGGTTTAGTTCATTTAACCATTTGCGATGAGGAGGAACAAAAGAAATGGGCAGCCAGATGAAGGTGTGTCCCATGTACAGCATATGGTTCACTCGGATGAACTGTTTGTGATTAGGCAACACAAAAGAAATGGTCAGCCAGATCAAAGGTGTGTACGATATACGGCATGCGATTCACTCGGATGAACTGTTTGCGTTGAGACATGAGAACAGAAACGGTTCAAATGAACAAGATGTGCTCGGAAACGTGTGCGAAGACCGATAACAACATAGACGATTACTGCTAACAAGCCGTGTGTGTTGTGACCAAACGATTGCTGGTATACAGTTGTGAGTGATTGATGAAAACATCACCGACGGGTTCCATTGTTTAGTCCGTGTGCGATGTGATTTTCTTTGTCCGCACAACATCTACGCTCTGTCTACAGAGCATCAACATATATACTTAAAATGGCAGCATTGCATAAACAAATTAAGCATACAATTACACAAGTGACTACACACATAACATTTCCACACACCAAAGAAAGCAATTACATGCATACTAAAGTAGGAGAAATGAGGATCTAATCATCTACTTATTGTTGTGACGACACTTGCCATTGCTCTGCTTCCGGCTGGATCCCTGGCCGTTTTGGGGAAGGAGACACTTCCTCATGTCAATGATCCGCATGTACATGTCGTAGCTCGTGTCCGCCTCCTTGGCCGCGTACACGACATAAGCTTTGTCGAGTTTCTCCATCCAGGCCGAGTGCCAGGCACGCTTGTCCTTGTTGCACGAATCCTTCATGTCTCTGTAGTAGGGGTCGACGATGGCCTCGGCGACGTGAACTAGTGCCCCAGATCTTGTATTGGCCCTGGATGTCGACAAGATTCTAGCAGGTGATGCTCGAATTCTCAAGCGCCTTTACATCGTTGGTGATGTCCACCATAGCAAACATGTAGTGGGGGCTGTTGACAAACCTGGCGAAACGCTTGCAAGGCCTTGTGGCCAGGTAGTAGTGGTAGATGAGGACGTGGTGGCGCACGCATATCTGGGCGATGGTGACCTTGGGATGAGACCTGGCACGAGCGCGGGTGTAATCAAGGTCCAACCCTACCACCTTGTACTTCTCCGTGGTAAGCAACAGCTCCATGATGTGGATGGAGTGCTCCACCCGGACCGGGTCATTGGTGCACACCACCAGAGGTCCATGAACCTTCTATGGGTGTCCACCATAGCACGCATGGTGAACTGCTGCTCGGCGTCGGCAGTTGCTCGGAGCGCCATTGGAGCGGCGCAGGATACCCTCTAAGAATTTCTTGTGGTGGGTGTGCTTCTTGCAATGGTGGGGCGCGATCGAAAGGTTGAATAGACACAAGGGTAGGTTAAATGGCCGCTGTAATAAATGGGGGTTGGCTGGCCTGTAATCGTCACGTCTTGTCACGGCGTTCATAGCAGAGGATTCTGGTGCACGCTTCTGCACCGCATGCGTGCGCTTGAAGAGGCGCCAAATGTACCATCGGTGAGCCTGTTCCTGCGCTACCACACTGTTTACCGCGCAAACTTCCCACCCGGCTAGTTTGGTCATGCGTCAGCTAGAAGAGGGACAAATCATGGGCGTTTATTGGCAAAAAGCTTTGGTAAAACGAAGTGTGTGGGATGACTTCGGTCACAAGTTTACCCTTGGTTGATGAGGTCAAAGTTACACATAAGGGTGATGATGGACACTCGAGTGCGATAATTAATTCTATGCTCTACAGTGCACACGGTGGAACAAACCGAGTGTGTGCAATAATGTTGAAGATCGTAGTCGACTTAGCTATACAGATCGTGTGATGTGAGATCGACAAGGTAAATTTATTCGAGAATGGTTAATAAAATCTGAGACCATTGCATATTAAGGTCAAAATAGTGCTAGCAATATACGAGTCTCATACGATGCCATTTCAATGATTGTACCATAAAATCTCAAAATGTTACAAGGTTCAAATTCCAGAGTTATATGGCTCAAATTCCAATATTACAAGGTTCAAACTGATATTAGAAATGAAATTCAGCTCATCAGCTGCAAACACTTGCGTTGATCCGCTGAACATGGATATCAGAGAGGTTCAAACTAATATCACCGCTTCTAAGTCTGGCTTCGAAACCTCACAATTTTTGCAAAGAGGTCAGCCACTGAGAAGTCATGTATGGGGTTGACACGATGACTTCCGATTACTCTGTCATCTGAAGTTCCAACATGAAATTCAGCATTTTTGGAGCCTACTCCATTCTGCCGTAGGCGCTGACGCTGATCAACAAACCATTCATTTTTGTGAAATAAATGTAGGGCAAACCTCATTTCCTTCAGCACCCCTGCTCTGAGAACAAAGAACCTGGCGAATATAATCTCCGGTAAGGTCCCTCGATAGGAGTTCAAAGTAACTTCTAAGAGATGAAGATCTAGGCATTCGAAGTGATTGTTATATTGTATCACATTATCCACCACTAGGCCTAATCTTATCTGCAAAAGAAGAAAACGTGTTAGTGCCTACATGCAGTTTTGAACATTACTACAAGCCTAGCTATTTGGTTTGTAGGATTTGTAAAATGCACTAACATGCCATCTTCGATCTGACATGATTAACATGGGCATTTGATTACATTCTAGAGAAATATAGCCTTCTTCACAAGAGGTTGGAGTGGATGAAAAGTTCCCTAAGAAAACTAGTACAGATGAATCCAAGGGAGAAATGCTTATTGATTGTAACCATATGGATCAAGCAACCAATATGGGGGGACATGTATGTACTGAAATCGTCCAAAAAAACCTTCAGAACTTGGAAAAAGGTGTCACAAATTGAACTCCCTTATAGTTAACATTTAACAGGGAAGGAACATCACCTCGATATATAGCTTCTCCAGGCACGAAAAGCATCTCAGGAAACTGACAACTTGCTCCAGGTCGGGCCCGGTAGATTCTAGTGCCAAGACCTTCACTATGCGCAGTTTTGGGGTCAAGCTTGTCGGAATCATTTTCTGAATGACAGACGAACAAACATCTTCAAAATTAGAAATAATGTTAATTTGTGGAAGGAGAGTTAGAAGGCGGTTGTTGTACCCGAACGGGTGTGGATCCAATAACAAGTTCAGAGCATTTGTGAGACGACAAGACCACCACTGTCAATTTCAGCACAGAAATGACATTGACTCTTGTTGGACCTTCTTGATCAACTACAAGTAATCTCTCAAGTGCAGGTGTGTCCTGGATGACCATATCGTGGTACACATCTTGTGATGTCTTCCTGCCGCACCAGCAACAAACATAAATAGCCCGGAGAGACATGGAGGTGATGTGGAAGGTACTCAACCCATTGATCGCCTGAATACGAAGGTACTCAAGTGCAGTACAGCCATGGACCAGGCGCTCCATGTCACCCTTCGAGAGGCAGACGGCAACAAGCTCGAGGTGCTTCAGTCGTGGTAGAATAAGAGCGGGTGCGTCATTAAGGGGCGGGAAATGGCAGTTCCTGAACTTGGCGACGCGCAGCATGGACGCAAGGCGGAGTGCGGATGTTGGCAGCGACCGCATATGCCCATCATCAAAAGTGAGCTCCTCGAGCTGATCTAGGGCAGGGGATCAGAACCAGTCGTCAAGCTTGGCTCAGTCCTTGTCGTTGGAACGGAACTTGCCCATTCTAAGGCCTTTGGTTGCGCCAAGGTGACTGCCGAGGATCTTGGAGAATGCATCCATGAGGTCGAGAGGGCTGGAGTTCCATAGGGGACGCCACCGCCAGGAAAGGAGGGTTGTACGCGCCCCATATTTGATTGGGAGGAGGGAGATGATGACTCTCAACATATCATTGGGGATGCTGCTGATTAAGTCTAGGCCTGCTGGAGTCGCTTGCGGTTCTAGCTCGCCCCGCCTCCGCTTGTTGTCAGCCTCGTTCTCCATCTCCGGAGTCTCCTTGTCAGCGGCATTCTATGAATGAAAGAAAACCCTCAAATCAGCTCGAATAAAAATGAATTCACGGCGATTTCCGCCGGGTGATTAAAGGAGGCAGATGAACTGAGATAAGAGATGAGATAATATCTCGTTAAACTAGTTACCTCGTCGTCCATGAGAAAGAACCCTCAGTACGGCAGATTCCCCAACCGAGCGGAGTTGGGTCAACCGCGAGCAGCGTTGAGAAAGTCGAGGGCGATAGGTGGTGGCAAGCGGAAGTGGCGAAATGCGGTGGGCTTTGCTGGCAGCCTGGCGGCGGCGGGCGTCGAGCTAAGTGTTTACCGCCACGATAGGCGGTGCCATGGCATAGACGTGGAGGAGCTTGTGTAGGTGTGAATGGGGAACATACCAGAGGGGCCGGGGTGGCGGGCAGGGTGAGGGTTTTTGTGACGTGGGCATGGTGAGGGTTTTCTTTTTTGAATTGGGTGGTGAGGGTTTTCTATCCCACAAAGAATTTTGGGGGCGACGGTTTGCTAGAGCGAACCGTGTGTGATTGACGCAGCAGGCAAAATGAAAGTCATTGCATACGGTTCCAATTTTGGGAACCATGTGTGATTGACGTACTACCTCCATCATAGTTTATTGGTCCCCGTTGTAATTTTTACCAAAATTTGGCGAAATATTTAACATACTCAGACATAGATAATAAGCGTACATGTAGATAAACATAGTTCAACCATAAGTAGTACATAGTTCAACAGTATTAAGCATACTCAAGCGTACATATATAGTTCCATCCATCCCACATCTCATCTCACAGGCCGGCACGATCCTAAAGCTTCTCTAGGTACTCGGTGTACGCGCTGTGCGCCACCCTGCGAGAATACTTATGCTTGAAGGAGCCAATAGCCCATCCTCTTGCATGCGCCAGAACACTTAGATACGCGTCATGAAGCTTCTGGTTGCAAAATGGGCATCCATAGCAGCCGTTCCAGGTCCTAATACGCCTGTTATGCATTCCCGCATAAAGCTCCCTCCGGATTTGCATGTTGTACCTCCTCTGGACATCTTCATCCTCGCTGTCCACATCGTAAGACAGCACCTATACAAATAGTAAAACAAAATTGGCATCAAATCGATGATTACATGCCGTGAAGTAGTACTAGGAATTTATGGCTATTTATTTATACATATCCAGAAAATATGGTTCGATTTTTAAGCACAGTCGTCTATGTACAGACCAATCTTGAAGAAAATAATGGCACAAACATATGTAGGTCATTGAAAATCAATTGTCAAGCCCTGGCTAGGAATTATTAGCACGAACACTAACCCTAGTCGGATTACTAGAAGAAATCATTTGCACAGATAAAACAACTAATCACTTATCACCTGTACCATTCAAACAATCAATACACTACATGGATTTAACGAAACTTACTCAGATTTCATGGATTGGGAGAACATAACCATAGGATTTCTATTCCAAAAAGGGGGAGGTAGGAGTAACCAGAGAAACCATATGATCTATTTGACACACAAATGGGTATAGATGACTAACCAGCTGTCCTCGTCGTCGGAGTCGTCGCCGGAGTGGTCGTCGGAGTCAGTGCGGAACTCCGCCTCCGGCTATGGAAGCTCGACACCGTCAACGACATCAGGGTGGAGCGATAACTCGCCGGCGGTGACGGCAACCTCTATCTCCATATCCACACCATGCTCCGGTGCTTTAGCAGCCCCGGCGTCACCACTCCCTTCAATGAGGCGCTTCGGCAACATCCTCATACACTGGCGGCTTTGAGGACTGAGAGTGCTGTCGAGGATGCAAGTAGAGAGAGAGGATTGTGTGTGCGTAGCGAGGATGGGGGTGCGGCCGCACGGGCGCACCATTAATATGGAGTAGTGCGAGTTGTGGGAGAGAGGCGGGCGGCGGTCAAACCGATGGCTCGCCTCCCGGTGAGCCTGCGCACCGGACTGCTGGTATGCCTACCAAAGTATCACACAGCTACTCGCACGCTTCCCGATGACACTGCACAGCGAGCACACCTCCGTCAATTCACACACCTACACGCACGCCTCCCCGTCTGCCTGCGCAGCGGACGCGTCCCGTCAACTCACACCTGCTCGCACGCCACACGGGTCACACGGCGGCATGTATATTGTTTTTCTATTTGGATGATTAACGCTGCCTCTTTATTGCTTAATCGAAGCATTGCACGTATCCATTGTTGGTCTAACGCTCACAGTTCGAATAAATAATCTGTTTGGGATATTGGTTCCCAATTATTAATAATCTCCCATCTGTAATTAGATAAAGATTACATCAAAACTGGTCTCAAATTTGACCAAAAAAGTACAATGCCACTTTGTATTGGTGTCCATATGACAACACGATAAGTTTCATGAACTTCAAATAAGTTTTGGATGTACTAGAATTTAACAATCAAGATTCTCAATGTTTGAAATTTGTTGCACGGGGAGTAAACATGAACCCAGTGAGACACATGTGTTTTTGCAATCCATTTAGGTGCACTGTCACATGTGCATGTAGCTCAAATTTGATTTTTGCACATTATACCGGTAGAAAATCAATGAATCAATGTACTAAAACGTTTAATGATCTCTGTGATTTTTTTTGAAATTAAAACGTCCCCCATTTGGTAACATGTATGTTCACCATGGGATATTTAATTTAACATGCATTGTAGTTGCGGTAGATTCGCGGTGTGTGTGTGGGTGTGTGCGTCTAGGGGTGGCGGGTGGCTCGCAGTACACTACAAGTTGTGAGCCACCGTGTGGGTTGGCCGTCTTTTTAGGCAGGCCGGTGCCACATCAGAGTCGTGAACTTGTTATTTAAAACATTACAAAAGCCTGTCATACATAAATGTTTTGGCCACATGCAGTCGATGGTTGTCCTACACGACATTTGATACTCGCCTGTGATGCTTTTTGTGGGCCCGCGAGGTCGTCGTCCATCGCTTTGACGAATAGCCGGTAGTGAGGTTAATTTGACCAGCAAGGTAGAATCTTTTTTGTTTATGTTATGGTGGTATATAGTACGCGTCGAAGAGGTGGGAGGGGACTAGCATATATACTATACGTACGTGTCTATGAACAAGTACACCTCACTCAGTGTCGGGACTTTTTGGTTTCTGAGGCACATGCCACATCAAAATTGTGAAATTGGTTATTCAAACATCACACAACACCTTTTTAGGCCACATGCATATCCTAGCTAGGACACTCACGTGTGACGCTTCCATCTGTGGGCCCACGAGGCCATCGTCGATGCATGCATGCATCACTTTGACCTACATCGGGAGAGGTTAATTAATTTCACCATCGATGAGGATTCTTTTGGGTTACATATATTACGGCAGGAGCATATAGTATGCGGTGAAGAGGGGGGAGGGGACCATCATATGTAGTATGCTTGATATGAACCTCGCTCTGTGTGGGTGCATGGTTTACGGTTTTTGGGGCATGTGGCACATCAAAGTTGTGCATTTTGGGTATTCAACATATATATGTTTGGCCCACATGCAAAGCGGTGGTGGTTGTCCTCTCGCACCCACTTAAGCGGTTATCAGCGATATCGATGCTTTCCATTTGTGGGCCCGCTTGGTCCATCGTTACTTTTTGCCTGACAACATGAGAGGTTAATTTGACTTAGGAGGGGATTATTATTTTTGCTCTCGGATGACATGCATGATACAGCTTGAGCACACACACATGCATGTGTATGCATGAATCCCTCCCATCGAGTCGAAGAGGCTAGTACAATGACACATCATGAACCGATCTCACTCTGTGTGGGGAGATAGTGTATGATTTTTGACACACGTGCCACATCAATGTTGTGTATTCAAACATGCATGCACACATCGCCTCCATACATATGCATGTAGTGGTTGTCTTCGAACGATACACTCCCTCGCGTTGTTATCGGCGACAAGCCTATATATTCGTGGTCCCGCATGGGCATCCATGATCACCTGACCAACAACAAGATAGGTTACCATGGCGGATTCTTCATTTGGTGCGTGTTATTGTAGTATAGGTCATGGTGAGATTTATACCTAATTAAGTTTGAGCGCATATACTATGCACGCATGCATGCATGAATCCCCGTCGTTGGTTTGAAGTGTGTTGTAACATACATATGCATCGTCAACCTAACCCTCACTCAGTCTGGGGATTTCTAGTTCGAAATCACGGTGCCACATCAAAGTTGTTCCATTGTTACTCAAAAACAAACCTCTCCATACATATGTTTGGGCCACACGCATGTAGTAGTTGTCTTCGGGGACTAACTACTTGCGTGATTATTGGCGAGCTAGCCCATCTTTGGGGTTGCATGGGCGGCCATCACTTTGACCAACAACAAGAGAGAGGTTGAACGACCAAGGTGGATTATTCTTGGTCCATTTTACGATCCATGTTGGTGAGATATATGCCTCTTCGGCCCGCCGACTGAAAGTGTGGGGGGGGGGGTTGCTACTTCGCACTTTGTTAGGTGAACCTTGGTTGGGGGGCATGCATTCATAGCATAGAATTCCCTTCGTGGCGACACGAGGGGGGTGGGACTGCTAGCTACTTCGCAATTTGCTAGGTGAACCTCGGTTGGGGGGAGGGGGCATGCATTCATAGCTTAGGATTCCCTTCATGCTGACACGAGAGGGGGCTGCTAGCTACTTCGTACTTTGCTAGGTGAACCTCGGTCAGGGGGGCATGCATTCATAGCTTAGGATTCCCTTCGTGCCGACACGAGGGGGGTGGCTGCTAGCTACTTCGCACTTTGCTAGGGTGAACCTCAGTTGGGAGGCATGCATTCGTAGCTTAGGATTCCCTTCGTGCCGACACGAGGGAGGGGGGGCTACTAGCTACTTCGCACTTTGCTAGGTGAATGAACCTCGGTTGGGGGATGCATTCATAGCTTAGGATTCCCTTCGTGCCGATGCGAGGGAGGAGGGGGCTGCTAGCTACTTCGCACTTTGCTAGGGTGAACCTCGGTTGGGGAGAGGGGGCATGCATTCATAGCTTAGGATTCCCTTCATGCCGACATGAGGGGGTGGGGGCAAGCAACACAGTGCGCTTTGCGAGAGAGGTGCCACATCGAAGTTGCATTTGGTATTTGAAAATCAAACCACCCTTTTGTTACATAAATTTGGTCCACATGCAAGTGTGTTCGTGTTCTGACCCTCTCCTGCGCCATTTTTCGCCAAATTTATGAACATTAGATAAGTCGGATGACGCAACAGACACGGTTCACTCAAACTAACCGTGTGCCATGTCGGTGCACCTGTCACGCACACATCCGCATAGTACATTGGGCTCCATGAGGCTCCCCTCCTCAAAAATATCTGCCCGCCTCGAGGGTTTTTCTGTTTCATAACACACGGTTGTTATCTCCGGACTGTGTGCGATGTTTCTTGTTCCCAATCCCGCCTGCATCCCAAGAAAATATCTGCCCGCCTCAAGGGTTTTTCTATTTGATAACACACGGTTGTTATCTCCGGGCCGTGTGCAATGCACTATCATCAAAATTTTCAATAGCCCGGCATTTCAATCCCGCGTTTGACTCCCGCGTAGTAAAAGTTTCAGCACCCGCGTCATGTCCTCAAACACCCCCCCCCTCCACACACACACACACACACACCAAAACATCCTCGGGCGTGCGCGCGCGCACACACACACACACCTCCCTCTCTCGAAACCCTAGAAAGGTCCCTGCCGCCGCGGCAAGGCCTCCATTGTCAACATCAGCTAGTTAGCCCATGTAGCTTACCCACCAATCTCCATACACATGCCGCCCTGAGTTTCTTAGATGACGCCTGCGAAACGCCCCCTTTCCCAGAGATCCCCATCCCCCACTCCAGAGCGTCGCAGCCTAAGCCCGGCTACGCTTCACGTGGAGATCGAGGAGAGACTGGCCCAAAAAAGGTGTATAGCGGTCTCTTCGCCCGACGTCACCAAGGAAGCTGACGACCATTACTAGCGGCAGGCACTCAAGCAGCGGGCTAGAGTATGCAGGCATGTCTCATCTGCCGGCTATGACATCGAGGTCATCGACAGTGACGGCCTGAGGCGGGCTATGTCACAGGTTAAGTGGACCACACGCAACCCCTCGGGTTCAATCGCTGTCGATCTCATCCATGGCCCCGCCGCTGATCTCCTCTCGCTTGCTGTCAACAATTTGCCATTCTACATCGCCATTGAGCCCCTTTTGTCATTTCTGAAGGACACGTTCTGTGACGCTGGCTTGGGATCCATAGCTTCCAAGTCATACCTCATCGACGGCGACCACGAGGAGGGCACCCTCTCTGGCTCTTCCATGGGGAAAGAGTCCATCTGCTCTTCCAAGGGGAAAGCGGTCGTCTGTGAGATCAGGGAGGGTACCCTGCAGCCATGCTCTTCCAAGGGGAAGGAGCCCATCTGCAACAACATGGAGTGCATCCAGGGTCCGTGCTCTTCCCACGGGAACAAGCCCATCTGTGACATGTGAGGAAACCCATGATTTGTTTTGTCGTGCCTCTTCACAGGGGGAAACCCATGATTTGTTTTGTCGAGTCCCTTTTGTGGTGTAGTGAGAATATGTCCAGTTTTAATTGCTATATCTGGTTGTTTGCAGTATGCCTTGTTTATTTTAGTTATTCACAATGTGATGCTCTATATGTGCAATTATTTACTGTGCAGTACATTTCATCAATCCAGTTTTAAACTTACCGATAGGAATGCATATATTTGCTTGTTGTTAAGCCTGTTATAGCTAGCATATGCCTCTTTTAAAGTTTTTTTATTGCTCAGTTGTTTGTAGTTAGCATATGTCCAGTTTCAAATGCTACCTTTGGTTGTTCGTAGTATGCCTTGTTTATTCCAGTTATTCACAACGTGATGTCCTATATGTGCGAGTATGAACTGTTGTGCTTAACATGCTTCTCGATGTACCTACACAGGACGATTTTGGGAACGACTGTTGTTTTCCATCGAGGTTAGTTTCATCCCATGGCTTATATCTGCTCATTGTTCAAGATATCGGTAGCCGGTACCATATAGGCCGGCGGCTGATAAGGGACTAATCGGTGAATCGGACTTTGAACTGAATATATCTGCAACCCATTTAAAGTTAGGTTAACTAGGGCCATATGTAATATATCTAAGGCTACATAGTAACATGCATTGTACTTAATATATAAATATGCTATCCTAGGCTACATAGCAACAAGGAAGAGTGTTACATTAATGTTCTAATGATGTCTAGATATACGTAGAAGAGCAGCAGCAGTAGCAACAACAACAGCAACAACAACAACAACAACAACAACAACAACAACAACAACAACAACAACAACAACAACAACAACAACAACAACAACAACAACAACACCAACAACAACAACGACGACGACGGCAACAACAACGACAACGACAACAACGACAACGACAACAACAACGACAACGACAACAACAACGACAACGACGACAACAACAACAACAACAACAACAACAACAACAACAACAACAACAACAACAACAACAACAACAACAACAACAACAACAACAACAACACCAACAACAACAACGACGACGACGGCAACAACAACGACAACGACAACAACGACAACGACAACAACAACGACAACGACAACAACAACGACAACGACGACAACAACAACAACAACAACAACAACAACAACAACAACAACAACAACAACAACAACAACAACAACAACAACAACAACAACAACAACACCAACAACAACAACGACGACGACGGCAACAACAACGACAACGACAACAACGACAACGACAACAACAACGACAACGACAACAACAACGACAACGACGACAACAACAACAACAACAACAACAACAACAACAACAACAACAACAACAACAACAACAACAACAACAACAACAACAACAACAACAACACCACCACCACCACCAACAACAACAACAACAGCAAACAACAACAACAACAACAAGGTTTGGATACTCAACTTAGCTCGAGGTTAGAGTTAGTTTCTAGCTCATTACTAACCCTGAACTAACTCCATCCAAAGAGTTGTTTGGATGGCAAGGTTAGATTGACAATAAATGCACTAGGAGAACTAGCTCCAATTAGCACCTCTTGGGTTGGATAGTTTTTTTTGGGTGGGTTATAGATCAACTAGCTCAAACTAGCCCTCATGTTTAGATATACTTTAGGGCTATTTGAGCCCGAACTAGATCAAACTAACTGTAAACCCTGGATACAGCAGCAGTTAATCAGCCAATAATTTGTAAGAATGCACTAAACTCCTTCTGGCACATAATATAAGATGTTAATTCATCTAATATGTGAGTATATTGGATTTTATAAGATACTCCCTCGTTCCTAAATATTTATCTTTTTAGAGGTTTCAAATGGACTACCACATATAGATGTATAGAGACATAAGCTACATCATTGTGCAATTGTTGTTTAGCTTCTAATATTAACTTGGTGCTTTTAGGTACATATGTCATTGGTAAAGATCTGCGCTTCGACCCTTTCTGCGTATGGGGCAATGAGATATCGATGAACCAGTATCAAGTGAGGAAGCTGATAAAGATTGTTAGTAAAATGGGTCCAAAGATGGTAATTAAACTATTTGTTTACACTTTATCCAACACAACATCGAACTGCAGGATGGTAAGTAAGAACTCTGCAGCTTTCTTTGTACTGCCCATAATGACTTGTGTTAGATGACAATGTCTGAATCTTTTTCCTTTGAAGTGGTTGCCAAAGCAGTTTACTCAAGATTACCTCTCAAACTACATTATTGGTGGGCATGCAAAGGTTAAAGTATTTCTACCAGAACATGATGATTATCTAGATGTTTTCATGAAGACTGTGAAGGATGGGCGGTCGGCCATCACAAGGAGTTGGACTAGAGTCGCACGTGCCTTCTGAAGGAAATATGCCCTATAGGCAATAATAAAGTTATTATTTATTTCCTCATATCATGATAAATGTTTATTATTCATGCTAGAATTGTATTAACCGGAAACATAATACATGTGTGAATACATAGACAAACATTGTGTCACTAGTATGCCTCTACTTGACTAGCTCATTGATCAAAGATGGTTTAGTTTCCTAGCCATAGACATGAGTTGTCATTTGATTAACGGTATCACATCATTAGGAGAATGATGTGATTGACTTGACCCATTCCGTTAGCTTAGCACTTGATCATTTAAGTTTACTGCTATTGCTTTCTTCATGACTTATACATGTTCCTATGACTATGAGATTATGCAACTCCCGATTACCGGAGGAACACTTTGTGTGCTACCAAACGTCACAACATAACTGGGTGATTATAAAGGTTCTCTACAGGTGTCTTCGATGGTACCTGTTGAGTTGGCATAGATTGAGATTAGGATTTGTCACTCCGATTGTCGGAGAGGTATCTCTGGGCCCTCTCGGTAATGCACATCACTAAAGCCTTGCAAGCAATGCAACTAATGAGTTAATTGCAGGATAGTGCATTACGAAACGATTAAAGAGACTTATCGGTAACAAGATTGAACTAGGTATTGAGATACCGACGATCGAATCTCGGGCAAGTAACATACCGATGACAAAGGGAACAACGTATGTTGTTATGCGATTTGACCGATAAAGATCTTT
Organism: Triticum urartu; assembly: GCF_003073215.2. Classification (NCBI taxonomy): domain Eukaryota; kingdom Viridiplantae; phylum Streptophyta; class Magnoliopsida; order Poales; family Poaceae; genus Triticum; species Triticum urartu. The sequence continues at coordinate 145,442,173 of NC_053026.1, read as the reverse complement.
GTAGAATATGTAGGAGCCAATATGAACATCCAGGTTCTGCTATTGGTTATTGACCGGAGACGTGTCTCGGTCATGTCTACATAGTTCTCGAACCCGTAGGGTCCGCGCGCTTAAAGTTTTGTGATGATCGGTACTATGAGTTTTTGTGTTTTGATGTACTGAAGGTAGTTCGGAGTCCTGGATGTGATCACGGACATGACGAGGAATCTCGAAATGGTTGAGACATAAATATTGATATATTGGAAGGTTATATTCGGACACCGGAAGGGTTCCGGGGGTTACCGGATAAATACCGGAGTACCGGGGGTTACCGGACCCCCCCCCCCCCCCGGGGGCTTAATGGGCCTACATGGGACTTAGTGGAAATAGAGGGCAGCAGGGGGAGTGTGGCCCCCCCCAAGGCCCAAACTGAATTGGTTTAGGCCAAGGGGGCCCGGGGCCCTCTTTCCTTCTCCTCCTGTCCCTTTCCTTCCCCCTCTCCTACTCCTACTAGGAAAGGAGGAGTCCTACTCCCGGTGGGAGTAGGACTCCCTCCTTGGTGCGCCCTCCTTGGTCGGCCGCCTCTCCCCCCCTTGCTCCTTTATATACGGGGCAGGGGGCACCTCTAGACACACAAGTTGATCATTGATCTCTCCCAGCCGTGTGCGGTGCCCCCCTCCACCATAATCCACCTCGGTCATATCGTAGCGGTGCTTAGGCGAAGCCCTGCGACGGTAGCTTCATCAACATCGTCACCACGCCGTCGTGCTGATGAAACTCTTCCTCGAGCTCTACTAGATCGTGAGTTCGCGGGACGTCACGAGCTGAACATGTAATGAACACGGAGGTGTCATACGTTCGGTATTGAGGATCGGTCGATCGTGAAGACGTACGACTACATCAACTGCGTTGTCATAACGCTTTCGCTTAACGGTCTACGAGGGTATGTGGACGACACTCTTCCCTCTTGTTGCTATGCATCACCATGATCTTGCGTGTGCGTGGGAAAAAATTGGAAATTACTATGTTCCCCAACACCTTCTGCATGGAGGAGGGCACAATATGGGCATTCCGCTTCACCTTGTTCAGCAACCAAAATATGTTTCGCCTCTTTCTTTACTGTCTTTAATAGTACAAGTATACAACTGTGGTTCATCATTCTTTATTTGGTTATTATGTAATTCTTGAACATATGTACCTATGAATCGAATAATGCATTGGTTGTTTGAACCTGATGGATATGAATAAAGTTGTAGCATACATTCAAATTCAAATCCAAATCCGATACAATTTGGAAAAGCAGCAATTAAATTAGGGTGAAATTACGCTCTCCAGGTTGTTACGGCACACATGGTTGGTAAAACACAAACGTTTGCGATATGCATCATAATCCGAGACGGTTCACAGAGAGGAAACGTGTGCAAGCATGCACACAGTTGCCATTTGCAAACCGTGTGCGATGTCAGACAATATCACAAACGGTGCAGGCAAGCTAAACGTTTGTGTTAGTTGCCTTATCGTACACGATTCGCAACCATAAATGTTGCACCACAGGATAGCGTGTGCGATAGTTGTTGTGTACGACGATGTTACAACGGTCGGGCGTTTCGTAATCCTATCCGACACTCGTACGACGATTAGCTAATATTCTTAACGGTGAACTGTTCGTGATGGGCCGTGCATCATACACGTTCTATAATAGTGAACCGTTTGTGATGGGTCGTGCATCGTAAACGTAGCACCACAGAATACCGACCGTGATGGCAATGCAAGCAGAAATGAGTAGGAGTACTGTAGGGGCCCTATCCCCGACGGTTTCTGGGTCGTGTGGGAAGGACCCCCCTATCGCCCACACTCACTTGGCGACGGTTCCAAATGCCGTCGTGGAAAGGGGTTAAAAACCGTTTGTTTAGGACCGACACGCACCAGTGCGCCCTGCACCTCTCAGCTTTGCCGCCCTCCTTGGCGACATGTGGCGTAGCATTTATCCCCATGGAGATCCACCCCATTACCAAGTATTCTAGTTTTCTACCGGAGGAAGAATCCTGGAGTTTGTTGCTCATGTTCATCTGTCAACCCCGATTCCTGTTGGTAAGCGCACCTACAGTTTCCATGGTGGTTATGGCGCTACTCCCGAGCGTGCCGTTCAGCTTGTCGCAATGGCAGGAATCACCGGTCTTCGTCATCAAGAGAGCATGGTGCAAGAGAAGTGTGCTTATTAATATTATCCCACCATCGTCGAGAATCCTAAGCGGGTCAAGTTCCCTTCTATCAATCCTCAAGATGACCCGGCTATCCTCGCCATGTCCCATTACATGACGGCTGAGTGTCTTCTTATTTCTGAATTAGTCCGAGACGCCATTCGAGCCAGGAGATTTCTTGGTGCCTCCCTACCTCTGTCTCCGCCAGCTTCTCCAACCCCTCCGCCTCATCCCTCCGGAGTTTCGGAGTTAGCAGTTCCACTCGCTACTCCCTTAGCTTCTTCGTCAGTTCCCGAGAGTTTGCTCAAGCATAGGGTGTAGTCCTTCGTGTAGTGCATGTGCATCTGTTGTAGTATCATGTTGTTGTGTGCCTGTGTGGAGTAGTTTTGTAGCTTGTTTGATGTGTGCTTTGTTGCAATAATCGTTTTCTCGTGCTTCTTTATTTGAATCTTCGGTGCTACCCCTTATGGAAAATTGCTCATCAACCGACACCAGATCAGAAGAAGCCGTGAGAAGTACAAATATACACCAAGGAACTCAGTTAAAAGCAATGAGATTTTCAACTGACAGCATTGTATTGCAGACATCCGTCTGAATACAAGTTATATTCTGCTCAAACTTTCAGTAACAAGTACCCATCAGAGATACATCTTTACTGCAGCAATGATTAAATCAGCAGGAGAAAAAAATTGGATCCAAGTCCAACATCCATTTCAAGTCAAAGCAAGAAGGGCGGGAAGACAATTCTTGTCATGCAAGTAATCAGTAGCCGGAATGTCAAGAATATGTATATATATATATGTCATCAAGTTCGCAAAGAAAAGCAGCATAGTATTTCTCAGCAAAGCGTACAAGGCAAGATTCCTCAGTCGGCATCAATGTAACACCCCGTGTGTAACCTGCCATATTTGTATTCCAACTCTTGACATTTCCGGCACTAAGTTATGATATTTCCTCATTGTCACGTTTTTGACTTCATGTTGCTTTTGTCTTTGTCATGCATCTCATATCATGTCATCATGTGCATCGCATTTGCATACGTGTTCGTCTCATGCATCCGAGCATTTACCCCGTTGTCCGTTTTGCATTTCGGCGCTCCTATGTCCTCTAGTGTCCCTTTCTACCTCTTTTCGTGTGCAGGTGTTAAACGTTCTCGGATTGGACTGAGACTTGCCAAGCGGCCTTGGTTTACTACCGGTAGACCGCCTGTCAAGCTTCGTGCCATTTGGACTTCGTTTGATACTCCAACAGTTAACCGAGGAACCAAGAAGGCCTCGTGTGTGTTGCAGCCCAACACCCCTCCAAAGTGGCCCAAAACCCACCTAAACCCCCTCCATCATCTAGGTCGTTCGATCACGATCGCGTGGCCACAAACCATGCTCAATTTGGAGCCTCCTAGCTCCTCCTACATATAAAAAGGCACTCCCCCGAAATTTTCGGATCAAACCCTAGACCTCTCTCCCCTCCACATGGCCGGACGAAAAATCCCGCTGCCGCCCGATGAATCGCCGCGCGCCACGTGTCCCGCGGGAGCCCCACATCGCCGCCTCGCCCGTGCCGGCCCGCCAGGCCCAGCACCGGCCCCCGAGGGCCCGAAGCCGCCGCCCGCCTCCTTCGCTCCCCGCCGCCTGCGCCTCGCAGCGCCGCCTCGCCGCCGCCATCGCCGGACGCCGCCTCGCCACGCGCCGCTGTCGTCTCCAGTCGCCGCCCCGTGCCGAGCTCGCCCCGCCGCCGCTCTTCGCCGCCCTACCGGATCCGGCGCGATCCGGCCGGAGAGTCGCCCCCGTGCCCGGATCCAGCCGGCCCCGCCCTCACCGTCCTTTCTCTGACCTCGCCGGAGCAAGGTTCACCTCGCCGGAGTCCTCGGTTCGCGCACCGATGACGAACCCTAGATCTGAGAAGGTTGTTTTTCGGTCAAGTCCCAGTAATTTTTAGCATTTTTCATCGCATCATAACTCTGCACCTGTGGCTCCGTTTTGGGCGTGTAGCATGTCAAATTGTTCGTCTCGACGAGTACTTCACTTCATTCCATTGCACCATGTTCATATGAGCTCATCCTGATGCCCTAAATGCTGTTGCAAGAGGGCTGTGCAATGTTAGTTTTAGATTCTTATCAGAGTTTGGACATTTGTCATTTTTGCCATGATTGTTGTGTGCCTCCTATGAACTTGAGCCCTACATGTGATTTGAAGTATGCCATGCCATCTTTACAGGGGTGTATGCCATGTATTTTTGTGATCTCTATGGTGACTAGAACAAGCATGCAAAGTAGCTCTCGTAATGTTACTGATTTCAGGGACTTAGAAATCTTCTAAGTCTTTGCCCCGTCAATATTTTTATGCCATGTATTCATGTTGCTACAGAGTGATCCATGCCTCTTTTGAGCATGATCAGTAAGGAAGTTTTGTAGATATTGTTGTGCTCTATCCATCCATGTCTTTGTTTGCGATTATGGAGCACCCTACCTTGACTCAATCAAGCTCTACTTTTGCTATAAAATGTTCCTGGAAGAATGTTTACATGTTAAGCATTTTTGCCGAGGTTGTTGTAGTTGATCCATGCATGCTATGAAGTTGTTCTTGCCATGTTTAGCTTCTATGCCATGTCTACTTGCTGGGTGTATGCTTAGTTTGTCATGCAATGCCTTGTGGTGAGTGCATCGAGCTCGTAAACATGCCTACTTGATATCTGTTTTGCCATGTTCCAGTTTTCTACTAAGTCTGAATCTGTTAACGATAATTGCTATGTTCACATGGTTGCCATTGTATTTTCTGATCCCTTTTGGCTTATGGTCAGTAAGGGACTTTTGTTGTATGCTTTGAGTAGCTTCATGCCATGCCTTGCTTTGCCATGATATGTTCCTGTAGCATGTTGTTATCGTGCTCTAAACATTGCTTCCTGTTGTTAAATTCCTGACATGTTGTTATTTTCACTAAATCTGTAACCTGATATCTTTTGCACTTTTTCCATACTTGTTTGAACCTGCTATTGTGTGAATTAGCCGTAGCTCAGTGTTCATATTTTGTCAAGATTCTTGAGTGGATCACTGCCATGTGCCTTGTTGTTATGTTAGAGTGCAGTAGCTTGTTGTTCTTGATGCATTTAGATGGCCTCATGTTGTTAATTGCAGACCGGTGCCATATTTGCTTTGCTTGTCATTTGCAAACCGTGCATCCGATTCCGGTGATCTTTATATCGATTTCGACCGAAATCAACTCATCTTTCCAGTGGCACTCTTGGTTTTCCAAGTAGACGTCAGGTTCAATCTTTCCTTTCCGAGATCATGCATATGCATCACATATCACATCCCGCATATCATGCCATGTTTTGCATCACGTTGCTTGTGCATTGCACCGTGGTTGATTGTGTCTCCCTTTGCTTGTGTTCTTGCTTGGGAAGAGCCGGGAGACGAGTACATGATTGAGGAACCCGTTGAGTACGCTTACGAGGATCAAGCTAACGTCAACTCCGAGAACTTTGCAGGCAAGATGACCATACCCTCAAAATCACTTCTATCCTTGCTTGCTAGATGCTCGCTCTATTGCTATGCCTATGCTATGATACCTACTACTTGCTTATCATGCCTCCCATATTGCCATGTCAAACCTCTAACCCACCTTGTCCTAGTAAACCATTGTTTGGCTATGTTACCCTTTTGCTCAGTCCCTCTTATAGCGTTGCTAGTTGCAGGTGAAGATTGGAGTTTGTTCCTTGTTGGAACATGTTTACTGTTGGGATATCATTGTTATATCTTGTCTATTTTAATGCATCTATATACTTGGTAAAGGGTGGAAGGCTCGACCTTATGCCTGGTGTTTTATTCCACTCTTGCCGCCCTAGTTTCCGTCATACCGGTGTTATGTTCCTTGATTTTGTGTTCCTTACACGATTGGGTTATAATGGGAACCCCTTGACAGTTCGCCTTGAATAAAACTCCTCCAGCAAAGCCCGACCTTGGTTTTACCTTTCGCCACCTAGCCTCTTTTTCCCTTGGATTCCGCGGACTCAAGGGTCATCTTTATTTTAAACCCCAGGGCCAGTGCTCCTCTGAGTGTTGGTCCAAACTAGAGCCCCTTGCAGCGCCACCTTGGGGAAACCTAAGGGTTGGTTTTAGTTGTACGGATTGCTTATCCGGTGTGCCCTGAGAACGAGATATGTGCAGCTCCTATCGGGATTTGTCGGCACATGCAGGTGGTTTTGCTGGACTTGTTTTACCATTGTCGAGATGTCTTGTAACCGGGATTCCAAGTCTGATCTGATTGTCTTGGGAGAAGGAATATCCTTCGATGACCGTGAGAGCTTGTGATGGGCTAAGTTGGGACACCCCTGCAGGGATTTGAACTTTCGAAAGTCGTGCCCGCGGTTATAGGCAGATGGGAATTTGTTAATGTCCGGTTGTAGAAAACCTAAAACTTAACTTAATTAAAATGAATCAACAGAGTGTGTGGTCGTGGTGGTCTCTTTTCGGCGGAGTCCGGGAAGAGAACACGGCCTCGTGTTATGCTTGAACGTAGGTTGTTCTAGGATCACTTCTTGATCATAGTTATCGATCGTGCCTTTGCCTTCTCTTCTTGCTCTCATTTGCGTATGCTAGCCACCATATATGCTAGTGCTTGATGCAGCTCCTCATCATACCTTTTACCTACCTATAAGCTTAAATAGTCTTGATCGCGAGGGTGTGAGATTGCTGAGTCCCCGTGACTCACAGATTCCTTCCAAAACCAGATGCAGGGACCAATGATATCGCTCCAGGAGATTCGACTGAGCTCAAGTGGGAGTTCGATGAGGACTCAGGAAGATACTACATTTCCTTTCCGGATGATCAGTAGTGGAGCCCAGTTGGGGCGATCGGGGACTTTTTTGCATTTTGGGGTTGTCTTTATTTTGGTTCCGTAGTCGGACCTTGATTGTATCTGGATGAATGTAATGTTATTTATGCTATTGTGTGACGTGGCGAGTGTAAGCCAACTATGTACCTCTTTTCCTTATTCATTACATGGGTTGTGTGAAGATTACCCCACTTGCGACATTGCTTACAATGCGGTTATGCCTCTAAGTAGTGCTTCGACACGTGGGAGATATAGCCGCATCGTGGGCGTTACAAGTTGGTAATCAGAGCCTTCCCCGACTTAGGAGCCCCCTGCTTGATCAAATCGTTGGCGTTGTTGAGTCTAGAAAAATGTTTTGAGTCATTTAGGATTATATATATCGGAGAGTAGGATTCTTTTACTCCTCAGTCCCTTCGTCACTCTAGTGAGGCATCCTGACATGGAATTTTAACTCTTCTCTTCTCAAATTTCACTAAAAAAATTTAGGATCACGCGGGTATCTTGGAATCGTTCCGATGGTTTTGTGACGAGAACATTGTTCTTGGTGCCTCCTGACATTTAGGGGTTGTGGCAGTGTCCCGGGGAGTTGAGCTCCGAGGTGTTGTCGTCACAATTTTATCGTTGCAATTCTGGAATACTTGAGTTTCGCCAACATTGAAAATCTCTTTTATGCAGTTGTTGGTGAGATAACCTCGATGCCACCCAGTAGTGGGGCGGGAGTTCGGGAGTATTGCCATAACTCGTATAACGGATGCTTTTCGAAGGTTGAGGTAAATTATTTCTGAAGGTTTCTTGGTTATGTGTTGAAGGATGGATACAGCTGGATGTAGGATTTGCTAGCTTTGGGTGAGATATTATGCTTCCCTTGTATCCCCAACACTTGATTGCATAACCGGGAGAATTTCGGGAGTTTCATAGGTGGGAATTCATGTAGCTCTAGTATTTTCTTCCGCAGATATTTGGTTTGTGATTGGGTAATCCTCACCAAGTATTTGTTCTTGTCCATATCTTGTTGTTTTATTCATCTACCTCTATCTAAGTGGCTTCTCAATTTATGGAAGTGTGACCATTTAATTTGGATTGCATTCATTCGTTCTTGTTCGAATGCTAAGACTATATGTTGCAATTTCGATCCATTTGATTCAGCTTGAATATTTGTCTGTCAAGATGCTAACGGATGTCACCCTCTTCAGGATGGCTCCTCCAACGCATCAGAATCCTGAACCGCCGCCACCACCTCGACCTCCGGAGGCATGGCAAGCTGTGATGGCCGCTACCAATGCCAGCACGCAGCTGATCATGCAACTCTTGCAAGAGCGCAACCAAGGAAATCAAGGCCATGGCAACAATCAGAATCAGTTTGCTACACTCAACCAGTTCCTCGCAAACCAGCCAAAGACCTTCGGTAACTATGTTGAGGCAACAGACGCTGATGATTGGCTCGTGGATATCTGTAAGCATTTCGAGTGCAGCAACGTCAGGCCTGAGGACTTTGTCAAGTTTGCTTCGTTCCAACTCAAAGACCACGCTGCAGAGTGGTATCAGCAATACAAAGATTCCAGAGGAGGTCGTGTGATTACCTGGGATGAATTCTGTCAAGACTTCAAAGCTCACCACATTCCTCAGAGTGTTGTTGAGAGCAAGCGTGAGGAGTTCTGCAATCTGAAGTAAGGCAGCTTGTCTGTTTACCAGTATAACATCATGTTCCAAAAGCTTGCTCGTTTCGCTAAGCAAGACGTCCCTGACGAGAAGAGCATGATTTATCAGTTCAGGGGTGGCCTCAGAGAAGATCTTCAACTAGCTCTTGTGCTTTTCGAGCCGCAGAAGTACGATGAGTTCTACAACATGGCACTGAAACAAGAGACTGCTCAGCTAAAGTGCGATGCTTCCAAGAAACGAGTCAGGGATGCAACTCCTTCTTCCTCAACTCAAGTGGTAACTAAGCAACAAAAGTATTGGTTGCCTCCTCCTCCGTTCTGTCAGCCTTATCAGCAGAAGAGCAAAGGTGGCAATGGATCTTCCCACACACCCAACCCAGGCTTTCAAAACAAGACTTCGTCTCATGCTCCAAGATCAAGTGCTCCGTATCACCGTCCACTTTCAGAGGTCACGTGCAACAAGTGCCAGCAGAAGGGTCACTATGCCAACGAATGCTTCAATCAGAGGCGTCTTCCTCCTCCTCCTCCTATGAGATCTGCTAGCACTGCAGTGGTCAAGCATAATCACAAGTTTGCGAAGGTCAACATGGTGAACGCAGCTCAGACAGAGGACTCGTCAGATGTGATTATGGGTAACCTTCCTGTTAACGATATTCCTGCAAGAGTTCTTTTTGATATTGGTGCATCGCATTGTTTCATTTCAAGACCTTTTGTGGCTATGCATGATTTGGTTACTCAAGTTTTGCCGAGACCTTTGGCTATTGTTTCTCCGGCCCGACAAATGACTTCTCGGGTTTTCGTTCCGGATGTTTCTATCACGTTGGGCGAATATGAGTTTCTGTCTTCTCCTAATGTTCTTGGCAACTCGGATATTGATCTTATTCTCGGAATGGACGGGCTTTCTAAGCACAAGGCTCAGCTTGATTGTGCTGCCAGGCAGATTCAATTGACACATTCGTCTGAGGATGTAATCGTCTTTGCCGCTCGTGATGATACCATTCGACTATTTTCTCTCAACGAGAAGGGCGAGTTGGATGCCATCTCTCAGATTCCAGTCATTTGCGAATATCAAGACATTTTTTCTGAAGAGCTTCTAGGAATGCCTCCTCACCGGCCAGTTGAATTCGTCATCGATCTTGAGCCTGGCACGGAACCTGTTTGCAAACGTCCTTACAAGCTTGGACCTGAAGAGTTGAAGGAGCTGAAGAAACAACTCGATATTCAAGAGCGTATGGGTCTCATCCGACCAAGTTCTTCTCCATGGGGTTGTGGTGTTCTTTTTGTCAAGAAGAAGGATGGAACGGACCGACTTTGTGTCGACTACCGTCCATTGAACAAGAAGACCATAAAGAACAAGTACCCACTTCCCAACATCAATGAGCTTTTCGAACAACTCAAAGGTGCTCAAGTATTCTCCAAGCTTGACCTCCGTATGGGCTATCATCAGATTCGCATTCGTGAAGAGGATATCCCCAAGACAGCATTCAGAACAAGCTATGGTTCATATGAATACACTATCATGTCTTTCGGCCTTGTCAATGCTCCGCCAACATTCTCTCGCATGATGAACTTCATCTTCAACGCCTACACAAATGACTTTGTATTGGTCTACCTCGATGACATTCTGGTCTTTTCAAAGAACAAGGAGGATCATGCCAAGCACTTGAGATTGGTGCTGGATAAACTCAGAGAACATCAGTTCTATGCCAAGTTTTCAAAGTGCGAGTTTTGGCTCGATGAGGTTCTCTACCTTGGACATATCATCTCCGCCAAGGGCATAGCTATTAATCCTGAGAAGGTGTCTGCAATTGTGAATTGGGAACCACCTCAGAATATGAAGCAACTTCGCAGCTTCCTTGGGCTCGCAAGCTATTGTCGAAGGTTCATTGAGAACTTCTCAAAGATCGCGAAGCCTCTTTCCAACCTCCTCTAGAAGCATGTGAAGTATGTCTGGTCGCCTGAATGTGACATCGCTTTCAACACCCTAAAAGAGAAGTTAGTCACTGCTCCAGTTCTGACTCCTCCTGATGAATCCAAACCATTCGAGGTTTTTTGTGATGCTTCCCTTCAAGGTCTCAGTGCAGTATTGATGCAAGAGAAGAAAGTTGTCGCCTATACCTCTCGCCGGTTGAAGCCCAACGAAAAGAACTACCCCACTCATGACCTCGAGTTGGCGGCAGTTGTCCATGCTATTTTAACATGGAGACATCTCTTGTTGGGAAGGAAAGTGGACATCTTCACGGATCACAAGAGTCTCAAGTACATCTTCACTCAGCCCAACCTCAACCTCAGGCAGACTCGTTGGGTCGAAATGATTCAAGAGTATAATCCGAGTATTGAATATACTCCAGGCAAGGCCAATGTAATTGCGGACTCATTGAGCAGGAAGGCTTACTGCAACAGTTTGATTCTCAAGCCTTACCAACGAGAGCTTTGTGAAGCTTTCCGCAAACTCAATCTCCAAGTTGTTCCTCAAGGATTCCTTGCCAACCTACAAGTCTCTCCTACTTTGGAAGATCAGATTCGCGAGGCTCAACTTCTTGATGCTATGGTGAAGAAGGTGAAGATTGGGATTACCAAGAGTCAACCCAAGTACAAGTGCTATCGTCTTGATGACAAGGATACTCTATTCTTCAAGGATCGCATTGTTGTTCCTAAGGGTGACCTTCGTAAAGTCATTATGAACGAGGCCCACAATTCACTCCTCTCTATTCACCCTGGAAGTACAAAGATGTACCAGGACCTCAAGCAGTCGTATTGGTGGACTCGAATGAAGCACGAGATTTCTCAGTTCGTGAACGAATGTGATGTCTGCAGAAGAGTGAAAGCAGAACACCAATGACCAGCTGGTCTCCTCCAACCTCTTGCCATTCCAGAATGGAAGTTTGACCATATTGAGATGGACTTTGTGACTGGATTTCCAAAGTCCAAGCGTGGCAATGATGCTATCTTCGTTGTCATCGACAAGCTCACTAAAGTGGCTCATTTTCTTCCTACCAAAGAATCTATCACAGCAGCTCAGTTGGCAGAGCTATATACCTCCAGGATTGTCTCCTTGCACGGCATTCAGTAGTTGATATCTTCAGATCATGGCAGCATCTTTACCTCTAAGTTCTGGGATTCTTTTCAGAAGGCCATGGGCACCAACATTCGCTTCAGCATAGCCTTTCATCCTCAAACCAGTGGCCAAGTCGAGCGAGTCAATCAAATTCTTAAAGATATGCTCAGGGCATGTGTCATCTCTTTCGGTATGAAGTGGGAAGATTGTCTTCCATATGCCGAGTTCTCCTACAACAACAGCTTCCAAGCGAGTTCGGGCAAGGCCCCATTCGAGATTCTCTATGGCAGGAAGTGTCGTACTCCTCTTAACCGGTCAGAGACTGATGAACGCCAACTTCTTGGCAATGACTTGATCACAGAGGCTGAAGAAATGTGCAAAGTCATTCGTGAAAATCTTAAAGCCGCGCAATCGCGCCAGAAGAGTTGCTATGATAGCAAGCATCGTGACTTGGCTTTCGAGATCGGAGACCATGTCTACCTCCGCGTCTCTCCAATGAAAGGTACTCGTCGCTTCGGTATCAAAGGGAAGCTTGCCCCTAGATACGTGGGTCCTTTCAAGATCATTGGCAAAAGAGGCGATCTCGCCTATCAACTTGAGCGTCCATCCAACTTTGCAAACGTGCACGACGTGTTTCACATGTCTCAACTCCGCAAGTGTTTCAAGACTCCTGACCGCACCGTCAACTTCGAAGAGATTGATATCCAAGAAGACATGTCTTATCATGAGCACCCCATTGCTATTCTTGAAGAAACTGGGCGCAAGACTCGCAACAAGTCTATCAAATTCCTGAAAGTCAAGTGGTCACATCATTCCGACCGTGAAGCCACCTGGGAATGCGAGGACCACCTCCGTTCCGAGTACCCGGAGTTTTTCCAGTCCTAGATCTCGGGACGAGATCCTTTCGTAGTGGTGGAGTGTTGTAACACCCTGTGTGTAACCTGCCATATTTGTATTCCAACCCTTGCCATTTTCGGCACTAAGTTATGATATTTCCTTGTTGTCGCGTTTTTATCTTCGTGTTTATTTTGTCTTTGTCGTGCATCTCATATCATGTCATCATGTGCATCACATTTGCATACGTGTTCGTCTCATGCATCTCAGCATTTTCCCCGTTGTCTGTTTTGCATTCCAGCGCTCCTATGTCCTCCGGTGTCCCTTTCTACCTCTTTTCGTGTGCGGGTGTTAAACGTTCTCGGATTGGACCGAGACTTGCCAAGCGGCCTTGGTTTACTACCGGTAGACCGCCTGTCAAGTTTCGTGCCATTTGGACTTCGTTTGATACTCCAACGGTTAACCGAGGAACCGAGAAGGCCTCATGTGTGTTGCAGCCCAACACCCCTCCAAAGTGGCCCAAAACCCACCTAAACCCCCTCCATCATCTAGGTCGTTCGATCACGATCGCGTGGCCAAAAACAGTGCTCAATTTGGAGCCTCCTAGCTCCTCCTACCTATAAAAAGGCATCTCCCCCGAAATTTTTGGATCAAACCCTAGACCTCTCTCCCCTCCACGCGGCCGGACGTGTCCGCCGCCGCCGGACGAAAAATCCCGCCGCCGCCCGACGAATCATCGCGTGCCACGTGTCCCGCGGGAGCCCCACATCGCCGCCTCGCCCGTGCCGGCCCGCCAGGCCCAGCGCCAGCCCCCGAGGGCCCGAAGCCGCCGCCCGCCTCCTTCGCTCCCCACCGCCCGCACCTCGCAGCGCTAACTCGCCGCCGCCATCGCCGGCCGCCGCCTCGCCGCGCGCCGCCGTCGTCTCCAGTCGCCGCCCCGTGCCGAGCTCGCCCCGCCGCCGCTCTTCGCCGCCCTGCCGGATCCGGCGCGATCCGGCCGGAGAGTCGCCCCCGTGCCCGGATCCAGCCGGCCCCGCCCTCACCGTCCTTTCTCCGACCTCGCCGGAGTCCTCGATTCGTGCGCCGACAACGAACCCTAGATCTGAGAAGGTCATTTTCGGTCAAGTCCCAGTATTTTTTAGCGTTTTTCATCGCATCATAACTCTGCACCCGTGGCTCCGTTTTGGGCATGTAGCATGTCAAATTGTTTGTCTCGACGAGTACTTCATTTCATTCCATTGCACCATGTTCATATGAGCTCATCTTGATGCCCTAAATGTTGTTGCAAGAGGGCTATGCAATGTTAGTTTCAGATTCTTATCAGAGTTTGGACATTTGTCATTTTTTCCATGATTGTTGTGTGCCTCCTATGAACTTGAGCCCTACATGTGATTTGAAGTATGCCATGCCATCTTTATAGGGGTGTATGCCATGTATTTTTGTGATCTCTGTGGTGACTAGCACAAGCATGCAAAGTAGCTCTCGTAATGTTGTTGATTTCAGGGACTTAGAAATCTTCTAAGTCTTTGCCCTGTCAATATTTTTATGCCATGTATTCATGTTGCTACAGAGTGATCCATGCCTCTTTTGAGCATGATCGGTAAGGAAGTTTTGTAGATACTGTTGTGCTCTATCCATCCATGTATTTGTTTGCAATTATGGAGCACCCTAGCTTGACTCAATCGAGCTCTACTTTTGCTATAAAATGTTCCTGGCAGAATGTTTATGTGTTAAGCATTTTTGCCGAGGTTGTTGTAGTTGATCCATGCATGCTATGAAGTTGTTCTTGCCATTTTTAGCTTCTATGCCATGTCTACTTGCTGGGTGTATGCTTAGTTTGTCATGCAATGCCTTGTGGTGAGTGCATCGAGCTTGTAAACATGCCTACTTAATATCTGTTTTGCCATGCTCCAGTTTTCTACCAAGTTTGAATCTGTTAACGATAATTGCTATGTTCACATGGTTGCCATTGTATTTTCTGAATCCTTTTGGCTTATGGTCAGTAAGGGACTTTTGTTGTATGCTTTGAGTAGCTTCATGCCATTCCTTGCTTTGCCATGATATGTTCCTGTAGCATGTTGTTATCTTGCTCTAAACATTGCTTCATGTTGTTAAATTCCTGACATGTTATTTTCACTTAAGTGTGTAACCTGATATCTTTTGCACTTTTTCCGTGCTTGTTTGAACCTACTATTGTGTGAATTAGCTGTAGCTCAGTGTTCATCTTTTGTCAAGCTTCTTGAGTGGATCACTGTCATGTGCCTTGTTGTTATGTTAGAGTTTCTTGATGCATTTAGATGGCCTCGTGGTGTTAATTGTAGATTGGTGTCATATTTGTTTTGCTTGTCATTTGCAAACTGTGCATCCGATTCCGGTGATCTTTATATCGATTTCGACCGAAATCAACTCATCTTTCCAGTGGCACTCTTGGTTTTCCATGCAGATGTCAGGTTCAATCTTTCCTTTCCGAGATCATGCATATGCGTCACATATCACATCCCGCATATCATGCCATGTTTTGCATCATGTTGCTTGTGCATTGCACCGTGGTTGATTGTGTCTCCCTTTGCTTGTGTTCTTGCTTGGGTTGAGCCGGGAGACAAGTACGTGATCGAGGAACCCGTTGAGTACGCTTACGAGGATCAAGCTAACGTCAACTGGGAGAACTTTGCAGGCAAGATGACCATACCCTTGAAATCACTTCTATCTTTGCTTGCTAGATGCTCGCTATATTGCTATGCCTATGCTATGATACCTACTACTTGCTTATCATGCCTCCCATATTGCCATGTCAAACCTCTAACCCACCTTGTCCTACCAAACCGTTGTTTGGCTATGTTACCGCTTTGCTCAGCCCCTCTTATAGCGTTGCTAGTTGCAGGTGAAGATTGGAGTTTCTTCCTTGTTGGAACATGTTTACTGTTGGGATATCATTATTATATCTTGTCTATTTTAATGCATCTATATACTTGGTAAAGGGTGGAAGGCTCGACCTTATGCCTGGTGTTTTATTCCACTCTTGCCGCCCTAGTTTCCGTCATACCGGTGTTATGTTCCTTGATTTTGTGTTCCTTACACGATTGGGTTATAATTGGAACCCCTTGACAGTTCGCCTTGAATAAAACTCCTCCAGCAAAGCCCGACCTTGGTTTTACCTTTCGCCACCTAGCCTCTTTTTCCCTTGGATTCCGCAGACTCAAGGGTCATCTTTATTTTAAACCCCCGGGCCAGTGCTCCTATGAGTGTTGGTCCAAACTAGAGCCCCTTGCAGCGCCACCTTGGGGAAACCTGAGGGTTGGTTTTAGTTGTACGGATTGCTTATCCGGTGTGCCCTGAGAACGAGATATGTGTAGCTCCTATCGGGATTTGTCAGCACATGCGGCTGGTTTTGCTGGACTTGTTTTACCATTGTCGAGATGTCTTGTAACCGGTATTCCGAGTCTGATCGGATTGTCTTGGGAGAAGGAATATCCTTTGTTGACCGTGAGAGCTTGTGATGGGCTAAGTTGGGACACCCCTGCAGGGATTTGAACTTTTGAAAGCCGTGCCCACGGTTATGGGCAGATGGGAATTTGTTAATGTCCGATTGTAGAAAACCTAAAACTTAACTTAATTAAAATGAATCAATAGAGTGTGTGGTTGTGATGGTCTCTTTTTGGCGGAGTCCGGGAAGAGAACATGGTCTCGTGTTATGCTTGAACGTAGGTTGTTCTAGGATCACTTCTTGATCATAGTTATCGATCGTGCCTTTGCCTTCTCTTCTCGCTCTCATTTGCGTATGTTAGCCACCATATATGCTAGTGCTTGCTGCAGCTCCTCATCATACCTTTTACCTACCTATAAGCTTAAATAGTCTTGATCGCGAGGGTGTGAGATTGCTGAGTCCCCGTGACTCACAGATTCCTTCCAAAACCAGATGCAGGGACCGATGATACCGCTCCAGGAGATTCAACTGAGCTCAAGTGGGAGTTCGATGAGGAATCAGGACGATACTACGTTTCCTTTCCGGACGATCAGTAGTGGAGCCCAGTTGGGGCAATCGGGGACTTTGTTGCATTTTGGGGTTGTCTTTATTTTGGTTCCGTAGTCGGACCTTGATTGTATCTGGATGAATGTAATGTTATTTATGCTATTGTGTTACGTGGCGAGTGTAAGCCAACTATGTACCTCTTGTCCTTATTCATTACATGGGTTGTGTGAAGATTACCCCACTTGCGACATTGCTTACAATGCGGTTATGCCTCTAAGTCGTGCTTCGACACGTGGGAGATATAGCCGCATCGTGGGCGTTACAATCAGTAAGGTATACATGGTTTCCTGTGCAAGGTATTCAGTCTTCTTCGATAAGGTACTGCAAAAGCTTCTGGCATAAGGTACCGAGTCTTCCCCAGCAAGTCTTTAAGGGGGGAAGCTTATGACGTACGGTACCCAGTCTTCCTCAGCAAGATATCCGCCGAAGGCTTCGAGCACAAGCCATCCCGTCTTCCTCAGCATGATATCCCGGTGGCTTCCAACGCAAGCTACCCAATCTTCTTCAGTACGACACTGGTATAAGATGTTAAACAATGAATTGTCAGCATATGATAGTGTTTCCCAAGAGTCGGATCTGCAACAGTTGGGACAGAAACAAGAATCAGTCAGAACAAAGGAAGAATTCATGGTAAGCATCCGACAACCTCGCCGGTTATGCAAGTGAAAGAAAACCAGTGGGTGATGCAAGAATTGACAAGTCTTGAAGAAAGACAATGTTGAGAGACCATCTTGGCAGTAATTATCAAGATCAGTACCGCACACCCGACAAGGTGATGTTATTCATCCTGTCACTGTCCGGCATAGTCAACAACAGTAATGAGATCTATATATGCACACATGAACCGGATAAATATCCTGAGACTCGAGATCAAAGTATGAATTGCAAAATATTACATATGACAGTACTCAAGGTCACAAAAATAATAAAGGAGATATGTGGCCAAGTTCTGTTAGCAAAAGGATCCAGACAAAGAAAATAATAATGAAGGAGCAAGACCAATGATACAAGACCTCATATCAAGGCAATTAGCTTAGTCCCCAGTATGCTCAAAACTATCAGCATTGAATACCCGAGTCTGTCAAGTCCAACCCAAGGACAGCTCAATATGTTAACCTCGGTAACCGTGCTAAAGTATCACACGACCTACTATCCACATGAGAATATCGGCAAAATGAAGAATCAGAGTATTAAATCACAAAGCATGTTCTCTCACATATGGGAATAGATTAAAGAATAGCCTGCCGTGAGCGGGATTCTTTGCCAAGATCACCGCCAGTCAAGTCTGCAAATGTTATCACCAGGAGATGGTTCATTTTCTATCAGTCACGTCAAGCGACAGTCGAACCTTTGGTACAAATTGGATACTCAAGACTGTGGAGCCAGACAAGATAAGTCAGAAACTCCTGCAAGATGTCAGAATCTGTTAGAAGAACATGTATGATTCACATCACTGTTTTGAACCCAGAAGGCATGCATGTATTCGAGCAACCCGATGCCTGGATAGAAGAGATTCTTTGTTCCACGGGAAGATGTGTTCCCCACTCCGGGGAATATTCTCGGTACCCGATACGTGAATAACGTCTCCAGCAAGGATCAATATCAAGAAGGACACGTATGTCAGTAAAGATAATCTTTCGGACCTCAGCTAAGCCAACATATATGAAGGAAAATTTGAGTCAGTATGAACAGGAACATATGAGGTAAGTCCCGTCGGTATGTCAGATACGGTGAAGCAAACCACCGCAGATCAAGACAGTCAGTCAGATCCAATTCAGTGGGAACATTATAAGAAAGTAAATAGGAGAAACCCGAGTTGGAAACAGTTTCTTCAAGTCAGAATATTTAGTTATCTCTAAGCAACCAAATCTCGAGGACGAGATTTCATTAAGGGGGGAAGGTTTGTAACACCTTGGATTTTGCCCTTTTCTTTTTCTGATGATTTTCCTGAATTTCTTGATTTGATTTGATTTTCTGTGGCTATGTGGTTCTGAAACTTGGGAACATCATGTATTCCTAGGTTTTACAGTGGCTTATCATCCTCATCATCATCCCAAGATCAAGTCATTTTCATCCTTGACCTAATTCAATATTCTTTTTCTAGGGAATATTCCTTTTTTAAGGGAATAACCCTTTGAACCCTAGGTTGTGAAGCAACCTATAGTTCTGTCACTCCCAAAATTCCAAAATAATTCTCGTAAATTGTTTGGGTCATATCTTCCTCAAATATGTCAAAATCCTTCCTTGGCATTGATACGTCTCCAGTGTATCTATAATTTATGAAATATTCATGCCATGTTTACAACAATTTTATATGGTTTTGGTATGATTTGCATGGAACTAACCAGGACTGGCACTGTTTTCAGTAGAACTACCGTGGTGTTGGTTTTTTGTGCAGAAATGGAAGTTCTCCAAATGAGCTGAAACTTTTTGACGATTTTTTTGGAGCAAAAGAGACCCCTGAAGCTTCATGGAAGGACCAGAACATGAAGGAGTAGGGCACAAGACACTGGGGCACGCCTGGGCCCTTGTCCATGCCCCGGTGGGTTGTGTTCACCTTGAGGCCCATCTTTGCGTGAAACTGACGCCAAAAAATCCTATAAATAGAGAAACCATCAGAAATAAACCTAGATCAGAAGTTCAGCCGCCGCAAGGCTCTGTAGCCACAGAAAACCAATCTAGAACCCGTTCCGGCACTCCACCGGAGGGGGGAATCATCTCCGGTGGCCATCTTCATCATCCCGGCGGCCACCATGATGAGGAGGGAGTAGTCCACCCTCAGGGCTGAGGGTTTGTACCAGTAGCTATGTGTTTAATCTCTCTCTCTCTTGTGTTCTTGAGATGTCACTATCTTGATGTATCACGGGCTTTGTTAATATAGTCGGATCATATGGTGGTTTCCCCTCTCTATCTTGTTGTGATGAATTGAGTTTTTCCCTTTGAGATTTCGTTGTTATTAGATTGAATACTTTTATGGATTTGAGAGCACTTGATATATGTCTTGCATATGAATACTCATGGTGAAAATGGGGTATCATATTGATTCACTTGATATGTGTTTTGGGATTCAACTCGTGGATTCCCGCGATGACATTCGGGTAATATTTGCATAGGGGTTGATGCATGTTCTCGTCTTTGTTTCTCTGGTAGAAATCTTGGGGCACTCTTTGAAGTTCTTTGTGTTGGATTGAGTATTATGAATCTGAAATTATTTGGTGTTATTTTAGTACGAACTCTTGGATAGATCGATCAGAAAGAATAGCTTCGAGGTGGTTTCGTAACCTACAAACGATTTCTTCTTATGTTCTTCGCTAGATAGGAACTTTGGAGTGTTTCTTCATTGCACTTTGAGGGGTGGTTATATGATCCAATTATATTAGCATTGTTGAGAGATTGCACTAGCGAAAGTACGGACCCTAGGCCTCATTTTCAAGCATTGCAATACCGTTTTTGTGCTCATTTACTATTTGCTACCTTGCTGTTTTTATTTATTCAGATTATAAAAGTATATTTCTACCATCCATATTACACTTTTATCACCATCTCTTCGCCGAACTAGTGCACCTACACAATTTGCAATTGTGTTAGGTGTGTTGGGGACACAAGAGATTATTGTATTTAGTTGCAGGGTTGTTTGAGAGAGACCATCTTCATCCTACGCCTCCCATGGATTGATAAACCTTAGGTCATCCACTTGAGGGAAAATTGCTACTGTCCTACAAAACTCTGCGCTTGGAGGCCCAACACGAGTCTACAAGAATAAATTGCGTAGTAGACATCAAGCTCTTTTCTAGCGCCGTTGTCGGGGAGGTTAGGTAAGTGTCACTCACATCCCGTCAATGAAGCTCTTTTCTGGCGCCGTTGCCGGGGAGGTGAGTGCTTGAAGGTATATCTTTAGATCTTGCAATTAAATCTTTTAGTTTCTTGTTTATCACTAGTTTGGTTTATAAAAGAAAACTACAAGAAAATGGAATTGAGGTGGTCTCATATTATTCATCTTTATAATGTATTTCATGAAAATGATGGAAAGGAAAATTGTGCTCAATTGATAGAAGAGAATTCTATAAAATGTTTGGCATAAATGATGAGCATGATTGCAACGTTATTAGTATGAATTCTTTGAATATCCATGATGCTAGTGATATGCAAAGCCATAAGCTTGGGGATGCTATGTTTGATGAAGATGATATTTTTAGTCCCCCAAGATTTGAGGTGCCAATTTGTTATAATGATTGCATGCCTCCAATTGATGATGATTATATTGATGAAAGTGGGTTTGGAGAGTGTCAACTCTAGGTAGTAATGATCCCACTATTTTGGAGGGTGTTGAATCGTATTCTAATAATTACGAAAGTGGATTTGGAGAGGTCATGACTTTATTTAGTGATGAATCCACTATTTCGGAAGAGGTTTCAATTGATTATGACAACAAAGTTGCTATCTATGATGATTATGGTGATGACATGTATGCCATATTGAATAATGATAACCATGAAACATGCCATCATGATTTAATTTTCAATCCCATGATAGTTATTTTGTTGAGTTTGCTCCCACTACTATTCATGAGAATAAATTTGCTTATGTGGAGAGTAATAAATTTTCTATGCTTGTGGATCATGAAAAGAATGCTTTATGTGATAGTTATATTGTTGAATTCATTCATGATGCTACGGAAAATTATTATGAGATAGGAGCATATGCTTTTAGGTATCGCAGTAATATCAAGTTTCCTCTCTTTATGTTGAAAGTTTTGATGTCATGCTTGTTTTACCTTCCTACGCTAGTTGATTCTTGCTCCCATAATTTGTTTGCTCACAAAATCCCTATGCATAGGAAGTGGGTTATACTTAAATGTGCTAGTCATATGCTTCATGATGCTCCCTCCATGTTTCAATTCTTATCTTTATGTGAGCATCATTGAAATCATCATGCCTAGCTTAAAAGGCATTAAAGACAAGTGCTTGTTGGGATACAACCCAACATTTACCCCTACTGTTTTTGTGTGTTCACATGATTAGGCTATTGTGGTAATCATGTTTTATAGCTTTCGTTTCAATAAAGTGCCAAGTAAGACCTTTGGGATACTATGGATGATAGTTGATTTGATCTTGCTGAAAAACATAAACTTTTGCGCCCAGTAAAATAATTTTCATTTTTACAGAAGCATGATAAAATACTGATTCTATTTTCATAGGATTGATATACAAATTTCCTAGCTTGTCTGAATTTTTCAGAATTTTTGGAGTAGCAGAAGTATGGTTGTTGTCCAGATCATTACAAACTGTTCTGTTTTTGACAGATTATGTTTCAATGCATAGTTTGCTTGTTATCTAGTTTCTATGGCTTATATTGCTCAATATAAATTGTGGAAATGACAAGGTATAGTAGGCATTGTGTGATAAAAATTATGAATCTTGTCTTTCATAGTACCAAGGTGAATGATTTTCTTTCTCGTACTAACCTATCACACGAAGTTCTATTAAGTTTTGTGTGATTGAAAAGTTTTGGGTGAGATATCGATATGAGGAGAATAAGGAGTGAAAATACCCTAAGCTTGAGGATGTCCATGGCACCCCAAGTTAATATTCAAGGAATATCCAAGAAACTAAGCTTGGGGATGCCCCGGAAGGCATCCCCTCTTTCGTCTCCAACATTATCAGTAACCTCACTTGGAGCTATATTTTCATTCGTCACATGATATGAGTTTTTATCGGAGCATCATTTTATTTTGTTTTGATTTGCTTGATCCTATTTATAATAATGTTTTGCATCTTTCCTTTTGTGACGCCCCCGATTCAATCGTACACTAATCATACGCGCAAACGTGTACGATCAAGATCAGGGACTCACGGGAAGATATCACAACACAACTCTACAAATAAAATAAGTCATACAAGCATCATATTACAAGCCAGGGGCCTCGAAGGCTCGAATACAAGAGCTCGATCATAGACGAGTCAGCGGAAGCAACAATATCTGAGTACAGACATAAGTTAAACAACTTTGCCTTAAGAAGGCTAACACAAACTGGGATACGGATCGAAAGAGGCGCAGGCCTCCTGCCTGGGATCCTCCTAAACTACTCCTGGTCGCCGTCAGCGGGCTGCACGTAGTAGTAGGCACCTCCCGAATAGTAGTAGTCATCATAAACGGTGGCGTCTGGCTCCTGGACTCCAGCATCTGGTTGCGACAACCAGAAAGAAAGGAAAGAGGGAAAAAGGGGGAGAAAGCAACCGTGAGTACTCATCCAAAGTACTCGCAAGCAAGGAGCTACACTACATATGCATGGGTATCAAATGGAATAAGGGTATCATGTGGACTGAACTGCAGAATGCCAGAATAAGAGGGGGATAACTAATCCTGTCAAAGACTACGCTTCTGGCCACCTCCATCTTATAGCATGTAGGAGAGAGTAGATGGTAAGTTCACCAAGTAGCAACAAGTAGCATCGTATAGCATAATCCTAACCGATGATCCTCCCCTCGTCGCCCTGTGAGAGAGTGATCACCGGTTGTATCTGGCACTTGGAAGGGTGTGTTTTATTAAGTATCCGGTTCTAGTTGTCATAAGGTCAAGGTACAACTCCTAGTCGTCCTGTTACCGAAGATCACGGCTATTCGAATAGATTAACTTCCCTGCAGGGGTGCACCACATATCCCAACACGCTCGATCCCATTTGGCCGGACACACTTTCCTGGGTCATGCCCGGCCTCGGAAGATCAACACGTCGCAACCCTACCTAGGCACAACAGAGAGGTCAGCACGCCGGTCTAAATCCTATGGCGCAGGGGTCTGGGCCCATCGCCCATTGCACACCTGCACGTTGCATACGCGGCCGGAAGCAGAACTAGCCCCCTTAATACAAGAGCAGGCTTACGGTCCAATCCGGCGCGCGCCACTCAGTCGCTGACGTCACGAAGGCTTCGGCTGATACCACGACGTCGAGTGCCCATAACTGTCCCCGCGTAGATGGTTAGTGCGTATAGGCCAGTAGCCAGACTCAGATCAAATACCAAGATCTCGTTAAGCGTGTTATTCTGAAGTAACCACGGACGCCGACCAGGGCCAGGCCCACCTCTCTCCTAGGTGGTCTCAACCTGCCCTGTCGCTCCCACAAAGTAACAGTCGGGGGCCGTCGGGAACCCAGGCCCACCTACCTAGATGGAGCCACCTGCCCCTTCAGCCCCCATCTCCGAACAGTATCATAAGTAATGTAACAGTGTAAGTATATATCATATGCCCATGATCACCCCCTAAGTGA
Organism: Triticum urartu; assembly: GCF_003073215.2. Taxonomy (NCBI): domain Eukaryota; kingdom Viridiplantae; phylum Streptophyta; class Magnoliopsida; order Poales; family Poaceae; genus Triticum; species Triticum urartu. The sequence continues at coordinate 145,418,320 of NC_053026.1, read as the reverse complement.
TCACGGCCCAGTAGTATAGCATGGCAGACGGACAAGAGTGTAGGGCCACTGATGATAATCTAGCATCCTATACTAAGCATTAGGATTGCAGGTAAAGGTACAAACAGTAGTAGCAAGGACAGGCTATGCAACAGGATAGGATTAACGGAAAGCAGTAACATGCTATACTACTCTATTGCAAGCAGTATAGAGAAGAGTAGGCGATATCTGGTGATCAAAGGGGGGGCTTGCCTGGTTGCTCTGGCAAGAGAGAGGGGTCATCAACACCGTAGTCGTACTGGGGGTCTCCGGCAGTCTCGGGGTCTACCGGAAAGAAGTACGGAGGGGGAACACATAAATAAACAAGAGCAAATCAATGGAACAAAAGCAAAAATGCGGCATTACGCTGTGCTATGGGTGACCTGACCGCGGTACGAGGTGACCGGTGAAGGGGGGAAACATCCGGGAAAATATCCCGGTGTTTCGCGTTTTCGGACAGAATGAACTGGGAGGGGAAAGTTTGCGTGTTCGCTATGCTAGGGATGCGTGGCGGACGAAACGGGCTGCATATCTGGATTTCATCTCGTCGTTCTGAGCAACTTTCATGTAGAAGTATTTTCATCCGAGTTATGGATTATTTTATATTAATTTTCAAAGTTTTAAATGTTTTTTTTCTAATTTCTGATTAATTAATTCGAAATTAAAAGAATTAAAATGCTAGGGGTTGCCCAGAATTGTACCAGCTTATTCAGTTACAAAGGCTGACAATGGCCCAATTGACTTGGTTAACCAGCCGTATCAGCAGAGGCTGACATGTGGCCAGAGGGTCCCAGTCAAGCGGTTGGACTAGGGTCAACGCTGGACTAGTTCAGTCTGACCGGTGGGGGACATCTGGTCATACTCTGATGTTAATCTAAATTAGTTGGCTAATTATTAGCTAGGTGGGGACCCCACTGTCGGTGTCGTATTTTTAATTGAACCGTTATTTAACAGAACTTATTTTAGCTAATGAACTAATCTAATTAGCTAGTGGGCCCATAGGTCCAGTGGCACCAGGAGGTGATTTGGGTTAATGAATGTTCCACCATCAGCAGGGAAACAACGGCGAGGGCAGCGTATGGCGACGGTCGTGCACTCCGCCTCCGGCGACCGTTGGAGTGGCGTTGGCACGGACGGTCGAGGACTCGCCGCGCACTCACTGGGACAAACCGTAGGCACGGGACGGCTCAAATCGACCACCATGTCGGCGGCGAGCAGCGGCAGAGGCCACGTCCTCGTCGGCCAGGCGTCTACAGGGGACGTGGAGAGAGGGAAGAGGCCAGGGGAGCCGGATGCTCCATCGTTGCCAGAGGAGAGCTTGGGAGGCCGAGAACCCTGCCCTCCGAGGTCCAGTGGCGGACGGGCCGGCAGGCGCGAGGCAGAGCAGAGGGCTTGAGGGGTGTGGCGCGGGGTCGAACGGCCTCAGCACGGGGTGACTGAGGAGGACCGCCGCGGCAACGAGGGGTGTGGCGAGCTTCCGGTGGGCATGTCGATGACGGCAACGACCGGTGGTGCTGCAGGCGCGGCGCGAGCACGCGAAGAAGTTGCGGGTCAAAGGTGCAGTCCACGGGCGCGGCCGTGCTCGCCGGGGCCACGGGGAGCAGCGGCGAATGCCGCATGGATGGCGAGGAGCCAGCTGGGGAAGGGATCCGGCGACGGGGAGGTCGGGGATGGGGCGCAAAGGCGAGCCTGCTGGGTCGAGGTGCGCGGGGGCGCGATCCAGAAGGGGGGGAGGTCGTGCGGGAAGTGGGGAGACTCGGGGGTTAGGGTTTCCTGCTGTGGGTGGATAAGGGAGGCCTGTTGGGCCATGGGGAGCTGGGCCGGCCTGGCTGGGACATGGCCCAGTTGGGCCGGGGGTTCTCTCTCTTTTTCTTTCTTTCTTTTTTTCATTTCATTTCTTTTTTTATTTAGTTTGTTTCTTCACTTTTTATTTATCTTTCTTTTACTGTTTTATATTTTATAGTTTTACAAAAAGTGAAACCCTACCTAAAATAGAGTTACAATTATAACTACTACCACAAAAGGTTTTATCCCTGAACAAAATAGTATAGTATTTTATAAAATCCAAAACGCATTTGTTTAATTGTTTTACCTACTGTTTTAGTTACTTAAGTGCATTTAAACCTTTTATAAAAATGTGGTTTCTCCATCATAATTATCGATGATTTATTTGTATCCACCCGAACCTAGTTTTAATATTTGAAAACTTTTATTGTTTGCCTTTATTTTACATTTGAAATTCAGACTAGGTTTCGAACTAACGCGAGTTTATCCACAGTAACTGAGGTGACGTGGCATCATTAGCGGGGATCACTATAGCTTAATTACCCGGGCGTCACAATTCTCGTCCACTACAAGAAATCTCGTCCCGAGATTTAAGAGGGGAGTAAGGGAGAAAGTTCTTGTTACGATATTCTAATGAATCTTCTCGGTCTTGGTTGCTCTTCTCGAAGAGGTCGATCCATAGCATTGATGTCTTCATTCCTATGCATCAATGCATCATGATGAAGTTGTCGTCCTTCGTTCAGGATCTTCACCGGACTTACGAAAAGGATAAGAGGGAGAAAACTCTATAAAGATGGATTCTAACAAAATTGAGCATCGGACGGTTAACTCAGGGGAAGAAGCATAAGTATCTCTCGAATTGAAACTTGAGAAAATATCGAGAGCAAAGTAACGAGGTATCATGATAAATTTTGAGCGGGAAGGCAATCGTTCAATGCCTGAAACAAAGTGTGAAAGGGGTCCAGAGCAACGGGAATAAGTATTGCGTCTGATACCAGAATAGATTACTAGGATAGTGAACCCGTGAATTACATACGAAGTCAAGCGCGAGGAATAACTTTGGAAACCGGGGGTATACAGGAGAGTCAGGTTTCGATCCTGTGGAACTGTGGGTTATGGGCCCACCATGTGGGATAAAAGTAGGAGGAGCGGTGACATCTTGCATGGTCATGATAGCAAGGCATGTCAGAGGGTAGCCTGTCGATTATGTTGGCAACGACGTCGATACCAAGGGCGAGGGACGAAGAGAACCATTTTCCTGCTCGTCGAACGAGGCGGACCAATAGGCAAAGTTCTCGTCCATCGGTGTTACCGAAATGTCATCAACAAAAGTAACAGGGTCCTTCTAACAGAGTGGTACAATGAGGTGTTTACATAAGCAGGGATATATTACTGCTTATACAGTATAGATCACAAGAAGGTTTAAACAAACCAATGGAAAGGAAAAGTGATTATCAGGTTTAAACAGAACAATGGAAAGGAAAATGTGTTTAAACACATATTTCAAGGGTATATTCTTCCCAAGGACAAGCAAAGCATGATTTCCTTGACAGGATATAATGTAGAAAACCCTTTAGGTAAGGGGGGGATTTCATGACATTACCCATACAGTGGTGTTTGGGTAATTGAGCAGGAAACATTTAGCATTGGGCTTCAAATGTTCTTGTTGAAAATCGGAGTACCACAGACATGCTTCAAGATAGCATTGACATGGTCTTTAAGCAAAGGTCGGACTCTGGATACACGAAGGGATTCATCATTAAGCCAAGGAGAGGATGAGGAGGTGGATGATGGACTCAGCAATAATACATCGAGGTATCCAAAAAGATGGATTTCCACAGTTATTGAACAAGGAGATAAGATTTGTCGGATCAAATGATAAAACGATGTATGCTCAAGGAAAAACATACACAATTAAACATTAATTGAAAAGGGTGCCCAAAGTATGGGCTTAGGTAGCATGATCAAATGTTAGAATGGTGATTCAGTGATCAATAGTCTAAGAATGAACGTTCGACCATTAACTTCAAAGCAATAGGGTTGCTAGAAGGGCAGAATCCAAACAGCACCATTCACCTGTTGGTATCCCGGTTAGAACCAACACGGGGACCAAGAAAGAAAGGTGATGGTGAGAAGTATTACCTGTATCAAGAATCCTTAAGAGGTGGTGAAATTCTCATGACTTTCTTGACATTAAAGATGGTAATACTCAGAGGTAAGGAAGAACAAATGCTGGATAGCAAGGAACTCAAGGTATAACACAAAACACGACAAGTTTGTGTTGGAGGGAAGTCAATAAAGTGGTCGATGATAATATAGATCATCGAGGGCAAGGATGGTATTTCTCATCATGAACTCAATTGACATCCTGGAAGAGCTCAGAATGCCGATGATGATCATGACACAATTGTTGAGAGATTTCATGAAGATGTAATCAGTCGGCGATGACATCAAGCCAAAGGAATGATGAAGCGAAAGGTTACTGAAACCAAGGGTATGACACAAACTCGAAACAAGCTCGTAGTTCAAGGCGAAGTGTTATGACGAGGAAAATTGACGTAAGCTTAGCTCATCATCGAAAATTTTGCTCTGGGAAGAAGGACCAGGTAGCACAGTTAAATTTTTGCACGATAATGATATGGCCAATCAGGCTAGGAATGACTTGAAGGGTTATTAAACTCATAAGCAATGAAAATTACTTAGGACTTATTGAATCGGAGTACAGACTCGATTCACTATTCGGTGTTCTCGTTTGATGACAACCCAGAACCCAAGAAAAATTGGATTAGGGGAGAAATAACATTTGATGAAGAACCCATAAGAAGTTATGTAGTACCATGACATTATCAAGATATCATAGTGTAATACTCGACGGTAGATCAAAGTAAAGGTTGGACAAGTGCAATGATCTGCACAAGACAAGTACTTCAACTTGTCCGAGAAATGGTATTAAGGAGAAAATATGGTCGGAACCATGATTGCATAGGATCAGTTCACAGATACCAGATGATATTATATCAACGAAATAGTTATTATTACAAGAAGCTTCTATGGTAGGATCTACGTCGTGACCATGGGCATGAACACAAAGTTCAAGGTCGACTCCCACTTCTTCAATGTATAACCTTCCATTCACCTCTCACTTTCGAAGAAGTTGTAGTGTTGAGATTTTATCTAGCAAAACACCAGAAGAGTATGACTCGTGAAAACTTTCGAGTTCACACATATTAAGGAAAGCATAGGTTCAACCCGTCAGGGTATCATGGAAACATATACCACAAGCTTCAATAGTAAATACCACAAGCTTGAAAGCAGAGCATGGTTGGTCAATCAGAGGATAGGATTTACCAATGGAGAAAGAACTTCCAAAGGGATTGAATATGAAGGACGCTATCGGATAAAATCCAACAAAGGATCCGGTGGTCCTCAAAGGATCTGATGTGAGCATCGGTACTCAACCAGAGGAAGAAACAATGCAAGGAGATCAAACTATAGAAACAACTGACTAATTCAAAGCTCAAATGCAAAAGAATTATGATTTCTGACCAAGGGATCAGAAGCAAACACTTTGATTAAGGATGGATAAGTTACGTATGCTTAGGGTACAATCGATGGCAATCCGATTGGTCGAGAACCAGCTCATGTTTAAAATGATGTCTGAGCCGGAAGGATAAATCCTGAGGATTGCAAGCATTCACAACCATATTGGATCAAAGACCCAAAATGACAATGACAAGGGATGCCAATAATGATTACGAGACTTATGGGATTAAGCATAATGCAAGCAAGCAAGAATTTCAAGGGCAATAAGCTGCTTAGGATTTTCGGAAGATCGAATATTATTTCGAAGACCTTAGTGAAACACATAAACAACTGGGGATGAGCGGATACTCGGTAGGTGCGAGAATTTATCCATAGGGACATTCAGGCGGCAAAGAACTGCAAGGCGGTAGGCACAAAGTATTCTCGGGACAATAGAGAGAATTTCGGGGTATCTTGCAATAACAAGATCAGCTAGGAATAAAAGTAAGGACGACTGGTGTATCTATTTATCCATAGGGATAATTCGGTGGTAGGGAATTGCAAAGGCGGCGGGCACAAAGTCTCAAGAGAACATTGGAGAGTATCTTCGGAATCTTCTGGTGCAGCATGCGATCATCTGTGATAAGGGGCTCTCCGGGAGAAAGTAGTTACGAGAACCTAGAGTCAGGTTTAGTAAAATCATTTAACCCGAGTAGGAGAGAGTCAGAATCCCAGAGTAAGGATCGAGGAGTAAAAGATTCTAATACCACCCAGATGGCGACGTGGGCCCGTAAGCCGCACAGCCATGTTAGTAAAAACTTTTTCAATGACTAGACTCGACTTCGGCCAAGGAGTTTGGAAGGGGGATTCCTACAGGCAATCGGCTCTGATACCAACTTGTGACGCCCCCGATTCAATCGTACACTAATCATACACGCAACCGTGTACGATCAAGATCAGGGACTCACGGGAAGATATCACAACACAACTCTACAAATAAAATAAGTCATACAAGCATCATATTACAAGCCAGGGGCCTCGAAGGCTCGAATACAAGAGCTCGATCACAGACGAGTCAGCGGAAGCAACAATATCTGAGTACAGACATAAGTTAAACAAGTTTGCCTTAAGAAGGCTAACACAAACTGGGATACGGATCGAAAGAGGCGCAGGCCTCCTGCCTGGGATCCTCCTAAACTACTCCTGGTCGCCGTCAGCGGGCTGCACGTAGTAGTAGGCACCTCCCGAATAGTAGTAGTCGTCATCAACGGTGGCGTCTGGCTCCTGGACTCCAGCATGTGGTTGCGACAACTAGAAAGAAAGGAAAGGGGGAAAAGGGGGAGAAAGCAACCGTGAGTACTCATCCAAAGTACTCGCAAGCAAGGAGCTACACTACATATGCATGGGTATCAAATGGAATAAGGGTATCATATGTGGACTGAACTGCAGAATGCCAGAATAAGAGGGGGATAACTAATCCTGTCGAAGACTACACTTCTGGCCACCTCCATCTTGCAGCATGTAGGAGAGAGTAGATGGTAAGTTCACCAAGTAGCATCAAGTAGCATCGTATAGCATAATCCTAACCGATGATCCTCCCCTCGTCGCCCTGTGAGAGAGCGATCACCGGTTGTATCTGGCACTTGGAAGGGTGTGTTTTATTAAGTATCCGGTTCTAGTTGTCATAAGGTCAAGGTACAACTCCAAGTCGTCCTGTTACCGAAGATCACGGCTATTCGAATAGATTAACTTCCCCACAGGGGTGCACCACATATCCCAACACGCTCGATCCCATTTGGCCGGACACACTTTCCTGGGTCATGCCCGGCCTCAGAAGATCAACACGTCGCAGCCCTACCTAGGCACAACAGAGAGGTCAGCACGCCGGTCTAAATCCTATGGCGCAGGGGTCTGGGCCCATCGCCCATTGCACACATGCATGTTGCGTACGCGGCCGGAAGCAGAACTAGCCCCCTTAATACAAGAGCAGGCTTACGGTCCAATCCGGCACGCGCCACTCAGTCGCTGACGTCACGAAGGCTTTGGCTGATACCACGACGTCGAGTGCCCATAACTGTCCCCGCGTAGATGGTTAGTGCGTATAGGCCAGTAGCCAGACTCAGATCAAATACCAAGATCTCGTTAAGCGTGTTATTCTGAAGTAACCACGGACGCCGACCAGGGCCAGGCCCACCTCTCTCCTAGGTGGTCTCAACCTGCCCTGTCGCTCCGCCACAAAGTAACAGTCGGGGGCCGTCGGGAACCCAGGCCCACCACTACCTGGATGGAGCCACCTGCCCCTTCAGCCCCCATCTCCAAACAGTATCATAAGTAATGTAATAGTATAAGTATATATCATATGCCCGTGATCACCCCCGAAGTGATCACGGCCCAGTAGTATAGCATGGCAGACGGACAAGAGTGTAGGGCCACTGATGATAATCTAGCATCCTATACTAAGCATTAGGATTGCAGGTAAAGGTAACAACAGTAGTAGCAAGGACAGGCTATGCAACAGGATAGGATTAACGGAAAGCAGTAACATGCTATACCACTCTATTGCAAGCAGTATAGATAAGAGTAGGCGATATCTGGTGATCAAAGGGGGGGCTTGCCTGGTTGCTCTGGCAAGAGAGAGGGGTCATCAACACCGTAGTCGTACTGGGGGTCTCCGGCAGTCTCGGGGTCTACCGGAAAGAAGTAACGGAGGGGAACACAATAAATAACAGAGCAATCAATGTAACAAAAAGCAAAATGCGGCATTACGCTGTGTTATGGGTGACCTGACGCGGTACGAGGTGATACCGGTGAAGGGGGGAAACATCCGGGAAAATATCCCCGGTGTTTCGCGTTTTCGGACAGATGAACTGGAGGGGGAAAGTTGTGTGTTCGCTATGCTAGGGATGCGTGGCGGACGAACGGGCTGCATATCTGGAATCATCTCGTCGTTCTGAGCAACTTTCATGTAGAAAGTATTTTCATCCGAGTTATGGATTATTTTATATTAATTTTCAAAGTTTTAAATGTTTTTTTCTAATTTCTGGATTTAATTTAATTCGAAATTAAAAGAATAAAATGCTAGGGGTGCCCAGAATTGTACCCAGCTATTCAGTACAAAGGCTGACAATGGGCCCAATTGACTTGGTCAACCAGCGTATCAGCAGAGGCTGACATGTGGGCCAGAGGGTCCAGTCAGCGGTTGACTAGGTCAACGCTGACTAGTCAAGTCTGACCGGTGGGGGACCATCTGTCATACTCTGATGTTAATCTAAATTAGTTGGCTAAATTAATTAGCTAGGTGGGACCCCACTGTCGGTGTCGTATTTTAATTGAACCGTTATTTAACAGACTTATTTAGCTATGAACTAATCTAATTAGCTAGTGGGCCCATAGGTCAGTGGCACCAGGAGGTGATTTGGGGTTAATGATGTTCCACATCAGCAGGGAAACAACGGCGAGGCGGAGCGTAATGGCGACGGTCGTGCACTCGCCTCCGGCGACCGTTGGAGCGGCGGTTGGCACGGACCGGTCGAGGGCCTCGCCGTGCACTCACTGGGACAAACCGTAGGCACGGGGACGGTCGAAATCGACCACCATGTCGGCGGCGAGCAGCGGCAGAGGCACGTCCTCGTCGGCCAGGCGTCTACAGGGGACGTGGAAGAGAGGGAAGAGGCCAGGGGGAGCCGGATGCTCACATCGTTGCAGAGGAGAGCTTGGGGAGGCCGGAGGAACCCTGCCCTCGAGGTCCAGTGGCCGGACGGGCCGGCAGGCGCGAGGCAGAGCAGAGGGCTTGAGGGGTTGTGGCGCGGGGTCGACGGCCTCAGCACGGGGTGACGAGGAGGACGCCGCGGCACGAGGGGTGGTGGCGAGCTTCGGTGGGGCATGTCGATGACGGCAACGACCGGTGGTGCTGCAGGCGCGGCGCGAGCACGCGAAGAAGTTGCGGGTCAAAGGTGCAGTCCACGGGCGCGGCCGTGCTCGCCGGGGCCACGGGGAGCAGCGGCGAATGCCGCGTGGATGGCGAGGAGCCAGCTGGGGAAGGGCTCCGGCGACGGGGAGGTCGGGGATGGGGCGCAAAGGCGAGCCGGCTGGGTCGAGGCGCGCGGGGGCGCGATCCAGAAGGGGGGGAGGTCGTGCGGGAAGTGGGGAGACTCGGGGGTTAGGGTTTCCTGCTGTGGGTGGATAAGGGAGGCCTGTTGGGCCATGGGGAGCTGGGCCGGCCTGGCTGGGACATGGCCCAGTTGGGCCGGGGGTTCTCTCTCTTTTTCTTTCTTTCTTTTTTTCATTTCATTTCTTTTTTTATTTAGTTTGTTTCTTCACTTTTTATTTATCTTTCTTTTACTGTTTTATATTTTATAGTTTTACAAAAAGTGAAACCCTACCTAAAATAGAGTTACAATTATAACTACTACCACAAAAGGTTTTATCCCTGAACAAAATAGTATAGTATTTTATAAAATCCAAAACGCATTTGTTTAATTGTTTTACCTACTGTTTTAGTTACTTAAGTGCATTTAAACCTTTTATAAAAATGTGGTTTCTCCATCATAATTATCGATGATTTATTTGTATCCACCCGAACCTTTAGTTTTAATATTTGAAAACTTTTATTGTTTGCCTTTATTTTACATTTGAAATTCAGACTAGGTTTCGAACTAACGCGAGTTTATCCACAGTAACCGAGGTGACGTGGCATCATTAGCGGGGATCACTATAGCTTAATTACCCGGGTGTCACACTTTTCAATAAAAATGTCAAGGATAGCCTTTACCATGCTTATTTTGCAAGTCTACATGTTGCTGTTTGAAAACAGAAAGTTTATTGGTGTTGCAAAAATTCCCGAGAAAAGTCAGAATGTGATAAAATTTTCAAAACTTTTTGCACAATAATATCTATTAAATTTTCTACATTTTGGTAAATTTTCATAATTTTTGGAGTTACATAAGTATGAATGTTGTTGCATTCTTTACAGAATTTACTGTTTTGACAGATTGTTGTTATGGTTGCATTGTTCGTATATGTTTGCTTGTTTAATGATTCTATTTGAGGATAGGAGTATTAAATATGCAGAGGCATATAGTATGCAATGTTGAATAATAATTTTAGTGATTTGCTACAGTAGATAATGATAAGGTTTTGCATTGATTTATACTAACGTATCTCACAAGTTCTTGTTGAGTTTTGTGTGGATGAAGTTTTTAAGATTTGGGAAAACTGTGATATAAAAGGAATTAAGGAGACACAAAAGCTCAAGCTTGGGGATGCCCCGGTAGGCATCCCACCTTTCTTCATCAACAATTATCAGTTAGTATCGGTTGAGCCTAAGTTTTTACTTCTTCACATGAGTTGTGCTATTATTGGAATGTAATTTTATTTTGTTGTGCTTGCTGTTTTAATAAAATACTTAAATCTGAACGTCTTTAAATAAGAGAGAGTCCACAATTAGCTACCTATTTACTTAACTACTCGCTTGATCTTCACTTGTATCTTTTTGGAGTACCTTGTCATTTACTCTTGTGCTTCACTTATATCCTATGAGTAAATTGTTGAATTAATTGAATATCATGAAGTTGAAATTATATCATGCCTAGTGTTAGCTTCACATTGGGTTTAGAAAGTGAAATCTTTTGAAGTTTGACATCACAGTATTGGCCATACAAGCAATTCATGAATGATTACTATAAGGAAGAGAACTTTCACATGCAAATATATTATCTTGGACATCTTCTATGATTGTGAATACCCATTAATTATTTTCAAACTTGAGAAAATTAGTTGAAGTTGGACAAGGAAGACAACGTAATGAGTTATGGTTGTGTATATTTGCATAGAAGTTATATTGTCATGGGTCCTCCAACATGTGGTGTTTGCCTAGGATCTTTTGCTAGCCAAAATTTCGTACTAAGTAGAGATACTACTTGTGCATCCAAAAAACCCCTTAAACCTAGTTTCTTGCCACGAGTGTCCACCATACCTACCTATGGATTGAATAAGATCCCTCAAGTAAGTTGTCATCGGTGCATAAAGCAATAAAAATTGCTCCTAAATATGTTTGATATTTTATTGTAAGAGAAAATTGAGCGTTATACGAACTTATGATGGCAAAGTGATAAAAGTGACGGACTACATAATAAAGGTTGCTATCATAAGGGGCAATATGACGTGACGTTCCTTTACATTAAGAGCTTGGGCATCCAAATAAAAAGCACATGACAACCTCCGCTTCCCTCTGCAAAGGGCCTATCTTTTACTTTTCAGTATTTACTTTTATGCAAGAGTCAATAGTATGCATTCCCATTTCATCCTTAGTTACTCTCTAGTTGGAAAGCATCACGTGGTGGGGAAAGATCTAGGCACATATGACCAGTCAAATATATTTGATCATGATTTATTATTGTTGGCAATTATCTCCATGATAAATGAGTTGGGAGGCAAAATATTAAGCCCCTATCTTTCTCTGTGTTCGATGGATGTCATTTGTTCTAAGAATATGCTTTGACTAGTTGCAATCATGGAAGACTATATGATGATTGAGTATGTGGAGCTCTTACTTAGACTCTGTTGAATAAATTGAATTGCAATTGTTTGGGGACTAAGAATATAGGTTGTTGAGTTTCAAGAGAATTCATTGTTTCTTAACATATGAATTGGTTGCTACTTTGTCATGATGAGTTTTATGAGAAAGAGTTGCTGTTATGATGCTAGGAAAAGTGATTGAAATTATCATTGATCAAACTTATGCACTATGCTAGCATTCACACTTCATAAATTATTTCTTTTATCATTTACCTACTCGAGGACGAGTAGGAATTAAGCTTGGGGATGCTGCTACGCCTCCAGCGTATCTATAATTTATGAAGTATTAATGCCATGTTTACAACAATTTTATATGGTTTTGGTATGATTTGCATGGAACTAACCCGGACTGGCGCTATTTTCAGCAGAACTACCATGGTGTTGTTTTTTGTGCAAAAATAAAAGTTCTCCAAATGAGTTGAAACTTTTTGACAATTTTTTGGAACAAAAGAGACCCCCGAAGCTTCATGGAAGGACCAGAAGGTGAAGGAGTAGGGCACAAGACACCGGGGCGCGCCTAGGCCCTTGTCCGTGCCCCGGTGGGTTGTGCTCTCCACGAGGCCCATCTTCGCGTGAAACTGACGCCAAAAATCCTACAAATAGAGAAACCATCAGAAATAAACCTAGATCAGAAGTTTCGCCGCCGCAAGGCTCTGTAGCCACTGAAAACTAATCTAGACCCCGTTCCGGCACTCTGCCAGAGGGGGGGATCATCTCTGGTAGCCATCTTCATCATCCCGGCGGCCACCATGATGAGGAGGGAGTAGTCCCCCCTCGGGGCTGAGGGTGTGTACCAGTAGCTATGTGTTTAACCTCTCTCTCTCTCTCGTGTTCTTGAGATGTCACGATCTTGATGTATCGTGGGCTTTGTTAATATAGTCGGATCATATGGTGTTTTCCCCTCTCTATCTTGTTGTGATGAATTGAGTTTTTCCCTTTGAGATTTCGTTTTTATCAGATTGAATACTTTTATGGATTTGAGAGCACTTGATATATGTCTTGCATATTAATACTCTTGGTGACAATGGGGTATCATATTGATTCACTTGATATGTGTTTTGGCATTCAACTCGCAGATTCTTGCGGTGACATTGGGGTAATCTTTGCATAGGGGTTGATGCACGTTCTCGTCTTTGTTTCTCCGGTAGAAATCTTGGGGCACTCTTTGAAGTTCTTTGTGTTGGATTGAGTATTATGAATCTGAAATTATTTGGTGTTATTTTAGTACGAACTCTTGGATAGATTGATCGGAAAGAATAGCTTCGAGGTGGTTTCATACCCTACAAATGATTTCTTCTTATGTTCTCCGCTAGATAGGAACTTTGAAGTTTTTCTTCATCGCACTTTGAGGGGTCGTTATATGATCCAATTATATTAGCATTGTTGAGAGATTGCACTAGCAAAAGTACGGACCCTACTGTACATAAGGGCGGCGGCTCCTCTAGCGAATTTGTCTCACTGCTCCGAGCCAAGGAATTTGGCGCAGGCGGCCCTTAATGAGCCTGTGGCGGCCAGAGTTGCAGCGGTGGCAGCGGAATTAGGGAATTCCGCAACCACCTTGGTTGTGCCCATAGAGGCAGAGCTAGCAGCTGAGGCTGCTTCCTCTCCATCTCCTCTCCGACCTAAGGTGAGGCGCGTGGCTAAAGCTGTGAGCTCCAGGGGAGTTCGCATCCGCAATCGTATTCTATTTTGAACACTCGCAGGTTCAAGCACGTAGGACGTAAAACGTTGCTTAAATATTATATGCATGCAGAAGCTATCGATGTAGTGGTGTTACAGGAAACGATGAAATCAGCTTTCACACATCTTGATCTTCTTTTGATTGATCCTCTTGAACGGTACATGTGGCGATCCTTTCCAGCTTCTAGCCACTCAGGAGGTTTAATACTTGGATGTAGCAAGGAATTTTGTGAGGTTATCTCCTAGGATAAAGGGACCTTTCTCTTGTCTGCTCACATTTGTAATCGTGCAACACTTAGTGAGTGGGTGATTGTGGTATTGTACAGGCCTGCTAATCACACAAGATCAGCGAATTTCTTGGGGGAAATCCAGGCTAAGGTCGAAGAGGTCTCTATGGTTGCTCTTCCCATTGTAGTGGGAGGGGACTTTAACCTAATCCACTCGGGCCGGATAAAAACAATGATAACATTAACTGGCCTAGGGAGGCGATGTTCAACAATGCTATCGCTTCAATGGCTTTGAGGGAAGTGGCGCGAGGGGGCTCGATACACTTGGACCAACAGACAGCCGAACCGTGTTTGGAGTGTGCTGGATTGGGTCTTTGTGTCGTTGGAGTGGAAAATGCTCTTCCCGCTCTGCAACCTTATTGCAGAGACGCGCATAGGCTCATACCACATCCCCCTCATTTTGTCTCGGGGGAGGATAGGATTCGCCGCAGCCCACGGTTCTTCTATGAAACAGCATGGCTTGAAGTGGATGGCTTCAAGGAGATGATATTGTCCAAGTGGGAGGCGGCGCGCGTGGCCGGCTAGTCACCTAAGGGGCCTCTTGACACTTGGGTGGCTTCGGCTGCGCGTTTGTGGGCCGCCCTGCATGGCAGGGGGGCTAACAGGGGGGCACGGGGATAAGCTGCTTCGGGCTAGCCGTGTGGTAGAACTTGTCGTGTTGGATCAACAGGCCGATGTTCGGACTTTCTTGGAGTCCAAATGGGCCTACAGATACGCCATAGAGAACAAAGTGTTGGCTATCATTAGGGCAGGGGAAGAATACTAGCGACGTCGGGATGGGCTCAAGTGGACGCTCAAGGGTGATGCTAACAGGGGTTACTTCCATGTGTTCACCAATGGTCGTAAAAGGAAGTGTGTGATCCTACCGCTACAGTTGGAGCAAGGACTCCTACTCACCCGGATTGAGATTTCCAATCACATATACGACTTTTACAAATAGTTGTTGGGATCATAGGAACCCAATCATGCAGGTCTGAGCTCTGACCTGTGGAGGCAGGATCAGAAGGTGTTGCAAGCAGAAAATGACTCCCTTCTACTGGCCTTTTCCGAGGAAGAGATCGACACAGCCTCGCGCTTGATGAAGAGCGACATGACCCCGGGTCCGGACGGGTGGCCGCTGACGATGTTCAAAGAGTTCTGGCCTATGTTTAAGGACATCATTTTTGCCATTTGCAATGGTTTTTTGCGCGGCCCGTGGATATTGCTCGCCTGAACTTTGGCATTTTGTCGCTTATCTCAAAGGTTCATGGGGCGGATATGATTAAGCAATTTAGGCCTATTCCTCTCATCAATGTCCCCTTTAAGATTTGTGCCAAAGTATGCGGCATTAGGATGTCGCTATTGTGCACTGAACCATTGATAGGTGCCAATATGCTTTCATTCATGGGTGAAATATCCTCGGAGGCCCAGTAGTGTTGTAAGAAAAAGTCCACGAGGTGAAACGTACGCATTAACCGGCGATCCTGTTCAAGTTAGGCTTTGAAAAAGCCTATGATCAGGTCAATTGGAAGTTCCTTCGCGAGGTTCTTCTTAGGAAGGGTTTCGACGCGGCTTGGGTGCACCATATAATGCAGTTGGTCTCGGGGGTTGCGGGCCATCTCAAGGCTGTGGTGTCCCACCTTATTTTGGTTGGCCTATCGCAGCTACGGTACACCGACAACAACATGCTCTTATTTCAGTCCGACATCCACAACATTGCCACGGTGAAGCTTATTCTATAAGATTTTGAGGCAATTTCTAGCATGAAGATCAACTTCCATAAGTGTGAAGTCATCCCTTTAGGGTTGGACGAAGCCGAGTGCAAGCAAGTGGCTGATTGGCTTAACTGCCGTCGGCTCCCTTCTAATTAAATACCTAGGACTCCCAATTGCACCCAAGAAGCTCACCATAGAGGATTGGGATCCCCTATGTGTTAAGGTAGCAAACCGCGTCAGCCCGTGGTAGGGCAAATTCATGTCATCAGGCGCCTGCCTCATCCTTACCAACTCGAGCATGTCCTCGCCGCCCATATTCCTCATGGGGTTGTTCCTACTTGCAGATGGAGTTCACGCCAAGTTAGATACCCCGTGGTCCCGATTATTTTCGGAGGGAGCTGGGTCCAAATGTAAGTACTAAGTGGGCGGTCGTGTGTCTCCCTAAGTGTCATGGAGGTCTTAGTGTGATTAACTCCAAACTCATGAACGTTGCGCTGCTCGCCAAGTGGATCTGGAAGCTTGCCCAAAACAAGTTGGGACTCTGGGCAGAGCTTCTGAAGGCTAAATATTTCCCCAATGGCACCTTCTTCGAAGCTAGAGGGATGGGATCGCCGTTCTGGGATGGGATCCGGGCGATTAAACCGGCTTTCGCATTGGGGGCCAAATTCCACGTGTGTAATGGCCGCTCCACGCACTTCTGGTTTGATTCATGGATCAACGTCCAACCACTATGGATGGAGTTCCAAGGCCTCTATGAGCTGGATGTAGATTCGGATATCTCCATGGCAGAGGCGTTACATGCCAACCCCCCTGCTGTGGCATTTCATAGGCAGCTTTCCCTAGAGACATGGGAATGTGGCGTACATTGTGCAAGCCCGTAGTTGGAGTTGCGTTAATGGACGATTAGGACAACGTGTCGTGGCTAGGTGGCTGCTGCCTCTTGAGCACTGTGTTGGTTTTCCCTTGAAGAGGAAAAGGTGATGCAGCAAAGTAGCGTAAGTATTTCCCTCAGTTTTTGAGAACCAAGGTATCAATCCAGTAGGAGGCTACGCGCGAGTCCCTCGCACCTACACAAAACAAATAAATCCTCGCAACCAACGCGATAAGGGGTTGTCAATCCCTACACGGTCACTTACGAGAGTGAGATCTGATAGATATGATAAGATAATATTTTTGGTATTTTTATGATAAAGATGCAAAGTAAAATAAAAGCAAAGTAAAAAAGCAAAGGAAATAACTAGCTATTGGAAGATTAATATGATGAAGATAGACCCGGGGGCCATAGGTTTCACTAGTGGCTTCTCTCAAGAGCATAAGTGTTTTACAGTGGGTGAACAAATTAGTGTTGAGCAATTGACAGAATTGAGCATAGTTATGAGAATATCTAGGTATGATCGTGTATATAGGCATCACATCCGAGACAAGTAGAACGACTCCTGCCTGCATCTACTACTATTACTCCACACATCGACCGCTATCCAGCATGCATCTAGAGTATTAAGTTCATAAGAACAGAGTAACGCCTTAAGCAAGATGACATGATGTAGAGGGATAAATTCATGCAATATGATAAAAACCCTATCTTGTTATCCTTGATGGCAACAATACAATACGTGCCTTGCTGCCCCTACTGTCACTGGGAAAGGACACTGCAAGATTGAACCCAAAGCTAAGCACTTCTCCCATTGCAAGAAAGATCAATCTAGTAGGCCAAACCAAACTGATAATTCGAAGAGCTTGCAAAGATAACCAATCATGCATAAAAGAATTCGGAAATATTCAAATATTGTTCATAGATAAAGTTGACCATAAACCCACAATTCATCGGTCTCAACAAACACACCGCAAAAGAAGATTACATCGAATAGATCTCCACAAGAGAGGGGGAGAACTTTGTATTGTGATCCAAAAAGAGAGAAGAAGCCATCTAGCTAATAACTATGGACCCGAAGGTCTGAGGTAAACTACTCACACTTCATCGGAGAGGCTATGGTGTTGATGTAGAAGCCCTCTGTGATCGATGCCCCCTTCGTCGGAGCTCCAGAACAGGCCCCAAGATGGGATCTCGTGGATACAGAAAGTTACGGCGGTGGAATTAGGGTTTTGGCTCCGTATCTGATCGTTTGGGGGTACGTAGGTATATATAGGAGGAAGGAGTACGTTGGTGGAGAAATAGGGGGCCCACGAGGATGGAGGGCGTGCCTGGGGGGGTAGGCGCGCCCCCCTACCTCGTGGCTTCCCTGTTGGTTGCTTGACGTAGGGTCCAAGTCTCCTGGATCTTGTTCGTTCCAAAAATCACGTTCCCGAAGGTTTCATTCCGTTTGGACTCCGTTTGATATTCTTTTTCTGCGAAACTCTGAAATAGGCAAAAAACAGCAATTCTGGGCTGGGCCTCCGGTTAATAGGTTAGTCCCAAAAATAATATAAAAGTGAATAATAAAGCCCAATAATGTCCAAAACAGAAGATAATATAGCATGGAGCAATCAAAAATTATAGATACGTTGGAGACGTATCAGTGGCCACCTCAGGCAAGTTCTCTGTCAAGTTACCATACACCAAACTCACCCAAGGTTCGGGCTTAGATGTTGCGAGGGGTCATTGGAAAGCGCACACTCCGCTAAAAGTAAATATCTTCATGTGGCAGATGTTTCACAACCGACAACCGTCATCTAGTGATGTTGCTAGACGCAACGGCCCCTCGGACGGATGGCACGCCTGAAGATGCTAATCACACGTTCTTTAGATGTCACCTCCCAGTGTTCTCCTGGTGCGTTGTTCGCGAGGTGGCGCAAGTTAACTGGAAACCTCAATTGGGTGCTGATCTTCTCGCTTGTCTAGGGTCACTGCACGGTCAAGCTAGCCATGTCATGTGGACATGCGTTGGGGCATTGTTCTGGTCATTATGGCACATCCGCAACAAAATTACTATTGAGGGTTCGTTTCCCTCCCACCCCGCTGAAGTGATTTACAAATGCACAATCTTATTGCAACAGTGGAGTCTGTTGGGGAAGCGTCGGGACTCTGAGGGATTGGACATGGAGATGCAACATCTACGCAACATCAATAGCATCGCATGTGCACCGCCTCCGTCTGCTTAGGGGAGCAGTTTATTTTGGGTCTAATATGAGCCTGCGTGCTTGGGTTTCATTGTCATATGTTTCCTAAGTTTGGGACCCATCTGCTTTGATTTTATGTCTGAATGGTACTTTGTTAACTTTGTCGTGTGTGGCTTTATTAATTTAAAGCCGGATGCCGCTGGCATCTTCATTCTAAAAAAAGAAGACCGAATGCGGCTTTAAAATTCGTGAGAGCAACAAACACGGTACCGGCTAGTCTGGCAAGCTTGATGACCGTTGAAAATAGTACGGTGCTTTGATTTGGGTACGGTGCCCAGTTTATGTGTCGCCAAAGAAAGCCATAGGCAATAATCATCGTGAATGCAATACAAATATAATCGTTTGTAGACGATTCAAGAAAAACATCCTTCAAATGGTTCACTTAACTTCTCGCTTTCATTTGGTTTTTGCCCGTTCATGAGTCATTCATAAAACATGTTGTTAATAGATTGTTTGGCTTCTAGGCTACAATTGATCTTTGCGCCAAGGGCGCAACGAGATCCACAGCACAAAAATCAGCGGGGTGGGGTCCATATCTAGACTGAAATCGTGAGGGGACGTGCCTCGACGAAGGGATGTTGGCGTTTATTGCCTTTCTTCATCGCATTATCAAAACCAATGCTCGCGCCTGACCTTTCTGATACCAAGGTCATGTCTAAGTGCAACCAACACCAACAAGAACTTTCCATGGTCCAGGTGTATTTATCCATGTTGCTTAGCCTGTCCGTTTCTTCTTGGTGTTCCCACATGTATTTATATTCATTGTAACGCCCTCTAGGGATAATTCATAAAGCGAGTGGTTGCTAACATGCTGCCCATAGTTTGCATAACTTCATGGCTGCGGCTGATCTATGCGTCAATGCAGTGAGTCATCTAGTACTATAATAGTAAAGGTAAATCGCTCTTTTATGCCCCTTTTTAAAAGTACGTGTATGCACCTTCAAAATTGCATTGACTTTATTTCACTTGGTCTCTCTCTATGTCAGAAAAAGGCATCCCTTCTTGCTAAGGGCATCTCCAACATCGTCCCTAAATTAGACTCCCTATCCGTCCGCGGATGCGTCAGATGCTAACCCGGCTAAATTTATGAAAAGTTCAACACATTATATATTAAAAACGGACATTGGATCTCTTTTACATAGCAAAAGTGATCTGAGTCTAAATCTTCGCCGGCCATGGGCACGTCGACGTCCCATGTCCAGTGCTAACCGGACTAAATTTATGAAAAGTTCCACATTACATTAAAAACGGGCATTGGATTTTTTTACATAGCAAAAGTGATCCAAGTCTAAATCTTCGCCGGCTATGGTCACTTGAATGAACCATGTATTACTCTTTCTCGGCAGACTCTTCCTTGTTGAAGTTCATCACCTGGTCATGGACTTCACCGGTCGAGGTGAGGTCCACGATCGACGTGGACGGACCGGCCTCATGGTCATTGTGGCGCGACGGAACAAGATCGGCAACGCGCACGATGCATAGCTGCCGACGTCGATAGCGTTCCGTCTGCCACCGCCTGCGCCGCAAATGCGTCCGTGTCTGCCTAGGACTGGAGAAGCCACCACAGTGTGGCATGGTGGTTGCACCCTGACTCGTACATCGCCCGTTGTCGATCGACGAAGCCCAGGCCCTCTACAACCATGGTCGCGATGGCTTGCTCGTTGGCCAGCTCCCTGGCAATCTGCTGCTCCGCTAGTCGGTGATGCGTGAGTAGGTGAGGTTGTATCGATGCTCCTCCTATAGCATCCAAAACGCCGACACCAACAACGATGCCTGCTCCTTCTCCACCTCCCCCATGACGGTGTTGAAGTGCACCTTCGCCTACGCGAAGCTGACGACCGACGAGAGCGCGTGCACTGGCTCGCTGATGGGCGGCTCCTGCGTCATCTTGTCCTCGTCCTCCAAGCTCTCCTCTGACGAGCTCAGAGGAAGTCTGACTTCTACGCGTCACATCCGTCGAGGCCGCGAGCCCCGACAAGGGCTGCCATCTCATTCTTCTGCATTGTCGAGAGCCACTTCCACATCTCGCTGCCGTTCGTCGTCATTGCCTCCGAGGAAGGATGAGAGCAAAGGATGGTGGAAGTGGAGGAAGGTTGGGGGTGGTGCGGTTTCTTCCTTGCTGGCATACTTATATATCAGGTGTCGGTCAGGCCATCACATATTTCAATGCGGGTAGCGGAGTGGGTTTCTCGGCCACCGCACTTGTTCAATGTTGGGCATGTAGACGGACGGGCAACCATCTACAATGCAATAGGAAGTCGTCCCGTCACCCATTCTGGTCGTGTCTCCAGATCGACATGAATACAACGCATTTTCCCAAAAGGGTTGTTGGAGCAGTCACGCAAGAGAGATTTTTGAGTGGGACCGGTTGTCCTGTTTTTTTAAACAACATCGAATTTATTATTTAGAGATAATAGTTACATCGTGTGTCAGAAGAGATACAATATTTCCCATGGGCTCCTCAATCCAATCGCTAGTCATGAAACATTTTGCTACTCTAGCGAGCTCATGGGCTACTTTGTTCGTTTCTCTATTACAATGCTCAAAACTGGTAACAGGAAAATCACAAGCCAGAAAAAACAATCCTCAAATATTGCTGCCGCTAGTCCTGCAGAATGACCTCCATTTTTCATCGTGTCAATTACTTCCATGTTGTCAGAATCTTCTATATCTAAATAGCTAGCCCCCACTAACCTATTTCACTCAACATGCAAGCATGACACCTCATCATTCAACAAGGATGAAAAAAGGCCCACCTTAGCATGCACCCATGCATAAGTAAATGCTACCTCAACATGCAAACATGCATGGAAATCTCATTTTATTCATATTTAATAAATATTTGTAATTATACAATAATTTTACACAATAAACCATTTGTTTTATTTTCGTTGTCGTATTATTCCAAATCTTCATGTTCCATATAAGCAAATCTCTTTATAATATATTGTAAAATATTCTCGCAACAACTTGTGGAGTTTCATCTAGTTAATAATAATGTGATTGCATCCCGCCTTATGAGCTAAAAATAAACCAAATCTAAGTGACAGTGCTTCCGCTGTCAGAGCATCCGCACAATACTCGATCTTACCGTTTCCACCTACAATGAAATTTCCTCTATCATCCCTGATAACAG
Organism: Triticum urartu; assembly: GCF_003073215.2. NCBI lineage: Eukaryota > Viridiplantae > Streptophyta > Magnoliopsida > Poales > Poaceae > Triticum > Triticum urartu. The sequence continues at coordinate 145,396,505 of NC_053026.1, read as the reverse complement.
CCCCAGTTGTGCCCCTTAGTTGATCATGATCAAAAGAAGCATCCACATTCAATTTAACAAAACCCATGGGAGGTTTGCTCCATCCTTCACTCTTCCTCTTTACCTTTGGTGAGTAGGCATTTACCTAATTTGATGTTATAGCCCGAAATCCCATCGAGGTTTGTGACGTCTCTTGTAACTTCCCTTTGTGACGTCTCTTGTAACTTCCCCTCATGAACAAGCTTCCATCTATTTCACCATAAGTACCACGCAGTTATTGCTATCAGCTCTCGTGTATTCTGGGGACCTAATAAATCCAATTCATGTTCACGAATAAGGAGTAATACTTCCAGGGTTGCTTCTCCTGCACAGTCCACACCACAGGCTTTTTTAATCACTTCATACAGTCCCAACTTTTCCCACACTTATTTTGCCTTTTGGCACACAAACAATACATGTTTAGTATCCCTTGGCCCATTCGGACATGCCGGGCAAATGGGCGAAGTTTTTATATGTCTATTCGCCAGTGTCACATGACACGGTAGAGTCCCGTGAAGTGTGCGCCAGACAAATTTTTTTCACTTTTGCCAGACAAGCTAATTTCCGTATTTTTTTCCCAAATAGGGTTGGCCTTACTTCTACCCATGCCATTTGTACACTTCAATTTCCTCCCATGTTGTTTCTACCATTCTTCCAAATAAGCTAATCGCACAGTGAATTCAGATGTCCACAAACATTTGTGGCACCACATTGGATGGCAAAAGAACATCTCAGCGCGTTGGTCTTCTCGTTTGCATTTGTGAAAGTATGAAGTTGGTGTAACACCCACGATGCGGCTATATCTCCCACGTGTCGGAGCACGACTTAGAGGCATAACCGCATTGTAGACATGTCGCAAGAGGGGTAATCTTTAAACATCCCATGTACTGAATAAGAAAGAGGTACAGAGTTGGCTTACAATCGCCACTTCACACAATACATAAATATAGCATTACATCAACCAGGTACAATCAAGGTCCGACTACGGAACCAAAATAAAAGAAGACTACCCCTAATGCAAAAGATCCCCGATTGCCCTGACTGGGCTCCACTACTGATCAACTGAAACGAAACAACACGATGAACAAGATCTTCATCGAGCTCCTCCTTGAGCTCGGTTGAGTCACCTGCATGGGTATCATCGGCACCTGCAACTAGTTTTGGAAGTAAACTGTGAGTCACGGGGACTCAGCAATCTCACACCCTTGCGATCAAGACTATTTAAGCTTATGGGTAGGTAAAAGGTATGAGGTGGAGCTGCAGCAAGCACTAGCATATATGGTGGCTAACATACACAAATGAGAGCGAGAAGAGAAGGCAAAGCACGGTCGAGAAACTATGATCAAGAAGTTGTGACGCCCGGGTATTGTGACGCCCGGGTAATTAAGCTACAGTGCTCCTCTACTAATGATGCCACGTCACCTCAATTATAGTTGCTAATCTCGAGTTAGTTCGAAACCGATTCAAATTCAAATTCAAAATCAGGCAAATGATAAAAGTTTTCAAATATTAAAACTAAAATGTTCGGAGTGAACCAAATATTGCATAGATAATTATGATGGGAAAACCGCACATTTATAAGATGTTTAAATACTATGAGATAAATAAAACAGTAGCAAAACAATTAATTAAATACCTTTTATAAATAATAAAATGTCAAACTAAGTTATTTGGGGTCTAGATTTTTTTTGTGACTATGGACTAAGTTGAAATACTAAGTGTATATTTTACTAAATTAGAATGCAACTAAAATAAAGAAAGAAAGAAATAATAAAAGAAAAGAGAAAACAAACAAAAGAAGAAAAAGAAAAGAGAGAAAGGCCCCCCCACTAGGCTTCGGCCCAGCAGGTCGGCCCGTTCGGCCACCGGCCCAACCGGCCACACCCCTCACTCCCATAACCCCCCACCCCTGGTCAAACCTAACCCAACCCCAGCACTCCCCCCACCGTCCCCCTCCCGCCAATTGGATCGGGGACGACCCCCCTCCCCCCTCGCTCCTCGCCCTCCCTCTTCCCGATCTGGGCCGGGCACGACGCCCCGCCCCTGCCGATGCCGCCCCTGCCGATGCCGCCGGCGTTCCTCGCCGCCGCCTCATCCCACCTCCACCTCGCCGCTCGCCGAACGCCTCCCGCTGCGCCCCGACGACCACGCCTCGCCGCCTGGCGCTGCTCGACGTCGTCTTCGCCGCACCCGTCGCCGGATCGCCAAGCGCCGTGCCTCCTCATCACCACCTCGCCGGCGCTGCCCCGCCTCGTCGCCAGAAATGGATCTCCGCCCCCCCCCCTCGAGCTTACCGTTGCACATCTACAAGGCCTCGTGAGCCCTCTTCCCCTCCCCCTCTCTCCCATCACCGGACCTGGACATCGGCCCTGTGCGTCCTCGCCACCGCAGCCTGCCGCTGCCACTTCCCTGCAGCTACTCGCCGCTCCCGCGCGTGCTCCGGGCGCATCTCGCCCAGCACCCACAGCCGCCAGCCTCTCCCTGCCGGACCGGCCCCCGCCGCGCCCTCTACAGCTGCTCGCCGCGGCCTCCTCCCCCGCACGCGCTGCACCGCTCCGGCCGCGCCTCCACGCGCGTGCCCGCGCCCTGCCTGGCCACACCGTGGCCGCACCATGGCCCCCTTTCCTTCCCCGGCGGCTGCGGCCGCCCGTTGCGGTGGCCGGCGACGCCTCGCCGTTCCCCCCTGTTGGCCTGGGCGGGCGCTCATTCGGGTTGGCGCCCGTGCGCCCGCTGCCCGGCACCCGTGCACCCAGCGCCCGCTATGGCCCCAGGGGCCTATGACAGTCGGGCCCCGCCCCCTAAAACGTTTTATATAAAAAAAGAAGAGAAAATAAATAAATAAATAAAATAACTAATTAATTTATTAATTAATTATGTTAATTAATCCTATTTAAATTAATCTAATTAACTAGTTAGTTAATTAAACAGTAATTAGATTAGCTAAGTCCTAATTAACTAAACAGTCAATGACAGCTAGGACCCACACGTCAGTTAACCAGTCAACGCCTCTGTTGACTGCTGACGTCATGCTGACGTCAGCGTGCACTGTTTTGGATAATGTTGGATTAAAATAATTAAATAAATGCTAAAAGTGATTTTAATCTTTTAAAATTAATATAAAATAAACCATAGCTCAGATGAAAAAACTTTGTACATGAAAGTTGCTCAGAAGGACGAGACGAATCCGGATACGCAGCCCGTTCGTCCGCCACGCATCCCTAGCATAGCAAACACGCAACTTTCCCCCTCCGGTTCATCTGTCCGAAAACGCGAAACACCGGGAATACTTTCCCGGATGTTTCCCCCCTTCACTGGTACCACCTCGTACCGCGTTAGGACACACCTAGCACCACGCTTTGTCATACCATGCATCGTCATGCATTTGTTTGCATTACATTTATTGTTTCTCCCCTCTCTTCTCTCGCTAGACACCGAGACCGACGCCGCTGCTACCCAGTACGACTACGGTGTTGACGACCCCTCTCTCTTGCCAGAGCAACCAGGCAAGCCCCCCCCGTTTGATCACCAGATACCGCCTACTCTCCTCTATACTGCTTGCATTAGAGTAGTGTAGCATGTTACTGTTTTCGTTATTCCTATCCTGATGCATAGCATGTCCTTGATACTATTGTTGATACCTTTACCTGCAATCCTACTTGCTTAGTATAGGATGCTAGTATTTCCATCTGTGGCCCTACATTCTTGTCCGTCTGCTTTGCTTTACTATCGGGCCGTGATCACTCGGGAGGTGATCGCGGGTTTATACTATGTACTTTATACTTGATACATGTGGTGATTAAAGACGGGTCGGCTCGTAGGAGCACCCGCGAGTGGATCTTTGAGGCGGAGCGACAGGGCAGGTTCAGACCACCTAGGAGAGAGGTGGGCCTGGCCCTGGTCGGCGTTCGTGGATACTTAACACGCTTAACGAGATCTGGGTATTTGATCTGAGTCTGGCCATTTGGTCTATACGCACTAACCATCTACGCAGGAGTAGTTATGGGTATCCCGACGTCGTGGTATCAGCCGAAGCCTTCGTGACGTCAGCGACTGAGTGGCGCGCGCCGGATTGGAACGTAAGCCTGCTCTTGTATTAAGGGGGCTAGTTCTGCTTTCGGCCGCGTTCGCAACGTGTAGGTGTGCTAAGGGCGATGGGCCCAGACCCCTGTGCGCTTAGGTTTAGACCGGCGTGCTGACCTCTCTGTTGTGCCTAGGTGGGGCTGCGACGTGTTGATCTTCCGAGGCCGGGCATGACCCAGGAAAGTGTGTCCGGCCAAATGGGATCGAGCGTGTTGGGGAATGTGGTGCACCCCTGCAGGGAAGTTAATCTATTCGAATAGCCGTGATCTTTGGTAAGAGGACGATTTGGAGTTGTACCTTGACCTTATGACAACTAGAACCGGATACTTCATAAAACACACCCTTCCAAGTGCCAGATACAACCGATGATCGCTCTCTCACAGGGCGACGAGGGGAGGATCATCGGTTAGGATTATGCTATGCGATGATACTTGGAGGACTTCAGTCTACTCTCTTCTACATGCTGCAAGACGGAGGCTGCCAGAAGCGTAGTCTTCGAAAGGACTAGCTACCCCCCTCTTATTCTGGCTTTCTGCAGTTCAATCCACCGATATGGCCCTTTACACATTTACCCATGCATATGTAGTGTAGCTCCTTGCTTGCGAGTACTTTGGATGAGTACTCACGGTTGCTTTCTCCCTCTTTTTCCCCTATCCCTTCTACCTGGTTGTCGCAACCAGATGTTGGAGCCCAGGATCCAGACGCCACCGTCGACGACGACTCCTACTACACCGGAGGTGCCTACTACTACGTGCTGCCCGCTGACGACGACCAGGAGTAGTTAGGAGGATCCCAGGCAGGAGGCCTGCGTCTCTTTCGATCTGTATCCCAGTTTGTGCTAGCCTTCTTAAGGCAAACTTCTTTAACTTATGTCTATACTCAGATATTGTTGCTTCCGCTGACTCGTCTATGATCGAGCTCTTGTATTCGAGCCTTCGAGGCCCCTGGCTTGTAATATGATGCTTGTATGACTTATTTTATTTGTAGAGTTGTGTTGTGATATCTTCCCGTGAGTCCCTGATCTTGATCGTACACGTTTGCGTGTATGATTAGTGTACGATTGAATCGGGGGCGTCACAAGTTGGTATCAGAGCCGACTGCCTGTAGGAATTCCCCTTCCACACTCCTTGGCCGAAGTTGAGTCTAGACATTACAAAACTTTTACTAACATGGCTGTGTGCCTTACGGGCCCATGTCGCCATTGGGTGGTATTAGGATCTTTTACTCCTCGATCTTTACTCTGGGACTCTAATCTCTCCCCTATTCTGGTTAAATGATTTTGCAAAAAAAGGACTAACTTTAGGTTCTCGAAAGACTTTCTCCCGGAGAGCCCCTCACTCCAGATGATCGCTTGCTGCACCAGAAGATTCGGAAGATACTCTCTGAGGTTTTCCCGAGACCCTTGTGCCCACCGCCCTTGCAAATTCCTACCACTGTTATATTATTATGGATAACTACATACACTTGTCCTTTCAATCCCATTGATCTTGTTATTACAAGATGCCCCGAAAATTCTCTCTATTGTTTCGAGAATACCTTCTGCCTACTGCCTTGCAGTTCATTACCCACATGGTCACCCCAGCGGATAATTCCTCGCACTTACCGAGTATCCGCCCATCCCCAGTTGTTTATGTGTTTCACTAAGGTCTTCGAAATACTATTCGATCCTCCAAAAAAATCCTTAGTAGCTTATTGCTCTACAATACTTGTCTGCTTGCATTATGGGTGCTTTCCATATGTCTGGCAATATTCGTTAGTATCCTTAGACACCGTCATTTTGATCCTATTGATTCAACATGAGTGCGAATGCACGCAATCATCAGTTGATCCTTTTAAATTGTCTTTCTGGCTTAGACGTCATTTTTGAACATGAGCTTGTTCTCGACCAATCTGTTTGCGTCAATTGTACCCTTAGGTCTATTGAACTTATCCACCCTTGATCAGAGCGTCTGCTTTTGATCCTTCTATTTGGAAATCATAATTCCTTTGATATCTAAGCATCGAATCATTCAGGTGTCCTATAGTCTGATGCCCTTGCATCCTTTATTCAACTGACTGTGTGCCCATGCTCACTTCAGCTCCACTATGGACCGTCAGATCCTTTATTGGATTATTATTCGACAATGTCCTCCTTATTCAATAACCTTGTGAGCCTTTCCTCGGATACATAATGCTTTTGGTAAATTGTATCCTCTATTTTCTCAACCATGCTCTGTTTTCGAGCTGGTGGTATTTACGATTGAAGCTTGTGGTATATGTTTCCATGATACCCTGACGGGTTGAACTTATGCCTTTCTTAATCTGTGTGAACCCGAAAGTTTTCATGGGTCATACTCCTCTGGTAATTCACCAGGTAGGTTTTGACACTGAAATCATTCTTATCTAGAGCCGTGAATGAAAGGTTATGCATTGAAGAAGTGGGAGTCGACCTTGAACTTTGTGTTCATGCCCATGGACACGATGTAGATCTTATCATTAAAGCTTCTCTTAAATTAAATTATTCCTTTGGTATAAGTTCATCTTATATCCGGGATCTGGCCTTTTGCAATAGTGTTTCCGACCATGTTCTCCTTTAAATACCATTTCTCGGACAAGTTGAAGTAATTATCTTCTACAGATCATTGCACCTGACCAACCTTTACTTTGATCTACCGTCGTGTATTACACTCTGGTATCTCAAGAATATCATAGAACTGCATAACTTATGGGTTCTTCATCAACTATTATTTCTCACCGACTCCAATTTTCCCGGGTTCTGGGTTATCATCAACCGAGGACACCAATAAGTGAATCGATTCCGCACTCTGGTTCAATAACTCTTAAATAATGGTTGTTGCTTACGAGTTAATAATCACTTAAGTCATTCCTAACCTGATCGGCTATATCATCATGGTGCTAAATTTTAACTGTGCTACTTGGCCCTTCTTCACGGAGCACAATTCTTGATGATGAGCTAAGCTTACGTCGATTTTCCTCATCATATCATTTCACCTTGAACCGCAAGCTTGATTTCAAGTTTGTGTCATAACCATGGTTCCAATAACCTTCCGTTTATCATTCGTTTGACTAGATGTCATCACCGATTGATTACATCTTCATGAAATCTCTCGACAAATGTGTCGTGATCATCATCAGCATTCCGAGCTCTTCCAAGATATCAATTGAGTTCATGATGATAAATACCATCCTTGCCCTCGATGATTTGTGTTACCATCGACCACTTTATTGACTCCCCTCCAGAACAAACTTGTTCGAGTTTTGTGTTATACCTTGAGTTCCTTGCTATCCCGCATTGTTCTTCTTTACCTTGGAGTATTACCATCTTTAATGTCAAGAAAGTCGTGAGGATTTCATCACCTCTTAAGGATTCTTGATACAGGTAATACTTCTCACCATCACCTTTCTTTCTTGGTCCCCGTGTTGGTTCTAACCGGGATTCCAACAAGTGAACGGTACTGCGTGGATTTTGTACTTCTAACAACCCTATTGCTTTGAAGTTGATGGTCGATAGTTTGTTCTTAGACTATTGGTTGTTGAACCACCATTTTAACGTTGATCATGCTACCTAAGCCCATCTTTCGGGTGCACCTTTCAATCAATGTTCAATTGTGTATGCTTTCCTCGAGCATACATCATTATATTATATCATTTGATCTGACAAATGTTATCTCCTTGTTCACATAATTGTGGAAATCCATCTTTTGAAAATCTCAATGAATTGTTGCTGCGTTCATCAGCCACTCCTCGTCCTTTTCCTTGGTTAAATGATGAACTCTTGTTTCGAAACTTGCTTCCATAGTTCCATTCCCAGGAATCTTACAATGTCATCTCGACAAATTGTGTTGCACCTTTTCTTCTCTGGCATCCTAAGTCAAAGGTATCCTGACACCAAACGGATCTGAACCTCGGTCAGATATGATGGTTGGGGCATAATTCCAAGAGTTATAACATTGGTCCTTATATGACTCGGTAAGGTGATGTCATGCCTAGCACACCTGACCGGAGGACCTATTGTTATAATTTCCTTTTTGGCAAGGAGAACCCTTCTTCCATGAGGGAATTGGATGATTTGATTTATAAATTTTTCCTGATGGATTCTTTGTGTATCCAAAGTCCGACCATCGCTTGAAGACCTTGTCAATACTATCTCGAAGCATGTCTGTGGTACTCCAATTTTCCACAAAGAACATTTGAAGCCCAATGCTAAATGTTTCTCGCTCAATTATCCAAACACCATTGTATGGGTAATATCATGAAATTTCTCTCCCCTTACCTAAAGAGATTTCTACTTTAAATCCTGTCATGGATATCATGCCCAACTTGTCCGTGGGAAGGATTTACCCCGGGAATATGTGTTTTAACACATTTTCCTTTCCATTGTTTGGTTTAACCTTTCTTGTGATCCATATGATCCAAGAAGAAATATTCTCCTGCTTATGTAAACACCTCAGTGTACAATTCTGTCAGCAAGACCCTGTTACTATTGTTGATGACATTTCGGTAGCCACCGATGGACGAGAACTTTGCCTATTGGCCCGCCTCGTTCAACGAGCAGGAAAATGGTTCTCTTCATCCCTCGCCCTTGGTACCAACGTTGTTGCCAACATAACCGACAGTCTCTTCTCTGACATGCCTGGCTATCATGATGCCTTGCTATCATGACCGTGCAAGATGTTAGTGCCCCCCTACTTTACCCACATGGTGGGCCCATAACCCACAGTTCCACAAGATCGAAACCTGACTCTCCTATACACCCTGTTGTCGAAGTTATTCCTCGCGCTTGGCTTCGTATTTAATTCACGGGCCACCTTCCTAATGCTCTATTCTGGTATCAGACGCAATACTTACTCTCGCTGCTCTGAAACCCTTTCTCACTCTGGTTCAGACTTCGAGCAACTATCTATCCACTTGGAACCTCTTATTGTACCTTCGTATCTTACTCTTGATGTATTCGATATGTTCAACTCGAGAGATAATCTTATGCTCATTCATGGGTTAACCCCCAGATTGTTTCCCTCATAAGCATTCTGTCGTAGCCGAGCTGCACCTTACCTATTCGTAAGTACGTTGGAGTTCCCGAGAAAAGAACGACATCACCATGATGACCTGAAGCAGAGAAGTGAAGACAACAATGTAATGGATCGACCTCCTCGAGAAGAGTAACCAAGACCAACAAGACCCGTTAGAATTTCGCAACCTAATCCCTTCCCCGCACTTCCCCTCTTAAATCTCGGGACGAGATTTCTTGTAGTGGAGGAGAATTGTGACGCCCAGGTAATTAAGCTACAGTGCTCCTCTGCAGATAATGCCACGTCACCTCAATTATAGTTGCTAATCTAGAGTTAGTTCGAAACCGATTCAAATTCAAATTCAAAATCAGGCAAACGATAAAAGTTTTCAAATATTAAAACTAAAAAGTTCGGAGTGAACCAAATAATGCATAGATAATTATGATGGGAAAACCACACCTTTATAAAATGTTTAAATACTATGAGATAAATAAAACAGTAGCAAAATGATTAATTAAATACCTTTTATAATTAATAAAATGTCAAACTAAGTTATTTGGGGTCTAGATTTTTTTGTGTGACTATGGACTAAGTTGAAATACTAAGTGTATATTTTACTAAATTAAAATGCAACTAAAATAAAGAAAGAAAGAAATAATAAAAGAAAACAGAAAACAAACAAAAGAAAAAAAAGGGAAAGAGAGAAAGCCCCCCCCCACTGGGCTTCGGCCCAGCAGGCCGGCCCGTTCGGCCACCGGCCCAACCAGCCACACCCCTCACTCCCATAACCCCCACCCCTGGTCAAACCCTAACCCAACCACCAGCACTCCCCCCACGTCGTTCCCACCCCCCTCCCGATCCAGATTGGATCAAGGACGAAACCCCCACTCCCCCCTCGCTCCTCGCCCTCCCTCTGCCCGATCTGGGCCGGGCACGATGCCCCGCCCCTGCCGATGCCGCCGGCGTTCCTCGCCGCCGCCTCATCCCACCTCCACCTCGCCGCTCGCCGAACGCCTCCCGCTGCGCCCCGACGACCACGCCTCGCCGCCTAGCGCTGCTCGACGTCGTCTTCGCCGCACCCGTCGCCGGATCGCCAAGCGCCGTGCCTCCTCATCACCACCTCGCCGGCGCTGCCCCGCCTCGTCGCCGGAAATGGATCTCTGCCCCCCCCCCGAGCTTACCGTTGCACATCTACAGGGCCTCGTGAGCCCTCTTCCCCTCCCCCTCTCTCCCATCACCGGACCTGGCCATCGGCCCCGTGCGTCCTCGCCACTGCAGCCTGCCGCTGCCACTTCCCTGCAGCTACTCGCCGCTCCCGCGCGTGCTCCGGGCGCATCCCGCCCAGCACCCATAGCCGCCAGCCTCTCCCTGCCGGACCGGCCCCCGCCGCGCCCTCTGCAGCTGCTCACCGCGGCCTCCTCCCCCGCACGCGCTGCACCGCTCCGGCCGCGCCTCCACGCGCGTGCCCGCGCCCTGCCTGGCCACACCGTGGCCGCACCATGGCCCCCTTTCCTTCCCCGGCGGCGCCTGCGGCCGGCCCGTTGCGGTGGCCGGCGACGCCTCGGCCGTTCCCCCTGTTGCCTGGGCGGGCGGCTCCATTCGGTTGGCGCCCGTTGCGCCCCGCTGCCCGGCAACCCGTGCACCCAGCGCCCGCTATGGCCCCAGGGGCCTATGACAGTCGGGCCCCGCCCCCTAAAACGTTTTATATAAAAAAAGAAGAGAAAATAAATAAATAAATAAAATAACTAATTAATTTATTAATTAATTATGTTAATTAATCCTATTTAAATTAATCTAATTAACTAGTTAGTTAATTAAACGGTAATTAGATTAGCTAAGTCCTAATTAACTAAACAGTCAATGACAGCTGGGACCCACACGTCAGTTAACCAGTCAACGCCTCTGTTGACTGCCTGACGTCCATGCTGACGTCAGCGTGCACTGTTTGGATTAATGTTGGATTAAAATAATTAAATAAATGCTAAAAGTGATTTTAATCTTTTAAAATTAATATAAAATAAACCATAGCTCAGATGAAAAAACTTTGTACATGAAAGTTGCTCAGAAGGACGAGACGAATTCGAATACGCAACCTGTTCGTCCGCCACGCATCCCTAGCATAGCAAACACGCAACTTTCCCCCTCCGGTTCATCTGTCCGAAAACGCGAAACACCGGGGAATACTTTCCCGGATGTTTCCCCCCTTCACTGGTAACCACCTCGTACCGGCGTTAGGACACACCTTAGCACACGCTTGTCATACCATGCATCGTCATGGCATTTGTTTGCCATTAACATTTATTGTTTCTCCCTCTCTTCTCTGCTAGACACCCGAGACCGACCGCTCTGCTACCCAGTACGACTACGGTGTTGACGACCCCCCTCTCTTGCCAGAGCAACCAGGCAAGCCCCCCCCGTTTGATCACCAGATACCGCCTACTCTCCTCTATACTGCTTGCATTAGGAGTAGTGTAGCATGTTAACTGTTTTCGTTATTCCTATCCTGATGCATAGCACTGTCCTGCTACCTACTGTTGATACCTTTACCTGCAATCCTACTTGCTTAGTATAGGATGCTAGTATTTCCCATCCTGTGGCCCTACATTCTTGTCCGTCTGCTGTGCTATACTATCGGGCCGTGATCACCTCGGGAGGTGATCGCGTTTATACTATGTACTTTATACTTGATACATGTGGTGATTATAAAGACGGGGTCGGCTCGTAGGAGCAACCCGCGAGTGGATCTTTTGAGGCGGAGCCGACAGGGTAGGTTCAGACCAACCTAAGGAGAGAGGTGGGCCTGGCCCTGGTCGGCGTTTCGCGGATACTTAACACGCTTAACGAGATCTGGGTATTTTGATCTGAGTCTGGCCATTTGGTCTATACACACTAAACCATCTACGCGGGAGTAGTTATGGTATCCCGACGTCATGTATCAGCGAGCTTCGTGGCGTCAGTGACTGAGTGGCGCGCGCCGGATTGGAACGTAAGGCCTGCTCTGTATTAAGGGGGCTTAGTTTCTGCTTCCGGCCGCGTTCCGCAACGTGCAGGTGTGGCTAGGGGCGATGGGCCCAAGACCCCTGTGGCGCTTAGGTTTAGACCGGGCATGCTGACCCTCTGTTGTGCCTAGGTGGGGCTGCGACATGTTGATCTTCCGAGGCCGGGCATGACCCAGGAAAGTGTGTCCGCCAAATGGGATCGAGCGTGTTGGGGAATGTGGTGGCACCCTGCAGGGAAGTTTAATCTATTCGAATAGCCGTGATCTCGGTAACAGGACGATTTGGAGTTGTACTTGACCTTATGACAACTAGAACCGGATACTTAAATAAAACACACCCTTCCAAGTGCCAGATACAACCGATGATCGCTCTCTCACAGGGCGACGAGGGGAGGATCATCGGTTAGGATTATGCTATGCGATGATACTTGGAGGACTTCAGTTTACTCTCTTCTACATGCTGCAAGACGGAGGCTGCCAGAAGCGTAGTCTTCGAAAGGACTAGCTACCCCCCTCTTATTCTGGCTTTCTGCAGTTCAGTCCACCGATATGGCCCTTTACACATTTACCCATGCATATGTAGTGTAGCTCCTTGCTTGCGAGTACTTTGGATGAGTACTCACGGTTGCTTTCTCCCTCTTTTTCCCCTATCCCTTCTACCTGGTTGTCGCAACCAGATGTTGGAGCCCAGGATCCAGACGCCACCGTCGACGACGACTCCTACTACACCGGAGGTGCCTACTACTACGTGCTGCCTGCTGACGACGACCAGGAGTAGTTAGGAGGATCCCAGGCAGGAGGCCTGCGTCTCTTTCGATCTGTATCCCAGTTTGTGCTAGCCTTCTTAAGGCAAACTTGTTTAACTTATGTCTGTACTCAGATATTGTTGCTTCCGCTGACTCGTCTATGATCGAGCTCTTGTATTCGAGCCTTCGAGGCCCCTGGCTTGTAATATGATGCTTGTATGACTTATTTTATTTGTAGAGTTGTGTTGTGATATCTTCCCGTGAGTCCCTGATCTTGATCGTACACGTTTGCGTGTATGATTAGTGTACGATTGAATCTGGGGTGTCACAGAAGTGATCCTAGAACAACCTACGATCAAGCATAACTCCAACACCGTGTTCACTTCTCGGACCCCGCCGGAAAGAGACCATCACGCGGTTGATGCATTTTAATTAAGATAAGTGTCAAGTTCTCTACAACCGGACATTAAAAAATTCCCATCTGCCCATAACCGCGGGCACGGCTTTTGAAAGTTCAAAACCCTGCAGGGGTGTCCCAACTTAGCCCATCACAAGCTCTCACGGTCAACGAAGGATATTCCTTCTCCCAGGAAGACCCGATCAGGCTCGGAATCCTGGTTACAAGACATTTCGATAATGGTAAAACAAGATCAGCAAAGCCGACCGAATGTGCCGACAAATCCCGATAGGAGCTGCACATATCTCGTTCTCAGGGCACACCGGATGAGCAGTCCGTACAACTAAAACCAACCCTCAAGTTTCCCCGAGGTGGCGCTGCAAGGGGCTCTAGTTTGGACCAACACTCAGAGGAGCACTGGCCCGGGGGGGTTAAAATAAAGATGACCCTCGGGAGCGCGACTCCCAAGGGAAAAGTAGGTGGTGGTGAGGCAAATGGTAAAACCAAGGTTGGGCCTTGCTGGAGGAGTTTTATTCAAAGAGAACTGTCAAGGGGTTCCCATTATAACCCAACCGCGTAAGGAACGCAAAATCAAGGAACATAACACCGGTATGACGGAAACTAGGGCGGCAAGAGTGGAACAGAACACCAGGCATAAGGCCGAGCCTTCCACCCTTTACCAAGTATATAGATGCATTAATTAAACAATGTATATATAGTGATATCCCAACAATATCCATGTTCCAAACATGGAACAAACTTCAATCTTCACCTGCAACTAGCAACGTTATAAGAGGGGTTGAGCAAAGCGGTAACAAAGCCAAACAACGGTTTGCTAGGACAAGGTGGGTTAGGGGTTTGGCATGGCAATATGGGAGGCATGATAAGCAAGTGGTAGGTATCGCGGCATAGGCATAGCAATAGATCGAGCAACTAGCAAGCAAAGATAGAAGTGATTTCGAGGGTATGGTCATCTTGCCTGAAATCCCGCAAGGAAGAAGAACGAGTCCATGAAGAAGACAAATGGACGTAGCCGACCGGATCCTCACAAACACGACGTTGTCGAAACTAACCCGAAGAGGCAACACCAGAAAGAAGCAAACAACATAGTAAACAACCACCACATAATCATGGCATGATGCAAAACAAGTATGATGCATGTCCGGTTTAATGAGGCATGGCATGGCAAAATGCATAAACAAACCTACAAATTAAGTGCAGCTCAATATGCAACTCCGTTGCGCTCAATGTGCAAAAGTTGCATATTGACGAAACACCAGGTCAAATATTTAGTTCCTCTCGTTCAGGTACCCATCAATATTAAATGTTGTTAAACATGGCAAGAGGTGAAGCATAGTAAAACTACCTATCTAGGCAAGTTTAAATGAGGCCGGAACAACAAGCAACAAGTCCGGAAAATCCTCATGTGCATATTTATGGACTTGGTATTGTTCTGCCCTAAACACAATTTTAGGGTTGTTAAACATGCAAAGAAAGTGAACCATGTTAAACTAGGCATTTTTCTACCCCCATTTACATATCAAGTTCATTAAAAACTGAGCTACGGTTATTTAGTTATGAATTAAATCATTTTAACATGACATAGGAGCAAATTTAACCAAGCCGCATTTTAAACATAGATGAAAGTGGCAAATTATTAATCTACACAAAATTCTAAGCAAGTTCCATATATTAAGTTTTTACATGTGATGCTTAGTTTGTGAGTTAAAATATGCATGAAGTTCAAGGGTGTTTGTGCAAAACCCTGGTTAAAATAGGAAAACGTTCTATGAAAAAAACATGATACGGGCCGGATCTGATAGCCCAGCAGAAAGGAAAAGGAGGCGCTGGGGTTTTTCACCATGGGCTTGGCCCATCTGGAGGGGAAGCAGGTCGGTCGGTGCGCTTGGATCTGGTGGCCATCGAGACGAAGCAGAGAAGGCCCACGCGCGTACGGGCGGTCGATGGGGCGCTGGGGCGAGCGGCGTCGACTGGTCAATGCCTCACGCGAGTGGAATGGGGCACTGGTCCTCGTGCAGAGGAGCAGGACCAGGCGGAAGCGAGGATTTGGCGCGGACGAATCATGGGTCTCCGGTGAGGTCTTGGGCGGCAGCAGGACAGATCCGGGAGGTCTCGACGACGGGGAGCCGGTTCCCGGTAGTTGGAGCGTGGGGCGGCCTGATGAACAGCACCAGGTGGCGGCGACGAGCTCCTTCAGCGGCCATGGCGTGGGCGGAGCTCCTGCACGTTCCTGGTACAGAGACAGAAAAGTGAGAAAGGGAGAAACCAGGGGAGATGGATGAAAGCGCGAAGGCAAGGAGAGGGATGGCCTGGTGGTGCTATCGGGGAGGCGACATCGCGAGGAGGCGGGGTCCAGCATGTCTGGTGAGGTGAGGTGCGCTCGGGCTCTGCGCTGTTGCTGCGGGCTTGGGGAGAAAACAGAGGAGGAGCTCCTCTCTTGTGGCTGGATCGAGGCAAGGAGGAGGAGCTGGTTGAATCGGAAGGAGGGGATGGATTGGATAGAGATGATTGGTCGATGCTCTGTTCGGTGGTGGCTGAATGCGCGGTGGATCGGGCAGGGGAGATCCCGAGGGGGATTCGGTGGAGTGGCGGCGGCGAAGAGATGGATGGGACAGATCCCTAGGTTTTAGGGTTGCCCACTATTTATATTGCAAAAAGGATTTAGGGTAGAGGCTATCACGTCCCTACGATCGCAATCGAACGGTCACAGATAAAATAGTTAGGGAGTCCAAATAAGAAAATAGTGATGTTTTGTAGACGTTTGGGGATGATCCAGACCCAATGGTGATGACTGCCCGGGTCGGGTTCGGGACAACTTTCGGACGCGCGTGAGGGGTTCGATGCACTGATGCAAGGGGGGGCTCAGGAGGGGTTGGTTGTGACTGTGTAGAAGGGCTTGGACTGAGAGGAGAGAAGAGGAAACGGCCCGGCAACAGTTTTCGGAGACCGAAAACATCCGACGTTTTGACCGGCTATATTGCCGCTATAGTTATCCGTTGGGGCGTCAAACGAACTCCGAATGCGATAAAACTTGGCAGGCTGCCTACCTACAACATAACAACACCGCACGCCAACTTTCAACCCATTCCGAGAATATTTTTCGGCCACTATAAACTAATATTTCGGACGTGCTGTGGGCGCGTGCAAGTGTGTCTGGGCTCAGAACGGACAATGAAGAGAACTGGGAGACCCGGACGAATGCAAGTTTTGAAAACATGATGATGCAATGCACATGATGACATGGCAAAATGCAACACACAATCGAATGACATGGCAATGACGGTGACTAACTGGAAGACACCTGGCGCAACGGTCTCGGGGCGTCACAATTGGAGATGCCCTAAAGTACTGCATGTAAGTTTGACACCACTAGGCATCAGACTACAGACACATTGTATCTATCAGACTAGTGGAAGGCCGTCCGATGAGAAGCGTGGAGATCGTCGGATCTGCTAGCCAGGACCCGCCGAGATTTGCTGCCTTGGTTTGTTATTAATTGTCTGCTTCCTTTCATATAACTGCTCCCTGTTATCTCACGGAAATCCCCGCTAACCTCTCTCATCCGAGCAGACTTGTGTGCTCATGCTTCAACTTGAATGTGCATCTTACCCCCCTTTTTTGTGGGGGCTCTAGACTTTTCTAGACTGGCGCTATGCCGCTCTAGCCTTCTCTCCTCCTCTGCTTTTCCTCCTCCCTCTCTCCACATAATCTTGTTCTTGTTCTCTAATCTCCTACTATTTCTCCCATCTACTTTTCTGATTACTCCGCTTTCCCTCCTGCTATTTTGTTGCCTCTCCCTCGTTTTTCCCTTCGCTAGTTAGATGTGAATATGGACAGATCTTCTACTCGCATGGAAGATCCTGATGCTCTTCCGCAGAAGGCGGATCTGAGAAGAGATGGAGTAAATCAAGTCTCGCAGCTTTCCTCTCGGGTTGTGAGGTCAGATCCCGGGATTGAACTCAACATGCAAGCGTTGTCGATCAATGAGCCGAAGGTAGTTCATATTCAGGCTGAGCAGTACAGGCAAGAAGAGGGTCAGGATGCAGAGTTCAATATTCTAATGAAGCTTGCATCTACAGGAGGTCCTATCAGGGTTCTTTCCCTTCAGGCTGTGCGGCAATCTATGGCTAGAGCATGGAAGGAACTATTATGGTATATCACAATTATCAAGGTACATCTTTGTGGCTCATTTTCGTTCTTTGGATGCTGTTATGTTTGTCATTACTCGTCAGCCTTGGAGCATGGTTTCAGACAATTTCTTGCTTGAATGGATGGATCCAGAGGAGCAAAATAGGAATATTCAGGACTATAAGTTTGACACTGTCTACGTGACTATTCGGATTTATGGTATTCCCATGAGATTTAGAACTCAAGCTCTACTTGCAAACATCTTGCAAAGTGTTGGCCAGATCTCAGAATTTCATCCTATAAATCAGAGTATGATATTTGCTAGGGAGAATTACATTTGGGGTACCATTAAAGTTCAGGTTAGTAAAGCAGTCAGAGATAGAGTTTGGGTTTCTTTTGCCAAGGATTCTGCTGGTTGGGCTTACTTATTCTATGAGAAAATTGGCAGAATCTGCACTTTTTGTGGAGTTATGTTTCATAGTGTTCAGCATTGCAAGATCAAAAATAGTGTTCTCATTTCAAGAAACAGGCTGCAAGTTTCTTTGGAAGAAATCTCACCAAATAGATTTGGGCAGTGGATGACTAATGCAGAGTTGATTCCTACTCTTTCAGGAGGAAATGTTCAGGCAGAAGCAAATTCATTCTCATCTTTCATCAATCCTCAGCTAGCAAGGTTGCAGAAGTAGTTCATAGAGGATCCCAAAGGAAAGGGAAAGATGTCAGAAGAGGATTCTGCTGAAAAAGGAAATTAGAAGGTATTGTCTTTAAGAAAAATTAATGAACAAAATAAAAGAATGGAAGGAGAGTTCATTCACAGTCAGCAGCAGAGTGAAAGTGGTGATTTAATGGATACAACGGTGTTACCAGATGCAGGTAATAAAGAGACAGATGTTGGGCAAAGCAATTATGTAGAAGGAGGGCAAGTTGAAGCTCTTCAGCATTCAGTACAGCAAAGTGGTGCTCTTGCTGACCTGGAGCAGATAGGGGGTGCAAAATAGTCGGGCCCATTATCTCAGCAGTTGCCAGGCTCTCGGTGCACGTCTGCTGAAGAGATGCATATTCAAGGACGGAGATATGAGCCAGATTTGGACCAGCAGACTGCCCAAAATAATCCTCTTCGCCTCGCAGATATTCCTAGTCGGTGTGTTGTCCCTTCATCTCACTTTGTGCAGACTTCCCCTACCTCTTCTATTCAAATGCATTTGGAGGACAAAGTTTCCGGTGCAAATGTCGCTATTTGTCCTTCCCCTTCCCCGGGCGCAGCGCTTTTCCCTTCTCCTACCCGCCATCCCATTCCCTCGCCTACTCGATCCAGTCCCAAACGTACATCCGCCTCACTTTTTGGTATCCCCTCTCCTCCGGCGAAGAAGGCTGCCAATCAATCAAGCTTACTCGGTGCTCCGCGAGACACGCAAGTTTTCATTGGACAATCTTATCCAGCTGGTGGTGTGGGAGCCGCCCCTGTTCTTAGTGACGGTGTTGCCAGCACTGTGGTAAAGAGTTCAGTCAGAGGATTTTTTTTGGGGGGCGTTGAGTTTCCTGGATCCACAACATCTCAACGGAGCTACCGTCGATCTAGGAATAGCAGATGGGACATTCCTCCGAACGGCGAATCTGGAAGTGTGCGTCCTAATTTCCATGGGTTTCTTCGCAATCGTGCTCGTTCTTCCACTTGGAAGCGCGACAGCGGATCGGCTCAACTGGACAGTAGCAATAATGTGTGCACAAGCCGATGCAAAAATTTGGGGAGCATGTCTTTTGAAGCTAGCACTGAACATTTATCAGTTATGGCATTTCGTCAGCACGAAGGAGGAAGCTATGATCCCTCGACCCTGAGCACACCTTCGCCGTCTGTCAGTGAGGGTACAGTTGGATCCCGTCAGGGGGCTTTCTCTCCTCCTGGCATTGATCGCCTCCATCACAAGGGTCTGCATGTTCATGGTAGCATTTGTAGCCCTACAGCTCAAGTCACAATGGAAAATCAAGATGACTCTAGTACACTGGATATCAACAAGAATCAGTCTGGACATAACATGGAGTTGGATGATGATGCAGATAGGAACTTAGCGCAATCCTTTTCTCGGGCAGCGGCGCATGGCCCTAACGCGCCTCGGGCGCCATGAAAGCCATAGCTTGGAATTGCCGAGGTATGGGCCGGGGCCTCGGTAGCGATCGAATGTTGTTCCTAACAAATCTGATCCGTTCTACGAAAGCTCAGGTAATATTTGTTTCAGAAATCAAATCTTCGAAGGTTCATTCGGTTGATCTTGTTAATAGGTTTGATGTGGCTAACAGTTTTGTTGTTCCTTCTAGAGGTGCTTCAGGAGGGCTCTGGCTTATGTGGAATGATGATCTTAAAATCTCTGTTCATAGTTCCTCCTTTCACTTTATCCTAGCCAATGTAGTTCATCTAGCCTCGGGGGTTCACTTTTGTTTGATATGTATATATGGTGATCCTTATCATAGGCAGACTAGTGCCATTTGGAATCAGGTTTCCACTTTTGTGTATGATAACCTCGGAAAACCCATGATCTGTATGGGAGACCTTAATGATATTTTGTATGATACAGATGGCTGTAATGGTAGTGTAAATTATTTTCGTATGTCTGCTTTTCGTTCTATTGTCAAAAACTGTGGTTTCTTTGACATCAGTTTTAGTGGTCCTGCTTACACTTGGCGCAATAGGCAGCACACTGTTAATCCTATTTACAAACGTTTGGATCGTTGTCTTGTTAATGCTGATTAGTGTGCTCATTACCCCAATACTAAGGTGCTTAATTTACCTATCATCGTTAGTGACCATGCTCCCATACTTATTTCTACTGATGGTAGTTTTGTTAAACCTAAGCAGACTTTCAAATTTGAAAATTGGTGGTTAATGGAGAAGGATTTCAGTAGTTTTGCTAAGTCTGCTTGGAACAATGCTAGAGCAGGCTCTTTTGTTGCAAAAACCTCTTCTTTGGCAGGGGCTTTGAAAACTTAGTGTAGGAAGAAGAAACCTTTTCAGCAAGAGCTTCAGGAACTAGAATCTAGTATCAAGCAGATTCAGGAGCTTCCAATCAATCAGCAAGATCATGCTTTAGAAAATTCGCTTATTCTCAGGTATGAGCAAACTCTCTCTAAACTGAATAGTTTTTATAAGCAAAGAAGTAAGAAGGGATGGGCTACTGATGGTGATCGTAATACGAAATTTTTTCATCAAGCTGTGCTTAAGAGAAGGAAAAGGAATACTATCTGCTCGGTTAAGGATGAAAATAATATTGTGCATTTTAAGCCTAGTCTCATTGCTAATACCTTTGTTAATTATTTCAGATATATCTTCTCTTCCACTCATATCAACTGTGGTAGACCTTTTCTTGTTTCTCAATTACCGGAGGGCTCTTTGGACCCTACTTATTTAATTCCGGATAAAAATGAGGTCTTGCAGATTTTGAAGGACATGAAGTTGAATGCTTCTCCAGGGCCAGATGGTTTTAATGTCGAGTTTTATTTGGCTACTTGGAATTGGATAGGAGACGATGTCACTCAATTGGTAGTCAATTTTTATAAAACAGGTATATTCCCTCTCACGTGAGTGATACAAACATTGCTCTCATTCCAAAAAACGTGTTCCTTAGGTTCCTATGGATTATCGTCCCATTAGTCTTTGCAATGTTATTTATAAAATCATTGCCAAATCTTTAGCTAATCGTCTTAAGCCTCATCTTCCAGATTATATTGACCCTGCTCAACAAGCTTTCATTGAAGGTAGAAGAATTAGTGACAATATCATTATTGCTCAAGAGATTTCTCACTCTTTTGCTCTTCGTTCTTGGAATCACCTTGCTTTCATGCTTAAAATTGATTTTGCTAAGGCTTTCGATCGTTTAGAATGGAGCTTCATTGTTTCAGCTCTTGCACGTAAAGGATTGCATGCTCATTTCATAAATTTGATTTATGAGTGCATTTCTTCTCCTACTTTTTCTGTGGTCATTAATGGTAGTCCTTCTCATAAATTCAAAAGTTCTAGGGGTATTCGTCAAGGTTGTCCTATGTCCCCTTATTTGTTTGTTATTGCCATTAATGAATTATCTCTTGCTCTTAACGAAGCTTTAGCTGCTCATAGTCTTCAGGGTATTTTGCTTGGACCAAATTGCCCCCCGATTCACTCTCTTTTGTTTGCAGATGATTTGTTGGTATGTGTTCAAGCTACTGTTCAGGAAGCTAATGCTATGGCCAACATTATCAATCATTTTTGTTCCATGTCAGGTCAAACTCCAAATTGGGCCAAGTCTGCTATTATGTTTAGTGCTCATGTTAGTCAGGCTGTTATTCAAGATATTAAGCAGATTTTTCCTGTTTCTAACATGGATGCTAATTTTTCTCATCTTGGCCATCCTCTTATTCTTCCTGCTAATAATAGATCTGCGGCCTACAATTTTGTTTTGGATAAATTCATGAATAAGCTTCCTGCTTATAAGGCCAACTTGCTCTCTCATGCAGCTAGGCTTGAATTGATTAGATCAGTTTTTTCTGGTATTCCTGTTTACTATATGGCTAATATTTTATTTCCTAAGAAGTTCATAGCCAAACTCACTGCTATTACTAGGAACTTTTGGTGGACAAGTATTAGAGAGCATAATTCGAGCAAAAGCTTGTGTCTTAGGGCTTGGAAGGATATTTGTTATTCTAAAAAAGAGGGTGGCCTTGGTATTAGGAACTTACAAGCCATTAATGAAGGCATGATGCTTGCAGCTGCTTGGCGTATAGCGAAAGATTCTTCTTCCCATCTCCATCTTGTTCTTAAGTCCAAATACTTCCATGATTCTTCCATCTGGACTGCTAGCCCTTCTAATCCAAAATCAGCTTTTTGGTCCTCCATTCTCAAAATACCGCCCAAACTCAAAGCTCATTCTTTTTATCAGATTACTCAAGGTAATATTTCTATATGGAGCACCCCTTGGTGCTCGCGTTGGAATGCTATTTATGATCATCTGATTATTCAACCTTCAGGATATAGTTACCCTTCTCTTGTTAAAGATCTTTGGGTTCCTGATAGGAAAGAATGGAATTCTACCCTTATTTACTCTCTTTTCCAACAACCTCTTGCTTCTACTATTATGCAGACTGATATTATTCAAGAGGACGGTCCAGATATTCTGTGTTGGGACCTTACCCCTAATGGTATTTGTACTTCTAAATCTACTTATAAGCTGTGTTTGCAGGATATTCATGCCAATCCTAGATTTGCACCTTCTCAGGTTTCTTTGCAGGTCAAGAATCTTCTAAATGAGGTCTGGAAACAAAAGATGATGATTCCCAGGGTAAAAACTTTTGCTTGGAGGCTTCTTAGAAAAGCTCTTCCCACAGGTTTGAGAGCTGGCCGCTTCTCCGTGCACATATCTCAACTTTGTAGCAGATGCGGTAAGCCTGAGGATGAGATGCATTTATTTTTTCTTTGTGATTTTGCTAGAGCTGCTTGGTTTCTGAATCCTTGGTGCATTAGAATGGATATTTTAGTTCAAAGTAATCCTAATATTCACAGTATTTTCCTTGCTCTGATTAATATGAATCATCCTCATGCTTCTCTACCCAACATTCTCAACTTTATGTGGTGTCTTTGGAAAGCTAGGAATGATTATTTATTTAGTAGGAAAAAATCTCTTATCATATTAACACTGCTGCTATAGCCCTGTGTAATGAACTCGATGATTCTATACATATTTCTTCTCAGCTCAAATCCAATGAGATGGTCGGTGTTTTACCTCTTACTAATCAGATTCCTATGCAGGGGAAAACGATTAAGTCTGATCTTCAAGTTACAGGACCAAAAATATACTCTGATGCAGCATTTAGATGCAAAAAAATTCCAGGCTTGACTCAAGGATCTGTTGCTACTGGAATTGGAATTTACCTCTCTTTACCACAAGACCAATTGGAGGTCAATGTGCAGATCCAAGCTTCTACTGTTATCACAGATACACCTTTACAAGCTGAAGCTTTGGCGCTTATTTTGACGGCTAGAGTGGCCAAACAGCTATGCATTTCTCAGCCCACTTTCCTCACTGACAATCTGTCTTTGGCGTCATGGGCGGCTAGCAGAAAGATTAAGGAATCTACTACTCCTTGGACTATAAGGAAAATTCTGGCTGACTTCTTCTGCTACTTCTCAGATCTTCAGTCCCAGGTGTTTCACATCTTTAGGGAGATCAATGGTATTGCACACAATGTAGCTCATCAGGTTCTAACATCAGTGGTAGAACCTGATATATGTTGTTTCGCTTCAGCTCATCGGAATATGACTTGCCCTGTAGTTTCTCTTCTCTCTACTTTTCAATTTCAGGGCTTTGTAATTCATGTTGTACGGTGTTTCTGAGCTGAAATAAGAAAGTTTGGCGCCTAGTGCGCCTTTTGTTGTTCAAAAAAAAACCTCTTTTTTAGTGGAACGTGTATCCTCCTTGGTTGTGTGTTTCCTAACAAGACTCTGTACAATTAAGCTTGCTTCCTACTAATTGCTTCCAGTGACTCGGTTATTTAGCTTCCAGCGACTCAATTTTTTGCTTCCAGCGACTCAATAATTTGCTACAACCTCAACCCAATTTATTTGATCTAGTTGAAGTTTGTGTTATATCTAACAGATTATTTTGAACACCATCTAACAGAAATTTGGGTCCATTATAAATGTTTATTTTACGTCCAACCAGCTAAGTAATAACATGTTTCTGTCGACTGGAAAATGTGTTTCCATTGCAACGCGATTTTGCTTCTAATGATAACATATACATTTATTTCCGCTGAAACATGAATTTGATTGTACATTGCTTCCAACCCATGAAAGTTTGCTATGGAAGAGAAAGGAATTTGCTCCCATGCAACAAAAGCTTAATATAGTTACAACAACAAAAATTATTTACATTATAACAAAAATTGTTACATGGTCAACACCGAAGTCTGCTGGGAAGCAAGGGTAATGTCTTGGGTTGCAGTAGCATAATAGGGAACACTTAGGCGAAATATTGCCGAAGGAAAATTGGCATGATGGCAGCAAGCAACGGGGATGTTGTCGCCAGCTATTAACCACAACATGTCGACACACCACAACGACATTGTGGGGAGACGTTAGTGCAAGGCATCTGAGAAACTAAGGATGCATGGTTGTCGTCGTTTGGCGCAAAACATCTATAAAATAGAAGCACAATGAGAAATTAAGAGTATCAAAACATAAATAATACACATTGGAAACACAAGAAATGAAATAAGCATGGATTACACGAAGCAACAAATTAATCTATCAGAATATATATGATAGGTACTGGAAGCACAGAAAACTGGGATGAAAGAAAAGCATTGCTATACAAACATATGTGAAATGTTAAAGTAGGAACCATAGCTTAGATGGACCAGCTGTTTCAACGATCAAAACATATGTGATAGGCAATGGAAGCATATACAATTGAGACGAAGAGAAAAATTCAATACCATTGGAAACAAATGTGGCACAAAAGTATAAAACATGGCTTACATGAAGCAACAAATTGGTCTGTCACATCATACACTGTTTGTATTTTGATCAAAATGGTGTTCAAAAGAAGAACAATAGAACACAAAAAAAATAGAAACCTGGCGAAGTATATATTTGGAAGCCCGATCAGTATGAAGCATGAAGAGGTGCTATGCCAATATAACTCATCTTACTTTGAAGCATAAAGAATTGCACATGGAAATTAATTAAAGATTGCCGCCAACATGAGGATGCTTGTTGTGTCACCTACATACAAAATTCACCTAAGAACTGGTTGAATTATGGCAGCAAACTTTGCAGGCCGAAGAAGCATATGTAGAACTCTCTTTGATCCAAAATAAGTGTCATAGCTTTGAACAAAGGTTCTAATAAACAAGCCTTTTAACAACAGTTCTAACAAACAAGCCTTTTAACATCAGTTCTAACAAACAACCCTCGATGCATAAATTTGGCATGGTCATGCTTCCATTTTTTTAGAGGTATGAAGCTGGAAATTTATGCAAATGGTGCATTATTAGTGTTGGGTGGAAGCATGAAATTTTAAAAATGAAACCAAAAAATTTGCGGCCAACTGTGGATGCTTATATTTGGAACTCTTTGTATAGGAAGCAATGAAACAATATTTTCTTAGCATCTCTCACCATCATTTGAAGCACTGAATATTGACACTAAGGAATAGACACGATTGTCTACCTACATAGCTATGGGTTATCAAATTGTCTACAAAGCATGACCTACAAAAAGTTTGATGACAAATGACCTAACACAAATCAGAACAATACTAGGCAGCCACTGAACATACAAACTTGATTACTGATGTCCACCAGCGTTGTCGCCCCGGGGGTCGCATCGGTGGATAAGGCGATGTGGTTTGGAGAAGCAGGGGCACAGCTAGCCGGTGGAGTGGCCGTGCTGCTCGGCGGCGAGGAGAGCAGGAGGCAGCTGCTCGCATGGCGGGGAGGAGGAGATCTGGGCGGTGCGTGCGAGGTGGAAGAGCTCAGGCCGGTGCAGCTGCGTTTGCAATCAGGAGAGATTAGTGGAGTTTTTTTAGGGAGAGATTAGGGGAGTGTTACGCACGGGGGTTGCGGCTGATTAGTT
Organism: Triticum urartu; assembly: GCF_003073215.2. Classification (NCBI taxonomy): domain Eukaryota; kingdom Viridiplantae; phylum Streptophyta; class Magnoliopsida; order Poales; family Poaceae; genus Triticum; species Triticum urartu. The sequence continues at coordinate 145,370,509 of NC_053026.1, read as the reverse complement.
CCCTGCCGGTTGATTTTTTTTTTCAATAAGAAGCACAATGTTAGCCGTCAGATTTCAATTGCATCGACGGCGTTGGTCTGGTCTGTAGCTGGGGTTCGAACAGACTATAGATTAGAAGCGTTTCCCTGTAAGTTTTGTCATAAGTCAAGCTTTGACAAAGTTAACAATAAGTGTCAACATTTATAATACCAAATCAACACCGTTAAGACTTACCGTGAACTATATTTTCATATGGTATAGATTTCGTATTGTAAATGCTCATATATTTCTCTATAATATAAAATTGGTCAGAGTTCACAAAATTTGACTTCAGACAAAACTTAACTATAATTTGGCAAGGGGATAATTGTTGGATTGTGGTCTAAAACGGCGAACTAGATACTTTCTTCGACACAGATAGGTTTCAAAAAAACCATAATTGTCAATTCCGCATTACAGCACAGCTTTTTCTTGCTTAAAACAATTTGAAATTTCCCAACTTGCACTATTACCAAACTAGCTGCCTGGAGCAAACGTCATCAGGCTCGTCAATTGCGCCCAGCAAATAGCCAAAGATTTCCAATACTTCATTGTTCATCTTGCTTGAAGTAAACATCAGTCATTCTGTCCTTGGAATATTCACATTACACATCACTGCGCATTGGGGACAGGCGAAAAAGGCAACCAAACCCTTGCTTCTAGAAGAAGAAAATGCAGGCATAAGCTGTAATCACCGATGTTAGCAGCACAGACACTGCATTAACAGCATCATTATCCAGGATAGTCATTCCAGAAATCTTGGTGACAGTAGGTCCCCGTTTACTGACCACCTACATGTACAGGACAAACAAACTGTTCAATATGGTGAAACTGAAAATCCTGGATGATATCTGGTTCAAGATCATGTGAATCACACTTACACACTTATTCATGCTCGCCGAAGCAGCAAAGCAAAGCTTCCAGAATAGAATAACGCTATTATTACATGTGTGTAATTCATATATAAAGTCATCACATCAGAATAGCTAATGTGGATAAGAGAATTTACAGGCACATCCTACAAACCTTGTATACTCCCTCCGTTTCACATTAATTAAAAGTTCTAGCTCTGTCCTAAGTCAAACATGTTTACTTTTGTTCAAGTCCATAGAAAAATATAGAACATCATATTAGTTTCATTAGATAATTTATGAAATATGTTTCATATTATATATATTTGATGTTGTATATCTCAGCATATTTTTCTATAGACTTGGCCAAATTTAAACAAATTTGACTTAGGACAAACCTAAAACTTCAATGATTCGGAAAGAATGGAGTACTGGCTTAAGTACTAGATTGGTCCCTCAAGTTTGACAGAAAGGCCCGGTTTGGTCCCTGCAGTCTCAAAAGGGGCGAATAGCCAAATACCCCCCTGACATTTGTAATTTGGGTCAAGAAAATTCACTGGATGCCATGTGACACATAAGTATGTGGACACATCACATAATCTCGTTCGTATTTCTGTTCTAAGCAGCAATGGAGATGAAAAATTATTCTCGCGAATGTGCAGAGCCCAAGGGAATCACGTTGTTTGTCTCATATTGGGAGCATCTACATCTGGGCGCCCCAAACTCTCCTCAAACGGTCGGGCGGCCCGCCCGGTCACTGACTGATCACGATTTTTCGACCCACACGGACACCTTAAACGGGCTTCAAACACCCGGCCTGACCAGCACCCTTCATATCCAGCCCAAATATGAAGCGGATATGGGGGCGCCCGAGCACGCCCGTCACGTCAGACCCGGACCATGCCGACCCACCCGACCCCACATATATTCGCCCCATCCGCTCGTCGGATCAAACCCTAGCCACTTCACTCCACTCCCCTCCGCCACCCGAGCTCACCTCCGCGGTTTCCGGCCTTCTCTGGCATGGCAGGCAGCGGACCGGACTCCGACCAGTCCGGATCCGTCGACTGGGGTGTCATCCCCTGCGGGTTGGAGGAGGCAATGGCAGTCCACGTTGCACTCCACCACTCCCGGGAGGACAGCGCCCGACCGACAGATCTGTCCGCCGCGACTTCCACCACGCCAACTTAAACCAATTTTGTTTGTGTTGTGAGTTGTGTCTCCTAAGGTGTTTCGGCTACTTAGGGACCGTGCTTCCAACAACAACACCGTGTATAGTCCACCACCTTACCCTCCACTTCCGCATTGCGTCTCAAAACCCATCATTGCATTTCCGCAATCCCATTGAGCTTCCGCAACCACCACCGCTTTCCGCTACCACCATTTTGACATTTGACATTTGAGATTTTAAGTTCGCGGTTTTTCCGTTTCCTAAGGTGTTTCGGCTACTTAGGGATGAGTCTCCATCATCTTGGTATCTCTATCAAGACCAACGTCACTCATCATCGCCACGGACGGTAACCTCCATATCATCTTGGTATCGTGGTATCCCTCCATTGTATATTCCCTTGCCATTGCATTGTTAACCCCTGGCCCATTTTGCGTTACTTGCCTATCGAGACTAGCCATTTGAGTATTGCCGGCAACGTTACTTGTGCACATTAGTGATCAATGATCTACACCTTCCATTACATACATACCATATTATATTGGTATCATCATATCATCTCTTGTGCCTCAAGTTTGTTCCCGCATATACCCAATTGCTATCTTGGTTTGTGCATTGTGCAAAAGTGGCCATACACATAAAAAAAAGAATAAAGCTTTTAAGCAAAAGAGAAAGAGCAAAGAAGCTTGTAAGCAAGTGCCATAGCATCATACCACATTGCATATAAGATTGTCATATCCGATCATCTTGGATCATACCATTGAAACATCATACATATATAGCATACTTGGGATATTAGTCGTTGCATTTTTGTCTCCTATAGGTTATGCACAAGTGTCGTATCCGCCTATTGAGCAATCGTGCTAGCGTCTCTTTTGAGTTGTGCAACACGAGCGTTTTCCGTGGATTCCACATTTTGTGCTCATCCTTGGTTGCACGACCCCATTTATCTATCTGTGTGTGCGTTTCCGTGTGCCATTCATTGCTATTGGTCTACTTGTTTCACTTGCGAATTTATGAATATCTTTCAACATTATTGACTCTTGCTAACATTTTGCATTAAATTTTTGTGCCATTATCCTCACTGAGCTCCACCATAAGCCTTATTTGTGTAGGTGTGAGAAATTGACAACAATTGGTACCAACTGTGCTATTTCCTTGTTACATCATTGAGTGATCATTAATCCATCTTCAACATCGGTTAAGGTACATTTGGTATAGTTCTTCTCCTTTCTCCACTCATATTTGCTCGAGTATTGTGATGGATAGGCAAGGCATTTCATCTCTGGTCTTCCACAACAACGACGGCGTGAACAATTACATCACCAAAGCGTCAATCTTCGATCTACAACGACAAATGCAAGGCACACAATCAAGATTGCGAGAACGCATCGAGAACCTCTCCATCGACATTCGTCACTCCGAAGCAAGGAAAAGGGACTACATCGACAACAAGTTTTCCGCACAAAAGGAGGAGCAAGATGCAAGGATGGAGGAGATTCGGACCTTGTTGATCAACCGTTCTTCCCCTTCGTCATCCTCAAGGCGGCGACGTTCAAGTCACAAGTCTTCGGAGCGCAAAAATGATGCAAGCGCAAGTCGTCCACGTTCACATCTCCATGGCGACCACCATCACGTTCGTGATCCACATCGTCATGAAGGGCAAGTCACCTCCAAGCATCATGTGCACGACGACGACGAACGCCATCAAGCTCAAGCACGACGACGACGAACGCCATCGAGCTCAAGCACGACAACGACACCATCATCATGAAGATGCTTGCCAAGCGCAAATGCACAAGTCCCAACAAGCCCTACTTCACGTCAAGGTCAACCTTCATGAGCATAAGAGAAGGCCGCGAGACGAGCACCACCAAGACGGAGCTACGGCTGCACCAACCACTTCGGCATCTTCGCCAAGTGTTCTCAAGGCATCTTCGCCTTCGGACGTACGGCATCTTTGCCTACTTCCCATGAGTTCGCCTACATCGACATCTTCACAAATGAGGCAACCACCAACGAGCGAGGGCGACACTTCTATCTTCGGAAACCCCTCAAGGAAGATGCCCGAGCACGGGAATTTTCCTTCGGTCATGGAGACGAGCTACGAAGTGCCACATCATATGGGCCTCTAACAACAAGACAGCGACAAGACGGTCGAGCAAGGGCCATCCCCTTCGACCACGGCGACGAGCATGAACCTCTTCAACAACATGAAGACGACGCCCATATTGGACTCATACTCCGAGTCAAGCTACGAGACCGCACATGAGACCTTATCTTTGGTCTTAGAGGAGAGTGATGATGTGCCATCTTTGGCCTTCATCCACGGCTACGACTACAACATGATTGAGCATGGAGACATTTGCACCTATATCTCTCCGATACCCACATATGATGAGATGCCCCAATTCCCATGTGAGGAGCGCCACCACCACATGAGTGAGATGAGTGACTCCACCATATATGACATTGAGTGCATTTCCTATGAGAGGATGAGTGTGACCACCACTAGCCCCACACTTAAGAGCATGCCACACATCTTATGTGAGGTTGAGAGCCATTTAAGTGACTCCACCAACCATATGAATGATAGCATCATACCGGGAGTGAGTGAGCCACAACACTTAGTGAGTGAGGTAGTTGACACGGCACGTGAGGCCACTATGATTTCTAATGACTTACCCTCTACTCGAAGTGTATTTTCTTCTTTGGTGCTAGGTCTCCTACCCGATTAAGATAGGACTGCATCAGGGGTCAGCTTTGAGCCCTTATCTTTTTGCATTGGTGATGGATGAGGTCACAAGGGATATACAAGGAGATATCCCATGGTGTATGCTCTTTGCGGATGATGTGGTGCTAGTTGACGATAGTCGGACGGGGGTAAATAGGAAGTTAGAGTTATGGAGACAAACCTTAGAATCGAAAGGGTTTAGGCTTAGTAGAACTAAAACCGAGTACATGATGTGCGGTTTCAATACTACTAGGTGTGAGGAGGAGGTTAGCCTTGATGGCCAGGTGGTACCTTAGAAGGACACCTTTCGGTATTTGGGGTCAATGCTGCAGGAGGATGGGGGTATTGATGAAGATGTGAACCATCGAATCAAAGCCGGATGGATGAAGTGGCGCCAAGCTTCTGGCATTCTCTGTGACAAGAGAGTGCCACAAAAGCTAAAAGGCAAGTTCTACAGGACGGCGGTTCGACCCGCAATGTTGTATGGCGCTGAGTGTTGGCCGACTAAAAGGCGACATGTTCAACAGTTAGGTGTGGCGGAGATGCGTATGTTGAGATGGATGTGTGGCCACACGAGGAAGGATCGAGTCCGGAATGATAATATACGAGATAGAGTTGGGGTAGCACCAATTGAAGAGAAGCTTGTCCAACATCGTCTGAGATGGTTTGGGCATATTCAACGCAGGCCTCCAGAAGCTCCGGTGCATAGTGGACGGCTAAAGCGTGCGGAGAATGTCAAGAGAGGGCGGGGTAGACCGAATTTGACATGGGAGGAGTCCATTAAGAGAGACCTGAAGGATTGGAGTATCACCAAAGAGCTAGCTATGGACAGGGGTGCGTGGAAGCTTGCTATCCATGTGCCAGAGTCATGAGTTGGTTGCAAGATCTTATGGGTTTCACCTCTAGCCTACCCCAACTTGTTTGGGACTAAAGGCTTTGTTGTTGTTGTTTTGTTGTTGTTGTGGTGCTAGGTCTCCTACATGACGACATGCCTATCCTCGACGAGTACATACCCCCAAGGGAGACGACGATGGCCATGGTGGACGATGATGCACCCCCCACATGGTTCCATCAAGATGAAGATGACCACGACTTGGTCTTCGACACCTCACTTACAACACATGAGCGACGCTTCAAAGGTAACATAGGTGATGGTGCTTCTCTTGTCCCACCAGTGGACTATTTTACGAATGATTGCTTGCATGATGTTAACATACCTATTCCCATGCTTCATACTAGTGCAACTTCTTCATGTCATGACTTACCAATTTTTGATGAATATGATGATGAGCATGTTGAATTGCCTAGTTGTGATGCTATGCTCCATAGGATATCATGTGAAAATTCTTTTGGTCACGTCATGTTCGACAACTCTTTAAACTTGTCATATGCTATGAGTGAGATCTCCCATATTGCATCATTTGAACCTCAACATAGTAGCTATGCATGCCCCATTAAAATAAATCTCATTTGCACCCATGGCATAGATGACGAGATGATGGTCATTGGCTTTTGTTTTTCATGTGATGATATTGCCATGCTTCCTTTACATGATTTGCGCAATTCATCTACTATGCCATGTCATGATTACATTGTTCCAAATATGCTTTCTTTTGGATGTTGTCAATATTCTTCATGTGATGTTTATACAAATGCTCATGAGGAGACCTTTATAATTTCCTCATATATATTAAGAGATTTTGATACATCCTATCCTTTGAATGCTTCCATAATTGCTTGCACCATACGCATTCCATAAATAACAATGCTTTACATATTTCTCATGATGTATTACACAATTTGAGTCTCCATTATGCTATACATAACAACAAACCTCTCATGATGGATAACATGTTTCTATATCACGCATCTCATTTATTTGAGCGGATATTTTGTGCTAGCCAACACAAGCACGTGCGCATCATGATGGATGATGTGTACATCTACCACGCACACACAAATTTTCCTTTGTCTTTGTCTTTGTCTTGTGTAGATACTCATGTATACGCGTCAACCTCTCAACCCCAAGAGTTGACGAAACGAGCTCTTGAGAGCAACGATGCTTTGGGATCCCGTGGACTATTCTTACCACCGTCCTCTTCGCGCAACGACTTCGCGCATTCCTTTTACTTGGCTCTTACACGGCTATGGGCTATTTACCATTTGTCACGTTATGCCCATTTTCTCGTGTTCACTTTGCATGCTATGCCTCTTTATATGATTTTGCCATGCAATTGTGACCCTTGCATGCATTTACCCATGATTAACCATTATACTACTTCTATGTGTATTTGCATGCTTGGTGAAGATCCTTATTGCTATTGCCATGTCTATCATGTGCCTCGTGCTATTGATGCTTGTTGTGTTGGGAGAGTCATGATGTCCCATTGCTATTTACATATGGCCTCTCACCAATACATTGATGATATTTTGCTCATATCTTGCTTTCATGCTTGTGCTATGTCATGTGAATTATTCATGCACACTATTTGCACCCATTACATGCTTGCCATGATTCCTTCTAGTATGTTGCATCTTCGCACCACTAGCTTGCTTGACTTGATCACTATGATTACTTACTTTGTCGCATCACCCATGTTCCACTATTACTCGCTTTCTTGGGTTGATGACATATATGTTCGTGCCTCTCACATGATATATCTTGTTCATTGTCGCTTGCCTTCAATTGTTGCATCTATGCTCGTTGATATTGAAGACTTGGACATATACTTGTGATGCATGCTTGTTTACTTGAGCCTATTGTCTTTGGTTGTAGTCGCATCTTATGCTTTCATACCATGCCACATATTGTCCTTTCTCATGATAAGCATGATGAAAACACTTGTTGGGTATCTCACCATTCGAATGATAAGTGTTGTATTTGCACTAACTTCATTTGTTTTTCCGAGTGTTTGTCATGTTCTTTCATTTTGAAGGATTCACAAGGTGGCACCGTCATGAAACACCTTGGTCATGTGAAGGCGTACATGATGCACAACACCAACATTTTCGACATCCTCATAAAGGTGAACTCATTCCCTTTGAGCCATCCTCAAATACGCATATTGGATGGGTCACTCTTTCATTGTTGTCTCCTTCTTGTCTACATGATACATCTCGCGAACGGAGGAGCGACATTGGAGATTGGCTCGATGGACCTTCAAGTTGAGGAGCGCTCGGACTTATTGGATGCACCTTCGAACCTCCACTCATGCCACGACATTGAGCATTGGTACACCAACACCTCCATATTTGTTGATTGTGCTCACACATGTCATGCTCGATGGACATATCATACACATGACAAATTTGCATCTTATGCATGGATTGACTCATATTATGATTACCTTGTTGCATCTTGTCTTTCTATGAAATCCATGATATATGAGCTTGTGCATTTCCTTAGCAAATTTGTTGTGATATACCTTGATGGCATATTTATACATCATGATCTTATTGCCTATCATCAATTGCATGATCACATCACATTGAGCATCCATCACCATATTCATGCTATTGATAAACCGTCTCATTATGACATCATTTTGCACCGTGGTTGCATTGATCATATTCGCAACACATTTGTGTGCATAATGAATGTTTTTGCTCCCATGGATGCTTTGCATACCATTCCATATCTTTTGGATAAGCTTCATGCACCTTTTCATGATCAATCTTGTCGCACGGACTCATTCTTACATGATGGACACTTTGTGTGCGCTAACCATTGTATTTTCGAGTGTCGTTTGTATTTGCTCTTTTTGCATGTGTACCACTCCGGAGACACCTTGGAGTACTTGGATTGCACCATGTCTTCCACTTCGTCCAACTACAAGTCCGTCCAGGACAACCGTTTTCATGGTGATGAGGTTTTCGATCCGAGGTCGGATCTTTCCCAAGGAAGGGGAGATGATGCAAAGCATCCTATAATCATCCCCATGTACACTCAAGCATACGCCTTTGGACCTAAGGTGAACTCGCTCCTTTCCGAATCTTCCCTTTCCGCAGGTAAGACATGGATGCTACTTCAAGCGCGGACCATGTGCATACTCAGGTACACCCGAGGAGACCATGGAGAGCCCAAGGACCAAGGCCAAGCGTGCGCGGAAGCGAAGGAAGGAGAAGGAAGAAGAGCCAGCTGCTACAGCGGCCGAACATCCGGCCCCAGCCCGGACATCCGGCCCTTGCCCCGAAAATCCGGCATCGGCTATCCAGAGAACACCGAAAAGGACCAGCGCAGCCCGGACATCCGGCACCTTGCCCCGGACATCCGGCTCCTCCCGAAGCCCCGAACATCCGGCCCCTTCGCCCGGAAACCTGGCCCCTCCATCACTGAATGCATCGGGAACCGACCCCGCCAGCCGAACATCCGGCCCGTCGCGAAGCCCTGGACATCCGGCCCCAGCCCGGACATCCGGCGCCTGTCTGTGCACAGTGAACGGGCCAAGGGCCCATGTATCCCCCCTCTCACTTACCCCTTCGTGGGCTAACACTATATATAGACCCCCTCCTCCTCCTAGTTAGGGTTAGCATTGGTTTAGCTCATTTAGAGATAGAGCTTTGCTCATCCATACAGATCTACTCCTTGAGAGAGACCGCGGCCCCTCTTCGGAGAAGATCCACGTTGGATTCAAGACCTCCTCACGGAGAAGACCCCCCATCAAGACCTCCTCACGGAGAAGAACCGGTTACCCTTTGTATCGTCCCGTGTTGACTTTGGATCGTGTGACCTCTATGTGTACTCGGATCTAGCATATGTGTGATCGTTCTTATTGGTTTGAGTGATTCTCTCGTGTTTCCCCTCGTGTTTGTTAGAGTTATAATATAAGTCATGTACCCCTTTGTATTTATCTCGTTGTATGAGGGGTTTCCTGCATATGTTCCACACCTGTACATGTATATATATATCGGCCTATGGCCTCATGGTAATACAAGTTGCTTATTCCTAACATGGTATTAGAGCTAGGTCAATTTTTTGCATGCTGCAACTCGTGCTTTTGATCCGTCTGTTCAATCGAAGCAATCCGCTCGATCTCCTCTCCATCTCTCGATCGAAGCAGGGGGCTCGTCCGCAGGAGCCCCCGATTTCCTCTCCAGCCGGCCGCTAGCAGGGAGCTCGTCCCGCCGGCACCCAGGGAGCTCGGCTGCCGGCCCGTCCCGCTCGGGCGTCACCCAGCTGGGCGTTTTCCAACCGCCCGTCCCGCCGGCGCCCAGGGACTGGCCCGTCCCGCTCGGGCGTCACCCAGCCGCCCGTCCCGCAGGGCTCGTCCCGCAGGCGCCCAGGGCGTCAGATCGGCCCAGGGGGCTCGTCCTGCCGGCGCCCTTGATCTCCTCTCCAGCCGGCTTCCGCTGCTCCCGTAGCAGCGCCTGATTCCGATCCGGTCGTTCTCGTCGGATCTAAAAAAAAAATGTCTGCTGCATCGGGTTATGTTGCTGTCCCTCGCTGTCCGGTGATCTTTGATGGTACTAACTACACCGAGTTTACTGGCTTCATGCGCATTCACATGCATGGCATCCGTCTTTGGGGTGTTCTTTCTGGCGAGGTCTGCTGTCCGCCACGTCCAGTTCCTCCGGTGGCCCCTACCCCGCCAACTCCATCGGTTCTTCCTACGGATGCTAATCAGGCCGCCAAGGATGCGGCTAAGGTTGCTGATGAGGCTGCTGATCGTGCTTATGATGAGAGGGTTTTGGCTTATGAGGAGGCTCTTCAGTTGTATCATGGTGCTCTGTCTGCTTACACCCAGTGGCTTGATGATGATGCTCGTGCTGCAGCTGTTCTCACTGCTAGTGTTCTGCCTCAGTTTGCTTATGAATTTCTGGGTCTTTCTACTGTCTTTGAGATGTGGACCCGTCTTCGTGAGCGCTATCAGCCCTCTGGTGATGCCTTATACCTCTCTGTGATCCGTCAGGAGCATGCTCTTCAGCAGGGTGACTCTACTGTTGATGACTTCTATGCACAGAGTTCTGCTATCTGGCGTCAGCTTGATTCTCTCCGTAGTGCTGGGTGTCGTACCTGCCCCTGTTGCCAGGCTGTCCAGGCCAATTTGGAGTTTCATCGCGTCTATGAGTTCTTGTCTCGGCTCCGTAAGGAGTTTGAGCGCCGGCGTGCTCAGTTGTTTGCTCGTGGCCGTATTTCTCTCATGGAGGCGCTTTCTGAGATTCGTGCAGAGGAGACTCGCTTACGTGGTGCTGGTTTGCTGGAGGTTCCCTCTGTGCTTGCTACTCGTGCTCCTCCGCCACCTGCTCCATCGACCACTTCTCGCTCGAGTGCTCCACCGCTCTTGCCCACTCTTTCTGGAGGCTCAGGTCGCCCCCGTCCACACTGCGCCTATTGCAACAATGATGGTCATCTTGAGTCTCAGTGCTACACGAAGAAGAAACATCTGCGCAAGGCTCGATCATCATCTTCAGGGACTTCGTCTACCTCGACAGCTTCAGCCATTGCTTTGACTGAGCAGGATATTCTGAGACTTAAGCGTCTGCTCGCGGCTTCAGGTTCTTCCTCGACGGGTACTGCCGGTTCTATGACTGATGCTTCCCGCACTGAGCAATCACCCTCTACACAGTCAGGTACATCCCCATGGGTTCTGGACTCTGGAGCTTCTTTTCATATGTCTTCTCATTCCTCCACTTTGTCCTCTCTTCGATCACTGGATTCTCCTATTCATGTCTTCACTGCTGATGGTACTCCACTTTCTGTTGCTAGTAGAGGCAATCTTACTACTCCTTATTATGTTCCTGATGTTGCTCATGTTCCTCGACTTACCATGAATTTGTTTTCTGCTGGTCAACTTACGGATTCTGGTTGTCGCGTCATCCTCGACGTTGACTCTTGTTCTGTCCAGGACTGTCACACGCACACTCTGGTTGGGGCTGGCCCTCGCCGCCGTGATTCTCAGGGTCTTTGGGAGTTGGACTGGCTTCATGTTCCTTCTGCTGCCACCACCATCGCCAGTTCTTCCGCTTCTGTTGCCTCCGTCACTGGTTCCTTCCAGCAGTGGCATCATCGACTTGGTCATCTGTGTGGTTCTCGGTTGTCTTCTTTAGTTCGTCGAGGCCTTCTGGGGTCTGTCTCAGGAGATGTCTCTTTAGAGTGTCAGGGTTGTCGTCTTGGCAAGCAGATTCAGTTACCATATTCACATAGTGAGTCAGTGTCTAAGCGTCCTTTCGATTTAGTCCATTCTGATGTATGGGGTCCGGCCCCTTTCGCTTCAAAAGGTGGTCATAAATACTATATTATTTTCATCGATGATTTCTCTCGTTACACATGGCTTTATTTCATGACTTCTCGTTCTGAGGTGTTGTCTATTTATAAGCGTTTTGCTGCCATGGTTTATACTCAGTTCTCTTCACCCATTCGTGTTTTTCGTGCTGACTCTGCTGGCGAGTATATCTCTAAGATGTTGCGTGGTGTTCTTGCTGAGCACGGGACTCTCTCTCAATTCTCTTGTCCTGGTGCTCATGCTCAGAATGGTGTGGCTGAGCGAAAGCATCGACATCTTCTTGAGACGGCTCGTGCATTGATGATTGCTGCCTCTCTCCCGCCTCATTTTTGGGCTGAGGCCGTCTCCACATCCACCTATCTTATCAATATACAGCCTTCCGCTGCTCTACAGGGTGGTATTCCTTTCGAGCGACTTTTTGATCGTTCTCCCGATTATTCGATGCTTCGCTTGTTTGGTTGTGTTTGCTATGTTCTTCTTGCCCCTCGCGAACGCACCAAACTGACTGCTCAGTCTGTTGAGTGTGTTTTCTTAGGCTACAGTGATGAGCATAAGGGCTATCGTTGTTGGGATCCTATTGGTCGTCGGATGCGTATCTCTCGAGATGTGACTTTTGAAGAGTCTCGTCCCTTCTACCCACGCCCATCTTCCTCGACTTTTTCAGTGCAGGATATCTCTTTCCTCACTTTTCCTGACTCACCTATCACCCCCGCCGACACTATACCTCTCCGTTCCACTTCCTCTCCTTCTCCACATCTCGTTGACTTGCAGCCACCATCCTCCCCGGTCTCCTCGCCTAGCATGTCACCAGGTTCTCCACCTTCATCTCCGGTGACTTCCTCTCCCAGTTTGTCACCGGATTCTACACCTTCATCTCCGGTGACTTCTTCGTCGTCACCCCCTGATTCTACCTTGCCGATTCCTCCTTCTATTATTCCATCTCTTCCTCAACATTACACTCGTCGCCCACGACCAGTCGATGCCTCTGTGGATGGGTCGTCATCTTCCTCTCAGCCTACTTATGGCTTGCGTTCTCGTCCTCGTCCGCCTGTTGATCGCTTTGGATTTCCCACCGCTGGTGCTGCTGTTCTTGAGCCGACTTCTTACCGTCAGGCTGTTGTTCATCTTGAATGGCAGTTTGCGATGGCAGAGGAGATTGCTGCTCTTGAACGCACTGGTACTTGGGATCTTGTTTCTCTTCCTCCCGGAGTCCGTCCGATCACTTGTAAGTGGGTCTACAAGGTTAAGACTCGCTCCGATGGTTCTCTTGAGCGTCACAAAGCTCGTCTTGTGGCTCGTGGTTTTCAGCAGGAGCATGGTCGTGATTATGACGAGACTTTTGCTCCTGTGGCTCATATGACCACTGTTCGTACCCTTCTTGCCGTTGCCTCTGCACGCCACTGGTCTATATCTCAGCTTGATGTTAAGAATGCCTTTCTTAATGGTGAGCTGCGTGAGGAGGTGTACATGCAGCCACCACCTGGGTATTCTGTTCCTGATGGCATGGTATGTCGTCTTCGTCGCTCTCTTTATGGCCTTAAGCAAGCCCCCCGCGCCTGGTTTGAGCGCTTTGCCTCTGTGATCACTGCTGCTGGTTTTTTAGCAAGTGCTCATGATCCCGCATTGTTTATTCACCTTTCTCCTCGTGGTCGGACTCTTCTTCTTCTTTATGTTGATGACATGATCATCATGGGGGATGACCCCGAGTATATTGCCTTTGTAAAGGCCCGTCTTAGTGAGCAGTTTCTTATGTCTGATCTTGGACCTCTTCGCTACTTTCTTGGGATTGAAGTCTCTTCTACCTTTGATGGCTTTTTTATATCCCAGGAAAAGTATATCCAGGATCTTCTTGCTCGTGCTGCTCTTACTGACGAGCGCGTTGTTGAGACTCCTATGGAGCTCAATGTTCACCTCCGTGCTACTGATGGTGATCCTCTCCCTGATCCGACGCGTTATCGTCATCTTGTTGGCAGTCTTGTCTATCTAGCTGTCACTCGTCCGGACATCTCTTATCCGGTTCATATTCTGAGTCAGTTTGTCTCTGCCCCCACCTCGGTTCACTATAGTCATCTCCTTCGTGTTCTTCGATATCTTCGAGGCACGATCTCTCACCGTCTATTCTTTCCTCGCTCCAGTTCTTTACAGCTCCAGGCCTATTCGGATGCTACGTGGGCTAGTGATCCTTTCGATCGCTGTTCACTTTCTGCTTACTGTGTTTTTCTTGGTGGTTCTCTCATTGCCTGGAAGACGAAGAAACAGCTTGCAGTTTCCCGTTCGAGTGCCGAGGCTGAGTTGCGAGCAATGGCTCTTTTGACGGCAGAGGTGACTTGGTTACGGTGGTTACTTCAGGATTTTGGTGTTTCTGTCACTACACCGACTCGGCATCTATCTGACAGTACAGGTGCTATCAGCATTGCACGCGATCCTGTGAAGCATGAGCTCACCAAGCATATTGGTGTTGATGCTTTCTATGTGCGCGCTGCTGTGCAGGATCAGGTTATTGCTCTTCAGTATGTGCCTTCCGAGTTACAGTTGGCGGATTTCCTGACAAAGGCTCAGACTAGAGCACAACATGGCTTTTATCTCTCCAAACTCAGTGTTGTTCATCCACCATGAGTTTGAGGGGGGGTGTTAGAGTTATAATATAAGTCATGTACCCCTTTGTATTTATCTCGTTGTATGAGGGGTTTCTTGCATATGTTCCACACCTGTACATGTATATATATATCGGCCTATGGCCTCATGGTAATACAAGTTGCTTATTCCTAACAGTGTTCTTCGTGTTCTTCGCGGGATCCGCTCCTTTCGTGAAAGATCGGCCATCTAGAGTTTCACCCTACATCACAGGGATTAGATCTTTACTAGTTTATTCTCATCTGTTTCATAATTCTTATGTAGTACATGGTGTCCCTTTTATAGCGAAGCCTCGACTTGATGCCTAAAAATAGAATCAAACTTTCCTAACAAACCATATCTTGATCTTTCTAACTGTACCGATCACTTCCTAACTAAATAATTATCTCTAATGAGCTAAGGTATGAGATCCCCGCCTCTGACAGATTCCAACCTAAGATGTCATGGAAATATTTACCTTGTTCCGAACACTGCAGTATCCGCTGAACTGAAGTGTGGCACCCAGCAATGAATCAATTAGACTCCCAAGCAAACCAGCAGCAGCAGAGATAGGTATTACTAGGAGCTGTTGAAACAACATATCAAAAGAACATTCAGCTGTCATCAGTCCAACAGCAACAAAAGTCAGACCAATGGTTAGACCACCTGCTGTGGCAGCAAGAAGTCCTTGTAAGGTCACTCCACCATTTGTACCTTTCCTGACAGGCTTATACATGATACAAGGAATTATCAGCTCACACATAAAAGCAGTAAAGCACACAAAAACTATCAACTTTTATAGGAAATATTCAAATGAAACAAAGATGAAACAGTAAATACTTTGGGATCTGCATGTATGAGATGATGCAAAAGATGATTGGTTGACCCACAATATGAACCTTCTAGATATTCGCAAACAACTTGTGCTTGTTTGTTTGTATGCGGGGAGGCCATCGTCTTAATGAATACAGCCCATGCGGGTATTCCATCTACAAGTTGTATTTCATATTGTTGACATACTACTGCACTTGTGGAGCTTCCACTCTTAACTCGTAAGTAAACGACGTCGATTGATTAGGTACATTGGTATCGTTGTTTGACTCTGCGACACCAAAGGCATGTCATACAGAAAATCTTGCGCAGCTGCTGCCTTTAGGTGTAGGCACACCTTGATTGTTGCGAGTGAACTGCCACTTCCATGCGAAGGGACGTTTTTCTTCCCAGTGATAATGCAGGCAGTAACTCCGCCTATGTTTTCTCAACATAGCCGGTCCCAAGCCCGGTAAAGGAGGAAGGTTGTGATAGGCTTGGCGAGCCAACGTAAAAACTCAGCCACTCTTATGGAGATGAAACCCAAAAGATTTTCATTGGGGCGTAACCCTCTCAGCAACGAGCCACACCGGAACCCGGGTGTGGTGTCAAATGGGCAAGGGACGGGCTGTCACCCCCTGGTGGCGTGTTGTATCTTGATCTGGATACGGTGGCAAGTGAGCGAGGATAGGGTCGTCGCTGTTAAGCTTCATTCACTAGCCAACGCAACCAAAAGTCCGAACTGATGGAAAGGGCTAGGCAATCCACATATACACTTCAACACCCCGTCTCACGTGTGACGCGGGAAGTCAACACGTGGATAGACTCAGAGGTATGGCTCAAGAGGCCTATACGCAGACACAAAGGGGGGAACAACAGTTTTTGGATAAATTGCGAAAGCCAGGACTTGAACTCAAGACCATGGGCTCTGATACCATGTTAAGCTTCATGCACAAACCAACGCAATCAGAAGTCCAAACTGATGGAAAGGGCTAGGCAATCCACATATACACTTCAACAGTCGCATCCTTAGTGGCGCGCTACATCGGCGCCCGGATGTAGTGGAAAATAAGCAAGGGTCTTCGCATTTGACTCGACGAGTGCGAAGGGTAAGGAAGCTAGCCGAGCCTAGGAGGATTCGATTAGGTAGCTGGAACGTAGGGTCTCTGACAGGGAAGCTTCAGGAGCTAGTTGATGCAACTGTGAGGAGAGGTGTTGATATCCTTTGCGTCCAAGAAACCAAATGGAGGGTCAGAAGGCGAAGGAGGTGGAGGATACCAGCTTCAAGCTGTGGTACACGGGGACGGCTGCAAACAGAAATGGCGTAGGCATCTTGATCAACAAGAGCCTCAAGTATGGAGTGGTAGACGTCAAGAGACGCGGGGACCGGATTATCCTGGTCAAACTGGTAGTTGGGGACTTAGTTCTCAATGTTATCAGCGTGTATGCCCCGCAAGTAGGCCATAATGAGAACACCAAGAGGGAGTTCTGGGACGGCCTGGAGGACATGGTTAGGAGTGTACCGATTGGCGAGAAACTCTTCATAGGAGGAGACCTCAATGGCCACGTGGGTACATCTAACACAGGTTTTGAAGGGGTGCATGGGGGCTTTGGCTATGGCATCAGGAATCAAGAAGGAGAAGATGCCTTAACCTTTGTTCTAGCCTACAACATGATTGTAGCTAACACCCTCTTTGGAAAGAGAGAATCGCATCTGGTGACTTTTAGTGGTGGCCAACACTCTAGCCAGATTGATTTCATCCTCTCGAGAAGAGAAGATAGGCGTGCGTGCCTGGATTGTATGGTGATACCTGGAGAGAGTGTTGTCCCTTAGCATAAGCTGGTGGTTGCTGACTTCCGCTTTCGGATTCGTGTCCAGTGGGATAAGCATGCCAAAGTCGCTAGAACGAAGTGGTGGAAGCTCAAGGGGGAGGTAGCTCAGGTGTTCAAGGAGAGGGTCATTAAGGAGGGGCCTTGGGAGGAAGGAGGGGTTGCGAACAATGTGTGGATGAAGATGGCGACTTGCATTCGTAAGGTGGCCTTGGAGGAGTTTGGAGTATCCAGGGGAAGGAGAAGCGGAGATAAAGATACCTGGTGGTGGAATGATGATGTCCAGAAGGTGATTAAAGAGAAGAAAGATTGTTTCAGACGCCTATGCCCGGATAGGAGTGCAGACAACATAGAGAAGTACAAGATGGCGAAGAAGACCGCAAAGCGAGCTGTCAGTGAAGGCCGCAAAGATTATTCAGTGCTTCGTTTGTTTGGTTGTGTTCGCTATGTCCTTCTTGCCCCCGGTGAATGCACCGAACCGACCGCTCAGTTTGTTGAGTGTGCCTTCTTAGGACACAGTGATGAGCATAAGGGATATCGTTGTTGGGATCCTATTGGTCATCAAATGCGTATTTATTAGGATGTGACTTTTGATGAGTCTCGCCCCTTTTACCTGCGCCCATCTTCCTCGAACTTTTCGATAGAGGATATCTCTTTCCTCACTTTTCCCAACACGTGTATCGCTCCTATCGAGCCCTGGTCCACTCGTCCACTGCTCCTGCTCCTCCGACGGTTGTAGATCTGACGCCGTCATCTCCTATGTATTTTCTCCGTTCTATAAGGGGTTTTTGGCATATTTTACCGCACATGTGCATATATATACTGGCCTATGACCACCTGAAAATACAAGTTGCATATTTCCTAACAAGTGGCATGTGCTTAAAAAGGCCAAGGAGACATTGGGGCCACTTTACACGAAGAAGAGTGAATTTAGGGCCGAGTTCCACGAGATGGTGAAACCACATGCTTACTATAGATGAGTTTGAGGAAGGTTGGCGGATATTGCTGGATAAGTATGTTACGGATATGCAACTTGTATTATTAGGAGGCCAAAGCCAATATATATATACATACATGAGGATGCCAAAAGGCTACAAGAGGATGCCAATAGACTAGAATGCAAAAGGCCAAAAGACAATATTAATATAACTCTAACACCCCCCCCCCAAACTCATGGTGGATCCACAACATTGAGTTTGGAGAGGTGAATTGCGCTCTAGTCTGAGCCTTCGTGAAGAAGTCCGCGAGCTGTAACTCAGAAGGCACGTACTGAAGAGCAACAACATGATCCTGCACAGCGGCGCGCACATAAGAAGCATCAACACCAATGTGTTTGGTAAGCTCATGCTTCACAGGGTCCCGTGCAATACTGATAGCACCTGTGTTGTCCGACAGGAGGGTGGTAGGTGTAGTAACAGAAACACCAAAATCCTCCAGTAACCATCGTAACCAAGTCACCTCTGCTGTCAAAAGAGCCATAGCTCGTAACTCGGCCTCTGCACTCGAACAAGAAACTACAGTCTGTTTCTTCGTCTTCCAGGAAATGAGGGAACCACCAAGAAAGACACAGTAGGCAGAAAGTGAACGGCGATCCGTAGGATCACTAGCCCACGTAGCATCCGAATAGGCCTGGAGCTGGAACGAGCTGGAACGGGGGAAAAAGAGACGATGAGAGATCGTGCCATG
The DNA here is from genome assembly GCF_003073215.2 of Triticum urartu. Classification (NCBI taxonomy): domain Eukaryota; kingdom Viridiplantae; phylum Streptophyta; class Magnoliopsida; order Poales; family Poaceae; genus Triticum; species Triticum urartu. The sequence continues at coordinate 145,351,576 of NC_053026.1, read as the reverse complement.
AAGATATCGTAGAACACGAAGAAGGTGACTATAATGAACTGAAGTGGGAGCAGAACAAACTGACTCAGAATATGGACAGGATAGGAGATATCCGGACGAGTGACAGCAAGATACACAAGACTCCCAACAAGATGACGATAACGTGCCGGATCAGACAAGGGCACACCATCAGAAGCACGAAGGTGAACATTGAGCTCCATAGGAGTCTCAGTAGTGCGCTCATCACTAAGAACCGCACGAGTAAGAAGATCCTGAATATACTTTTCTTGGGAAATAAAAAAGCCATCAGAGGTGGAGGAAACCTCAATCCCAAGAAAGTAACGAAGAGGACCAAGATCAGACATAAGGAACTGATCATTAAGACGCGCCTTGACAAAGGCAATGTACTCAGAATCGTCGCCAGTGATGATCATGTCATCAACATATAGAAGAAGAAGAAGAGTGCGACCACGAGCAGAAAGGTGGACAAACAACGCTGGATCATGATCACTGGGTGAAAACCCAGTAGCGGTGATCACAGAGGCAAAACGCTCAAACCAAGCGCGAGGGGCTTGCTTAAGGCCATATAGAGAGCGACGAAGACGACAAACCATACCATCGGGAACTGAATACCCAGGTGGTGGCGGCATATAAACTTCCTCACGCAACTCACCATTAAGAAGGGCATTTTTAACATCAAGTTGTGACACACACCAGTGACGAACAGAGGCCACGGCGAGAAGTGTGCGGACAGTGGTCATATGGGCCACAGGAGCAAAAGTCTCATCATAATCACGACCATGCTCCTGCTGAAAGCCACGAGCCACAAGACGAGCTTTATAACGCTCAAGAGAACCATCAGAGCGAGTCTTAATCTTATAAACCCACTTACAAGTGATGGGACGAATACGGGAAGGAAGAGAAACCAGATCCCATGTGTTGTTGCGCTCAAGTGCGGCAATCTCCTCTGCCATCGCAAACTGCCATTCAGGATGAACAACAGCATCACGATAAGAGGTAGGCTCAAGTACAACCGAAAGGCCATATTTGCTAGGAGAATAGCGATCAGGAGGAGGGCAAGGTCGAGCCCGAAGACCATAAGTCGGCTGGGACGAGGAAGACAGTGCACCAGAAATAGATGGCACGTCAGTAGATTCATCCATAACACGTCGACGACGAGTATAATGAAAAGGAAAAGTGGGATGAGAAGGAACCACCGGAGGTGATGGAGATGGAGAAGACATCGGTGATGAAGGTGGGGTGTCATGCAATAAGGAGAAGGAACGATAGGAGAAGACGGTGTCGGATCCGCAATAGTGGGACGAGAAGGAGTAGGAATATGAGGCACGGAGGGAGGTGTATCAGGAAACGTGAGAAAAGAGATATCCTCTACTGAAAAGGTCAAAGAGGATGGTCGTGGATAGAATGGATGAGACTCATCAAAAGTCACATCCCTAGAAATACGCATCCGTTGACTGACAGGATCCCAACACCGATAACCCTTATGATCATTACTGTAGCCCAGAAAAACACACTCGACGGACTGAGCAGTTAGTTTGGTGCGTTCTCGAGGGGCAAGGAGAACATAACAAACACAACCAAACAATCGAAGAGCGGAATAATCAGGATGATGATCAAAAAGACGCTCTAGAGGAATACCTCCCTGTAGAGCAGATGAGGGTTGAATGTTTATGAGATATGTGGTAGTGGAGACAGCCTCAGCCCAGAAATGAGGCGGAAGAGAGGCAGCAATCATCATCGCACGAGCTGTCTCAAGAAGGTGGCAATGCTTGCGCTCAGCCACGCCATTCTGAGAGTGAGCACCGGGACAAGAGAACTGCGCAAGAGTACCCTGCTCAGCAAGAAAACCACGCAACATTTTGGAGATATACTCGCCAGTAGAATCAGCACGAAACACACGAATAGGTGTAGAGAACTGAGTGTGGACCGTGGCGGCAAAACGCTTATAAATAAAGAGAACCTCGCTACGAGAAGACATGAAGTAAAGCCAAGTGTAGCGAGAGAAATCATCTATAAAAATAATATAGTAGCGATGGCCCCCTTTGGAAGAGAAGGGAGCCGGTCCCCACACATCGGAATGAACTAAATCAATAGGGCGTTGAGACACTGACTCACTTGTAGGATAAGGTAACTGAACCTGTTTACCAAGCCTACAACCCTGACACTGCAAAGAGACATCTCCTGAGACAGGCCCCAGAAGACCACGACAAACTAAAGACGATAGCCGAGAACCACAAAGGTGACCAAGGCAATGATGCCACTGCTGGAAGGAGTTGGTAGCAGAAGCGGCGAAGGCAGATGTACTGGCGAGTGTAGTGGCAGCGGAAGGAACATGAAGCCAGTCTAACTCCCAAAGCCCCTGGGAGTCAAGGCGGCCAGGGCCAGCTCCAACCAAAGCCTTCGTGTGACGATCCTGGACAGTGCAAGAATCAACGTCAAGAATGACGCGGCAACCAAAATCAGTAAGCTGACTTGCAGAAAATAAGTTCATGCTAAGGTGAGGAACATAAGAAACATCTGGAACATGAAATGAAGAAGTGGAAAGAATGCCTCGACTAGCAACAGGTAGAGGAGTACCATCAGCAGTAAGAACATTAATAGGAAAATCGAGAGATCTAAGAGAGAACAAGACAGAGGAATCAGAAGACATATGGAATGAAGCTCCAGAATCCAGAACCCATGGGGATGTACCAGACTATGTAGATGGTGGTCGCTCAACACTAGAAGCACCAGTCACAGAGCCTGCAGTACCCGTCGAAGAACCTGAAGCAGCAAGTAGACGCTTAAGCTTCATAATATCATGCTCAGTCAAGGAGACAGTAGACGACGTCGAGGAAGAAGCGCGAGTCCTAGTAGAAGAATTGCGCTCCCTATTACGCATATCACGCTTCTTCTTGAAGCAATCAGATTCGGGGTGACCATCCCTGTTGCAGTACCCACAATGAGTATGAGGACGAGAGCGGCCCTCACGAGTGCGGCTCTCACTACCAGAAGGAGTGGGCAGTAGCGGCGGAGCACTGGAGCGAGAAGGTACTGGTGGAGCAGCAGCTTGAGCAGCAAGCACAGATGGAACTTGAAGCAGACCAGCACCACGGAGGCAAGTCTCCTCAGCACGAAGCTCAGAAAGCACCTCAGAAATAGGAACACGGCCACGAGCAAACAACTGAGCACGTAGAGGCTCAAACTCACCACGGAGCCGCGATAAGAACTCGTAGACGCGCTGAAACTCCAAGTTTGACCTCACAGTCTGGCAACATGGGCAAGTGCCACAAACAGCAGTGCGAAGAGAGTCAAGTTGTCGCCAGATAACAGAACTCTGAGTGTAGAACTCATCAATAGTGGAGTCTCCTTGCTGAAGAGCATGCTTCTGACGGACCACAGGCAAGTAGAGAGCGTCACCGGCTGATACCGCTGGCGAAAATGAGTCCACATCTCAAAGACAGTGCTGAGGCCCATAAACTCGGAAGCAAACTGAGGAAGAACACTGGAAGTGAGGACAGCCGCGGCACGAGCATCATCATCACACCACTGAGTGTAAGCAGCCAGATCATCACGATGGAAAGAGCATCCGAATAATCCAAGACCTGCTGGTCATAAGCAGCAGCTGCATCATCAGCGGCAACCCTAGCTGCAGCCCTATCAGCATCAGAAACATCTGTCGCGAGAGCCGGTGGTGCCGGCGGTGGAGTAGGAGCCACGGGAGAGACTGGGCGAGGAGGACAGGGGATCTCACCGGAAAGAACACCCCACAGACTAAGGCCACGCATGTGAATGCGCATAAAGGCAACAAACTCAGCATAGTTAGCTCCATCAAAGATCACCGGGCAGCGAGGGATGGCGACATAGCCGCCCGATGAAGACATGGTGCTCCTTATCTCTTTGTCTCTTTTTTTATCTCTCTCTCTCTCTTTTAAGCAAAGACCACCCGAAGAGCCCACTTCAGGCAAATGAATCAAAACCGATCCAGACCAGGCAGAACCAACAACAGACCACACAGAGGCCACGAACGATGGGCAGCTCGATCCGGAATCACCAGACAGCGCCCGATCTAGAGCAGCGGCCGAAACAGGGCAAGAAAACGGCGAGTGCAGCGGCTAACAGGGCAAGGCAACGGCGAGTGCAGCGGCTGGGAGCGAGTGCAGCGGCTGGCGACCTACGCCAGGAGCCGGCGGCGGCGTCCTGCGACAGGAGCCGGCGGCGGATGAGCGCCGCGGACCCCCCGACCCTGCGTTCCGAGCCGGCGGCGGCGCCCCGCGTCAGAAGCCGGCGGGGGACGTTCCCCGCGACCCCGCGGCCCCGCGTCGCAGCCCAACGGCGGGCGTCCCGCGTCGCAGCCCGGCAGCAGGCGTTCCGCGTCCTCGATCCAGAGGACCAGATGGCGCGGCGCTATCCAGAGAGAAGGTGCGGCTGAGGCGAACTCGATCCAGAAGAGAGCAGCCGGACCAGCAAAGGGCCGGATGGATTGGGGCAGCGGCAGACAGCAGCCGGAGTAGAGAAGGAAATCACGGCGGCGGAGTAGCGGATCAAGCACGAGTTGCGCGTGCTAAAAAAACCTAGGCTCTAATACCATGTTACAGATATGCAACTTGTATCATTAGGAGGCCAAAGCCAACATATATACACATACATGAGGATGCCAAAAGGCTACAAGAGGATGCCAATAGACTAGAATGCAAAAGGCCAAAAGACAATATTAATATAACTCTAACAAAGTACAAGCTCCACGCGCACCCATACATGACACAGTTGTTCAAGATCAGGCACAAGTGGATACTACTGGATAAGTACAAGGCGAAGGATTGAGTAAGAGGACCATGCTCTACCTTCTGCCATCGCGGAAGGGCGCAAGAGAACTACTTGTCCGGATAGAGGTGATGTACTCAATCACCCTCACAAGCCTCAAGGTGTAAGAATTGTGCTGTCGAGGGGCACTGAAGGTAACATTGCACTAAGCCGATGGAACTGAAGTTAGCAGATGGGGTGTAGAGACTAATCCACAATCCCCAGTAGGGGTAGTCAAGAGAATTTGTTCCGTATGGAACTAGATCGCGCTGTTGAGAGCTAGATCAGTACTTGTGTGTTCAGAATTGACTACTTTGTTGCAAACCTTTTGTATTCTAATCTCATTCGACTTTTTTTGCAGGTGCAATTTCATTTGACTTATGTGATCTGTTACTGATGTGTTTTCTTTTAGAGCAGGCTCACATAATTATAAATTAAAACTCACTGTGGAGCATTATGCAGTTGGAGAGGTACAGGCAGTACTGGGTACAGGGTAGTGAAAATTAGTAATCTGTGAGATGATAACCTGATGATGAGGCGTGTGCATGAACTCTGATTGTGTTGGTAACTTCTTTTTGTGGAACGCTCAGGATTTTTTTAATTCAGCTGCCAACATATTACAATCGTTTTGGATGCCTTTCCACTGATGGGAGGCGGGGAGGCTCAAGTAAATGAGAGAACAGCATGTTTCATCAAACAGGTGGACAAATAGACTGAGCTGCATTCAAGTTTGGTTGTTTGCCATGTGTCTTACGGAGTCATGAAAGGTTCAAGCTGGTTTGAGTTTTTGAAATTCAAAATGCAAGAGCTGGAATGGGCTAGGCTTGTGTACATAAGCACAGAGATGTGGGGCTGTGTATTTCTAGACTACCAGTACTAGTGGTGATCTTCTCGGAGCTAAGGACGGGCATAAGCGGTTGTGGTGGTCGCTAGATGGAGCTCGTTGACACTGTAGGCAATGGCTGTGGGGTGACAGGCCTGAGAGTCAACACCGCTATTGTAAGTAGCATAAGTGAGATTAGTAGATTCATGATGGTTTCTGCTTCCATGTTGGTTGCACTTTGCATAACTTGTGCCAGTTTGTGTGCTAAACATCTTGAAAATTTGGGCGATGCAGGGCATGGCGTCTTCAGTAGCAGAGGTTGGCCTGGAGGATAGGGTTGCTGCTGCATCTGTTCTGTCTTCAGGATCACTTCAGGTCTGGGATAAATCAATTATCTCTTTGAGCTGTACTTTAGTGGAGATGAAATCATACACGATTCATGCTGTGTATGTTTCTTTGGCTGCAGGTCTCCTCTGAACGATTGTGCTGGGATAAAGCTGCAAATGGTGGGGACTTGTTTTAACCGGTGAGGAAGGAGATGAATCTTGAAGGGGAAGGCTGGTCGGTGCGGCTATGGCATGCAATAAATGGGCCGGGGTAACGATCACCGCTGGTACAGAATCGAGAGGGTGCTGGCCCATAACGTTAGAAGATATCAGAGCCGGTCGAGCTGTGCCTGACGACGTCACATTGATTACTGGACCGATGTGGGCCATGGTACCAAAAAATTGATAAAATACTAATCATTATACAGCGTCCTATACGTTGGCAAATGCGAATCTAGGAGCAACTGGGCGAGCGAGAAAAGTATCTGAGCTCGGGCTCATATTAGCACTTTCAGCCAGCTTGTACCTATTAGGGAGAGGTGGGAGCGCCACTTGGGAGCATTTTCCTCACACACTAATCGTTTGATTCTATATCTAGAGCAGGCTCACATAATTATAAATTAAAACTCAATCTACATTCACACATTGCACATAGTTTGCATATCAGTCTACGAGCATCTCTATGGTCATTCACAATGTTAAGCATATTTCAAGCTTGCTCAAACAGAATTCATCGTGGGATCCAATAGTTGCATGAATAATGCAAAAACAACCCTACACCACATGTAGTTTGGTCAAATCATTTTTTTTCCTGTTTCTTGGCTTGATGCCCAAAACAATTTGGTCATGAACAAGGCATTACCAAGAAGTACAACTTCAGTTTCATGGAAACCCAAAGGTGTTGTGTTTCTACAGTCAAATTTTATGTCAACAAATGGATGGCAGGTTTGACAAAGAAGAATTAAGACGGGCTGCAACAGGTAGCCTGGTCTATTAGGCTAACCAAATGTACCTGTAACAAATGGGCAGAGACCAGAGAGATGGAAAGAACTGTTCTGCTTCCTAGATTTCAATCTCTAGGTACTTTATCCCAGTAAACTCCATGCGAGGGGAACAAACCCCCACCACCCTAGTGATTGTATTAAGATGGAAGAAACTATAATAATATCTCAACCATGAAAGGGGCACATACCTTCAGGGTAGTGACAAGCCTTGGTTGTTCATCACTAAGCACACCGATTTCAGATGACCAAGTGTCTCCATTGCAGCAGCAATAATGGCCAATAATAGCACCTATTATACCAGTTATAACCTTTGAACCATTTGAGTCCAAGCATTGATCTTGACCCCCAGTCATTATCGCCAATAGGATAACCAAAACAGTTGCTATTGCACTATTTGCAAGAACTTGGATCCTTCAAGAATTAAGAAATAAACGAATAATAAGATGCGGGAAGAATATAAAGTATTGTGATGCTGTCGGCAAAGCAATGTGACCTATTTACAAAAGAGAAAAGCTGATTGCCAAAGAGAAATTCCACAAAATTCGTTAACTTCTACCAAATATAATATGACAAATTGATATGTATAATAAGTTAGGGTTTTTTCATCAAGCACATCTGATTCTCACAAAGAACATTGCCAAAACAAATTAACTAACTCATAATGTATTTTCACCGAAGCAATGGAAAGTCTAACAGTTTTGGGAACCATCCTCTAGTTTAAATTAGTGTATTTTCGTGGAATTGGGATTGTGCTTCTACTGCCATAGTGCATGCATGCTGACAAAAGTATATAATTGTGACTCTGAGCATAAACATTTAAACGATGGCCTCTTAGCCCCGCATTGGTACTTGGAAATTTTCAGTTTAATTAGGCCATTGACGTCTCAACTGTATCCAATGAAATTCATGTGTTCCAAACAGACCCTTATGAATTCGTTTACTAAATGACTTCTGAATCTTTGAAACTGGCTTCCAAACAGCCATAGACTTGGGCTAGCTATTGCCATTTCGTGCAAGTTTGACTACATTGCGTCAGTACTGTGTTCTGTACTTGTGTTATAACTGAAAGTGCAACCTTTTCTATATGACCTAGTTATATAGCTAACGAAGAATTCAATCTACATTTCTCGATCGATTCCTCTCTGCCTTGGTTACATCCAACAAATCACTTATTTCCCCCTTTAACTTATGAGAATTTTCAGGGATTGCCATGCCAACTCCCCCCTTGAATCGCTGAATTAATCCTGTAACCATTCCTCCTCAACAGCATTAACTGGACGCATATAACAAAACAGAGTGGGAGAGAAAATCATGGGGTAGTAACACCTTAATCGCATGTGCCCCTAAAATTGTACTCTTTGTGGCGAACTATCCATATTTAGCTTCCATTTTTATGCATCTTAGCCATTGAAATGAACTAGTGACGGAATGATAGTTGAATCTGTACCAACTTGACCCCGTTTTAAACATGACAGCATTGTAGGTGAAGAAAAGTGTAACACAATAAAATTTAAATTCTATTGATTTATTATTTTGGAGTGTTTCCCGTTTGTTTGTGAACTTGGTTTGGTGTTAATGCCTTGGTGACTACTGTTTCAACTCTTGAACTCATTCTCCTTTCCTTCCAAGGATTAAATCTTTCGATCTTTCCCTCGGGTTATCCACCTTTGGATGCAATCACCCTTGACTTTTCCGCAGAAGAACTTGTTATTCCAAAACCCTAGATCTACCATCCCAAAACAACCAATATCCATAATGTTTGAAAAATTCAACAAAATTCCCAAGAGACCCCTCTCCACCATACACCCCCATTCCACAAAAAATACGTCTTGCCCTAGTGCAATTATATGGAATGGAAATTATTGTTATAAAAATAACTTTTGACTAGGGGGCATCCTTAGTATGATTGTAAGTAAAGTTAGCGAGGGTTCATTCATACGATAACTTTATGGCGAAGGTCGTTGTACACGAACAAAAACAACACAACGGTGTTTTTTGAATAGGTTCAGTTGCCTTGACGGAGCGTGGCCTAGTCCTATGTTAGGAAAGCCTCTGGTGGTGTTGGACGGTTGCGGTCTTTGAGTCGTAACACGAGTACACGACTCCTCGAAACCCCCTCCCAAATTCCTGACCAAGGTCGGTTCAAGTCATAACACGACTCTCTTGGACTCGACTCTAAAGCGGCTTGGGACTATTGAAAGGTCTAAGAACAATAGTGCCCTCCCCTTGAGTAAAGTGAGCGTGAATGAGTACATGCCCATGGGGGGGCCTTATAATGGTAAGGGTGCTTTGACAAATGGCCAAGGTGGTGGTAGGTAGGAGGGGTAGGATGGTAAGTCTAGGTCCATGAGTCCAGGAAAACTAGTCAAAAGTGGGGGTGTCCATAGTCCATGATGCACAACTCCACTTTATCCAAGCATGAATGGGCCTTTGGCTAATTGGGCCTCATTTAGGCTTAGGATCCTTTGCTTGTTGCCTTCACTGTTGACTTTGGCCTTTTATTCTGCTTTCTCCTTTGACGTGTTGACCATGGCATTTTGCTTGGACTTTTGTTGACTAGCTTCGGCCTTGGTTGACTGAGTTGGACTTTTTTAAACCACCTTGGACCTTGTTGACTGTCTTGGACTTTTGTTGACTAGCCATGCAGGACTAGTGGGACCCTCGTGTAGGATTAATTATTGTCCATCTACAGAAACTAATTCCATCTCTATTCCATTTGGCCATTAACTTTAAACCCAATTTATTGGACTCTGAAAATGTGATGATCCGCGCTCTGGACTGAGAGGAAAACATTTTTTCCAATGCAGTCCAAGTTTCTGCCGCAGTGGGGATTGACGCCACTTGCGTGAGAATTTCCTTTGTGAGGGGAGTTGAGGAGGAATCCAAGGATCTGATGGGCTTGGGCACGGCATCGAGCATATTCAGGATTTATCATCTGGACCGTTCCTTGATCGGTCGACGAGATCGTCCTTGCCGGTGCCGGGAGGGAACCATCCCATCGGTCAGGGCGCCACGGATTGGGGGAAGCACTTGTGCTTTCCATAGCACGTAATTGTCGCTAGTAAGTTTTTCCGAGACTAAGGTTGAGGATGGGGAGGGTGGTGGAGGAGGAAGCAGCAGCCATGAAAGGAGCTTGATGTGCTATGGAAGGAAAGCTTTGATACCATGTGAAATACTCGAGGGAGCTGAATAGCGATAGTCTTTTGGCATAAAACGTATGTGATGCGGAGCATCCTATGGACATCACCATGTCAAGAGTTCGTTCGGCAAGTGACACGTGCGACATCTACTTCACATACATAAAGGTGAAGCATCTCCTTTACACGTGCTCACTTGACCCTTTCGAGGATGGTATACTTGACACTCCTCTCGTGTGCATACATAGGTATTGTCGAAACTTCGCTGATGACAAGGAGGAGTGCAGGCACCAAGGAACAACTACACCATCCGCTAGGGAAGCTTGGAAGCGGAGACGGAAGAAGACGGAGCTGCGAAGCTACAGCCACCAGATGTCCAACGCAACCACACTCAGCCACCAGGAAGCCAACAGCTGACGGACGCTACAGCGGCCGGACAACCGACGGCACGCCGAACGCCCGACAAGTTCCAGCGACCAGACATCCGGTCTCCACCAGAAATCCGGTACCACATGTCCAGAGGCAAATTGACGGAAGACCGACGCGCTCCAGACGTCCGGGCCCTCCTGAGCCACCGGACGTCTGACAACTACCGGAAATCCGGCGCCGCTACACCCGAGAAGGATCAGCGGACATCCGACGCGTGTCGGGCGTCCGAACCGTCCCGAGCCACCGGTCATCCGGCACCTCCCTGTGTGCAGCCGGAGGCCTTGGCCTTGTATCTCTCTCCCACTTAACCCTTCATGGCTTAGACTATAAATAGACCTTCCCCTCCTCATTTCTAGGGGTAGCTAAGAATAGAACTACACATTAGAGCTTAGCTCATGTATCTCCCCTTGTCGGATTCCTCCTAGGAGAAGATCCATGTGGATTCAAGACCTCTTCGGAGAAGATCCCTCAACTGGATATCAAGACCCCATCTAGGGAAGGATCTATCTAGATCATCAAGACCTCATCTCCTTTGGATTTGGGATGAACCCTACCTTGTATCTTGTCTCCCTTTGATTGTTCATGTACCTTGTGGATCTTGTGTGTTCGTTGTCTAGTGGATGTGTGATTGGATTTGTTCTTGAGTGTTCCTCTTGTGATCTCTCCCCGTTTTCCCCTCGTGCTCTTCGTGTTCCCCCTTGAACCCACCTCCAATTTGTGAACATCGGGACAAATCGGGGCAGTTTGGCCCGTGCCCTACAACAGTATGCCTGCCTGGTAGGGACATATTCGTGTTTACAGCAATAGATTGGAATACAAAATGGATGGATTACATTGATGAGGGGAAGAGATACTCCTAGAGGATTCTAAACTGTTCCAGTACAAACCCTTATAGATATTGGGTCGGTTACAGGTGAACACCAAAGGCCTGTGACATGCAAACCATGGCTTAGCCCCACTATAGCTTCAAATAGCTGCTAGCCGAGCCACCACTAAATGGCATAGCCCGCTATTTAAAACATTGGGAACAACTAACCACTTATTCAAGTAGGAGGAAGAGAACTTGAGAACTCAGATGCAAAGGTTGTGTCAACAGTTCAGGCAAATCCTAAGTCATTTCGTACTGTTAGGACACGATGTGTTAAGCTACTACGTTTATACAGAGAGAAAATACTGAATGCCTAACTCTATCAAGAACACTGAATACCTGTCTTGCTACATTGTTCACTATTGGTTTAGTTTGTGTAGCAATTTTTCAGCACAAAAAGTGCACCCGTGTAACATGTGAAAGCTAAAATGAGAATAACTCAGCTCAGAAACGTAACCAAACACGGAGATGCCCATTACCAGTTGCGCTGGCCACCCTCCTTGAAATCCTCCTCAACGCGCCGCTTGCGGTCCTCGCCGATCTTGGTCACCTTGGACGAGGTGAAGAAGAAAGCCAGCAGCAGCGCACCGTACCTATAGCCGCAGGCAAGGTGGAGCGCCATCACGGCGAACCCAGCAGCTCCGCCGGAGGCGTCCAGCGAACGCCGCCGGACGGCACGCGCCGCGATCAAGGCGGCCAGGGCGACACCGAAGGCCGAGCGGACGGCGAGCGAGGCGGTGGCCATGTCGGCCAGGCTCAGCAGCGGTCTGGGATGTGAGAGGCGCGCGGATTTGGGGGCTGTTTGGATGGCAGCAAGCAGGCGCCCCACCAAAAATATTGGCGTTGACCGGCGGGGTTGGAGTGCATTTGGAACTTTGGATGGCAGCCAATTTGTTTGGTTCCGTGGTCCGAGCCAACTTTTTGGTAGCCCCTTCGGCCTCTTTTAACAGGAAGGGATTGCGGAGGCTCCGGGAGGAGGGGATTTTAGGGATTTGATAAATTCTTCTCTTTCATCCAAAACCTCTCCAGCTACACATCTCTTCAAATAAAACGTTGTTTGACATGAAGGGATTGCCATATTGAATTAAAAGAAAATGATGTAGAACAGTCAAAAAAATATCTTGCAACAATTCTTCACATCAACAACATAATTTACTTGACTTGGAATCAATATATCATCACAGGATTGTGTAGTCACATCACAAAAAAATAATTATGCTTAAGTATACTGGATAACAAAATACATAAGCATACCGAGGTATTTGTGCAACAGAAAAACATCACTTCTATTCTGCAACGATTGCTGGAAGAGGATACATGACAAGAGCACAAATTCGAACCACAAGACAGCAGTAGGGCTGACACAAAAGCAACTTATGAGACTCTCAAACGGATGATTTAGAGGGGCTCTGCAAATGTCCCATTCTCCCTCTGCTCGTTCCACTTCTTAACCTGATTCAGTGAGACTAAAAAAAAGATGATGATACTGAAGAAAACAAAGTGATATAAAACTAGAAGTTCCATGAATTTGCAAAGGAGTTGCTTTTGAACTTTAGAGAGGTGATAGATATGGTCCGGCACGCAAACATCATTGAAATATTGAGGCATAGATGAACTGCTCGGCGTGAAGTGTAAATTCTTGCTACCCATACTAAAAAGAGATCATGGTGTTAGAGTTGTATTAGTGATGTCTTTTGACCTTTTGCATTCAGTCTCTTGACATTCTCTTGTAGCTTTTTGGCATTCTTACGTATATGTATATATGTTTGCTTTGACCTCATAATAATACAAGTTGTTGTTCCTAACATGGTATTAGAGCATTAGGGTTTTTTTTCGCACGTGTAACTCGTGCGTGATCCGATCCATCTCACATCTGACGGTACTCCCGGCCGTCGTTGTCTTCTTCCCTGCGGGCAGCCACTGCTCCTTCCCCATTGTTGTCCGTTGTTGCTTCACCGCACCCGCCCGTTGGACCTCCGCTGTCCACGCGCCTCCAGTAGACGATACGCCCGCCCGCTGGATCTCCTATGCCGCCTGCCAAGGAGGCGCTCGAGCTGTCGTTGCTCTCCTCCTGTAGATCGAGTCCGCCTTGGTCGCACGTCTACTGGCCGCCGCCTCCTCCCGGCTCGCGGCCTCTGACTTCTCCGCCGGCCGCCACCTCCTCCCGGCCGCGGCCCCGCGACTTCTCCGCCGCCCGCCGCCATGGATACCTTTCTCTGGTTGGAGTGAAGACCGGGGGAACTAGACCCGATCCGAAGTCCAGATCGGGATGCCCGTTGAAGGAAATATGCCCTAAAGGCAATAATAAAGTTATTATTTATTTCCTTATATCATGATAAATGTTTATTATTAATGCTAGAATTGTATTAACCGGAAACATGATACATGTGTGAATACATAGACAAACAGAGGGTCACTAGTATGCCTCTACTTGACTAGCTCGTTGATCAAAGATGGTTATGTTTCCTAGCCATAGACAAAGAGTTGTCATTTGATTAACGGGATCACATCATTAGGAGAATGATGTGATTGACTTGACCCATTCCGTTAGCTTAGCACTTGATCGTTTAGTATGTTGCTATTGCTTTCTTCATGACTTATACATGTTCCTATGACTATGAGATTATGCAACTCCCGTTTACCGGAGGAACACTTTGTGTGCTACCAAACGTCACAACATAACTGGATGATTATAAAGGTGCTCTACAGGTGTCTCCGAAGGCACTTGTTGGGTTGGCGTATTTTGAGATTAGGATTTGTCACTCCGATTTTCGGAGAGGTATCTCTAGGCCCACTCGGTAATACACATCACTTAAGCCTTGCAAGCATTGTAACTAATGAGTTACTTGCGGGATGATGTATTACGGAACAAGTAAAGAGACTTGCCGGTAACGATATTGAACTAGGTATTGAGATACCGACGATCGAATCTCGGGCAAGTAACATACCGATGACAAAGAGAACAACGTATGTTGCTATGCGGTTTGACCGATAAAGATCTTCGTAGAATATGTGGGAGCCAATATGAGCATCCAGGTTCCACTATTGGTTATTGACCGGAGACGTGTCTCGGTCATGTCTACATAGTTCTCGAACCCGTAGGGTTCGCACGCTTAAAGTTAGATGACGGTTATATTATGAGTTTATATGTTTTGATGTACCGAAGGTAGTTCGGAGTCCCGGATGTGATCACGGACATAACGAGGAGTCTCGAAATGGTCGAGACGTAAAGATCGATATATTGGATGACTATGTTCGGACACCGGAATGGTTTCGGGGAGTTTCGGGCATATACCGGAGTACCGAGTGGTTACCGGAACCCCCGATGGAGACTAATGGGCCTATTGGGCCCTAGTGGAGAAGAGGAGGGGCGGCCAAGGGCAGTCGCGCGCCCCCTCCCCCCCCAGTCCGAATTGGACAAGGAGGGGGCGGCGCCCCCCTTTCCTTTCCCCCTCTCTCTCCTTCCCTCTCCTCTCCTACTCCCACATGGAAGGGGGGAGTCCTACTCCCGGTGGGAGTAGGACTCCTCATGGGGCGCGCCTAGGGTGGCCGGCCCCCTCCCCCTCCTCCACTCCTTTATATACGGGGAGGGAGGCACACCTTGGAGACACAACAATTGATCTCTTGGATCTCTTAGCCGTGTGCGGTGCCCCCCTCCACCATAATCCACCTTGATAATATCGTAGTGGTGCTTAGGCGAAGCCCTGCGTCGGTAGAACATCATCATCGTCACCACGCCGTTGTACTGACGGAACTCTCCCTCAAAGCTCGGCTGGATCGGAGTTCGAGGGACGTCATCAAGTTGAACGTGTGCAGAACTCGGAGGTGTCGTGCGTTCGGTACTTGATCGGTCGAATCGTGAAGACGTACGACTACATCAACCGTGTTGTGCTAACGCTTCCGCTTTCGGTCTACGAGGGTACGTGGACACACTCTCCCCTCTCGTTGCTATGCATCACCATGATCTTGCGTGTGCGTAGGGAATTTTTTGAAATTACTACGTTCCCCAACAGTGGCATCCGAGCCTGGTTTTATGCGTTGATGTTATATGCACGAGTAGAACACAAGTGAGTTGTGGGCGGTACAAGTCATACTGCTTACCAGCATGTCATACTTTGGTTCGGCGGTATTGTTGGATGAAGCGACCCGGACCGACATTACGCGTACGCTTACGCGAGACTGGTTCTACCGGCGTGCTTTGCACACAGGTGGCTGGCGGGTGTCAGTTTCTCCAATTTTAGTTGAACCGAGTGTGGCTACGCCCGGTCCTTGATAATGTTAAAACAACACTAACTTGACGAACTATCATTGTGGTTTTGATGCGTAGGTAAGAACGGTTCTTGCTCAGCCCATAGCAGCCACGTAAAACTTGCAACAATAAAGTAGAGGACGTCTAACTTGTTTTGCAGGGCATGTTGTGATGTGATATGGACAAGACATGATGCTATATTTTATTGTATGAGATGATCATGTTTTGTAACCGAGTAATCGGCAACTGGCAGGAGCCATATGGTTGTCGCTTTATTGTATGCAATGCAATCGCCCTGTAATTGCTTTACTTTATCACTAAGCGGTAGCGATGGTCGTAGAAGCAATAGTTGGCGAGACAACAACGATGCTACGATGGAGATCAAGGTGTCGCGCCGGTGATGATGGTGATCATGACGGTGCTTCGGAGATGGAGATCACAAGCACAAGATGATGATGGCCATATCATATCACTTATATTGATTGCATGTGATGTTTATCTTTTATGCATCTTATTTTGCTTTGATTGACGGTAGCATTATAAGATGATCTCTCACTAAATTTCAAGATAAAAGTGTTCTCCCTGAGTATGCACTGTTGCCAAAGTTCGTCGTGCCCAGACACCACGTGATGATCGGGTGTGATAAGCTCTACATCCATCTACAATGGGTGCAAGCCAGTTTTGCACACGCAGAATACTCAGGTTAAACTTGACGAGCCTAGCATATGCAGATATGGCCTCGGAACACTGAGACCGAAAGGTCGAGCGTGAATCATATAGTAGATATGATCAACATAGTGATGTTCACCATTGAAAACTACTCCATTTCACGTGATGATCGGTTATGGTTTAGTTGATTTGGATCACGTGATCACTTAGATGATTAGAGGGATGTCTATCTAAGTGGGAGTTCTTAAGTAATATGATTAATTGAACTTAAATTTATCATGAACTTAGTACCTGATAGTATTCTGCATGTCTATGTTGTTGTAGATAGATGGCTCGTGTTGTTGTTCCGTTGAATTTTAATGCGTTCCTTGAGAAAGCAAAGTTGAAAGATGATGATAGCAATTACATGGACTGGGTCCGTAACTTGAGGATTATCCTCATTGCTGCACAAAAGAATTGCGTCCTGGAAGCACCGCTAGGTGCCAAACCTGCTGCAGGAGCAACACCAGATGTTATGAACGTCTGGCAGAGCAAAGCTGATGAGTACTCGATAGTTCAGTGCGCCATGCTTTACGGCTTAGAACCAGGACTTCAACGACGTTTTGAACTTCATGGAGCATATGAGATGTTCCAGGAGTTGAAGTTAATATTTCAAGCAAATGCCCGGATTGAGAGATATGAAGTCTCCAATAAGTTCTACAGCTGCAAGATGGAGGAGAATAGTTCTGTCAGTGAGCATATACTCAGAATGTCTGGGTATAACAATCACTTGATTCAACTGGGAGTTAATCTTCCGGATGATAGCATCATTGACATAATTCTTCAATCACTGCCACCAAGCTACAAGAGCTTCATGATAAACTATAACATGCAAGGGATGGATAAGACAATTCCCGAGCTCTTCGCAATGCTAAAGGCTGCGGAGGTAGAAATCAAGAAGGAGCATCAAGTGTCGATGGTCAATAAGACCACCAGTTTCAAGAAAAAGGGCAAAGGGAAGAAGAAGGGGAATGTTAAGAAGAACAACAAACAAGTTGCTGCTCAAGAGAAGAAATCCAAGTCTGGACCTAAGCCTGAGACTGAGTGCTTCTACTACAAGCAGACTGATCACTGGAAGCGGAACTGCCCCAAGTATTTGGCGGATAATAAGGATGGCAAGGTGAACAAAGGTATATGTGATATACATGTTATTGATGTGTACATTACCAGAGCTCGCAGTAGCACCTGGGTATTTGATACTGGTTCTGTTGCTAATATTTGCAACTCAAAACAGGGACTACGGATTAAGCGAACACTGGCTAAGGACGAGGTGACGATGCGTGTGGGAAATGGTTCCAAAGTCGATGTGATCGCCGTTGGCACGCTACCTCTACATCTACCTTCGGGATTAGTTTTAGACCTAAATAATTGTTATTTGGTGCCAGCGTTGAGCATGAACATTATATCTAGATCTTGTTTGATGCGAGACGGTTATTCATTTAAATCTGAGAATAATGGTTGTTCTATTTATATGAGTAATATATTTTATGGTCATGCACCCTTGAAGAGTGGTCTATTTTTGATGAATCTCGATAGTAGTGATACACATATTCATAATGTTGAAGCCAAAAGATGCAGAGTTGATAATGATAGCGCAACTTATTTGTGGCACTGCCATTTGGGTCATATTGGTGTAAAACGCATGAAGAAACTCCATACTGATGGAATTTTGGAATCACTTGATTATGAATCACTTGGTACTTGCGAACCATGCCTTATGGGCAAGATGACTAAAACGTCATTCTCCGGAACTATGGAGCGAGCAACTGATTTGTTGGAGATCATACATACTGATGTATGTGGTCCAATGAATGTTGAGGCTCGCGGCGGGTATCATTATTTTCTCACCTTCACAGATGATTTAAGCAGATATGGGTATATCTACTTAATGAAACATAAGTCTGAAACATTTGAAAAGTTCAAAGAATTTGAGAGTGAAGTTGAAAATCATCGTAACAAGAAAATAAAGTTTCTACGATCTGATCGTGGAGGAGAATATTTGAGTTACGAGTTTGATCTACATTTGAAACAATGCGGAATAGTTTCGCAACTCACGCCACCAGGAACACCACAGCGTAATGGTGTGTCCGAATGTCGTAATCGTACTTTACTAGATATGGTGCGATCTATGATGTCTCTTACTGATTTACCACTATCATTTTGGGGTTATGCTTTAGAGACGGCCGCATTCACGTTAAATAGGGCACCATCAAAATCCGTTGAGACGACACCTTATGAACTATGGTTTGGCAAGAAACCAAAGTTGTCGTTTATTAAAGTTTGGGGCTGCGATACTTATGTGAAAAAGCTTCAACCTGATAAGCTCGAACCCAAATCGGAGAAATGTGTCTTCATAGGATATCCAAAGGAAACTGTTGGGTACACCTTCTATCATAGATCTGAAGGTAAGACATTCATTGCTAATAATGGATCCTTTCTAGAGAAGGAGTTTCTCTCGAAAGAAGTGAGTGGGAGGAAATTAGAACTTGATGAGGTAACAGTAATCTAGGAGTGGATCACTGGACATCAGTCAAGAACATCCTGAAATACCTGAAAAGGACGAAGGATATGTTTCTCGTTTATGGAGGTGACAAAGAGCTCGTCGTAAATGGTTATGTCGATGCAAGCTTTGACACTGATCCGGACGATTCTAAATCGCAAACTGGATATGTGTTTTTATTAAATGGTGGAGCTGTCAATTGGTGCAGTTCTAAACAAAGCGTCGTAGCGGGATCTACATGTGAAGCAGAGTACATAGCTGCTTCGGAAGCAACAAATGAAGGAGTCTGGATGAAGGAGTTCATATCCGGTCTAGGTGTCATACCTAGTGCATCGGGTCCAATGAAAATCTTTTGTGACAATACTGGTGCAATTGCTTTGGCAAAGGAATCCAGATTTCACAAGAGAACCAAGCACATCAAGAGACGCTTCAACTCCATTCGGGATCAAGTCCAGGTGGGAGATATAGAGATTTGCAAGATACATACGGATCTGAATGTTGCAGACCCATTGACTAAGCCTCTTCCACGAGCAAAACATGATCAGCACCAAGGCTCCATGGGTGTTAGAATCATTACTGTGTAATCTAGATTATTGACTCTAGCGCAAGTGGGAGACTGGAGGAAATATGCCCTAGAGGCAATAATAAAGTTATTATTTATTTCCTTATATCATGATAAATGTTTATTATTCATGCTAGAATTGTATTAACCGGAAACATGATACATGTGTGAATACATAGACAAACAGAGGATCACTAGTATGCCTCTACTTGACTAGCTCGTTGATCAAAGATGGTTATGTTTCCTAGCCATAGACAAAGAGTTGTCATTTGATTAACGGGATCACATCATTAGGAGAATGATGTGATTGACTTGACCCATTCCGTTAGCTTAGCACTTGATCGTTTAGTATGTTGCTATTGCTTTCTTGATGACTTATACATGATCCTATGACTATGAGATTATGCAACTCCCGTTTACCGGAGGAACACTTTGTGTGCTGCCAAACATCACAACGTAACTGGGTGATTATTGATGTCTACTACACAACCTTCTTCTTGTAGACGTTGTTGGGCCTCCAAGTGCAGAGGTTTGTAGGACAGTAGCAAATTTCCCTCAAGTGGATGACCTAAGGTTTATCAATCCGTAGGAGGCGTAGGATGAAGATGGTCTCTCTCAAGCAACCCTGCAACCAAATAACAAAGAGTCTCTTGTGTCCCCAACACACCCAATACAATGATAAATTGTATAGGTGCACTAGTTCGGCGAAGAGATGGTGATACAAGTGGTATATGGATAGTAGATGTAGGTTTTTGTAATCTGAAAATATAAAAGCAGCAAGGTAACTAATGATAAAAGTGAGCGTAAACGGTATTGCAATGCGTTGAAACAAGGCCTAGGGTTCATACTTTCACTAATGCAAGTTCTCTCAACAATAATAACATAATTGGATCATATAACTATCCCTCAACATGCAACAAAGAGTCACTCCAAAGTCACTAATAGCGGAGAACAAACGAAGAGATTATGGTAGGGTACGAAACCACCTCAAAGTTATTCTTTCCAATCAATCTATTGGGCTATTCCTATAAGTGTCACAAACAGCCCTAGAGTTCGTACTAGAATAACACCTTAAGACACAAATCAACCAAAACCCTCATGTCACCTAGATACTCCAATGTCACCTCAAGTATCCGTGGGTATGATTATATGATATGCATCACACAATCTCAGATTCATCTATTCAACCAACACAAAGAACTTCAAAGAGTGCCCCAAAGTTCCTACCGGAGAGTCAAGACGAAAACGTGTGCCAACCCCTATGCATAGGTTCATGGGCGGAACCCGCAAGTTGATCACCAAAACATACATCAAGTGGATCAATAGAATACCCCATTGTCACCACGGGTATCCCACGCAAGACATACATCAAGTGCTCTCAAATCCTTAAAGACTCAATTCGATAAGGTAACTTCGAAGGGAAAACTCAATCCATTACAAGAGAGTAGAGGGGGAGAAGCATCATAGGATCCAAATATAATAGCAAAGCTCGCGATACATCAAGATCGTATCACCTCAAGAACACGAGAGAGAGAGAGATCAAACACATAGCTACTGGTACATACCCTCAGCCCCGAGGGAGAACTACTCTCTCCTCGTCATGGAGAGCACCAGGATGATGAAGATGGCCACCGGTGAGGGGTTCCCCCTCCGGCAGGGTACCGAAACGGATCTAGATTGGCTTTTGGTGGCTACGGAGGCTTCTGGCGGCGGAACTCCCGATCTATTGTCCTCCCCGAATTTTTTACGGTATATGGGTATATATGGGAGGAAGAAGTACGTCGGTGGACCTCCGGGCTGTCCACGAGGCAGGGGGGCGCGCCCCCACCCTCGTGGGCAGCCCGGGACTCTCCTAGTCCAATTCCGATACTCCATGGGCTTCTTCTGGTCCAAAAATAAGTTGTGTGAAGTTTCAGGTCAATTGGACTCCATTTGATTTTCCTTTTCTACGATACTCTAAAACAAGGAAAAAACAGAAACTGGCACTGGGCTCTAGGTTAATAGGTTAGTCCCAAAAATCATATAAAATAGCATATAAATGCATATAAAACATCCAAGGTTGATAATATAATAGCATGGAACAATCAAAAATTATAGATACGTTGGAGACGTATCAACATCCCCAAGCTTAATTCCTGCTCGTCCTCGAGTAGGTAAATGATAAAAAATAGAATTTTTGATGTGGAATGCTACCTAACATATTTATCCATGTAGTTCTGTTTATTGTGGCAAGAATATTCAAATCCATAAGATTCAAGACAAAAGTTTAATATTGACATAAAAATAATAATACTTCAAGCATACTAACAAAGTAATGATGTCTTCTCAAAATAACATGGCCAAAGAAAGCTATCCCTACAAAATCATATAGTCTGGCTATGCTCCATCTTCACCACACAAAATATTTAAATCATGCACAACCCCGATGACAAGCCAAGCAATTGTTTCATACTTTTGATGTTCTCAAACTTTTTCAATCTTCACGCAATACATGAGCGTGAGCCATGGACATAGCACTATAGGTGGAATAGAATGGTGGTTGTGGAGAAGACAAAAAGGAGAAGATAGTCTCACATCAACTAGGCGTATCAACGGGCTATGGAGATGCCCATCAATAGATATCAATGTGAGTGAGTAGGGATTGCCATGCAACGGATGCACTAGAGCTATACATGTATGAAAGCTCAACAAAAGAAACTAGTGGGTGTGCATCCAACTAGCTTGCTCACGAAGACCTAGGGCATTTTGAGGAAGCCCATCATTGGAATATACAAGCCAAGTTCTATAATGAAAATTTCCCACTAGTATATGAAAGTGACAAAACAAGAGACTCTCTATCATGAAGATCATGGTGCTACTTTGAACCACAAGTGTGGTAAAAGGATAGTAGCATTGTCCCTTCTCTCTTTTTCTCTCATTTTTATATTTTTTTTATTTGGGTCTTTCTCCTTTTTTATGGCCTCTTTTTTCTCTTTTTTTATTTGGGCTTCTTTGGCCTCTTTTATTTATTTTTATTTTTTTCGTCCGGAGTCTCATCCCGACTTGTGGGGGAATCATGGTCTCCATCATCCTTTCCTCACTAGGACAATGCTCTAATAATGATGATCATCACACTTCTTTTTACTTACAACTCAATACTTAGAACAAAATATGACTCTATGTGAATGCCTCCGGCGGTGTACCAGGATGTGCAATGACTCATGAGTGACATGTATGAAAGAATTATGAACGGTGTCTTTGCCACAAATACAATGTGAACTACATGATCATGCATAGCAATATGACAATGATGAAGCGTGTCATAATAACGGAACGGTGGAAAGTTGCATGGCAATATATCTCGGAATGGCTATGGAAATGCCATAATAGGTAGGTATGTTGGCTGTTTTGAGGAAGGTAAATGGTGGGTTTATGGTACCGGCGAACGTTGCGCGGTACTAGAGCGGCTAGCAATGGTGGAAGGGTGAGAGTGCGTATAATCCATGGACTCAACATTAGTCATAAAGAACTCACATACTTATTGCAAAAATCTATTAGTTATCGAAACAAAGTACTACACGCATGCTCCTAGGGGGATAGATTGATAGGAAAAGACCATCGCTCATCCCCGACCGCCACTCATAAGGAAGACAATCAATAAATAAATCATGCTCCGACTTCGTCACATAACGGTTCACCATAGTGCATGCTACGGGAATCACAAACTTCAACACAAGTATTTCTTAAATTCACAACTACTCAACTAGCATGACTCTAATATCACCATCTCCATATATCAAAACAATTATCAAGTATCAAACTTCTAATAGTATTCAATGCACTTTATATGAAAGTTTTTATTATATCCCTCTTGGATTCCCATCATGTTAGGACTAAATTCATAACCAAAGAAAATTACCATGTTGTTTAGGACTCTCAAAGTAATATAAGTGAAGCATGATAGTTCATCTATTTCTACAAAATAAAACCACCACCGTGCTCTAAAAAGATATAAGTGAGCACTAGAACAACAACAAACTACTCCGAAAGATATAAGTGAAGCTCAATGAGTAGTCGAATAATTATGCAACTATATGAAGACTCTCTAACATTTAATAATTTCATATCTTGGAATTTTATTCAAACAGTAATCAAAACAAAAGAAAATAAAATGACGCTCAAAGCAAAACACATATCATGTGGTGAATAAAAATATAGCTCCAAGTAAAGTTACCGATGAACGAAGACGAAAGAGGGGATGCCTTCCGGGGCATCCCCAAGCTTAGGATTTTGGTTGTCCTTGAATATTACCTTGGGGTGCCTTGGGCATCCCCAATATTAGGCTCTTTCCACTCCTTATTCCATAGTCCATCAAATCTTTACCCAAAACTTGAAAACTTCACAACACAAAACTTAACAGAAAACTCGTAGCTCCGTTAGCGAAAGAAAACAAAACACCACTTCAAGGTACTGTAACATAAAGAGAGCACCATGAAGAATATGACTAGAACATTTAAGTCTAACCCACTTCCTATGCATAGGGATTTTGTGAGCAAACAACTTATGGGAACGAGAATAAACTTGCATAGGAAGGTGAAACAAGCATAACTTCAAAACTTTAAGCACATAGAGAGGAAACTTGGTATTATTGCAATTCCTATAAGCATATATTCCTCCCTCATAATAATTTTCAATAGCATCATGAATGAATTCAATAATATAACCATCACATAAAGCATTCTTTCATGATCTACAAGCATAGAGAATTTACTACTCTCCACATAAGCAAAATTCTTCTCAATCGGAATAGTGGGAGTATCATAAGAGACTCGAATACTATAAATTGTTTCCACATTAAAAAGAGTAATGTTCAGAAAAGGGTAATCATAATCATGACAAGTTTTATAAATATAATCACTACTTTTTATAGCATAAGTATCATCACAATAATCATCATAGGTAGGAGGCATGCTATCATCATAATAAATTTGCATGTCAAAACTTGGGAAACTAAAAATATCATCTTCATTCAACATAGCTTCCCCAAGCTTGGGACAAACATTAATTGCAGCAAATATATTCTCAAAAACATCATCTTCATCAAACATAGCATCCCCAAGCTTGGGCCTTTTCATATCATAAGCATAATCACTCTCATCATTAATAGTATGGATAGCACCAATAGTATAGCAATTATCATATTCTTCCAAGCAAGTGCCAAAAAGATTTTCAAGATCATAAGAGGTATCATTATCTTCCACAATTATATTTTCATGAGGCACAATAGTAATAGGAGCAGCACTATTTGGGGGAGATATCTTTTTACCTCTCTTCCTTTTTCTTTTCTTCTTCTTCACCACATCATGTGTGGGTTCAATCCTATTTTTGGAGCTCCTTATTAATGAGATTGGTTGAATAGGAGGCTCTTCCTCGTTACCTGATTCATCATAAGAAATAATTGGAGGGTACTGTGAAGTCTCTTCCCTTTCATTAGTATGCTCTTCATATTCTATTTGTTTTCTTTTCTCTATGTAGTTGGCAATATAAGGATTTTCAATACAATTCACTGCACAATACATATAAATTTCCTCTTGATCAAAGCCAAGAAGTTTATCATGGGCAAATACTGGAAGATAGTTAGTTATACGTTTCATTTCTTCATAACCCATAAGCAAACTAAGTTCATTATGATGTGCAAGAGAAATCAAGTCATCACAATTTTTGGAAACGATTAGATCATGAAACAATTTGCATAGGATGGTTAAATGACCACGTTCATTGCAAAGCTCACAAGTATGGCCAAGAAAATTTAAATTTTCAGCACAAACATCTAGCCTTTCTTGCAACAATTTAGTTTCTAAGTACTTATGCCTCTTGCAAAATCTATCTTCCCAAATTGGTGTGATGTGATATGGCCAAAAGGATGTGATGAATGATATATGTGATGTATGAGATTGATCATGTT
The DNA here is from genome assembly GCF_003073215.2 of Triticum urartu. Taxonomy (NCBI): domain Eukaryota; kingdom Viridiplantae; phylum Streptophyta; class Magnoliopsida; order Poales; family Poaceae; genus Triticum; species Triticum urartu. Next base: position 145,326,244 of record NC_053026.1, on the reverse strand, counting down.
CTTGTAATAGGAATCACGACTTGCATGTCGATGAGTATGACAACCGGCAGGAGCCATAGGAGTTGTCTTAATTTATTTATGACCTGCGTGTCAACATAAACGTCATGTAATTACTTTACTTTATTGCTAAAGAGTTAGCCATAGTAGTAGAAGTAATAGATGACAAGACAACTTCAAGAAGACACGATGATGGAGATCATGATGATGGAGATCATGGTGTCATGCTGGTGACAACGATGATCATGGAGCCCCGAAGATGGAGATCAAAAGGAGCAAAATGATATTGGCCATATCATGTCACTATTTGATTGCATGTGATGTTTATCATGTTTTACATCTTATTTGCTTAGAACGACGGTAGCTTAAATAAGATGATCCCTCACTAAAATTTCAAGAAAAGTGTTCCCCCTAACTGTGCACCGTTGCGAAGGTTCGTTGTTTCGAAGCACCACGTGATGATTGGGTGTGATAGATTCTAATGTTCGAATACAACAGGTGTTGACGAGCCTAGCATGTACAGACATGGCCTCGGAACACATGCGAAACACTTAGGTTGACTTGACAAGCCTAGCATGTACAGACATGGCCTCGGAACACGGAAGACCGAATGGTCGAGCATGAGTCGTATAGAAGATACGATCAACATGAAGATGTTCACCGATGTTGACTAGTCCGTCTCACGTGATGATCGGACACGATCTAGTTGACTAGGATCATATTTCACTTAGATGACTAGAGGGATGTCTATCTGAGTGGGAGTTCATTAAATAATTTGATTAGATGAACTTAATTATCATGAACATAGTCTAAATTGTCTTTGCAAATATGTTGTAGATAAATAGCTCACGTTGTAGCTCCCTGTTTCAATACGTTCCTAGAGAAAGACCAAGTTGAAAGATATTGTAAGCAATGATGCGGACTGGGTCCGTAGTCCGAGGAGTGTCCTCACTGCTACACAGAAGGCTTACGTCTTTGATGCACCGCTCGATGTGAAAACCCCTACAACGTCGTCTGTGGATGTTGTGAACACCTGACAGACACATCCTGATGACTACTTGATAGTTTAGTGCACCATACTTTACGGCTTAGAATCGGGATTCCAATGATGTTTTGAATGCCATAGAACATATGAGATGTTCCAAGAGCTGAAATTGGGGTTTCAGGCTCATGCCCGTGTTGAGAGGTGTGAGACCTCTGACAAGTTCTTTTGCCAACAAGATGGAGGAGAATAGTTCAGCTAGTGAGCATGTGCTCAGAATGTCTGGGTGCTACAATCACTTGAATCAAGTGGGAGCTAAAACTTCCAGATAAGATAGTGATTGATAGAGTTCTCTAGCCACTATCACTAAGCCACTAGATCTTCGTGATGAACTATGACATGCAAGGGATGTAGTTGATCCCGGAGCTGTTCGCGGTGCTTAAGACCGCAAAAGGTAGAAATCAAGAAAGGAGCATCAAGTGTTGATGGTTTAACAAGACCACTGTTTTCAAGAAGGGCAAGGGCTAGAAGGGAAACTTCATGGATGGCAAACCAGTTGCCGCTCCAGTGAAAGAACCCAAGGTTGAACCCAAACCCGAGACTAAGTGCTTCTATTGTAAGGGGAACGGTCACTGGTAGCGGAACTACCCCAAATACATGGTAGATAAGAAGGCTGGCAACTTCAACAAAGTATATACGTGTTATTAATGTGTACCTCACTAGTACTCCTGGTAGCACCTGGGTATTGGATACCGGTTCAGTTACTATTATTGGTGACTTGAAGCAAAAGCTACGGACTGAACGGAGACTGGCTAAGTGCGAGGTGACGATGTGTGTTGGAAGTGTTTCCAAAGTTGATGAGATCACCATCGCACGCTCCATCTGCCTTCGGGGTTAGTATTAAACCTAGATAAATGTTATCAGGTGTCTACATTGAGCATGAATACGATTAGATCATGTTCATTGCAATACAGTTATTCATTTAAGTTAGAGAATAATGGTTATTCTGTTTACATGAATAATACCTTTCGTGGTCACGAACCCTATGGAATGGTTCATTGAATCTCGGTCGTAGTAATACACATGTTCACGCCAAAAGATGTAGAGTTAATAATGATAGTACCGCTTTCTTGTGGCACTGCCGCTTAGGTCATATTGGCATAAGATGCATGAAGAAACTCCATGTCGATGGATGTTTGGAGTCACTTGATTTTGAATCGCTTGACACATGCGAGCCATGCCTCTTGGGCAGGATGACTAAGACCCCGTTTTCAGGTGCAATGAAACGGGCAAGTGACTTGTTGGAAATCATACATGCTGATGCGTGTGATCCAATGAGAATTGAAGCGTGCGGTGGATATCACTATTTTCTCATCTTCACTGACGATTTGGGTAGATATAGGTATATCTACTTAATGAAGCACAAGTCCAAAACGTTTGAAAAGTTCAAGCGATTTCAGAGTGAAGTTAAGAATCATCATAACAAAGAAGATCATGTTCCTACGATCTAATCAAAAGGGGATTTTCTGAGTTATGAGTTTGGCAATCACTTAAGACATTGTGGAATTGTTTCGCAGTTGAAGCCACCTGGAACACCACAGCGTAATGGTGTGTCTGGACGTCATAATCAAACCTTATGAGATATGGTGCGATCTATGATGTCTCTTACCGATCTACCGCTATTATTTTGAGGTTATGCATTAGAGACAGCTGCATTCACTTTAGATAGGACACCATATAAGTCCGTTGAGACGACGTCGTATGAACATTGGTTTGGCAAGAAACCAAAGTTGTCGTTTCTTAATGTTTGGGGCTGCGATGCTTAAGGCTTTAGCCGGAGAAGCTCGAACCCAAAAGCGGACAAACACATCTTCATAGGATACCCAAAGGTGACAGTTGGGTATACCTTCTATCTCAGATCCGAGGGCAAATTGTTTGTCGCTAAGAACGGGTCCTTTCTCGAGAAGGAGTTTTTTCTCGAAAGAATTGAGTGGGAGGAAGATAGAACTTGATGAGGTTGTCGAACCTTTACTTCAACCAGAGAGTGATGCAACACAGAAAGATGTTTTCTGTGGCACCTACGTCTGTTGAATAGGAAGTTAATGATAGTGATCATGAAGCTTCAGATCAAGTTGCTATCGAACCTCGTAGATCGACAAGGATATGTACTACTCCTGAGTGGTACGGTAATCCTGTCTTAAATATCATGTTGTTGGACAACAATGAACCTACAAACTATGGAGAAGCAATGGTGGGCCCGTATTCCGACAAATGGTTAGAAGCCATGAAATCCGAGATAGGATCCATGTATCAGAACAAAGTATGGACTTTGGTGGACTTGCCCGATGATCGGCAAGCCATTGAGATAAATGGATCTTTAAGAAGAAGACGGACGTGGGCGGTAATGCTACCGTCTATGAAGCTCGACTTGTGGGAAAGAGTCTTTTCACAAGTTTAAGGAGTTGACTACAATGAGAATTTCTCACCCGTAGCGATGCTTAAGTCCGTCGGAATCATGTTAGCATTAGCTGTATTTTTCGATTATGAAATCTGACAGATGGATGTCAAAACAAATTTTCTTACCAGTTTTCGTAAGAAAAAGTTGTATGTGATACAATAAAAGGTTTTGTCGATCCTAAGGATGCTAAAAGGTATGCTGGCTCCGGCAATCCTTCTATGGACTAGAGCAAGCATCTCGGAGTCGGAATATATGCTTTGATGGAGTGATCAAAGCTTTTAGGTTTATACAATGTTTGCTGGAAACTTGTATTTACAAGAAAGTGAGTGGGAGCACTACAACATTTCTGATAAGTATATGTGGATGACATATTGTTGATCCGAAATAATGTAGAATTTCTGGAAAGCATAAATGGTTGTTTGAAGAATTTTTTACAAAGGAAGACCTGGATAAAACTGCTTACACATTGGGCGTCAAGATCTATAGAGATAGATCAAATCGCCTGATGATACTTTCAATGAATGCACACCTTGACATGTTTATGAAGGAGTTCAAAATAGATCAGTCAAAGAAGGGGTTCTTACCTGAGTTGTAAGGTGTGAAGTTGAGTAAGACTCGAAGATTGACCATGGCAGAAGAAAGAGGAAGGACGAAGGTCGTCCCCTATGCTTTTGTCATAGGCTCTATATAGTATGCCATGCTGAGTACCGCACCTGATGTGTGCCTTGCCACATGTCTGGCAAGAGGGTACAAAGGTGATCTAGGAGTGGATCACCGAATAGCGGTCAAAAAATTATCCTTAGAGGAATAAGGAAATGTTTCTCGGTTATGGAGGTGACAAGAGTTGGACGTAAAGAGTTACGTCGATGCAAGCTTAACACCTATCCGGATAGCTCTGGGAAGAGATACCGGATACGTATAATGGAGCAACAATTTGGAATAGCTCCAAGTGGAACGTGGTAGCAGCATCTACGATATGACATAAAGTTTTGCGAAATACATAGGGATCTGAATATGGCAAGACCCGTTGACTACAACCTCTCTCACAAGCATAACATGATCAAACCCAGAACTCTTGAGTGTTAATCACATAGTGATGTGAACTAGATCATTGAGTCTAGTAGACTCTTGGATGTTGGTCACATGGCGATGTGACCTGTGAGTGTTAATCACATGGCGATGTGAACTAGATTATTGACTCTAGTGCAAGTGGGAGACTGTTGGAAATATGCCCTAGAGGCAATAATAAATTGGTTATTATTATATTTCCTTGTTCATTATAATCGTTTATTATCCATGCTAGAATTGTATTGATAGGAAACTCAGATACATGTGTGGATACATAGACAACACCATGTCCCTAGTAAGCCTCTAGTTGACTAGCTCGTTGATCAATAGATGGTTACGGTTTCCTAACCATGGACATTGGATGTCGTTGATAACGGGATCACATAATTAGGAGAATGATGTGATGGACAAGACCCAATCCTAAGCCTAGCACAAAGATCGTGTAGTTCGTATGCTAAAGCTTTTCTAATGTCAAGTATCATTTCCTTAGACCATGAGATTGTGCAACTCCCGGATACCGTAGGAGTGCTTTGGGTGTGCCAAACGTCACAGCGTAACTAGGTGGCTATAAAGGTACACTACAGGTATCTCCGAAAGTGTCTGTTGGGTTGGCACGAATCGAAACTGGGATTTGTCACTCCGTGTAAACGGAGAGGTATCTCTAGGCCCACTCGGTAGGACATCATCATAATGTGCACAATGTGATCAAGGAGTTGATCACGGGATGATGTGTTACGGAACGAGTAGATAGACTTGCCGGTAACGAGATTGAACAAGGTATCGGGATACCGACGATCGAATCTCGGGCAAGTATCGTACTGATAGACAAAGGGAATTGTATACGGGATTGATTGAATCCTTGACATCGTGGTTCATCCGATAAGATCATCATGGAGCATGTGGGAGCCAACATGGTATCTAGATCCCACTGTTGGTTATTGACCGGAGAGTTGTCTCGGCCATGTCTGCATGACTCCCGAGCCCGTAGGGTCTACACACTTAAGGTTCGATGATGCTGGGGTTATAGGGAAAGTATGTACGCGGTTACCGAATGTTGTTCAGAGTCCCGGATGAGATCTCGGACGTCACGAGGAGTTCCGGAATGGTCCGTAGGTAAAGATTGATATATAGGAAGTATGGTTTTGGCCACCGGAAGTGTTCCGGGCATCACCGGTAGTGTACCGGGACCACCGGAGGGGTCCGGGGGTCCACCAGGTGGGGCCACCAGCCCCGGAGGCCTACATGGGCCAATAGTGGGAAGGGACCAGCCCCTAGGTGGGCTGGGGCGCCTCCCACCAAGGTCCAAGGCGCCTCCAAGAGGGGAAGGGGGCAAACCCTAGGGCAGATGGGCCCTAAGGCCCACCCTAGGTGCGCCTCCCCCTCTCCCCCTTGTGGCCGCCACCCTAGATGGGATCTAGGGCTGCCGCACCCCTTGGGGTGGGAACCCTAGGTGGGGGCGCAGCCCTCCCTCTCCCCCTATATATAGTGGAGGCAAAGGGGCAGCCCAACACACGATTCGATCTCCCTGTTGGCGCAGCCCTACCCCTCTCCCTCCTCGTCTCTCGTAGTGCTTGGCGAAGCCCTGCTGGAGTCCCACGCTCCTCCACCACCACCATGCCGTCGTGCTGCTGCTGGACGGAATCTTCCCAACCTCTCCTTCTCCCCTTGCTGGATCAAGGCGTGGGAGACGTCACCGGGCTGCACGTGTGTTGAACGCGGAGGCGCCGTGGTTCGTCGCTTAGATCGGAATCAACTGCGATCTGAATCGCTACGAGTACGATTCCTTCATCCGCGTTCTTGCAACGCTTCCGCTTAGCGATCTAGAAGGGTTTGTAGATGCACTCTCCTTCCCCTCGTTGCTAGATTACTCCGTAGATTGATCTTGGTGATGCGTAGAAAATTTTAAATTTCTGCTACGATCCCCAACACTTATGCCTCTTGCAAAATCTATCTTCCCTAATTAGTGTGTACTTGCAAACCCAATGCACTCCACAAAAATTGACATGTTTATAGGAGACATTTTCATCATAACTAGTGCAATCATCATTAGTACTATGGATATTCAAGGAGTTCATACTAACAACATTGCAATCATGCTCATTATTCAAAGATTTAGTGCCAAACATTTTAATGCATTCTTCTTCTAGCATTTGAGCACAATTTTCCTTTCCATCATACTCACGAAAGATATTAAAAAGATGAAGCGTATGAGGTCCCAAAGGTTCTACTTGGCACAAACACTAATTAAAACATAAAAACTCAATCATAATAGAGGCTAGATAAATTATCTATTGCTAAACAGGAGCAAAAAGCAAGGAACAAAAATACAATTGGGTTGCCTCCCAACAAGCGCTATCGTTTAACACCCCTAGCTGGGCATGATGATTTCAACGATGCTCACATAAAAGATAAGAATTGTAACATAAAGAGAGCATCATGAAGAATATGACTAGAACATTTAAGTCTAGCCCACTTCCTATGCATAGGGATTTTGTGAGCAAACAACTTATGGGAACAAGAACAAACTTGCATAGGAAGGTGAAACAAGCATAACTTCAAAACTTTAAGCACATAGAGAGGAAACTTGGTATTATTGCAATTCCTATAAGCATACATTCCTCTCTCATAATAATTTTCAGTAGCACCATGAATGAATTCAATAATATAACCATCACATAAAGCATTCTTTTCATGATCTACAAGCATAGAGAATTTACTACTCTCCACATAAGCAAAATTCTTCTCAATCGGAATAGTGGGAGTATCATAAGAGACTCGAATACTATAAATTGTTTCCACATTAAAAAGAGTAATGTTCAGAAAAAGGGTAATCATAATCATGACAAGTTTTATAAATATAATCACTACTTTTTATAGCATAAGTATCATCGCAATAATCAACATAGGTAGGAGGCATGCTATCATCATAATAAATTTGCATGTCAAAACTTGGGAAACTAAAAATATCATATTCATTAAACATAGCTTCCCCAAGCTTGGGACAAACATTAATTGCAACAAATATATTCTCAAAAACATCATCTTCATCAAACATAGCATCCCCAAGCTTGGGCCTTTTCATATCATAAGCATAATCACTCTCATCATTAATAGTATGGATAGCACCAATAGTATAGCAATTATCATATTCTTCCAAGCAAGTGCCAAAAAGATTTTCAAGATCATAAGAAGTATCATTATCTTCCACAATTATATTTTCATGGGACACAATAGTAATAGGAGCAGCATTATTTGGGGGAGATATCTTTTTACCTCTCTTCCTTTTTCTTTTCTTCTTCTTCACCACATCATGTGTGGGTTCAATCCTCTTTTTGGAGCTCCTTATTAATGAGATTGGTTGAATAGGAGGCTCTTCCTCGTTACCTGATTCATCATAAGAAATAATAGGAGGGTACTGGGAAGTCTCTTCCCTTTCATTAGTATTCTCTTCATCTTCTATTTGTTTTCTTTTCTTTATATAGTTGGCTATATAAGGATTTTCAATACAATTCACCGCACAATACATATAAATTTCCTCTAGATCAAAGCCAAGAAGTTTATCACGGGAAAATACTGGAAGATAGTTAGTTATACGTTTCATTTCTTCGTAACCCATAAGGAAACTAAGTTCATTATTATGTGCAAGAGAAATCAAGTCATCACAATTTTTGGAAACGATTAGATCATGAAACAATTTGCATAGGATGGTTAAATGACCACGCTCATTGCAAAGCTCACAAGTATGGCGAAGAAAATTTAAATTTTCAGCACAAACATCTAGCCTTTCTTGCAACAATTTAGTTTCTAAGTACTTATGCCTCTTGCAAAATCTATCTTCCCTAATTGGTGTGTACTTGCAAAACCAATGCACTCCACAAAAATTGACATGTTTATAGGATACATTTTCATCATAACTAGTGCAATCATCATTAGTACTATGGATATTCAAGGAGTTCATACTAACAACATTGCAATCATGCTCATTATTCAAAGATTTAGTGCCAAACATTTTAATGCATTCTTCTTCTAGCATTTGAGCACAATTTTCCTTTCCATCATACTCACGAAAGATATTAAACAGAGGCTAGATAAATTATTTATTACTAACAGGAACAAAAAGCAAGGAACAAAAATAAAGTTGGGTTGCCTCCCAACAAGCGCTAACATTTAACGCCCCTAGCTAGGCATGATGATTTCAATGATGCTCACATAAATGATAAGAATTGAAACATAAAGAGAGCATCATGAAGAATATGACTAGCACATTTAAGTCTAACCCTCTTCCTATGCATAGGGATTTTGTGAGCAAACAACTTGTGGGAACAAGAATAAACTTGCATAGGAAGGTAAAACTAGCATAACTTCAAAATTTTAAGCACATAGAGAGGGAAAGCAATTCCTACAAGCATATATTCCTCCCTCATAATAATTTTCAGTAGAATCATGATTGAATTCAACAATATAACCAGAACCTAAAGCATTCTTTTCACGATCTACAAGCATAGAAATTTCATTACTCTCCACATAAGCAAAATTCTTCTCATGAATAATAGTGGGAGCAAACTCAACAGAATAATTATCATGTGAGGCATAATCCAATTGAAAACTAAAATCATGATGACAAGTTTCATGGATATCATTATTCTTTATAGCATACAAGTCATCACAATAATCATCATAGATAGCAACTTTGTTCTCATAATCAATTGGAACCTCTTTCGGAATAGTGGATTCATCACAAAATAAAGTCATGACCTCTCCAAATCCACTTTCATCAATATAATCATCATAAATAGGAGGCATGCTTTCATCATAATAAATTTGCTCATCAAAACTTGGGGGACAAAAAATATCATCTTCATCAAACATAGCTTCCCCAAGCTTGTGGCTTTGCATATCATTAGCATCATGGATATTCAAGGAATTCATACTAACAACACTGCAATCATGCTTATCATTCAAATATTTAGTGCCAAACATTTTAATGCATTCTGCTTCTAACACTTTGGCACAATTTTCCTTTTCATCATACTCACGAAAGATATTAAAAAGATGAAGCATATGAGGCAAACTCAATTCCATTTTTTTATAGTTTTCTTTTATAAACTAAACTAGTGATAAAACAAGAAACTAAAAGACTCGATTGCAAGATCTAAAGATATACCTTCAAGCACTCACCTCCCCGGCAGCGGCGCCAGAAAAGAGCTTGGTGTTTACTACACAACCTTCTTCTTGTAGGCGTTGTTGGGCCTCCAAGTACAGAGGTTTGTAGGACAGTAGCAAATTTCCCTCAAGTGGATGACCTAAGGTTTATCAATCCGTAGGAGGCATAGGATGAAGATGGTCTCTCTCAAGCAACCCTGCAACCAAATAACAAAGAGTCTCTTGTGTCCCCAGCACACCCAATACAATGATAAATTGTATAGGTGCACTAGTTCGGCGAAGAGATGGTGATACAAGTGGTATATGGATAGTAGATATAGGTTTTTTTAATCTGAAAATATAAAAACAGCAAGGTAACTAATGATAAAATTGAGCGTAAACGGTATTGCAATGCATTGAAACAAAGCCTAGTGTTCATACTTTCACTAGTGCAAGTTCTCTCAACAATAATAACATAATTGGATCACATAACTATCCCTCAACATGCAACAAAGAGTCACTCCAAAGTCACTAATAGCGGAGAACGAACGAAGAGATTATGGTAGGGTACGAAACCACCTCAAAGTTATTCTTTCCAATCAATCCGTTGGGCTATTCCTATAGGTGTCACAAACAGCCCTAGAGTTCATACTAGAATAACACCTTAAGACACAAATCAACCAAAACCCTAATGTCACCTAGATACTCCAATGTCAACTCAAGTATCCGTGGGTATGATTATACGATATGCATCACACAATCTCAGATTCATCTATTCAACCAACACATAGAACCTCAAAGAGTGCCCCAAAGTTTCTACCGGAGAATCACGATGAAAACATGTGCCAACCCCTATGCATAGGTTAATGGGAGGAACCCACAAGTTGATCACCAAAACATACATCAAGTGAATCACGTGATATCCCATTGTCACCATAGATACGCACGGCAAGACATACATCAAGTGTTCTCAAATCTTTAAAGACTCAATCCAATAAGATAACTTCAAAGGGAAAACTCAATCCATTACAAGAGAGTAGAGGGGGGAGAAAACATCATAAGATCCAACTATAATAGCAAAGCTCGCGATACATCAAGATCGTAACACCTCAAGAACACGAGAGAGAGATAAAACACATAGCTACTGGTACATACCCTCAGCCCCGAGGGGGAACTACTCCCTCCTCGTCATGGAGAGCACCGGGATGATGAAGATGGCCACTGGAGAGGGATTCCCCCTCCGGCAGGGTGCCGGAACGGGTCTAGATTGGCTTTCGGTGGCTACGGAGGCTTCTGGCGGCGGAACTCCCGATCTATTGTGCTCCCCGATCGTTTTAGGGTATATGGATATATATAGGCGGAAGAAGTACGTCAGGGGGGCCACGAGGGGCCCACAAGGGTGGAGGGCGTGCCCAGGGGGGTGGGCGTGTCCCCCTGCCTCGTGGCTTCCTCGAGGCTTCCTTGACGTGGACTCCAAGTCTCCCGGGTTGCTTTCCTTCCAAAAATAAGTTCCGTGAAGTTTTAGGTCAATTGGACTCCGTCTGATTTTCCTTTTCTGCGATACTCTAAAACAAGGAAAAAAACAGAACTGGCACGGGGCTCTGGGTTAATAGGTTAGTCCCAAAAATAATATAAAAGTGTATAACAAAGTCCATAAACATCCAAAACAGATAATATAATAGCATGGAACAATAAAAAATTATAGATACGTTGGAGACATATCAGGGCGCTCTTGATCGTGCTCGTCCTCTGGATCGAGCGCCCTGGTCGGCGCTGCTTCTTCTGGTTTCGCCCGCTGGTGCTTGCCTCGCATGTGAGTGTTGGCTGCTTGCCTCACGCATGAGTACGCTGCTGTTTGTTCGGCCTGCTGGGTGCACGTCTGCCTTTTGGGCTGATTCTGTTGGTTGTCCCTTAGTGTAAAAAAAGAAAGAAGAAAAAGAAAGAAAGAAAAAACTGATATGGCGTTTACGGCGGGCCTGCATTTCCATCATTGCCTGTAGACTTCTTTCGTATATTGATCTTATCTCGCACATGCGCCGTCGCTCGGTGCTTGGTGCTCGTCCGTCTGTGACGTTGTCCTCTACGGCGTCTTCAGCGGGCTTTGACGGTCATTATTTGTCAACTCTTCTCATGGCTTTTGCCCGTGATGGTGGTGCCTGCTCTACATCGACTCCTCTCGCAGTTTCCGCACGCGTCAATGACCGCTCTACATCAACTCCTCTCGCGGCTTTCACGCGCGACGGTGACCACTCTACGCTGACTCCTCTCGCGGCTTTCGCGCACGGCGCTGACCACTCTACGTGGAATCCCCATGTGACTTTCACATGTGGCTCTACACCGACTCACTACTCTCGGTCGACTCTACACGCGGCTTCCATGGGTGGTTGTGGCTACTCATCATCATCAGATGTTTCTATGTCGACCTCTTCTGCCGAAGCTTCTGTTGTGTCCCTGTCTGCGCGTGAGATTGCACAGCTATGATGCCTGCTTGATGCTTGGGATTTTTCACCGATAGTTTCTGCAGCTTCTGTGACTAACTCTTCTGGCATTGAGAAACCACCTTCAACTCATTCAGGTACATCTCCATGGATTCTTGATACCGGAGCGTCTTTTCATATGACTTATGATTCTTCCACTTTGACCTCCGTTCGACTTGTCGAGTCTATTGTTCGTGTTCTTACGACTGATGGCACTTCCCTCCCTGTAGCTAGTCAAAGCACTCTTAGCACTTCTTCATTTCATGTTCCCTCTGTCGCACATGTTCCTCGGCTTACCATGCAACTCATATGTGGTTGTCAGATTGTTGACTCTAGTTGTAGGGTCGTTCTCGACTTTAATTCGTGTTCTATTCAGGATCATCGCTTGATAACCCACAAGTATAGGGGATCACAACAGTTTTCGAGGGTAGAGTATTCAACCCAAATTTATTGACTCAACACAAGGGGAGCCAAAGAATATTCTCAAGTAATAACAGTTGAGTTGTCAATTCAATCGCACCTGTAAGACTTAATATCTGCAGCAAAGTATTTAGTAGCAAAGTAATATGGAAGTAACGGTAACGGTGGCAAAAGTAACAGTATTGGTTCTGTAGTGATTGTAACAGTGGCAACGGTAAAGTAACTAAGCAAAGATCAATATGTGAAAAGATCGTAGGCAATGGAGCAGTGATGGATAATTATGTCAGATGCGATTCCTCATGCAACAGTTATAACATAGGGTGACACAGAACTAGCTCTATTTCATCAATGTAATGTAGGCATGTATTCCGAATATAGTCATGCGTGCTTATGGAAAAGAACTTGCATGACATCTTTTGTCCTACCCTCCCCATGACAGTGGGGCCCAATTGGAAACTAAGGGATATTAAGGCCTCCTTTTAATAGAGTACCAGACCAAAGCATTAACACTTAGTGAATACATTAACTCCTCAAACTACGGTCATCACCGGGAGTGGTCCCGATTATTGTCACTTCGGGGTTACCGGATCATAACACATAGTAGGTGACTATTGACTTGCAAAATAGGATCAAGAACTCTCATATATTCATGAAAACATAATAGGTTCAGATCTAAAATCAGGGCACTCAGGCCCTAGTGACAAGCATTAAGCATAGCAAAGTCATAGCAACATCAATCTCAGAACGTAATGAATACTGATACGTCCATTTTGCATCATGCTTTTATATTGATATTTATTGTATTATGGGATGTTATTACACATTATGACACAATACTTATGCCTATTTTCTCTTATTCTACAAGGTTTACATAAAGAGGGAGAATGCTGACAGCTGGGATTCTGGGCTGGAGAAGGAGAAAATATTAGAGACCTATTCTGCACAGCTCCAAAAGTCCTGAAACTTCACGGAAGACGTTTTCAGAATATATAAAAAATATCGAGCGCAAGAAGTTCACCAGGGGGGCCACACCCTGCCCATGAGGGTGGGGGCGCGCCCCCTACCTCGTGGGCCCCCTGGTGGCCCTCCGATGGCCATCTTCTGCTATATGGAGTCTTTCGATGAGAAAAAAAATCAAAAGCCATCTTTCCAGACGAGACTCCGCCGCCACGAGGCAGAACCAATCTAGGGCTCTGGCGGAGCTGTTTTGCCGGGGAAACTTCCCTCTGGGAGGGGGAAATCATCGCCATCGTAATCACCAACGCTCCTCTCATCGGGAGAGGGTAATCTCCATCAACATCTTCACCAGCACCATCTCCTCTCAAAACCCTAGTTTATCTCTTGTATCCAATTCTTGTCTCTAAGCCCGGGATTGGTACCTGTGGGTTGCTAGTAGTGTTAGTTACTCCTTGTAGTTGATGCTAGTTGGTTTATTTGGTGGAAGATCATATGTTCAGATCCTATAGCATATTAATACCCCTCTGATTATGAACATGAATATGCTTTGTGAGTAGTTACGTTCGTTCCTGAGGACATGGAGAACTCTTGCTATTAGTAGTCATGTGAATTTGGTATTCGTTCGATATTTTGATGAGATGTATGTTGTCCCTCCTCTAGTGGTGTTATGTGAACGTCGACTACATGACACTTCACCATTATTTGGGCCTATAGGAAGGCATTGGGAAGTAATAAGTAGATGATGGGTTGCTAGAGTGACAAAAGCTTAAACCCTAGTTTATGCGTTGCTTCGTAAGGGGCTGATTTGGATCCATATGTTTCATGCTATGGTTAGGTTTACCTTAATACTTTTGTTGTAGTTGCGGATGCTTGCAATAGTGGTTAATCATAAGTGGGATGCTTGTCCAAGTAAGGGCAGTACCCAAGCACCGGTCCACCCACATACCAAATTATCAAAGTACCGAACGCGAATCATATGAACGTGATGAAAACTAGCTTGATGATATTCCCATGTGTCCTCGGGAGCGCTTTACATCATATAAGAGTTTGTCTAGGCTTGTCCTTTGCTACAAAAAGGATTGGGCCACCTTGCTGCACTTTATTTACTTTTGTTACTTCTTACTCATTACAAATTATCTATCACAAAACTATCTGTTACCTATTATTTCAGTGCTTGCAGAGAATACCTTGCTGAAAACCGCTTATCATTTCCTTCTGCTCCTCGTTGGGTTCGACACTCTTACTTATCGAAAGGACTACGATAGATCCCCTATACTTGTGGGTCATCAAGACTCTTTTTTGGTGTCGTTGCCGGGGAGTGAAGCGCCTTTGGTAGGTGGAATTTGGTAAGGAAAAATTTATATAGTGTGCTGAATTTACTGTCACTTGTTACTATGGAAAGTAATCCTCTGAGGGGCTTGTTCGGGGTATCTTCACCCCGACCAGTAGAGCAAAGAGTTTCTCCTCAACCTACTGAACCTACTGAAAATGAAAATGTCTGCTTTGAAACTCCTTCGGGTATGATAGAAAAACTGCTAGCTAATCCTTTTGCAGGAGACGGAACAACGCATCCTGATGAGCACTTAATATATATGGATGAAGTTTGTGGATTATTTAAGCTTGTAGGTGTACCCGGAGATGTTATTAAGAAGAAGGTCTTCCCTTTATCTTTGAAGGAAGATGCATTGACATGGTATAGGCTATGTGATGGTACGGGGTCATGGAACTACAAACGATTGAAATTGGAATTTCATCAGAAGTTTTATCCTATGCATCTTGTTCATCGTGATCGCAATTATATATATAATTTTTGGCCTCACGATGGAGAAAGCATCGCTCAAGCTTGGGGGAGGCTTAAATCAATGTTATATTCATGCCCCAATCATGAGCTCTCAAGAGAAATGATTATTCAAAATTTATATGCTCGGCTTTCTGATAACAATCGCACCATGCTCGATACTTCTTGTGCTGGCTCTTTTATGACGAAGACTATTGAATTCAAATGGGATTTATTGGAAAGAATTAAACCCAACTCTGAAGATTGGGACCTCGACGAAGGTAAGGAGTCAGGTATGACACCTAAGTTTGATTCTGTTAAATCTTTTATGGATACCGATGTTTTCCATAAATTTAGCACTAAATATGGACTTGACTCTGAGATAGTATCTTCTTTCTGTGAATCTTTTGCTACTCATGTTGATCTCCCTAGGGAGAAGTGGTTTGAATATCATCCTCCCATAGAAGTAAGAGTAGCTACACCTATTAAAGTTGAAGAAAAGACTATCACTTATAATAATCCTATTGTTCCTACTGCTTATGTTGAGAAACCACCTTTTCCTGTTAGGATAAAAGATCATGCTAAAGCTTCAACTGTGGTTCGTAAAAGCAATATTAGAACTTATACACCTGCTGAGCAAATTAAAGTTGAACCTAATATTGCTATTGTTAAAGATCTATTGTCTGATAATATTGATGGGCATGTTATTCATTTCCGTGATGAGACTGCTAGAATTGCTAAACCTTGTGCTAAAGATAAACCTAGAACTTTGGTAGGCATGCCTGTTATTTCTGTTAAAATAGGAGATCATTGTTATCATGGCTTATGTGATATGGGTGCTAGTGCTAGTGCTATACCTCATGACTTATACAAAGAAATTATGCATGATATTGCACCTGCTGAGATAGAAGATATTGATGTCACAATTAAACTTGCCAATAGAGATACTATTTCACCAATTGGAATTGTTAGAGATGTTGAAGTCTTGTGTGGGAAAACTAAATATCCTGCTGATTTTCTTGTTCTTGGTTCCCCACAAGATATCTTTTGTCCCATTATATTTGGTAGACCCTTCTTGAACACTGTTAATGCTAAGATAGATTGCAAAAAGGATGTTGTTACTATTGGTTTAGGTGATATGTATCATGAATTTAATTTCTCTAAATTTCGTAGACAACACCGTGAAGAGGAATTACCTAGTAAAGATGAAATTATTGGTCTTGCTTCTATTGCCATACCTCCTAGTGATCCTTTAGAACAATATTTGCTAGACCATGAAAATGATATGTTTATGAATGAAAGAAGGGAAATAGATGAAGTATTCTTTAAATAGGAACCCACCCCGAAACACAATTTGCCTGTTGAAATCCTTGGGGATCCTCCTCCACCCAAGGGTGATCCCGTGTTTGAGCTTAAACAGTTACCTGATACTCTTAAATATGCTTATCTTGATGAGAAAAAGATATATCCTATTATTATTAGTGCTAACCTTTTAGAGCATGAAGAAGAGAGATTATTGAAAACTCTAAAGAAGCACTGTGCTGCTATTGGATATACTCTTGATGATCTTAAGGGCATTAGTCCCACTCTGTGTCAACACAAAATAAATTTGGAGGAAGATACCAAACCAGTTCGTGATCATCAACGACGACTGAATCCTAAGATGAAGGAAGTGGTAAGAAAGGAAATACTAAACTTCTTGAGGCATGTATAATTTATCCCATTGCTGATAGTCAGTGGGTAAGTCCTGTCCATTGTGTCCCTAAGAAGGGAGGTATTACTGTCGTTTCTAATGATAAAGATGAGTTGATTCCGCAAAGAATTATTACAGGTTATAGGATGGTAATTGATTTCCGCAAATTAAATAAAACTACTAAAAAGATCATTACCCCTTACCTTTTATCGATCAAATTCTAGAAAGATTATCCAAACATACACATTTTTGCTTTCTAGATGGTTATTCTGATTTCTCTCAAATACCTGTGTCAGCCAATGATCAATCAAAGACTACTTTTACTTGCCCTTTTGGTACCTTTGCTTATAGACGTATGCCTTTTGGTTTATGTAATGCACCTGCTACCTTTCAAAGATGCATGATGGCTATATTCTCTGACTTTTGTGAAAAGATTTGTGAGGTTTCATGGATGACTTTTCTGTCTATGGATCCTCTTTTGATGATTGCTTAAGCAACCTTGGCCGAGTTTTGCAGAGATGTGAAGAAACTAATCTTGTCTTAAATTGGGAAAAGTGCCACTTTATGGTTAATGAAGGTATTGTCTTGGGGCATAAAGTTTCTGAAAGAGGTATTGAGGTTGATAAAGCCAAGGTTGATGCTATTGAAAAGATGCCATGTCCCAAGGACATCAAAGGTATAAGAAGTTTCCTTGGTCATGCCGGTTTTTATAGGAGGTTCATTAAGGACTTCTCAAAAATTTCTCGGCCTTTGACTAATTTATTACAAAAAGATATACCATTTGTTTTTGATGATGATTGCATAGAAGCATTTGAAATACTTAAGAAAGCATTAATCTCTGCACCTATTGTTCAGCCACCTGATTGGAATTTACCTTTTGAAATTATGTGTGATGCTAGTGATTATGTTGTAGGTGTTGTTCTAGGGCAAAGAGTTGATAAGAAATTAAATGTTATTCAATATGCTAGTAAAACTCTAGACAATGCTCAAAGAAATTATGCTACTACTGAAAAGGAATTCCTAGCAGTTGTATTTGCTTGTGATAAGTTTAGACCTTATATTGTTGATTCTAAAGTAACTATTCACACTGATCATGCTGCTATTAAATATCTTATGGAATAGAAAGATGCTAAACCTAGACTTATTAGATGGGTTCTCTTGCTACAAGAATTTGATTTGCATATCATTGATAGAAAGGGAGCTGAGAACCCCGTTGCAGACAACTTGTCTAGGTTAGAAAATGTTCTTGATGACCCACTACCTATTGATGATAGCTTTCCTGATGAACAATTAAATGTCATAAATGCTTCTCATACTGCTCCATGGTATGCTGATTATGCTAATTACATCGTTGCTAAATTTATACCACCTAGTTTCACATACCAGCAAAAGAAAAAGTTCTTCTATGATTTGAGACTTTACTTTTGGGATGACCCACATATTTATAAAGGAGTAGATGGTGTTATTAGACATTGTGTACCTGAGCATGAACAGGAACAGATCCTACGCAAGTGTCACTCCGAAGCTTATGGAGGACACCACGTTGGAGATAGAACTGCACATAAGGTATTGCAATCCGGTTTTTATTGGCCTACTCTCTTCAAGGATGCCCGTAAGTTTGTTTTATCTTGTGATGAATGTCAAAGAATTGGTAATATTAGTAGACGTCAAGAAATGCCTATGAATTATTCACTTGTTATTGAACCATTTGATGTTTGGGGCTTTGATTATATGGGACCTTTTCCTTCCTCTAATGGGTATACACATATTTTAGTTGCTGTTGATTACGTTACTAAGTGGGTAGAAGCTATTCCAACTAGTAGTGCTGATCATAACACTTCTATTAAAATGCTTAAAGAAGTTATTTTTCCAAGGTTTGGAGTTCCTAGATATTTAATGACTGATGGTGGTTCACATTTTATTCATGGTGCCTTCCGTAAAATGCTTGCTAAATATGATGTTAATCATAGAATTGCATCTCCTTATCATCCACAGTCTAGTGGTCAAGTAGAATTGAGAAATAGAGAACTCAAATTAATTTTGCAAAAGACTGTAAATAGATCTAGAAAGAATTGGTCCAAGAAACTTGATGATGCATTATGGGCCTATAGAACTCCATATGAAAATCCTATGGGTATGTCTCTGTATAAAATGGTTTATGGAAAAGCATGTCACTTACCTCTCGAATTAGAACATAAGGCTTATTGGGCTATTAAAGAGCTCAATTATGATTTCAAACTTGCCGGTGAGAAGAGGTTGTTTGACTTTAGCTCTCTTGATGAATGGAGAACCCAAGCCTATGAGAATGCCAAATTATTTAAAGAAAAAGTTAAAAGATGGCATGACAAAAGGATACAAAAGCGTGAGTTTAATGTAGGTGATAATGTATTGCTATACAACTCTCATTTAAGTTTTTTTGTAGGAAAACTTCTCTCTAAATGGGAAGGTCCTTACGTTATCGAGGAGGTCTATTGTTCCGGTGCCATAAAAATCTACAACTTCGAAGGCACAAATCCGAAGGTGGTGAACGGTCAAAGAATTAAACATTATATCTCAGGTAATCCTATGAATGTTGAAACCAATGTTACTGAAACTGTAACCCCGGAGGAATACATAAGGGACACTTTCCGGAACGTTTCAGGCTCCGAAAAGGAATAGGTATGTGGTACGGTAAGTAAACCGACTCCAAAATAGTTCTAATGGCAATTTTCTTCCGTTTTGGAATATTTAGAAAAATAGAAAAATAAGAAGCAGTCTGGGAAGGACACGAGGGCTCCACGAGGGTGGAGGGCGCGCCCCATACCTCGTGGGCTCCTCGTGTGCTCTCCGGACTCCGTTTTCGTACACGACGCGTATTTTGGTCGGTAAAAATTCATTATATAATATCCCGAAGGTTTTGACCACCGTATCACGCAAAAATCTCGTGTCTTTGTTTCGAGCTATTTTTCTGACAGATCCAGGTCGTCATGTCGTCTTCAAGTGCCCCCAAGGACCAGTTCTTCGAGAAGGTCATCAACCCCTACCTCGCGGAAGTGCTGCAACACCCTCAAACCATTGAGATGCGTGAGGGGTTGTTGCACATCTGTGATGTTGAGGGACCAAGGAAGACCAGAAGCACGGAGGGAAGGCTCGAGGCATTGGAGCAAGAAGTTTTCAAGTGTCAGGAGATGGTGGAGCGTGAACTCGATTCCAATCACATTATGATCACGGAGTTCACCAACAACCACAAGCTGGACGTCAAGGACATTGGGGAGGCCATCTTCAAGCTTCATGAGAAAATCGAGCACCTCCAAGCCCAGATCTATGACCTACAAAATCAAAACTATGAATATGAATATAGATTCAAGAGGATGAGTTTGGCTGCAGATTTGAGGTTTCAGGAGACTCAATCATCCTTCTATGATGGTGAGCCTATGCCTTGGAAGAAGGACGACAAGCCTACGCCATCAACAAAACCATCATCCTCTCCACCAACAAAGAAGAATTGAGTATCTGGTATGGGCACTCCCCTTGGCAACTGCCAAGCTTGGGGGAGTGCCCCGATATCGTATCACCATCACTTTTATCTTTACCGCTTTTGTTACTTCGATCCTTTTGATAATATCTTGATCTAGTAGAATAAAGTTTTAGTATGATCTAGTTGTGAGTTTTGCTTTATGATCCTTCTATGTAATCGAGTCCGTGAGCTATATATAATAAAGATTAGTGTTGAGTCAAGGGCTTGATTATTTTGCCATGATCTAGAGTGAATAAAAGAAAAGAGAAAGAATAAAAAGAATAAAAGAGATCATATGGATCTTATGGAGAGTAATGAGCTCACATAGAAAAAAGCATGATGAATAACAATTGTTGAGAGTTGACAAACATAGTCTTGGTCATCAAATAAAGAAAGATAGGTCTTCACATATAAATATACTATCTTGGACATCTTTTATGATTGTGAGCACTCATCAAAATATGACATGCTAAAGAGTTGACGTCGGACAAGGAAGACAATGTAATGGGTTATGTTCTCTTACATCTGAGATAAATTATATTGTCATGGATCATCAAACATGATTGAGCTTGCCTTTCCCCCTCATGCTAGCCAAATTCCTTGCACCAAGTAGAGATTCTACTTGTGCTTCCAAATACCCTTAAACCAGTTTTGCCATGAGAGTCCACCATACCTACCTATGGATTGAGTAAGATCCTTCAAGTAAGTTGTCATCGGTGCAAGCAATAAAAATTGCTCTCTAAATATGTATGATTGATTGGTGTGTTGGAAATAAGCTTTATACGATTGTGTGACATGGAAGAAATAAAAGCGACAGACTGCATAATAAAGGTCCATATCACAAGTGGTAATATAAAGTGACGTTCTTTCGCATTAAGACTTTGTGCATCCAACCATAAAAGCGCATGACAACCTCTACTTCCCTCTACGAAGGGCCTATCTTTTACCTTCATCTTCTACCTTACATAAGAGTCATGGTGATCTTCACCTTTCCTTTTTACATTTTATCTTTTGGCAAGCACAACATGTTGGAAAGATCCTGGTATATATGGCTAATTGGATGTGAGTTTTCATGAACTATTATTGTTGACATTACCCTTGAGGTAAAACGTTGGGAGGCAAGACTATAAGCCCCTATATTTCTTTGTGTCCGATTAAAACTCTATACCCATAAGTATTGCGTGAGTGTTAGCAATTGTGAAAGACTATATGATAGTTGAGTATGTGGACTTGTTGGAAAGCTCTTATATTGACTCTTTCCCATGTTATGATAAATTGCAATTGCTCCAATGACTGAGATTATAGTTTGTTAGTTTTCAATGAAGTTTATGATTAATACATGAAATTGTGATTGAATTGTTACTCTAGCATAAGAAATCATATGACAAGAATTATATAAGCTGTTGTTCTAAGAATAATCATGATGCCCTCATGTCCGTATTTTATTTTTTATTGACACCGCTATCTCTAAACATGTGGACATATTTTTCGATTTCGGCTTTCGCTTGAGGACAAGCGAGGTCTAAGCATGGGGGAGTTGATACGTCCATTTTGCATCATGCTTTTATATCGATATTTATTGTATTATGGGCTGTTATTACACATTATGACACAATACTTATGCCTATTCTCTCTTATTCTACAAGGTTTACATAAAGAGGGAGAATGCCTGCAGCTGGTATTCTGGGCTGGAAAAGGAGCAAATATTAGAGACCTATTCTACACACCTCCAAACGTCCTGAAACTTCACAGAAGACGTTTTCAGAATATATAAAAAATACCGAGCGCAAGAAGTTCACCAGGGGGGCCACACCCTGCCCACGAGGGTGGGGGGTGCGCCCTACCCCCTGGGCGCGCCCCCTACCTCGTGGGCCCCCTGGTGGCCCTCCAATGGCCATCTTCTGCTATATGGAGTCTTTCGATGAGAAAAAAAAATCAAAAGCCATCTTTCCAGACGAGACTCCGCCGCCACGAAGCGGAACCTTGGCAGAACCAATCTAGGGCTCTGGCGGAGCTATTCTGCCGGGGAAACTTCCCTCCGGGAGGGGGAAATCATCGCCATCATCATCACCAACGCTCCTCTCATCGGGAGAGGGCAATCTCCATCAACATCTTCACCAGCACCATCTCCTCTCAAAACCCTAGTTCATCTCTTGTATCCAAATCTTGTCTCTAAGCCCGGGATTGGTACCTGTGGGTTGCTAGTAGTGTTAATTACTCCTTGTAGTTGATGCTAGTTGGTTTATTTGGTGGAAGATCATATGTTCAGATCCTATATGCATATTAATACCCCTCTGATTATGAACATGAATATGCTTTGTGATTAGTTACGTTTGTTCCTGAGGACATGGGAGAAGTCTTGCTATTAGTAGTCATGTGAATTTGGTACTCGTTCGATACTTTGATGAGATGTATGTTGCCCCTCCTCTAGTGGTGTTATGTGAACGTCGACTAAATGACACTTCACCATTATTTGGGCCTAGAGGAAGGCATTGAGAAGTAATAAGTAGATGATGGGTCGCTAGAGTGACAGAAGCTTAAACCCTAGTTTATGCGTTGCTTCGTAAGGGGCTGATTTGGATCCATATGTTTCATGCTATGGTTAGGTTTACCTTAATAATTTTGTTGTAGTTGCGGATGCTTGCAATAGAGGTTAATCATAAGTGGGATGCTTGTCCAAGTAAGGGCAGTACCCAAGCACCGGTCCACTCACATACCAAATTATCAAAGTACCAAACGCGAATCATATGAACGTGATGAAAACTAGCTTGATGATATTTCCATGTGTCCTCGGGAGCGCTTTACATCATATAAGAGTTTGTCCAGGCTTGTCCTTTGCTACAAAAAGGATTGGGCCACCTTGCTGCACTTTATTTACTTTTGTTACTTGTTACTCGTTACAAATTATCCTATCACAAAACTATGTGTTACCTATTATTTCAGTGCTTGCAGAGAATACCTTGCTGAAAATCGCTTATCATTTCCTTCTGCTCCTCGTTGGGTTCGACACTCTTACTTATCGAAAGGACCATGATAGATCCCCTATACTTGTGGGTCATCAGATACTAGGGATCAAACCCTAACAAAACTAACTCAATTACATGATAAATCTCATCCAACCCATCACCGTCCAGCAAGGCCTACGATGGAATTACTCATGCATGGCGGTGAGCATCATGAAATTGGTGATGGAGGAAGGTTGATGATGACGATGGCGACGGATTCCCCTCTTCAGAGCCCCGAACGGACTCCAAATCAGCCCTCCCGAGAGAGATTTGGGCTTGGCGGCGGCTCCGTATTGTAAAACGCGATGAATCCTTCTCTCTGATTTTTTTCTCCCCGAACGTGAATATGTAGAGTTGGAGTTGAGGTTGGTGGAGCCTCAGGGGGCCCACGAGATAGGGGGCACGCCCACCACCCTCGTGGACAGGGTGTGGGCCCCCTGGTGTTGATTCTTTCGCCAGTATTTTTTATAAATTCCAAAAATATTCTCCGTGAAGTTCCAGGTCATTTCAAGAACTTTTATTTCTACACAAAAATAACACCATGGCAATTCTACTGAAAACATTGTCAGTCTGTGTTAGTTCCATTCAAATCATGCAAGTTAGAGTCCAAAACAAGGTCAAAAGTGTTTGGAAAAGTAGATACAATGGAGACGTATCAACTCCCCCATGCTTAAACCTTTGCTTGTCCTCAAGCAATTCAGTTGAGAAACTGAAAGTGATAAAGAAAAACTTTTACAAACTCTGCTTGATCTTGTTGTGGTAAATATGTAAAGCCAGCATTCAAGTTTTCAACAAAGATTATGAACTAACCATATTCATAATAATATTTAGGTCTCATATTTACTCATATCAATGGCATAATCAACTAGCGAGCAATAATAATATATGTCGGATGACAACACTTCCTCAAAACAATCATAATATGATATAACAAGTGGTATCTCGCTAGCCCTTTCCGGGACCGCAAAACATAAATGCAGAGCACCTCTGAAGACCAAGGACTGACTAGACATTGTAATTCATGGTAAAAAAGATCCCGTCACAGTCATACTCAATGTAAACTAATAGTAATGCATGCAAATGATAGCGGTGCTCTCCAACTGGTGCTTTTTAATAAGAGAATGACGACTCAACATAAAAGTAAATAGATAGGCCCTTCGCAGAGGGAAGCAGGGATTTGTAGAGGTGCCAGAGCTCGATTTTTGAAATAGAGATAAATAATATTTTGAGTGGTATACTCTCATTGTCAACATAATAACCAAGTGATCTTGATATCTTCCATGCTACACACATTATTGGCGGTTCCCAAACAGAATGGTAAAGTTTATACTCCCCCACCACCAACAAACATCAATCCATGGCTTGTCCGAAACAACGGGTGCCTCCAACTAACAACAATCCCGGGGGAGTTTTGTTCGCAATTATTTTAATTTAAGCATGGGACTGGGCATCCCGGTTACCAGCCATTTTCTTGTGAATGAGGAGCAGAGTCCACTCCTCGTGAGAATAACCCACCTAGCATGGAAGATATAGACAACCCTAGTTGATACATGAGCTATTCGAGCATACAAAACAGAATTTTATTTGAAGGCTTAGAGTTTGGCACATACAAATTTACTTGGAACGACAGGTAGATACCGAATATAGGAAGGTATGGTGGACTCATATGGAATAACTTTTGGGGTTTATGGAAGTGGATGCACAAGCAGTATTCCCGCTTAGTACAAGTGAAGGCTAGAAAGAGACTGGGAAGCGACCAACTTGAGAGCGACAACAGTCATGAACATGCATTAAAATTAATCAACACTGAGTGCAAGCATGAGTAGGATATAATTCACCATGAACATAAATATCGTGGAGGCTATGTTGATTTTGTTTCAACTACAAGCTTGAACATGTGCCAAGTCAAGCCACTCGAATCATTCAAAGGAGGATACCACCCTATCATACCATATCACAACTATTTTAATAGCATGTTGGCACGCAAGGTAAACCATTATAAACCCCTAGCTAATTAAGCATGGCATGAGCAACTATAATCTCCAATTGTCATTGCAAACATGTTTCATTCATAATAGGCTGGATCAGGAACGATGAACTAATCATATTTACAAAAACAAGATAGGTCGAGTTCATACCAGCTTCTCTCATCTCAATTAGTTCATCATATATCATCATTATAGCCTTTCACTTGCACGACCAAATGGTGTGGATAATAATAATAGTGAATGTGCATTGGACTAAGCTAGAATCTGCAAGCATTCAATACAAGGGAGAAGACAAGGTAATATGGGCTCTTTGTTAGATCAACAATAATGCATATGAGAGCCACTCAACATTTTCATCATGGTCTTCTCCTCTCGACCCCCAAAGAAAAGAAATAAAACTATTTACACGGGAAAGCTCCCAACAAGTAAAAGAAGAACGAGAAATCTTTTTGGGTTTTCCTTTAATCATTACTACTACTACAAGCATGGAAAGTAAACTAGCTAAAAGCTACAACTAATTTTTTTGGGGTTTTCTTAAGGTTTTTCAAACACAATAGAAGAATGTTGGAAAAGAAAATAAACTAGCATGGATAGTACAATGAAAAAGTATGAGCACCGACAACTAGAATGAGTGTGTGAACATGAATGTAATGTCGGTGAGAAATACATACTCCCCAAGCTTAGGCTTTTGGCCTAAGTTGGTCTAGGGCCACTGCTGGCCTGGCATATATCCAAAGTTGTAACTGGGGTTGTACTGAGATGCAGCAGCTACTGCCTGACGAGCTGCATCTTGGAGGCGAGCTGCCTCCGTCCTCCTCTCATACTCATTCGCCTCCTCCCTAGTTATAACATATCTCATTTTTGCCTGAAAGTCAAAGGAAGTAGAAGTAGGGAGAGCAACATGGATGGTGCGCCGTCTGTCAAAGATTAGTCGGTACTGAAGGAACTGATCGTTCCTCTCAAGAAACTGGTGGCGAACCATAGCATCATAATCTAGATAAGCAGGGGGCGACTCAATATCATTTCCATGGATGGGTATATTAAGATAATTAGCTACACGAGTTGCATAAATTCCACCAAACAAATCTCCACTTATACTATTGTGATGCAACCTTCGTGCAACAATGGCCCCCAAGTTATATTGTTTATCACCTAATACCGCACTTTTGAGGACACAAAGATCTGGAACGCACATGTGACAAGCTTCATATTTACCGTTAATGCGTCTACCTATAAAGAGAGCAAAATAATGTATGGAAGGAAAGTGAATGCTCCCTATGGTAGCTTGTGTGATTTCTCTAAACTCCCCCACAGCAATACTAGCAAGAAAGTCTTTATATTCAAATTTGCGAGGTTCACCAACATTGCCCTAGTGCGGGAGTTTACAAGCAGTATTAAAATCTTCTAGGTCCATGGTATATGATTTATCATAAAGATCAAATAAAACAGTGTGAGAATTGCGCGAGGATGTAAATTTAAACCTTCTCACAAAGGAATCAGTTAGATAGCGGTATTGCCGGCACTTATCTGACATGAAGCCCTCAAGATCAGCGTTACGCACATACGCGTCAAATTTATCTTTGATGCCTGCCTGGACCATAAACTCCTCTGACGGCCATTCACAAGGCCGCACTTGAGCTTCCCTTGGTGGTTCATCGTCCTGCTCACATATCACGAGCCTTGGTCCTTGCTTCCTTGAGGAACCACCTTGGTACATTTTCCTAAACATTTTTATCCCTCTAAAAAAATTCTAAAATTTTTAGTGGCTCAAAATAAAAGTGAAAAAACTCAACAAGATTGATAGCAACTACTCCTACAAGTCCCTAGAGGACATATCATGCATTAAAACTACTTTGACCACATAAATTTGACATGCAAGCTCAAGAATAGGGTCACCTAAGAAGCAAAAATTTGCAATAAATCAAGCACTAGAACAAAAACTAATTAGACCATTTGAGGAGTCACATGCCAAGGAACAATCCCCCAAAGCATTTTTGTGAATGAAGCTTTGAGCTAGGAGATCGAAAATGGCAGCAAGATGAGCTAGAACACGGGTTTGAGCTGTGGAGGATTTTTTCTAGAGGAAGACGAAGTGTGTGGTTGCTGGAATAAGTGGAGGGGGCCCACGTGGGGTCCACGAGGCAGGGGTGCACCCTGAACCCTCGTGGCCAGGTGGTGTGGCCCCCAGGTGTGTTCTTAGTGCCAATAATTCTTAAATATTCTAGAAGAAAATCATATTTCATTTTCAGGACATTTGGAGAACTTTTATTTTCGGGGTATTTTTTATTGCAAGGATAATTCAGAAAACAGACAGAAAATACTAATTTTGCTTTATTTGATCTAAATAACAGAAAATAAAAGGAGGGTACAGAGAGTTGTGCTTTCTAACTTCATCCATCTCATGCTCATCAAAATGAATCCACTAACAAGGTTGATCAAGTCTTGTTAACAAACTCTTTTTGAATAACATGAAACCGGAGAATTTTCGAATAACACTAGGTTACCTCAACGGGGATATGCAGGTCCCCAACAATAAGAATATCATAGTTCTTCTTGACAGTAGGAAGAGGAAATTCAAAACCTCCAATAGAAATCGTTGAAGTTTTTCCAATAGAATTGATACTGTGGACTTGAGGTTGTTTCCTCGGAAAGTGTACCGCATGCTCATTACCATTAACATGAAAAGTGACATTGCCATTGTTGCAATCGATAACAGCCCCTGCAGTATTCAAAAAGGGTCTACCAAAAATAATAGACATACTATCGTCTTCAGGAATATCAAGAATAACAAAGTCCATTAAAATAGTAATGTCTGCAACCACAACAGGCACATCCTCACAAATACCGACAGGTATAGCAGTTGATTTATCAACCATTTGCAAAGATATTTCAGTTGGTGTCAACTTATTCAAATCAAGTCTACGATATAAAGAGAGAGGCATAACACTAACACCGGCTCCAAGATCACATAAAGCAGTTTTAACATAGTTTCTTTTAATGGAGCATGGTATAGTTGGTACTCCTGGATCTCCTAGTTTCTTGGGTATTCCACCTTTAAAAGTATAATTAGCAAGCATGGTGGAAATTTCAGCTTACGATATCTTTGTTTTATTTGTAACAATATCTTTCATGTACTTAGCATAAGGATTCATTTTAAGCACATAATTCAAACACATACGCAGAAAGATACGTCTAATCATATCAGCGAAGCGCTCAAAATCCTCATCATCCTTTTTCTTGGATGGTTTAGGAGGAAAAGGCATGGGTTTCTGAACCCATGGTTCTCTTTCTTTACCGTGCTTCCTAGCAATGAAGTCCCTCTTATCATAATGTTGATTCTTTGATTGTGGGTTATCAAGATCAACAACAGGTTCAATCTCTACATCATTGTTATTGCTAGGCTGAGCATCAACATGAACATCATCATTAACATTATCACTAGGTTCATGTTCATTACCAGATTGTGTTTCAGCATCAGAAATAGAAATATCATTAGGATTCTCAGGTGTGTCAACAACAGGTTCACTAGAAGCATGCAAAGTCCTATCATTTTTCTTTTTCTTCTTCTTACAAGAACTAGCTGCATCAACATTAGTCCTTTGAGAATCTTGCTCAATTCTCTTAGGGTGGCCCTCAAGATACAAAGGTTCCTGAGTCATTTTACCCCCTCTAGTCATAACTCTAACAACATTATCATTTTCTTATTATTTAATTCATTGAGCAAATCATTCTGAGCTTTAAGCACTTGTTCTACTTGGGTGGTAACCATAGAAGCATGTTTACTAATAAGTTTAAGCTCAGATTTACCTCTAGACATATAATCACTCAAAGTTTTCTTGTTTAACAATAAAATTATCAAACTCATCCAAGCATTGGCTAGCAGACTTATACCGAGGAGTATCACCTTCATCAAATCTATAGAGAGAATTTACCTTTACTACCTGTGTAGGGGTTATGAAGACCATGTATTTCTTCAATAGGTGGTAAATTCTTAACATCTTCAGCTTTAATACCCTTTTCTTTTATAGATTTCTTTGCCTCTTGCATATCTTTAGGACTGAGAAATAGAATACCCCTTTTTCGGAGTTGGCTTAGGAGTTGGTTTAGGAAGTGTCCAATCATTATCATTACTTAACATATTGTTCAATAGCAATTCAGCTTGGTCAGCAATTCTTTCACTGAAAACACAACCAGCACAACTATCCAGGTGGTCTCTGGAAGCATCGGTTAGTCCATTATAAAAGATATCAAGTATTTCATTTTTCTTGAGAGGATGATCAGGTAAAGCATTAAGTAATCGGAGAAGCCTCCCCCAAGCTTGTGGGAGACCCTCTTCTTCAATTTGCACAAAATTATATATTTCCCTTAAGGCAGCTTGTTTCTTATGAGTCGGGAAATATTTAGCAGAGAAATAATAAATCATATCCTGGGGACTACACACACAACCAAGATCAAGAGAATTAAACCATATTTTAGCATCACCCTTTAATGAGAACGGAAATAGCTTAAGGATATAGTAGTAACAAATTTTTTCCCTCATGAGTGAATAGGGTGGCTATATCATTTGATTTAGTAAGATGTGCCACAACAGTTTTAGATTCATAGCCATAAAAGGATCATATTCAACCAAAGTAATTAACTCAAGATCGAAAGAGAACTCATAATCCTTATCGGAAATACAGATAGGTGAAGTAGCAAAAGCAGGGTCATATTTCATTCTAGCATTCAAAGATTTTTCTTTTAGCTAAGCTAACAGTTTCTTAAGATCATATCTATCTTTGCAAGATAAAAAATCTCTAGCAGTTTCTTCATCCATAACATAACCCTCAGGAACAACAGGCAGTTCATATCTAGGGGGAGAATCTTCATCATCACTTTCATAAATATTATCAGTTTTAATAATTTCATTCTCCCTAACCCTAGTCATCAAGAAATTCACCTAATGGCATAGTATTATCAAGCATAGAAGTAGTTTCATCATAAGTATCATACAAAGCAGAAGTGACATCATCAATAACATGCGACATTTTAGAATCAATAGCACATGTAGGTGTTGCAAGTTTACTCAAAACAGAAGGTGAATCAAGTGCGGAGCTAGATGATAGTTCCTTACCTCCCCTCGTAGTTGAGGGAAAAATCTTGGTTCTTTCATCTTTCAAGTTCCTCATAGTGATTAACAGATATAAATCCCAAGTGACTCAAAGAATAGAGCTTTTCTCCCCGGCAACGGCGCCAGAAAATGGTCTTGATAAGCCACAAGTATAGGGGATTCAACCCAAATTTCTTGATTTGATACAAGGGGAGCCAAAGAATATTCTCAAGTATTAACAGTTGAGTTGTCAATTCAACCACACCTGAAAGACTTAATATCTAAAACAAAGTATTTAGTAGCAAAGTAATATGGAAGTAACGGTAACGGTGGCAAAAGTAACAGTATTGGTTCTGTAGTGATGGCAATGGTAAAGTAACTAAGCAAAGATCAACATGTGAAAAGCTCGTAGGCAATGGATCAGTGATGGATAAGTATGTCGAATGCGATTCCTCATGCAACAGTTATAACATAGGGTGACACAGAACTAGCTCCAGTTCATCAATGTAATGTAGGCATGTATTCCGAATATAGTCATACGTGCTTATGGAAAAGAACTTGCATGATATCTTTTGTCCTACCCTCCCGTGGCAGCGGGGTCCTATTGGAAACTAAGGGATATTGAGGCCTCCTTTTAATAGAGTATTGGACCAAAGCATTAACACTTAGTGAATACATGAACTCCTCAAACTACGATCATCACCGGGAGTGGTCCCGATTATTGTCACTTCGGGGTTACCGGATCATAACACATAGTAGGTGACTATTGACTTGCAAAATAGGATCAAGAACTCACATATATTCATGAAAACATAATAGGTTCAGATCTAAAATCATGGCACTCGGGCCCTAGTGACAAGCATTAAGCATAGCAAAGTGATAGCAACATCAATCTCAGAACATAATGGATACTAGGGATCAAACCCTAACAAAACTAACTCGATTACATGATAAATCTCATCCAACCCATCACCGTCTAGCAACCTACAATGGAATTACACACGCACGGCGGTTTGCATCATGAAATTGGTGATGGAGGAAGGTTGATGATGACGATGGCGACGGATTCCCCTCTACGGAGCCCCGAACGGACTCCAGATCAGCCCTCCCGAGAGAGATTAGGGCCTGGTGGCGGCTCTGTATCGTAAAACGCGATGAATCCTTCTCTCTAATTTTTTTCTCCCCGAACGTGAATATATAGATTTGGAGTTGAGGTCGGTAGAGCCTCAGGGGGCCCACGAGACAGGGGGTGAGTCCCAGGGGGGTGGGTGCGCCCCCACCCTCGTGGACAGGGTGTGGGCCCCCTAGTGTTGATTCTTTCGCCAATATTTTTTATAAATTCTGAAAATATTCTCCGTGAAGTTTCAGGTCATTCCGAGAAGTTTTATTTCTGCACAAAAATAACACCATGGCAATTCTGCTGAAAACATCGTCAGTCTGGGTTAGTTCCATTCAAATCATGCAAGTTAGAGTCCAAAACAAGGTCAAAAGTGTTTGGAAAAGTAGATACGATGGAGACGTATCATCGCTCCGGTGCTCTGCTTGGTGCTGGCCCTCGATGCTCTGATGGTCTTTGGGATCTTGACATGGCTTCGTCTTCCCTCCGCTGCCACCGCCGCTAGTCTTGCAGCCCCTGTAGCTGCATCTACTAACTCTTTTCAATAGTGGCATCATTGTCTTGGCCATTTATGTGGTTCTCATCATTTGTCTTTGGTTCATCGCGGTGTTTTGGGGTCTGTGTCCGGTAACGCTTCATTGGATTGTCTGGGTTGTAGACTTGGTAAGTAGATTCAGCTGCCCTTCCGTCATAGTGAGTCAGTGTCTGAGCGTCCTTTTGATCTCGTTCACTCTGATGTTTGGGGTCCGGCTCCCTTCGCTTCGAAAGGGGGTCATCGCTACTATATTATATTTATAGATGATTTTTCTCGGTACACTTGAATATATTTCATGTCTTCTCGTAGTGAGGTCTTATCTATATACAAAAAATTTGCTGCCATGGTTCACACCCAATTTTCCACTAAAAGGATCGAGAAGAGGTGTCTAGAGGGGGGTGATTAGACCCTCAACAAAGAAAAGTAGCAGTTTTTAATTTCTTTAAGTTAAGGTGGAGTTAGCACAAGTTTAAACATTCACAATACATTTCAAGCAAGCATGGCAAGAGTATATGAGCAGCGGAAAGTAAAGCATGCAAGTTGCAAGAAAGTAAAGGGATGGGATTGGAGTGTGCAAACGCAATTGGAGACACAGAGATTTTTGGCGTGGTTCCGATAGGTGGTGCTATCATACATCCACGTTGATGGAGACTTCAACCCACAAAGGGTAATGGTTGCGCGAGTCCATGGAGGGCTCCACCCATGAAGGGTCCACGAAGAAGCAACCTTGTCTATCCCACCATGGCCATCGCCCACGAAGGACTTGCCTCACTTGGTAGATCTTCACGAAGTAGGCGATCTCCTTGCCCTTACAAACTCCTTGGTTCAACTCCACAATCTTGACGGAGGCTCCCAAGTGACACCTAACCAATCTAGGAGACACCACTCTCCAGAAGGTAATAGATGGTGTGTTGATGATGAACTCCTTGCTCTTGTGCTTCAAATGATATTCTCCCCGACACTCAACTCTCTCACACAGATTTGGATATGGTGGAAATATGATTTGAGTGGAAAGCAACTTGGGGAAGGCTAGAGATCAAGATTCTTGTGGTTGGATTGGAATGTCTTGGTCTCAACCATGAGTAGGTGGTTCTCTCTCAGAAAATGAGTAGTGGAAGTGTAGGCACGTTCTGATTGCTCTCTCAACGAATGGAGGATGGGTGGAGGGGTATATATAGCCTCCACTCAAAATCTAGCCGTTACACACAATTTACCAAACTCGGTGGGACCGAATCATTAAACTCGGTCAGACCAATTCAGTTCAAAATGTGAATGTTAGAGTTTTCAGTGGGATCGATATGATCAACTTGGTGGGACCGATGTGCTAGGGTTAGGGTAAAACCTCAACTCGGATGACCGATTACACAAACTTGGTGAGACCGATTTTGGTAATAAGCAAACAGAGAGTTGGTCAAGCAAACTCGGTGGGACCAATTTCATATCTCGGTGAGACCGAGATAATTGCAACAGCTGAAAGAGAGTTTGCAAGCCCATCCCGGTGAGACTAAGATCCCATCGGTGAGATCGAATTGATTAGGGTTTCTGGCCGTGGCTATGTCAAGTGAACTCAGTGGCGCAGGGTAGATCAAATCGGTGGGGCCGAGTTTGACTTTAGGTTTGGTACATATGTGGAAATGAGAAAATGGATATAGCACTATAGGTGGAATAGAATGGTGGTTGTGGAGAAGACAAAAAGGGAGAAGATAGTCTCACATCAACTAGGCATATCAACGGGCTATGAAGATGACCATCAAGAGATATCAATGTGAGTGAGTAGGGATTGCCATGCAACGGATGCACTAGAGCTATAAGTATATGAAAGCTCAACAAAAGAAACTAAGTGGGTGTGCATCCAACTCGCTTTCTCACGAAGACCTAGGGCATTTTGAGGAAGCCCATCATTGGAATATACAAGCCAAGTTCTATAATGAAAGATTCCCACTAGTATATGAAAGTGACAACATAGGAGACTCTCTATCATGAAGATCATGGTGCTACTTTGAAGCACAAGTGTGGTAAAAGGATAGTAGCATTGCCCCTTCTCTCTTTTTCTCTCATTTTTTTTTTTTTATTTGGGCCTTCTCTTTTTTATGGCCTCTTTTCTCTTTTTGGGGCTTCTTTGGCCTCTTTTATTTATTTATTTTTGTCTGGAGTCTCATTCCAACTTGTGGGGGAATCATAGTCTCCATCATCCTTTCCTCACTGGGACAATGCTCTAATAATGATGATCATCACACTTTTATTTTTCTTACAACTCAACAATTACAACTCGATACTTAGAACAAAATATGACTCTATATGAATGCCTCCGGCGGTGTACCGAGATGTGCAATGATGCATGAGTGACATGCATGAAAGAATTATGAATGGTGGCTTTGCCACAAATACGATGTCGACTACACGATCATGCAAAGCAGTATGACAATGATGAAGCGTGTCATAATAACGGAACGGTGGAAAGTTGCATGGCAATATATCTCGGAATGGCTATGGAAATGCCATAATAGGTAGGTATGGTGGCTGTTTTGAGGAAGGTATATGGTGGGTTTATGGTACCGGAGAAAGTTGCGCGGTACTAGAGAGGCTAGCAATGGTGGAAGGGTGAGAGTGCGTATAATCCATGGACTCAACATTAGTCATAAAGAACTCACATACTTATTAAAAAAATCTATTAGTTATCAAAACAAAGTACTACACGCATGCTCCTATGGGGATATATTGGTAGGAAAATACCATCGCTCGTCCCCGACCGCCACTCATAAGGAAGGCAATCAATAAATAAATCATGCTCCGACTTCATCACATAACGGTTCACCATACGTGCATGCTATGGGAATCACAAACTTCAACACAAGTATTTCTCAAATTCACAACTACTCAACTAGCATGACTCTAATATCACCATCTTCATATCTCAAAACAATCATCAAGTATCAAACTTCTCATAGTATTCAATGCACTCTATATGAAAGTTTTTATTATATCCCTCTTGGATGCCCATCATATTAGGACTAAATTCATAACCAAAGCAAATTACCATGCTGTTTAAGACTCTCAAAATAATCTAAGTGAAGTATGAGAGTTCATCTATTTCTTCAAAATAAAAGTACCACCATGCTCTAAAAGATATAAGCGAAGCACTAGAGCAACAACAAACTACTCCGAAAGATATAAGTGAAGATCAATGAGTAGTTGAATAAGTATGCAACTATGTGAAGACTCTCTAATATTTAATAATTTCAGATCTTGGTATTTTATTCAAACAGCAAGTAAAGCAAAATAAAATTACATTCTAAGAATGGCAAACATCATGTGAAGAAGCAAAAACTTAGGATCAACCGAAACTAAGCGATAGTTGTTGAAGAAGAAAGGTGGGATGCCAACCAGGGCATCCCCAAGCTTAGACGCTTGAGACCTCTTGAAATATTATCTTGGAATGCCTTGGGCATCCCCAAGCTTGAGCTTTTGTGTCTCCTTAATTCCTCTCATATCACGGTCTCCCTAAATCTCAAAAGCTTCATCCACACAAAACTCAACAAGGACTCGTGAGATAAGTTAGTATAAACCATTGCAAAAACCTTATCATACTCTACTGTAGCAAATCACTAAAATTATTATTCAACATTGCATACTAAACCTCTGCATATTTAATAGTCCTATCCTCAAATAGAATCATTAAAAAAGCAAACATATGCAAACAATGCAAACATAACATCAATCTGCCTAAACAGGACAGTCTGTAAAGAATGCAGCAACATCCATACTTCGCTAGCTCCAAAAATTATGAAAGAAGATTACCACTGTAGTAAATTTATCAGAGATTAATATGCAAAAGGTTTAAATATTTTATCACATTCTGACTTTTCTAGGGAATTATTGCAACAGCGGTAAACTTTCTGTTTTCAAACAGCAACATGTGGACTTCTAAAATAGGCATAGTAAAGGCTATCAATGCCACTTTTATTGAAATAAAAGATGAAAAACATTGTTCTAAATAACAGAAATCAAATCTTAACAAAATAAATTGACGATCCAAGCAAAACACATATCATGTGGTGAATAAAAATATAGCTCCAAGTAAAGTTACCGATGAACAAAGACGAAAGAGGGGATGCCTTCCGGGGCATCCCCAAGCTTAGGCTCTTGGCTATCATTGAATATTACCTTGGGGTGCCTTGGGCATCCCCAATCTTAGGATCTTGCCACTCCTTATTCCATACTCCATCGAATCCTTACCCAAAACTTGAAAACTTCACAACACAAAACTTAACACAAAACTCGTAAGCTCTGTTAGCGAAACAAAACAAAACACCACTTCAAGGTACTGTAGTGAACTCATTTTTTATTTATATTTGTGTTAAACCTACTGTATTCCAACTTCTCTATGGTTTATAAACTATTTTACTAGCCATAGATTCATCAAAATA
Organism: Triticum urartu; assembly: GCF_003073215.2. NCBI lineage: Eukaryota > Viridiplantae > Streptophyta > Magnoliopsida > Poales > Poaceae > Triticum > Triticum urartu. Next base: position 145,289,616 of record NC_053026.1, on the reverse strand, counting down.
AGTAAACAACACATGAAAAACAGAATCTGTCAAAAACAGAACAGTCTGTAGTAATCTGGATCAAAAGTATACTTCTGGAACTTATAAAATTCTCAAATAAATTGCTGGACCTGAGGAATTTATCTATTAATCATCTGCAAAAATAATTAACTAAATAGCACTCTCCAAATAAAAATGGCAGCAATTCTCGCGAGCGCTAAAGTTTCTGTTTTTTACAGCATGATCAATAAGACTTTCCCCAAGTCTTCCCAAAGGTTCTACTTGGCACAAACACTAATTAAAAGCATAAAACCACATATAAACAGAGGCTAGATGAATTATTTATTACTAAACAGGAACAAAAAGTAAGGAACTAAAATAAAATTGGGTTGCCTTCCAACAAGCGCTATCGTTTAACGCCCCTAGCTAGGCATGATGATTTCAACGATGCTCACATAAAGGATAATAATTGAAACATAAAGAGAGCATCATGAAGAATATTACTAGCACATTTAAGTCTAACCCACTTCCTATGCATAGTGATTTTGTGAGCAAACAACTTGTGAGAACAAGAATCAACTAGCATAGGAGGGCAAAACAAGCATAACTTCAAAACTTTAAGCACATAGAGAGGAAACTTGATATTATTGCAATTCCTACAAGCATATATTCCTCCCTCATAATAATTTTCAGTAGCATCATGAATGAATTCAACAATATAACCAGCACCTAAAGCATTATTATCATGATCTACAAGCACAGAAAATTTACTACTCTCCACACAAGCAAAATTCTTCTCATGAATTATAGTGGGAGCAAACTAAAAATAATAATTATCATGTGAGGCATAATCCAATTGAAAACTAAAATCATGATGAAAAGTTTCATGGATATCATTATTCTTTATAGCATAAAATTCATCACAATAATCATCATAGATAGCAACTTTGTTCTCATAATCAATTGGAACCTCTTCCGGAATAGTGGATTCATTACAAAATAAAGTCATGACCTCTTCAAATCCACTTTCATCAATATAATTGTCATAAATAGGAGGCATGCTTTCATCATAATAAATTTGCTCATCAAAACTTAGGGGACAAAAAAAATATCATCTTCATCGAACATAGCTTCCCCAAGCTTGTGGCTTTGCATATCATTAGCATCATGGATATTCAAGGAATTCATACTAACAACATTGCAATCATGCTCATAATTCAAATATTTAGTGCCAAACATTCTAATACATTCTTCTTCTAGCACTTGAGCACAATTATCGGAATCCTTATTCTCACGAAAGACATTAAAAAGATGAAGCATATGAGGTAACCTTAATTCCATTTTTTTGTAATTTTCTTTTATAAACTAAACTAGTGATAAAACAAGAAACTAAAAGACTCGATTGCAAGATCTAAAGATATACCTTCAAGCACTCACCTCTCCGGCAACGGCGCCAGAAAAGAGCTTGATGTCTACTACACAACCTTCTTCTTGTAGACGTTGTTGGGCCTCCAAGTGCAGAGGTTTGTAGGACAGTAGCAAATTTCCCTCAAGTGGATGACCTAAGGTTTATCAATCCGTAGGAGGCGTAGGATGAAGATGGTCTCTCTCAAGCAACCTGTTAGAGTACGTAATGGGCCTAATGGCCTGGGCTGGTGGTATAACCCGTTAGTCTTAGAGTTAATTAGAGATAAGGGTCGCTTTCTTAGGGGTCAAGTAAATCTTGCTTAGGAGTCAAGTAAACCTCTCTATATAAAGAGAGGAGATGTATCAATCTAATCAAGCAAGAATTAAGAAGGAAATCCTTCCATCTTGCCCGGCCGTGGGCAAAAGGCCCCCGGCCGGCCTTCTTGCGCCCTCCTTCTAGCAGTGCCATAACAATTTGGTATCATCTAGTTTCGGTTCGATCATGTCTTCACCGCTGCCCAACCCGTCTCTTTTGCTGCTGGTCACCTCGTCGCCTCCGGCGACCACCACGACCATCGCCCCTTTCCTGCCCGCGCCGGGATCCTCCGTCGTGCCCGCCCCCGTCGTCCTCACCCCGGAGGTGTCCGGGGCGCTGCGGGACCTAACACAGGCGGTCCAGGAGATCCGCCTGTTCTTGGCCGGGTCCTACAGGCCGCACCCAGCTGCGCCGCCCATCACCACCACCGCGCCGCCGTGGCTGCCGTGGAAGCCGCCGCACCAGGCGGCCCCCGCCGCGCTCGCTGGGCTGTTGCAGCAGCCGCTGCAGCTGCCATCCATCGCCTCGTCCTGGCTGCCGTGGCAGCCGCCGCACCAGGTGGCGTCCGCCGCGCTCGCCGGGCTGCTGCAGTAGCCGCTGCAGCTGCCATCCACCGCCACCATTGCCCCGCCCTGGCTGCAGTGGCAACCACCGCTCCTGGCGACCTCTGCCGCGCCCGGTACTCCGCCGCAGCAGCCGCTGCAACTGCAGTAGCCATCGCCGGTCAGCTCCAGCCCCGCATCGACCGCGTCGACGGGAGTCCCAATCCACCAGATCAAGTTCCCGCCGTCGCCATCACCGCTTCCCCAGGGCGTCCCCATCCAGCAGATCAAGTTCCCGCCATCGCCATCACCGCTTGTAGCTTGGATCACTACCCGCCACATGTCGGCGGCGGTGAGGCTGCAGGCTGCTGTGCGCCGCCTCCTAGCGCGTCGGCGTGTGCGGGAGATGCGTGGTCTGCAGCTGCTGCTCCTCCCAGTTGCGCTTCGTTGCGCAAAGGACCTCGATCTCGTCCGCTGCGTCGGGGATCTTGGGCATGCTGTTTTCCCCACGAACAGCGCCCTCAAAGTCTGCGACATCGGGGGTTGGGGAGGCGCACCCCTCCTCGCCATTCTCCATCGACAGCCCTCCACTCTTCTATGTCCGGTGCCGACCAACAGCCGTCCGGTGGGGAGAAGGCATGGTGTCACCGACAGGAGCGCACCGCGTAGCACCATTGCATTCCGCCGCCGGCCGCCGCGAGGGCGCCTCCGCAGGTCGCTCTTGCGACCACTTCCAAGTGGCCATACACATGCACTTCTTTTGTCCAGATGGTGTCCATGGGATCCAGGTGGCTGTACACGTGCACGTCCGACGTGCGGATGGTGTCCACTTTTTTTGTTAAGAGGTCCAAAATAAAGCATCCCAGTCGATTTCAGGTTGAGTAATAAAACAAGCCGAGATGTAAAAGGCTTGTTTTTAGGTGTTAGATTTGTGTTGCGTCGAGTCATGGTTATAAGTTGGTTAGGCTGCAGCTTGAGGACAAACTGCATGTTCAGGTGGGGTATAGTGTTAGAGTACGTAATGGGCCTAATGGCCTGGGCTGGCGGTATAACCCGTTAGTCTTAGAGTTAATTAGAGATAAGGGTCGCTTTCTTAGGGGTCAAGTAAGTCTTGCTTAGGAGTCAAGTAAACCTCTCTATATAAAGAGAGGAGATGTATCAATCTAATCAAGCAAGAATTAAGAAGGAAATCCTTCCATCTTGCCCGGCCGTGGGCAAAAGGCCCCCGGCCGGCCTTCTTGCGCCCTCCTTCTAGCAGCGCCATAACACAACCCTGCAACCAAATAACAAAGAGTCTCTTGTGTCCCCAACACACCCAATACAATGGTAAATTGTATAGGTGCACTAGTTCGGCGAAGAGATGGTGATACAAGTGGTATATGGATGGTAGATAAAGGTTTTTGTAATCTGAAAATATAAAAACAGCAAGGTAACTAATGATAAAAGTGAGCGTAAACGATATTGCAATGATAGTAAACAAGGCCTAGGGTTCATACTTTCACTAGTGTAAGTTCCCTCAACAATACTAACATAATTGGATCACATAACTATCCCTTAACATGCAACAAAGAGTCACTCCAAAGTCACTAATAGCAGAGAACGAACGAAGAGATTATGTAGGGTACGAAACCACCTCAAAGTTATTCTTTCCAATCAATCCGTTGGGCTATTCCTATAAGTGTCACAAATAGCCCTAGAGTTCATACTAGAATAACACCTTAAGACACAAATCAACCAAAACCTAATGTCACCTAGATACTCCAATGTTACCTCAAGTATCTGTGGGCATGATTATACGATATGCATCACACAATCTCAGATTCATCTATTCAACCAACACATAGAACCTCAAAGAGTGCCCTAAAGTTTCTACCGGAGAATCACGACGAAAACGTTTGCCAACCCCTATGCATAGGTTCATGGCCGGAACCCGCAAGTTGATCACAAAACATACATCAAGTGGATCACGTGATATCCCATTGTCACCACAGATATCTACGGCAAGACATACATCAAGTGTTCTCAAATCTTTAAAGACTCAATCCGATAAGATAACTTCAAAGGGGAAACTCAATTCATTACAAGAGAGTAGAGGGGGAAGAAACATCATAGGATCCAAATATAATAGCAAAGCTCGTGATACATCAAGATCATATCACCTCAAGAACACGAGAGAGAGAGAGATCAAACACATAGCTACTGGTACATACCCTCAGCCCCGAGGGAGAACTACTCCCTCCTCGTCATGGAGAGCACCGAGATGATGAAGATGGCCACCGGAGAAGGATTGCCCCCTCCGGCAGGGTGCAGGAACGGGTCTAGATTGGTTTTCGGTGGCTACGGAGGCTTCTGGCGGCGGAACTCCCGATCTATTTTGCTCACGGATGTTTCTAGGGTATATGGAGATATATAGGCGGAAGAAGTACGTCAGGGGGGCCACGAGGGGCTCACGAGGGTGGAGGGCGCGCCCAGGGGGGGTGGGCGCACCCCCTACCTCGTGGCCTCCTCGAAGCTTCCCTTACATAGACTCCAAGTCTTCTGGGATTCTTTCCTTCCAAAATGAGTTCCGTGAAGTTTCAGGTCAATTGGACTCCGTTTGATTTTCCTTTTCTTCGAAACCCTAAAATAGGAAAAAAAACAGAAACTAGCACTGGGCTCTGGGTTAATAGGTTAGTCCCAAAAATGATATAAAAGTGTATAATAAAGCCCATAAACATCCAAAGTTGATAATATAATAGCATGGAACAATCAAAAATTATAGATACGTTGGAGACGTATCAAGGCTCCACCCATGAAGGGTCCACGAAGAAGCAACCTTGTCTATCCCACCATAGCCATCGCCCACGAAGGACTTGCCTCACTTGGTAGATCTTCACGAAGTAGGCGATCTCCTTGCCCTTACAAACTCCTTGGTTCAACTCCACAATCTTGATGGAGGCTCCCAAGTGACACATAACCAATCTAGGAGACACCACTCTCCAAAAGGTAATAGATGATGTGTTGATGATGAACTCCTTACTCTTGTGCTTCAAATGATACTCCCCAACACTCAACTCTCTCTCACAGATTTGGATATGGTGGAAAGATGATTTGAGTGGAAAGCAACTTAGGGAAGGCTAGATATCAATATTCTTGTGGTTGGATTGGAATGTCTTGGTCTCAACACATGATTAGGTGGTTCTCTCTGAGAAAATGAGTAGTGGAAGTGTAGGCACGTGCTGATTGCTCTCTCAATGAATGGATGATGGGTGGAGGGGTATATATAGCCTCGACACAAAATCTAGCTGTTACACACAATTTACCAAACTCGGTGGGACCGAATCGTTAAACTCGGTCAGACCGATTTAGTTCAAAATGTGAACGTTAGAGTTTTCGGTGGGACCGATATGATCAACTCGATGGGACCGGTGTGCTAGGGTTAGGGTAAAACCCCAACTCGGTTTGACCGATTACAAACTTGGTGAGACCGATTTTGGTAATAAGCAAACAAAGAGCTGGTCAAGCAAACTCTATGGGACCGATTACATATCTCGGTGAGACCGAGATAATTGCAACAGCTGAAAGAGAGTTTGCAAGCCCATCTCAGTGGGACCGAGATCCCATCGGTGAGACCAAACTGATTAGGGTTTCTGGCAGTGGCTATGTCAAGTGAACTCGATGGTGCCGGATAGATCAAATCGGTGGGGCCGAGTTTGACTTTAGGTTTGGGACATATGTGGAAATGAGAAAGTGGTTGAGGGCTTTGGAGAATATCACCGAGCATTTTGAGCAAGCAAGCCATTAAGCAACACCTCATCCCCTTTTAATAGTATTGGCTTTTCCTACGGACTCAATGTGATCTTGGACCTATAAAATGAAAATGTAGAGTCTTGAGCTTTTGCCAATGTTTGTCCTTAGCATCTTGAAGGGGTTCCACATCCTCTTGTCCATGCCACGCCTTTGTTGAACAGTCTGAAATATACTAGATAAAAGTATTAGTCCAACAAGAGATATGTTGACATTAATTACCAAAATCACCCTAGGAGCACCTGTGCTTTCATCCACTCCTATTCGTGTTTTTTGTGCAGATTCAGCTGGTGAATATATCTCTCATGTAGTGCGAAGATTTCTTGCTGAATAGGGTACTCTTACTTAGTTCTCTTGTCCTGGTGCTCATGCTCAAAATGGTGTGGCTGAGCGCAAGCATCGTCACCTTCTTGAGACAGCGCGTGCGATGATGATCGCTGCCTCTCTTCCACCTCACTTTTGGGCTGAGGCTGTTACCACTTCCACCTATCTCAGAAACATCTAGCCTTATACTTCTCTACAGGGTGGTATTAATATTGAGCGTTTTTCTGGTCATCCTCCTGATTATTCGGTGCTTCGTTTGTTTGGTTGCGTTTGCTATGTTTTGCTCGCCCCTCGTGAACGCACCAAACTGATCGCTCATTCTATTGAGTGTGTCTTTCTCGGATACAGTGATGAGCATAATGGCTATCGGTGTTGGGATCCCGTCGGCCGCCGGATGCGTATTTCCCGGGATGTGGCTTTTGATGAGTCTCGTCCCTTCTACCTGCGTCCATCCTCCTCGGCTTTTTCAGCGGAGGACATCTCTTTTCTTCCATTTCTGGATGCACCTCCTTCTGTGCCCAGTATTCCCATTCCTCGTCCTGCTGTTGCAGAGCTGACATCGTCCTCTCCTACGGTTTCTTCTCCTCCCTGATCGCATGACTCTCCACCTTCATCACTGATACCTTCCCCTTCTCCACCTTCATCACTGATACCTTCCCCTTCTCCACCTTCATCACTGATACATTCCTGATACATCTCCAACGTATCTACATTTCCAAACACTTTTGCCCTTGTTTTGGACTCTAACTTGCATGATTTGAATGGAACTAACCCGGACTGACGCTGTTTTCAGCAGCAGTGCCATGGTGTTATTTTTGTGCAGAAATAAAAGTTCTCGGAATGACATGAAAATCCACGAAGACACGTTTTGGAATTAATGAAAAATACTGGTGAAAGAATCAGCATCAGGAGGCCCACACCCTATCCACGAGGGTGCAGGGCGCCCCCCTGCCTCGTGGCCCCCCTGGGACTCCACCGACCTCAACCCCAACTCCATATATTCACTTCCGGGGAGAAAAAAAATCAGAGAGAAGGATTCATCGTGTTTTATGATACGGAGCCGCCGCCAAGCCCTAATCTTCCTCGGGAGGGCTGATCCGGAGTCCGTTCGGGGCTCCGGAGAGGGGAATCCGTCGCCATCGTCATCATCAACCATCCTCCATCACCAATTTCATGATGCTCACTGACATGCGTGAGTAATCTCATCGTAGGCTTGCTGGACGGTGATGGGTTGGATGAGATTTACCATGTAATCGAGTTAGTTTTGTTAAGGTTTGAACAGTAGTATGCATTATGTTCTAAGATTGATGTTGCTATGACTTTGCTATGCTTAATGCTTGTCACTAGGGCCCGAGTGCCATGATTTCAGATCTGAACCTATTATGTTTTCATGAATATATGTGAGTTCTTGATCCTATCTTGCAAGTCAATAGTCACCTACTATGTGTTATGATCCGGCAACCCCGAAATGAAAATAATCGGGACCACTCCTGGTGATGACCGTAGTTTGAGGGTTCATGTATTCACTAAGTGTTAATGCTTTGGTTTGGTACTCTATTAAAATGTAACGCCCTCGATGCGGCTATATCTCCCACGTGTCGAGGCACGACTTAGAGGCATAACCGCATTGAAAGCAATGTCGCAAGTCAGGAAATCGTCACCCATCCCATGTACATAAATAATATAAAGGGGAGGTACATAGTTGGCTTACACTCGCCACGTCACATCAAAGTACATAAATAACATCCATCATACAAATCACTCATGGCCCGACTACGGCGCCAAAATGGAAAAGAACCCAACATGCGACAAGGCCCTGAATCGAACCCCAACTAGGCACCACTACTGATCATCGGGAAAGGAAACATAATAACGCTGAGAGTCCTCGTCGAACTCCCACTTGAGCTCGTACTCGTCACCTGGAGCGGAATCACCTGGACCTGCATCTGGAATTGTGGTATCTGTGAGCCACAGGGACTCAGCAATCTCACACCCACGCGATCAAGACTATTTAAGCTTATAGGAAGGACAAGGCAAGTGTAGGTGGAGCTGCAGCAAGCGACTAGCATATATGGTGGCTAACTTATACGCAAAAGAGGGCGAGAAGAGAAGGCGAAGCACGAGCGAGAAGCTAAAGGAACAACCTGCGCAAGCATTACTCCAACACCGTGTCCACTTCCCGGACTCTGCCGAGAAGAGGCCGTCACGGCAACACACTCAGTTGATTCATTTTAATTGATTAAGGTTCAAGTTATCTACAACCGGACATTAACAAATTCCCATCTGCCCATAACCGCGGGCACGGCTTTCGAAAGTTCAATCCCTGCAGGGGAGTCCCAACTTAGCCCATGACAAGCTCTCATGGTCAACGAAGGAAAAGACCTCCTCCCAAGACGTTCCGATCAGACTCGGTATCTCGGTAACTCAAGACACTTCGACAGGTTAAAACAAGACCAGCAACACCGCCCGAATGTGCCGACAAATCCCGATAGGAGCTGCACATATCTCTTTCTCAGGGCACACTCAGATGAGCCAGACGTCGGGTAAGCCAGCCCAGAGTTGCCCCTGGTAGCCTCGGACATCGCTCAGTGGGACCAACACTCAGAGGAGCACTGGCCCGGGGGGGGTTAAAATAAGATGACCCTTGAGTCTGCAGAACCCAAGGGAAGAAAAGGCTAGGAGGCAAATGGTAAAACCAAGGTTGGGCATTGCTGGAAAAGCTTTAAACAAGGCGAACTATCAAGGGGTTCCCATTATAACCCAACCGCGTAAGGAACGCAAATCCGGGAACATAACACCGATATGACGGAAACTAGGGCGGCAAGAGTGGAACAAAACACTAGGCGAGAGGCCGAGCCTTCCACCCTTTACCAAGTATATAGATGCATTAAAATAACATGGCAATATAATGATATCCCAACAAGTAAATAAATGTTCCAATAAGGAACGGCTCCAATCTTCACCTGCAACTAACAACGATATAAGAAGGGCTGAGCAAAGCGGTAACATAGCCAATCAACGGTTTGCTAGGACAAGGTGGGTTAAAGGTTCAATCATGCAATTGGGAGGCTGACAAGAAAATGGTAGGCACCGTAGCAGTGGCAAAGCCAAAGAGCGAGCAAACTAGCATAGCAAAGATAGTAGTGATTTCGAGGGTATGATCATCTTGCCTGCACAGTTGTCAGAGTTGACTGGATCCTCACAAGCAAACTCAACGGGCTCCTCGGTAGCGAACTCGTCTCCCGGATCTACCCAACAATACAAACAAGCAACAAGGATACAATCAACCACGTGCGAGACCAAGCAATATGATGAAATGATGATATGCTATGCGGGATGCGATGCGGGATGCAAAATGCAAGATATGACAGGAAATGCATGAACCTGGCCTCAACTTGGCAAACCAAGTGTTCCACTTGATAGAGGGGATGAAATCGCTTGAAAACAATATAAAGATCATTGGAATCGGAGTTACGGTTTGGAAATGGCAAGCGTTTTAAGATATGACACCGGTCTGCGATTCCTAGCAAGTAGGCATCTAAATGCAATGAAATGAACATGCTACAGCCACCAAACATGAAAACAAAATACATGGCAGCGATGTACACAAGATGGTTAACAAAACACTAGCAGTGAGCCATAGGCAAATTCATCCATTAAGGGGTTCAAACAAGCATGGAAAAAATGAATATGCAAAACAGATTCCAGACTTAGTGAAATTAACACTAGCCTGAAATTTCAGATCACGATGCTCACTTTGGAGCAGCAAAACAACATGATAAATGACCTGAACATGACAAGTAAGAACATGGAATGGAGCTACTCAACAAGCTTAACAAAAGACCCAAAGTGACCTGGGGTCAAAAGGGTTCACAAAATACTCTACCGAGCTCACGAACATAGCTCGAACACAATCAGTTTTCAGACTTAGTGAAAACTGAGACATGCTGGAATTATAACTCACGAAGGCATGTAAATGAGCTCGATGCACTCACTACGGTGCAAGTCATGGCAAGGCAAGCATATATCCAGAAAGAAGACACAATATTCTAGCTACACATGGAAAGAACAAAGGCATAGCATGCATGGAACACTAACGGTAGCATCGGCAAAATCGCAAACAAGTTGACGATCTGCCCAGATTAACAACGAAGCAAAAGTTGAGCTCGATTGAGTCAACCTAGAGCACTCCACATATGCAAACAAAGACATGGACGGATAGAGCATAACATAAATATCAAAACTCCCTTACTGATCATCCTCAAAAGAGGCACGGATCACTAGGAAACAAGCTGGACATATAGCATCATGGACTAAAATATCCCAGACTTAGTGAAAATCACTAAGTCCCTGAAATCAGCAATCTCAGGTACCTCTCTTCGCAAGCTTGCACAAGACAACACACACATCCTAAAAATGCATGGGTGGCACCTCTGGAAAGAAGACAAAATGCTTAACAAATCATCCCAAAGGGGCACAGGCATATCATGCACGGATTAAACATGGCAAAAATGACAAAAGTGCATGATGAACTAACGGATCTGCAACTTAACTCACGAAGCCTCCTTCTAACAGCATTTTGGGCAACAAGATGACCTCAAATGCAAATGATGAAATGGAATGAAATGATTTACATGTCGAGACGAAGATTTTGATATATTATACGCCCAAAACGGAGCTACGGATGCGGAGATACGGGTCCTCGAACAGGAGCATATGGAGTAAAAATCTAGGGACTTAGTGAAAAAAAAACTACCCCAGGATCCAGATCTAGGGTTCGGGCACGCGGCCCGAGACGGCGGCGGATCCCGCCGGGATTCCTGTAGACGACGGCGGCGGCCGGAGAGGAAGTGGCCGGAGCGGGGAGGGGGGGCCGGACGGCGAGGAGGAAGCGGCTCGGCGGGCGGTCGCCGGAGCCGGGAGCTCCTCTCCCTGGCGCGGGCGCCGGCGAGGGCTTGGGGCGGCGGGGCGAGGTGCTCCGGGCGGCGGCCGGCAATGGCGCCGCGGCGGCCGGAGCGGGCGAGCGTCGCCGGGCGCGGGGGTGGCGACTGGAGGAGGAGGCGGGCGGCGGAGCGGGCCGGGAGGGCCCCGCACGGGCCTCGCGGGCCCGCGGGCGGCGGCGAACTGGGGACCGGCCCCGGGACACGTGGCGGCGGCGGATTCGTCCCGCGGAGCCGGGCGGACATGTCCGGCGCGTGATTTTTCTGTCCGGCGGCGGGAGGAGTTGGATCTAGGGTTAGGGGGGAGGAGAGCCGTGGATTTCGGAGGGGGGTGTATATATAGGCATAGAGGGAGCTAGGAGAGTCCAAATGAGGTGCGGTTTTCGCCCACGCGATCGTGATCGAACGCTCTAGGACATGGAGCAGAGTTTGGTGGGTTTTGGGCCAAATTTGGGGGGTGTTGGGCTGCAACACACACGAGGCCTTTTCGGTCCCTCGGTTAACCGTTGGAGTATCAAACGAAGTCCACATGATACGAAACTTGACAGGCGGTCTACCGGTAGTAAAACAAGGCCGCATGACAAGTCTCGGTCCAATCCGGAAATGTTTAATCCCCACACACGAAAGAAAGCTCGAAATAGCCACCGTAGGAGAACGAAGCGCCGGAATGCAAAACGGACAACGGGGAAAATGCTCGAATGCATGAGATGAACATGTATGCAAATGCAATGCACGAGATGACATGATAAGAGATGCACGGAAAAGAAAAACACACACGGAGACAAAGACCCGAACCCGAGAAATAAATATAACTTAACACCGGAAAGGGCAAGAGTTGGATACAAATAGGGAAAGTTACATCCGGGGTGTTACATAAAAGGAGGCCTTAATATCCCTTAGTTTCCAATAGGACCCCGCTGCCACGAGAGGGTAGGACAAAATATGTCATGCAAGTTCTTTTCCATAAGCACGTATGACTATATTCGGAATACATGCCTACATTACATTCATGAACTGGAGCTAGTTCTGTGTCACGCTATGTTACAGCTGTTGCATGAGGAATCGCATCCGACATAATTATCCATCATTGATCCATTGCCTATGAGCTTTTAACATATTGATCTTTGCTTAGTTACTTTTCCGTTGCCACTGTTACGATTGCTACAAAAACTACTACTGTTACTTTTGCCACTGTTACCGTTACTTCCATACTACTTTGCTACTAAATACTTTGCTACAGATATTAAGTCTTTCAGGTGTGGTTGAATTGACAACTCAACTGCTAATACTTGAGAATATTCTTTGGCTCCCCTTGTGTCGAATCAATAAATTTGGGTTGAATACTCTACCCTCGAAAACTGTTGCGATCCCCTATACTTGTGGGTTATCAAGACTATTTTCTGGCGCCGTTGCCGGAGAGCATAGCTCTATTCTTTGAGTCACTTGGGATTTATATCTGTTGATCACTATGAGAAACTTGAAAGATGAAAGAACCAAGATTTTTCCCTCAACTACGAGGGGAGGTAAGGAAATGCCATCTAGCTCTACACTTGACTCACCTTCTGTTATGAGTAAATTTGCGACTCCTACACATGTTATTGATTCTTATATGTCGCATGTTATTGATGATGCCACTTCTACTATGCATGATGCTTATGATGAAACTACTTCTATGCTTGATAATACCGTGCCATTAGGTGAATTTCTTGATGAACAACTTCCTAAGGTTAGAGAAAATGAAATTATTGAAACAGATAATATTAATGGAAGTGATGATGAAGATTCTCCCCCTAGTTATGAATTGCTTGATGTGCCGGAGGGTTATGTTATGGATGAAGAAACTGCTAGAGACCTTTTTGCTTGCAAAGATAGATATGATCTTAAGAAACTGTTAGCTAAGCTGAAAGAAAAGTCTTTGAATGCTAGAATGAAATATGACCCTGCATTTTCTATTTCACCTATCTGTATTTCTGATAAGGATTATGATTTCTCTGTCGATCCTGAGTTAATTACTTTGGTTGAATCTGATCCTTTTTATGGCTATGAATCTAAAACTATCGTGGCACATCTTACTAAATTGAATGATATAGCCACCCTATTCACTCATGAGGAAAAAATTAGTTGCTACTATATCCTTAAGTTATTTCCATTGTCATTAAACGGTGGTGCTAAAACATGGTTTAATTCTCTTGCTCCTGGTTGTGTGCGTAGTCCCCAGGATATGATTTATTACTTCTCTGCTAAATATTTCCCCGCTCATAAGAAACAAGCTGCCTTAAGGGAAATATACAATTTTGTGCAAATTGAAGAAGAGAGTCTCCCACAAGCTTGGGGGAGGATTCTCCGATTGCTTAATGCTTTGCCTGATCATCCTCTCAAGAGAAATGAAATACTTGATATCTTTTATAATGGGCTAACTGATGCTTCTAGAGACCACCTGGATAGTTGTGTTGGTTGTGTTTTCAGGGAAAGAACTGTTGAGCAAGCTGAAATGCTATTGAATAATATATTGAGTAATGATAATGATTGGACACTTCGTGAACCAACTCCTAAGCCAACTCCGAAGAAAAGGGGTATTCTATTTCTTAGTCCTGAAGATATGCAAGAGGCAAAGAAATCTATGAAAGAAAAGGGTATTAAAGCTGAAGATGTTAAGAATTTACCACCTATTGACGAAATACATGGTCTTAATAACCCGACACAAGCAGTAAAGGTAAATTCTCTCTATAGATTTGATGAAGGTGATATTCCTCATAATAAGTCTGATAGCCAATGCTTGGATGAGTTTGATAATTTTATTGTTAAACAAGAAAACTTCAATGCTTATGTTGGTAGACAATTGAAACATAATGCTTATATGGTTGAACACTTGAGTGATTATATGTCTAGAGTTAAAGGTGACCTTAAACTTATTAGTAAACATGCTTCTATGGTTATCACTCAGGTAGAACAAGTGCTTAAAGCACAAGATGATTTGCTCAATGAATTAAATAATAAGAAAAATAATAATGCTATTAGAGTTATGACTAGAGGGGGTAAAATGACTCAGGAACCTTTGTATCCTGAGGGACACCCTAAGAGAGTTGAGCAAGATTCTCAGAGAACTAATGTTGATGCACCTAGCCCTTCTAAGAAGAAGAAAAAGAAAAATGATAGGACTTTGCATGCTTCTAGTGAACCTGTTGTTGACACACCTGAGAATCCTAATGATATTTCTATTTCTGATGCTGAAACACAATCTGGTAATGAACATGAACCTAGTGATAATGATGATGTTCATGTTGATGCTCAACCTAGCAATAACAATGATGTAGAGATTGAACCTGCTGTTGATCTTGATAACCCACAATCAAAGAACCAACCTTATGATAAGAGAGACTTCATTGCTAGGAAGTACGGTAAAGAAAGAGAACCATGGGTTCAGAAACCCATGCCTTTTCCTCCTAAACCATCCAAGAAAAAGGATGATGAGGATTTTGAGCGCTTTGCTGAAATGATTAGACCTATCTTTTTTTCATATGCGTTTGAATGATATGCTTAAAATGAATCCTTATGCTAAGTATATGAAAGATATTGTTACAAATAAAAGAAAGATACCAGAAGCTGAAATTTCCACCATGCTTGCCAATTATACTTTTAAAGGTGGAATACCAAAGAAACTAGGAGATCCCGAAGTACCAACTATACCATACTCCATTAAAATAAACTATGTTAAAACTGCTTTATGTGATCTTGGAGCCGGTGTTAGTGTTATGCCTCTATCTTTATATCGTAGACTTCATTTGAGTAAGTTGACACCTAGAGTGTATTCAATGCTTGGATTGTACTCTTGAATCATTTCGACCCATCGAGTCTGCTGGAGGTGGAGGTTGCGTTGAGTGAAGATATATTTGAGGGTCTTGTGATCGGTGAAGATGTCCACTTGCCTTCCCAACAAGAGGTGTCTCCATGTTATTAGCATGGAAAACTGCTGCCAACTCAAGATCTTGAGTGGGGCAGTTCCTTTCATTTGGCTTCAACTGACAAGAAGTATAGGACACAACTTTCTTCTCTTGCATTAACACAACACCGAGACCTTGCAACGAGGCATCACAGAAAACTTCGAAGGGTTTGGACTCATCAGGAGGAGTTAGGACTGGAGCTGTGACGAGTTTATCTTTGAGATTGTTGAAAGCAATGTCACACTCAGGAGTCCAGGAGTACTTGACGTGCTTTTGGAGGAGGTTGGAAAGAGGCCTAGCAATCTTTGAGAAGTTCTCAACAAATATTTTTTGAATATTTACTGTAGGGTAAAAACCCCACAGCCCTTTATTGCAGTCTCAAAAACAAACTGTACAGGGAAAGAAAAGGATTACAGCCCTAAACTAAAACAAAAGAAGAACTTACAGTTACATGAGGGAGTTAACCCAATCTACAAGTCTAGACTTAGAGCTATCCTTAAGCCTATGAGACAGAAGGAGAATATCATGTACAAAGCTGCCCCTCCAGGCAGCAAAAGTAGCCTGTACCCCCCCTGAAAGTTCTCCCATTTCTCAAAATCCATATATTCCAAGAAGCTGTTAGCATAACTTCAAAGAAGAAAGGATGCCCAAATCTCTGCCTTGCTTGAGATATACATTGCTGAATATTAGAACCATGTGACCAATCAATCTGCAGGTAGTTCCAAACCCTGGCATTGAAATTACATTCAAAGAAAAGATGGGCCCTGTCCTCCAAAACAAAGGCATTACAGATGACACATAGATTATCAGCCGTAGCAGGCCTCCAGTGCCTGCGTACCAGCATGTCCTTTGTGTTGAGCCTGTCAAAAAAGAGGAGCCAGCCAAAAACCTTAATTTTCATAGTACATCTGCTCTGCCATAGCCACCTGCAGGGTTGAATAGTTGGGAGGTGTGTATGCATGATGTCATAGAAGCTCTTTGCTGTAAATTGTCCAGATTTGCCAGGCCAAGTCCAAACATCAGGCAATGTTGGATCTCTCTGAAGATAGAAAAACCATCCTTCCCAGGTTTGCAATTCTGTTGCCGTGTGCTGAGAAATTGGCAGGTGGAACATTGAGTACAAGTCCTGAGTTTTCATAAACTCTCTGACAGAAACCTTATCATCCAAAACAAAAGAGAAAAGCCTTGGTAATATGAGGTTTAGTGGCCTTGAAGAGCCACCTATATGCCAAGCATCCAACCAGAAAAGAGCAGAATCACCCATATTAACTTGCACTGAAGCAATTGACCTATAAGTGTCAGCAAGCTTGAGAATGTACTTCCACCAAAAGGAGTGTTACGGCATATCTATCTCAAGATAGTTTTGGTGATTGATGACAACATGTTTGCGGACTAATCTTGTGCTTTGAATAATTCACATATTCTCCCCTGGCACGAGATGTTTCCTTCCCCTCGGTGAGTATTTCAAGACGGTGTAGCTCTTTCGTTTCTTTCTCGATGGAATAGTTGCGTAGAGGGCACCGTACTATCAAGAGGGGGTCCGTTGGGGTATTGCATGGGTGGAATCAACACATACACATCTGCTTCTCACCCTCCGAGCTTTTCCATTCCATTGTAGAGATCTCTCCTCTCTTCCTTGTCCTGTCTGGGTCCAAGCGGTAGTACCACGCAACCCAGCGGTAGTACCTCTGAGGAGCCACAAGCGGCAGTACCGCTCCACAGCGGTAGTACCGCCCGTGGCTCCACAGCAGTAGTACCGCTGGGGTGCCTGGCACCTCCGCCTCATCCTCAGCCTCCTTGGAGAGATTCTCTCTCTCTCTCTCTCTCTCTCTCTCTCTCTTCCGTGCCCCAGCGGTAGTACCGCACTACCAGCGGTAGTACGACCGAAGGGTCATAAGCGGCAGTACCGCTCCACGGCGGTAGTACCGCCCGTTACCCCGTTGCCGTAGTACCACTGGGCTGTGTGGCTCCTACCGCCTCGACTCGAGGGGTCATTTTCTCGTGTCGGGTTTTGCGGCACTAGTTGCGGTTGTAGAGGCGGTAGTACCGTTCCAGGAGCGGTAGTACCGCCCCTACCACCGCGGTAGTACCGCGTTGGGTCCTATTCCCTACTAGTCTCCTCTGCGCGGCAGTGCCGCTGGCTGGCGTGGCAGTACCGCTGACCTGGCGGTAGTACCGCTCCCTCTCAGCGGTAGTACCGCCCTGTGCGGGGCTGGTTGGTGAGAGGCAACGGTTGGATTGTTGCCCCCACTATAAAAGGGAGTCCCCTTCTTCTCTTTGACCTACCTCTTCCTCCCCAAGCTCCATTTATTGCTCAAGCTCCATTAAATGCTCCAAGCTCCATTTTCGCCCGATCTATCTCTCTAGCCAATCAAACTTGTTGATTTGCTCGGGAGCGGTTGAGAAGGCCCCGATCTACACTTCCACCAAGGGTTTTTCGATTCCCCCACTCATCCCTAGAGGATCTTGTTACTCTTGGGTGTTTGAGCACCCTAGATGGTTGAGGTCACCACGGAGCCATAGTCCATTGTGGTGAAGCTTCGTGGTTTTGTTGGGAGCCTCCAATGAAGTTGTGGAGATTGCCCCAACCTTGTTTGTAAAGGTTCGGTCGCCGCCTTGAAGGGCACCAATAGTGGAATCACGGCATCTCGCATTGTGTGAGGGCGTGAGGAGAATACGGTGGCCCTAGTGGCTTCTTGGGGAGCATCGTGCCTCCACACCGCTCCAACGGAGACGTACTTCCCTTCAAAGGGAAGGAACTTCGGTAACACATCCTCGTCTTCACCGGATCCACTCTTGGTTATCTCTTACCTTTACTTGTGCAAGCTCTTTAGTGTTACTTCTCTTGTTTGCTTGTATGCTTGTTGGTATTGCATCATATAGGTTGCTCACCTAGTTGAACATCTAGACAACCTACTTCGATGCAAAGTTTAATTTGATTAAGAAAAGTTAAAAATTGGTAGTTGCCTATTCACCCCCCTCTAGTCAACCATATCGATCCTTTCAATTGGTATCAGAGCCTCGTCTCTTTATTAAGGACTTTATCGTCCAAAGAGTATGGTTGATACCGTAGACGGTGTGGAGGAACACTCCAGTGTGAATCCGATCTCGTCTAAGGGAGATGGGGGAACCTCGGTCTCTCGTGAGGAGTTCAATGTGGCCTTGGAGACATTGAAAACCTCCATGACGACCGAAGTTGAAAGCATGTTTACTAAATTTCTTGAGGGGCTTAAACTATCCACCGCACCGTTGAAAGTGGGTGACCCCGCCAACAAGGTGACGGATGCTATCCCCGACAAGGGGGAAGCTAGTAGTGAAAAGGCTCCTTCTTCTAGTGGTAAGAATGGCACCGACATCTTTGCCCATGTGGAACCACCACTTGTTTATGGTGGACCGGTTCCTTCCACTCATTTGAATCATGCCGGTCCTCCCCCTAAGATTGTGAAAAATGAGGATTTTGATTCTTGGGTTTACCGCTTTAAACGTAACTTAAATCATGTGAACACTAACCTTTGGAGAATCATTGAAGAAGGTTTCTATCCACATGATCCAAGCAACTTCACTCCTCGAGAAGCCACGGACAATCAATTCAATGAGAATGCTCTCTTCATCATTCAAGATGCAATTCCACCCGAAGACCTACCTCATCTTCGTCCCTTCGCCTTGGCCAAAGATGCATGGCATTGTGTTGTCTCTCTCTACTGGGGAAGCACAAGCATTCAACGCTCCAACTATGAAGTGGTACAAGATGAGGCCGATGAGTTTGCAATGAAAGAAGATGAAGAACCTCGTGAGCTTTATCGGCGAGTAACCAAACTCGCGGTCTCACTACGAGATCACAGGAGCAAGGACACGGATGACAATTGGATCAAGCGCAAATTCCTCAAGGCAATGATGCCCTATCACAAGGCCATGTCCTCCATCATTTGTCAAAGACCGGACTTCCACACTTTGACCTCAAGCAAAGTGTTGGATGAGTTTGTGGCCATGAACATTTTGGAAAATACCGCCGACAATGCGGTGCTCCGTTCTCAACGGGCAAAGAAGCCTACCCTTGCATTGAAGGCCAAGCTCACCGTTGAAGAAGAAGAAGAGGAAGAAGAGGAGAGCAACCCTGAAGACACGAAGTATGCATATCATGAACACATGGCACTTGCTTCAAGGCAATTTTGGAGCAAGAAAAACTCAAGGCCAAACTTTAGCAAAAACAACTCGAGTGGCACGAGGGGCAAGCAACATGTGAGGACTTGCTACAATTGCGGCAACGTGAGTCATTTTGTTACGGAATGCCCGTATGAGAAGAGGGAAGACAATGGTGGCAAGCTCATCCGAAAGGACAAGGCCAAGTCGTTCCCCAACAAGAACAACTTCGCCAAGAAGACTCCTCCCAAGGCATTGGTTGTGCAAGAAGAGTACAATGAGGATGATGACGATGATGAAGATGATGAGTCGGTTGCCATGGCCTCCGTTGCCATTGCGATGACTTCACGGGTGTCTCTCTTCGACTAACCCAATTAGAGCATCATAGCCAAGTGCCTCATGGCTAAAGCCACCCACAAGGTAACCCCCAATATCAAAACTACCATCATTAATCATCCTTCTCCGATGGATAGCATTAATGAACTTGAGGGAGCTAATGTGGAGGCTAACGAGTTTGAGGCCTTTATGGGCAAACTCAAGGGAAAATCCAAGAAGCACTTTGTTGCTCTCTTGGAACAACTTGGTGAAGCCAATGACATGATCGAGGCTCACGAAGACACCATCACTAAGATGGAAGGGCATAGTCGTGACTATGCCGATGAGATTTCGGATCTTTCCAATGCTCTTGAGGAAGAGCGTGGTCTTCGTTTGGCTCTTGAGGAGTCACACAACGTCGATCATGCTAAGTTAAAGAAAGATTATGATCATGTCCTCATAGTTTCTCATGTGCTAAACTCCGAGAAGGCCGAACTTTAGGTTGATCTTGCTAGACTCAAAGAGGAGTTTGATCTACTTGACAAGTCTCACAAGGTCTTGAAGGGTGCTCATGCTAGCCTCAAAGAGTCTCATGATCAACTTCAAGTAAAGCTAACCAAGGAAAAAGCCACTTTCCCTCGTATGATGTTAATTGATAATGCAAATGCTACTAACATGTGTTGTGAGCATGTGCATATCGTTGAGGAGAACGCTAAGCTAAAGGGGAAACTTGAGAGAGGTCTTGCGACTTGCATACAAGGCAAGAAGAACCTCAACGATATCTTCATCAACCAAAAGGGAGTTGTGGCTAAGGAAGGGGTTGGGTACGTGCCCGACTCCAAGAACAAGAAGAAGAATGACAAGACCAAACGACCTCCTCCTCTCATGCAAACCTTTGTGAAGGAGGGAGAGAGTGCCTCCGAGGAGAAGAAGAAGAACAATGTCACCCCTCCCAACAAAGCCAGCGATTTTAATCCTTATGTGTTATGCCGTGCTAGTGATGGGCATGTTTATGCCAAATTTGTTGGTTCTCCTCATGAATACATTGAATGGTCTATTTGGGTTCCAAAAACCCTTGTTACTAACATCAAAGGACCCATTACAAAATGGGTACCTAAAACCAAGCATTGATCTCTTGTAGGTGTTTGCTTCCGCTGGGGGATCATGGTTGCTCGATAGCGGAGCTACAAATCATATGACCGGAAGCAAGGACTTGGTGGTGGACGTGCACAAGGTTCCATCTATGCCCACCAATGTCGAGTGGGGTGACGCCTCATCTTCTAAGGTATTGGGACTTGGCAAGGTGGTCATCTCTCATGATCTCACGATCGAGAAGGTCATGCTTGTTGAGTCCCTTGCATACAATTTACTTTCCGTTCGTCAACTTGCAATCATGGGCTTTGCCACTTTCTTTGATATCGATACCGTGGCCCTCTTGTGGAGCAAGACTCTTAAAGTAGCTTTTGTTGGGCATGTCGAGAACGGTCTATATGTGATTAACTTTTCGGAGCGACCCACTAAGACCGCGACATGCCTAATGGCTAAAGTTGATGTGGGATGGCTTTGGCATCGCCGTTTAGCCCATGTCAATATGAGATCTTTGCAAAGTCTCCTCAAGGGGGACCATGTCCGTGGACTAACGAATGTTAGTTTTGCTAAAGATCGTGCTTGCAGTGCCTGTATCGAAGGAAAGCTACATGAGAAGGCTCACCCTCCCACGACTATAATTTATTCAAAGAGGCCTTTGGAGCTCCTTCACATGGATCTCTTTGGGCCTCCATCCTTCGATAGTATTGGAGGAAGGAAGTATTGCTTGGTGATTGTGGATGACTACTCAAGGTACACGTGGGTGTATTTCTTCAAGAGGAAGAGCGAGACCGAACAAACCATCATTGACTTTGCGAATGAAGCACAACGTCAACACAATGCAAAGATCTTGACAATAAGAAGTGACAACGGCACCGAGTTCAAGAACTACACCTTGGATGAGTTTCTTAGTGATGAGGGAATCAAGCATAAATATTTTGCACCCTACACCCCTCAACAAAACAGTGTTGCAGAGAGGAAGAACCGGACGTTGATGGATGCGGCAAGGACCATGATGGCGAAGTTCAAGTCTCCGTACAACTTTTGGGCCGAAGCCATCAACACCGCATGTCATGCATCCAATCGGCTCTACCTCCTCAAGGGCTTGAACAAGACTCCATACGAGATACTCACCGGTAACAAGCCCAACCTTAAGTACTTCCGGGTATTCGGGTGTAAGTGTTTCATTCTCAAGAAAGGTGTTCGGTTGTCTAAATTTGAGGCTAGATCTTATGAGGGCATATTTGTTGGCTATGCTACAAACTCTCATGCTTACCGTGTCCTCAATAAATCCACGGGACTTATTGAGGAGACGTCTAACGTGGAGTTTGATGAGAATAACGGCTCCCAAGTGGAGCAAAGTGGCACTTGTGATGTAGGTGATGAAATTCCTCCCCAAGCCATAAGAAGAATGGGTGTTGGCTTTATCCTACCCATTGAGGAACCCCTTTTGGCCAAAGGAGAAGGACAAAGATCCACTCAAGTGGAGCCATCACCAACCCAAGGCCCACACACTTCCGAAGTTCAACATGAAGGCCCTCATCTTCAAGAACATGACCAAGGGCAAGATCACGCTCAAGACGGTGTTGACACATCAAGTGATGCCCAAGGTCAAGTTCTATCCTCCGAGCAAGTTCAAGAACAAGAACAAGCCCAAGACGACGCTCAAGATGATCAAGTGACCACTCCTCGTCTCACCCCCGAGGAGGAATTAGAGCGTCGTGCCGCCAAGGTTGCTTCCAAGCTCTCCACCAAGGATCATCTCATGACGAATGTGCTTGGAAGCTTAAGAAAGGGGCTAAGCACTTGTAGACAATTAACAAATTATTGTGAGCACCACGCGTTTGTCTCTTGTGTGGAACCCCACAAGGTCTATGAATCGCTAGAAGATCCGGATTGGCTCAATGCCATGCATGAAGAACTCATCAACTTCGAGCGCAAAAAAGTGTGGAGATTGGTGCCAAGACCAACCGGGAATCAAAATGTCATAGGAACCAAGTGGATATTTAAGAACAAGCAAGATGTCCATGGGATTATCATTCACAACAAGGCTCGTTTGGTAGCACAAGGCTACTCCGAAGTCGAGGGTATCGACTACGGTGAAACCTTTGCTCCCGTTGCTCGTCTTGAATCCATTCGCATGTTGATTGCATATGCTTCTCATCATAACTTTAAGTTACAACAAATGGGTGTGAAGAGTGCTTTTCTTAATGGTCCTATTAATGAATTGGTTTACATCAAGCAACCCCCCGGGTTCGAGGATCCCTACTTTCCCGATCATGTGTATCAACTCGATAAGGCACTCTATGGCCTTAAACAAGCCCCACGTGCATGGTATGACCACCTTACCGAGTTGTTACAAGACCGTGGTTTTGAAGTTGGGCTAATCGACCCCACTCTTTTTTTACTAAGAAGGTCAAAGGGGAGTTGTTTGTGTGCCAATTATATGTTGATGATATTATCTTTGGTTCTCCTAACAAAGCTTTCAATGAGGAATTTGCCGCTCTCATGACCTCAAAGTTCGAGATGTCCTCCATGGGAGAGTTGAAGTTCTTTCTAGGGTTCAAAGTGAAGCAAAGAAGAGAAGGAACCTTCATTAATCAATCCAAATACACTCAAGACATGCTCAAGAGATTCAAGCTAAGTGACGTCAAGCCGGCTTCCACTCCAATGCCCACCAAGTGCCAACTTGACTTAGATCCCAATGGTAAAGTGGTGGATCAAAAGGTGTATATCGTTCCATGATTGGATCCCTGCTTTACCTTTGTGCATCTAGACCGGACATCATGTTGAGTGTGGGAATTTGTGCACGGTTTCAAGCCGCACCTAAGGAAAGTCACTATGTGGCGGTCAAACAAATCTTTCGATATTCGGCTCATACCCCAAACTTTGGCTTATGGTACCCAAGAGGATCAAACTTCAAGCTTGTAGGGTACTCGGATTCCGATTGGGCGGGAGACAAAGTGGATAGGAAGTCCACTTCTGGAGGGTGCCAATTCATTGGTTGCTCTTTGGTAAGTTGGTCTTCCAAAAAGCAAAGTTGTGTGTCTCTCTCGTCCACTAAGGCGGAGTATGTTGCCGCCAGTAGTTGTTGTGCACAACTCCTATGGATGTGGCAAACTTTAAAGGATTACGATGTCACTTGTGACAAAGTGCCTCTTTGGTGTGACAATGAAAGTGCCATCAAGATCTCTCTCAACCTGGTGCAACACTTCAAGACGAAGCATATTGAGATTCGGTATCACTTCATCCGGGATCACATTAGGCGAGGAGAGATCGAGCTCAACTATGTCAACACTCATGACAACCTTGCAGATATTTTCACGAAGCCCTTGGATGAAGCAAGATTTCGCGAGTTAAGGCATGAGCTAAATATCATTGATTCGAGCAATGTGGCTTGAACCCTTGCACACCCCACCACGCTCATTTTGTTGTCTAGTTTAGGTGTAGGCATGGACATAGGGGGAGTGTTGTTCTCTCAATGAACTCTCCCTCCCCCCATTATGCATAAATTGATCAAGTCTTTCACTTTAGCCATTGTTGATGGTACTTGTGCTTCAAAGATGAGTTTTGGTCATGGGCCCAAGGTTAAAATCTTCACGGCGCCATACCTTTTTGACTCAAACATAGGTGGCCTCGGCCACCGCCCTCTTTTGAAGAGGTGTGTCTTGGTCGTTTGCTGGTGTGCTCTTTTTCTTGCTGTTGTTGTCTTTCCTTCGAGCAAAAGCATTGTTTGTTTGGTTGCCGTGGCGTGCTGGGCGGTACTACCACTGGTGGTGCGCGGTACTACCGCTCATAAGCGGTACTACCGGCCCCCAGCATGGTACTACCGCTGAGGGACGGGACCAGGGGGGTCAGTCGGGGCAGGGGGGGTTTCTTCTCCCCCATACCCATTCACTTCGCCCCCTCTTTCCTCTTCCTCTCTCCAGCCTCCACTCGCCGCGGGAGGGCTCCGGCGGATCTCCGTCTTCGGGGCGTCCCTCTCCATCTCCTTTGGTGGAGTCGATCCCCACCTCATTCTCTTGCCATGGATGCCGGTATTGCCCCCGTTCCTTCTTTCCTTTTGTCTCGTTTTCAGATCTTGTTTCTTAGGGGCAATGGTGGTTGCATCTCTAGATTTTTGGCTAAATCTAGGCTTGAGTTGGTTGGAGAAGGCAACTAGACTATCTCGATTAGAGTTTGGTAGGAATATTTTTGAATTTGGTAGGCCGGTAGTGCAGGATCTGACCACGGTAGTAGGAAACCGCTGTTTCTCCGCCTCGTGCGGTAGGAAACTGTTGTTTCTTCGCCTCAAGCAGTACTACCGCTCTCGATGGAGCGGTACTACCGCTTGACCTCGAGCGGTACTACCGCTCTCTTTGGGGTGGTACTACCGCTTGAGGCGGTACTACCGCGGGCATGTCACGGTACTACCGCTGCATGTCAAATTCCATCATATTCCTGCTTTACCTTGATCTTTTTTGTTGTGTTTGTTGGCTTATGCTCGTTCTTTCTGGTTGTTTTGCGTGTTCTTGTGTTTGGCTCCAGGTGATGACCCTTCTGAGCATCAAGCTCGCCGTATCAACCCCGGGCGTGCAACATCAAAACTCTACCGCACCTCTAAGCCAGCCGGTGGTTCCTCGAGCACCCAACCGCCTCCAGCAAGCACTTCTGCAAGTGTTCCTGCACCTCCTCAGCACACGAAGAGATCTGCCAACAAGCCAAAAGGGAAGACTGTGACTGAGATGACCAACAAGGAGTTTTGGGAGAAGCGGCGCCGCAACCCCTATGCGGTGGAACAAGAACCCACTTTGGTCAACCACCCGTTCTGGAACCGTTTTCAGTTTGCCATCTACTTTGATGTGATTAAGGCCAAGAAGAATCTCTTTGTTGATGTTCGCTCCATTGACACTGATGCTATGGAGAAGGACCTGGAGTACTTTGGCGAAGCCCTTTAGATGTGCACTCAGCTGAACATTCTCAGGATCATGCAATTCAACAAGGATTTCGATGCGGATTTGGTGGCTCAATTCCATGCCACCGTCCATCTTGGGACGGATGTCGACAGGACTCTGACATGGATGACCAATGGCAAGCTGCTTTCCGTCAAGTGGAAGGCTTTCATGGAGTTACTTGATGTGGTGGATAACGGGCTTGAGACTCCTGTCGGTTTCCGCCCTCACCGCAATGCTACGTCCACCCACAAGCAAGCCCTTTGGCCCTACTGCACTGTGAAAGTTCACCCAGTAACTGAGAAGAAGACCTATGAGCTGTCTCCGTATCTGGACATTCTTCATCGCATCTTCCGTGAGACTCTCTTCCCTCGGATCGGGAATATGGATATGGTCCACTCTTACCTCGTGGACATGCTCCTTTTCTGTCAGCATGAGAAGGAAGCAAGCACTGGAGAGAGCCTGGATATTTCTCATGTCATGTGGTCTGAACTTCTCTCTGCCATGTCTGAGCGCAAGTGCCCTATATATGGTCCATTCATCATGAGGCTCATTGAGAGGGCCTGGGCACAGACTTATCCCAGAGTGTTGCTAGAAACTGGAGACTTGGTTTCTCATGAGATCAAGCGTCTGAGGAAGAAGGACAATTGGGCCACCCTAGCGCCTCACACAGGGGGTCCGTCTACTGCTACCATGGGGGATCCGTCTGCTACTGTTGCTGCCATGGGGACCGAGGGTGGGGCTGCTACTGATGATCATGAGGAGGACTTTGGGTCCCCTAGTACAGAACCGTCGTGGGCACAGAAGCTTAAACGCAAGATGAAGAAGCTTTTCTGCATGGAGTCTCATGGTCAGTACATGACTCATGTGGCGGAAAAGCATGCCAGGATGCGCCACAAGGATCTCATGCGTCAGATGGGAGCGACAGTTGCTAGTGGGTCTGAGGGTCAGATCACTGAAGAGGAGGACTGGATTCATCAGCATTGCCATTGGACCGACTCCGATGCCGAGCAGTTTTCGATCCACGATGAAGATGCAGAGATGTGATGTTCGAGATCTTCATCTTCCCATCACCTGGAGTCGTAGCGTCACTCTTTTCCCTTTTTGGTGTCTCGCTGCCAAAGGGGGAGAGAGTGTAGGGATTTGTGTTATTGCCGTGCTTTGAGTCGTCTTGTGGTTTCTTGTGTGTTCTCTCGGTGTCTTTATTTGGTTTGGTTTGGTGCCTGTGAGACCTAAGTTCTAGACATATGGTGTGAGACATATGCTCCCTATCGCTACCTTATTACTTATGTCTATTCAGTACTGTACTTTATTATGAGATGCATGCTTGTCCTATTTTATTCTCTTCTCTCTTATATCTTGTGCTTAGTATTGTTGGACTATAAAATATAGGGGGAGTGTTGATCCGAATGTGTGTGTCTTGCTCCGAATGCTCCACTATCTAGGTGCACACATTCTGGGGGAGCCCGTCTATATTTTGTAGTTCAGAGTTTTTCTTCTTTTATTTCTTTTCCTTGCGCGAATCCCTAGTTATCATCAATCCACCAAAAAGGGGGAGATTGTTACGGCATATCTCTCTCAAGGTAGTTTTGGTGATTGATGACAACATGTTTGCGGACTAATCTTGTGCTTTGAATAATTCACAGATTCTCCCCTGGCACGAGACGTTTCCTTCCCCTCGGAGTGTATTTCAAGACGGTGTAGCTCTTTCGTTTCTTTCTCGGTGGACTAGTTGCGTAGAGGGCACTGTACTATCAAGAGGGGGTCCGTTGGGGTATTGCATGGGTGGAATCAACACGTACACATCAGCTTCTCACCCTCCGAGCTTTTCCATTCCATTGTAGAGATCTCTCCTCTCTTCCTTGTCTTGTCTGGGTCCAAGCGGTAGTACCGCGCAACCCAGCGGTAGTACCGCTGAGGAGCCACAAGCGGCAGTACCGCTCCACAGCGGTAGTACCGCCCGTGGCTCCACAACAGTAGTACCGCTGGGGTGCCTGACACCTCCGCCTCGTCCTCAGCCTCCTTGGAGAGATTCTCTCTCTCTCTCTCTTCTGTGCCCCAGTGGTAGTACCACACTACCAGTGGTAGTATGACCGAAGGGTCACAAGCGGCAGTACCGCTCCACGGCGGTAGTACCGCCCGTGACCCCGCTGCCGTAGTGCCGCTGGGCTGTGTGGCTCGTACGGCCTCGACTCGAGGGGTCTTTTTCTCGTGTCGGGTTTTGCGGCACTAGTTGTGGTTGTAGAGGCGGTAGTACCGTTCCAGGAGCGGTAGTACCGCCCCTACCACCGCGGTAGTACCGCGTTGGGTCCTATTCCCTACTAATCTCCTCTGTGCGGCAGTGCCGCTGGCTGGCGCGGCAGTACCGTTGACCTGGTGGTAGTACCGCCCTGTGCAGGGCTGGTTGGTGAGGGGCAACGGTTGGATTGTTGCTCCCACTATAAAAGGGAGTCCCCTTCTTCTCTTTGACCTACCTCTTCCTCCCCCAAGCTCCATTTATTGCTCAAGCTCCATTAAATGCTCCAAGCTCCATTTTCGCCCGATCTATCTCTCTAGCCAATCAAACTTGTTGATTTGCTCGGGAGTGGTTGAGAAGGCCCCGATCTACACTTCCACCAAGGGTTTTTTGATTCCCCCACTCATCCCTAGCGGATCTTGTTGCTCTTGGGTGTTTGAGCAGCCTAGACGGTTGAGGTCACCACGGAGCCATAGTCCATTGTGGTGAAGCTTCGTGGTTTTGTTGGGAGCCTCCGATGAAGTTGTGGAGATTGCCCCAACCTTGTTTGTAAAGGTTCGGTCGCCGCCTTCAAGGGCACCAATAGTGGAATCACGACATCTCGCATTGTGTGAGGGCGTGAGGAGAATACGGTGGCCCTAGTGGCTTCTTGGGGAGCATCGTGCCTCCACACCGCTCCAACGGAGACGTACTTCCCTTTAAAGGGAAGGAACTTCGGTAACACATCCTCGTCTTCACCGGATCCACTCTTGGTTATCTCTTACCTTGTGCAAGCTCTTTAGTGTTACTTCTCTTGTTTGCTTGTATGCTTGTTGGTATTGCATCATATAGGTTGCTCACCTAGTTGCACATCTAGACAACCTACTTTGATGCAAAGTTTAATTTGATTAAGAAAAGTTAAAATTGGTAGTTGCCTATTCACCCCCCCTCTAGTCAACCATATCGGTCCTTTCAAGGAGCCAGTGAGAACTGTTGCATGGGGCACAACTCCATCATAATAACTATCCCAAATCAACTGGACCCAAGGAACCTGCTGCTTGTTGTAAAACTTATGCATTTGTTTGAGAAGCAGGCCTTGATTTTGAACATTGAGGTTAAGAATGCCAAGGCCTCCCTTATCCTTTGGTCCGCAAACTAAATCCCAGGCAGCTAAGGATTGCTTTGGCACATCAGAGTTTCCTCTGCACAAACACTGCCTGTAAATCCTATCCAACTGCTTGATAATACCAGGTGGAATATGAAAACTCAATAGAAAGTATATGGGCATTGAAGTAAGCATAGATGTGAGCAATTGCAACCTGGATCCTTGGTTGAGCATGGCAGAGCTAACAGATAGTCTTCTTTCAACACTATCCACTAGAGGCATGAAATCAATGATTCGAGGTCTTGTTGTGCCAAGTGGCAAACCCAGATATGTGAAAGGCAACTGCTCCAGCTTACATCCCAGGATGGAAGACAACCTCTGTGCCTCTATGGGGTCAACATTTAGGGTCACCATTGAAGACTTTCCAAAATTTACCTTTAGATAAGTAGACTGTTGGAAAATATGGAGCATGTTCTTGAGAGCCACCAACTGTTCTTCAACTGCAGAAAGGATGATTATTGTGTCATCTGCATACTGAATGATAGGAAAGTCAGGGTCCTGAGATGGGATTGGAAGTGTTAGAACTCCCTTATCCAGCATGTCATTGACCACTGTTTGAAGCAGATCAGCAACTATGACAAATAAAAGTGGGGATAGAGGATCCCCCTGCCTAACCCCACATTTGCATTTGAACTGTTTTCCAGGCACCCCATTAAGCAAAACGGATGATGATCCCGAGGAAAGAATCTCTTTAATCCAAGAAATCCATTTGGCATCAAAACCTTTGTGCTAGAGAATTTGCAAGATGAGATCATGCTCCACAGTGTCGAAAGCTTTGGCAAAATCCAATTTCAAAATGATGATTGGCCATTTTGATTGATTGCATTGATGTATATATTCAAAATCCCAAGCCAGACAGTCCTGAATGGCTCTGCTTCTCAAAAACCCATATTGATTCTTATGGATGCATTACAGAATGACCTTTTGAAGCCTATTTGCCAGGAGCTTAGTGGGGAACTTGAGACATGTGTTAGTAAGAGAGATTGGTCTAAAATCCTCAGGTCCTTCAGGAGACAACATCTTTGGTATGAGGGTGATAAGGGAGCCATTAATACTCTCCAAAGATAGCCTCCCATCATAAAACCCCTGAATGAGAGCCAAAAAATCCTTCTCAATGACAGGCCAACACTTCTTAACAAATAGACCATTAAAACCATCTAGCCCAAGAGCTTGATCAGTTGGTAAATCTTTAAGGACAGTGTTGATTTCCTCAGCAGAAAACGGTTCAGACAGACTGCTCAAGCCATCAACAGGTTGAATAAGAGTGTGCAGATCAAAGCCCATATTAATACCTTGGGCCTGTCCCATTCTGTTTTAAAAGATGACCAAAGGATTCCCGCCATTTGGGAATGATCAGAAACTGGGTCAGCACCTGCAACAGAGAGACTTGCAATCGTATTCCTGCGCAGACGTTCAGAAGCCATTGTATGAAAAAACTTAGAATTCTCCTCCCCCACCTTAATATAACGGATGGTACACCTCTGCTTCCAATAAATATAGTGTATTCTAAGCAGATTCTCATGGTGTAATTTAACAATTGTTCGAAGTTAAATTCAGGTGTGGTGAGAGGCCTCAACTCCTCCAAGTTATCAAAGAATAAGATTACTCGAGAACAATCCATTGTCAGTCGTTTTATGAACGACAGGTTCTTGCTCCAAGCTTTGAGGGCAGAACGCAGGCGCTTAAACTTGGTTGCCAGGACCGCAGCAGGAGACAAATCAGCAAACACTGGCTGGTTCCAAGAAAGCTTGACACAGTCCAAAAACCCTGGCATGTCAACCCAGTAGTTCTCAAACCTGAAAACTCTGGATTTAGGTATATTGGTGTCAATTGAAACCACGCAGGGGACATGATCTGACGACGTTTTTGCCAGGGGTAAAACAACAGTGTTGGGATAGATAGAAATCCAATCTGACGTGGTAAAAAACCAATCTAGCTGTTCAAGCAATGGCTGCTCTTGCATATTGGACCAAGTGAAACTCCTACCCTTTAAAGGCAATTCCAGCAAACCCAAATGACCAATGATCTCATTAAAGAGGAAAATGTTGTTGACATCACCTCCTGGTCTGTTTCTATTATCAATGGAACGAATGAAGTTGAAATCTCCTAGAAGCAACCAGTTCTCATCCGTTGGGATATTAAGGTGGTAAAGCAAACTAACAAAGTTATCCCGAGGAGGGCCATCACAGGGCCCATAAACGGACACAAGGGTCCACTTCTCAGCATTATGAACTGACTGAAAAGAAACCACAATGCCAAAGCTCTGAATTTGGATGAGGGTCCCATGGAAGATGGACGAGTTCCAAACAACTAGGATGCCCCCAGAAGCACCAACGGCCGGGGAAAACACGAAAGTATCAAAGTGTCGGGGACAGAAAGTTCTAATTTTCCTAATACCAAAATCCGCACACTTTGTTTCTTGCAAGCAAACAATGGAGCATTGGCTCTCCTCAATATTTGCTCTCACATCACGCTGACGAGCATCTGAATTCAGGCCACGAACATTCCAATAGAGTGCACGCCAATTACGATAATTTGTACTATCCATAAAGAACTCGCAACGATAAAATAAGGACTGCTAAGCATAACCTAGCAGTTTCATAGTCCATAGCCACACGACCCAAAAGAGCAAACAGAGAAACAAGTTCAGATAAAATATAGTCACTAATGAAGCAAAAACTATGCCAGGCAAGACCCCTCTGGCGCCAATCCTGAAACCTAGGTTTACTCATCATCGGACACTGGATCAGAGGAAGATTTCTTCGGAGGAGCCGTAAGCTTCTCCAGAGTCAGATGTTCTGCAGAGATACCCAGACGAGCGCCGACTACCTGTAAATCAGAGATAGGTGTTGGTGGAGGTATCGCCTGCACTGCATCTTCAAGGACTTCTGAGTCGTCAGATGATGACTTGGCCTTCTTGGCCCTCGGGCGGCGCAACACAGAGGTCTTGGTGGGAATGGCTGAAGTTGGTTTGTAACCAGTGGCCTTGGCAGCGCTGTGCGTCATGCGTCTGACGGAGAAATCCGGAGTTGGAGCAACTGCAGCTAACGACTTACGGCCTCGCCTGACCTCACGTCCATGCTTGCCAAGCACCGGAGGAATAGCAGACATGAACATGAATTCATCATGGTGCCGTGAGGAATCGGCGTCAGCAGGATGCACAGGGTCAACCTGCTCATGGTCAGATACTTCAGGCTCCACATGATCTGAAAGGATCTCTTCAATAACAACAGACGAGTGAGGCGTGGATGGATTATTGGGCTGCATCAGAACTCCAAAAGTGACCCCACAGTGCTCGGACAAAACACAAGTGGTGAGTTGAGACTGCCATTGATGATGTGCTGACAGCAGAACATGCACTTTTCTGATGAAAAATTCAGGCAGTAATGAACGGAAAGACCTTTCCCAGATAAGATTGGGAGGAAGCACAGGACCATAGACAACACGAACAATTCCAAGCTGAATTGGATCCAAAGGAGCCACTGGGTGCTGCACCACAATGTGATGGATGGGCTGCTGAACCTCCTCTAAATCCATGTCATTGTCAGAATCCAAAGAAGGGTTGAGGACCATGGAATTATGCTCTTGAACAATATCCTGATGTTGATCAGGTGCATCCTCATGCTGGTGCTGTGGGTGCTGGACCTGCTCCTCCCAAGGACCCCATCCAACATCGATGACATTGTTGACCTCGTTGGCATCCACACCCCAGCCACCCATGTTGTTGCCCTAGTGCGGATTATGGTGAGGTGGCACAGCATTCCAACCAAGCGCAGGGTACGGTGGCATAGCCCAGAAGGGCTGCGGTGGGTTGACTCCTGTCATAGGATGTGGGTTGCCGTCTAAAGGCAATGGATCTTCATCGGCAGGTATCATAGCATCCGCAAATTCTCCAGTCAGGATGAAGCAACCAGCTGTCCAAGATACAACAGCACCTCCCCAGTTTGCAAAATCCCGAAAAACCACAGAGCGTGGCACCAAAGCATTATCTAGAAAAGAGGCTCTAACCAGGGATCTAACAAGGCGACGATCTGTTTGGTTCCAGTAGTGAAACTAACCAAAAGTTCCAACAACCTCTGCCAAGCACTGCGTGTTGCGATAGTCAAGAGGCACTCCAATAAACATGAGCCAGCCAGTTCGATGGCCATGAATAGCCCTGAAACCCTCCCCTGGTTGTGTGGAATAAACCTGACAAAAAATTCCTCTCCATCTTCGTCCAGTCCAAGGGGAAAGGGGGATGCTGAGTAAACGAACCACGCACAACAGGATCTTCCATCTCAAAGAGCCCTACTCCTTGGAACCATGTCTGAGCAGAAAGCATCGGAATATGCAGGGTCTGTCTAAGAAAATCAAGAACCTGTTGCCAACGAATAGCAACCAAGTGGGCTGGTGGTAGAGGCTCGACGATGGCCACCATGTATTGCTCATGGTTGCGGGGGGGGGGGGGGGGGGGGGGTGATTGCAGGCATTTAGAAGGTCCTTGGGAGCCGATCTTCACCACCGTCGACGATATCATATCCGGCCGGAACAAAGCGGTGCGGGTCAATCGCATAGACTGCCATTGGAGATGACGGCGATGCTGCTGTGGGGGCAGTGGGAACCGGAGCGGCTGGCGAAGATCGTAAGCTTGGCGGCGATGGGTGGGAGGCGGACGATTGGTTTTTTTTGGGGGTGAAGGTGTCTGGTTTGGGGAAACCGAAGAGGCTGGAGAGTTGTCTATCTTGGCGCGGGCTCCAAAGCCTTTGGATGGGACTTTTGGCACCCAGAGGGAAGAATCAGGTGGTTGGCCGGTGCAGTCCCGTTTAATGTGACCAAACCGGAAACAATTTCTACACCGAATCCTATTAGAATAAGCCTATGTCCGGTGGCCCATACCCAAGCAATTTTGATAGTCCCAAAACGTGGCAGCCAAATCTTCCATCAACTCGTCAAAGCTCTGTAAATGCCTGACAACATCCTGTGGCGATGGAGAGAGTTGCTCGAAAACTGTGGAGTCGCGGTGAGCCAAGCTGTCCTCTTCATCATCAGAAATTTCAATGGGCTGAGAGGAGGATGAAGTGGGCTGAGGTGTGGGCCCAAGAACTTCCAACGGTGGAGAATCCGGAATATCCACAAAATCCGGCCCAATAAACTTCAAACCAGCAGGAGATCCGGGGTTGCCGCCAACAGACAGTGGAGAATCCGGGGATAGTTGGATTGATCCAAAAAGGATCGCCGGAGGCGGCGAGCTGGCCGTGGCCATCACCGGAGATGAGGTGCCTGAGGCTTCTTGGGATGACACATGATAACCAGCCTCACGGACCGTCAACACGTCAGAGGGCGTGGGATGATAACTATACTCCTTACGAGCAGGATAATTGATGAATGTAGCAAAATGGAGTTTTTTCTTTGGGTGGCCAGAGGTAGAACTAGAACACAATGAAGGTTTAATAGGAACATGTTTCATGGCCTGCATCCCAAGAAAAACCCTACGTTTGGTTGGACTAACTAAGGTCCATTCCTGCTGGCATTCAACCTGCCAGAGACGAAATTCTTTTTCCCAATCTGGACCGCCATGGCCCCAGAGATGAAAGTAGCACTTGAAATGATTGCAAACAAAGCTACGTTGATGTAGAATGAAAAACCCCACTTGTTTGCAGGAAACCGTGAAAGAAAAAACCCGATCATTGAGGTGTGATACCTTGAGGTGAGAGCAATAACCACCAATGGCAGATTCAAGAGCGAGGCCAACATTATCTTCATCCAGACAAAAGGAGTGCCAGGCAAAGGAGACCACCATCGTGAAGTGACCCAAGTCAGAGGTCGGGTGCACAGATCTGTTGATCGTGCGCCGGATCTCAGCCGCCAAGGCCATCCCCAGGCTAAAGTCCAAGCCTAAGGAGATGGAAGCGTGCACCGCCATGGAGAAGACAACCAACAAAGAGAGTAGCGTGCGTCGGTGAGGATGGTGCGATCAGATGTGAAAACCCACGGTCAGGTGGGCTGATCGCCGGTGGGGTGGGTGACTAGGGTTAAGGTGGCGGCGGGGTGGAGGTGGAAGCCATTATCTCAAGTATTCCGTGAAGACCATGTTGATGATGATGTTCTCAACAAATCTTCGGCAATAGCTTGCAAGCCCAAGGAAATTGCGGAGCTGCTTGACATTCTGAGGAGTCTCCCAATTCACAATTACAGAAAGCTTCTCCGGATTAACAGAAATACCCTTGGCGGAGATGATGTGGCCAAGGTAAAGAACTTCATCAAGCCAAAACTCACATTTGGAGAACTTTGCATAGAATTGATACTCTCTGAGCTTGTCGAGCACCAATCACAAATGCTTGGCATGATCCTTTTTATTCTTGGAGAAGGCTAGGATATCGTTGAGATACACCAGGACGAATTCATTGGTGTAGGGGTTGAAGATGAAGTTCATCATGCGAGAGAAAGTTGGAGGGGCATTTGCAAGCCCGAAAGACATGACAGTATATTCATAAGACCCCGATAACCCACAAGTATAGGGGATCGCAATAGTTTTCGAGGGTAGAGTATTCAACCCAAATTTATTGATTCGACACAAGGGGAGCCAAAGAATATTATCAAGTATTAGCAGCTGAGTTGTCAATTCAACCACACATGGATAACTTAATATCTGCAGCAAGGTATTTAGTAGCAAAGTAATATGATAGTGGTGGTAACGGTGGCAAAAGGTAATGGTAGCAAAAGTAATATTTTTGGTGTTTTATAGTGATGATAACAATAGCAACAGAAAAGTAAATAAGCGAAGAACAATATACGGAAAGCTTGTAGGCATTGGATCGGTGACAGAGAATTATGCCAGATGTGGTTCATCATGTAACAATCATTACATAGGGTGACACAGAACTAGCTCCAATTCATCAATGTAATGTATGCATGTATTCCGAATATAGTCATACATGCTTATCGAAAATAACTTGCATGACATCTTTTGTCCTACCCTCCCGTGGCAGCGGGGTCCTAGCGGAAACTAAGGGATATTAAGGGCTCCTTTTAATAGAGTACCAGACCAAAGCATTAACACATAGTGAATACATGAACTCCTCAAACTACGGTCATCACCGGGAGTGGTCCCGATTATTGTCACTTCGGGGTTGCCGGATCATAACACATAGTAGGTGACTATAGACTTGCAAGATAGGATAAAAAATTCACATATATTCATGAAAACATAATAGGTTCAAATCTGAAATCATGGCACTCAGGCCCTAGTGACAAGCATTAAGCATAGCAAAGTCATACCAACGTCAATCTCAGAACATAGTGGATACTAGGGATCAAACCCTAACAAACCTAACTTGATTACATGATAAATCTCATCCAACCCATCATCGTCCAGCAAGCCTACGATGGAATTACTCACACATGACGGTGAGCATCATGAAATTGGTGATGGAGGATGGTTGATGATGACGACGGCGATGGATTCCCCTATCCGGAGCCCCGAATGGACTCCAGATCAGCCCTCCCAAGAGAGTTTAGGGGTTGGCAATGGCTCCGTATCGTAAAACGTGATGAATCTTTCTCCTTGATTTTTTTCTTCCCGATCAGGAATATATGGAGTTGGAGTTGAGGGCGGTGGAGTTCCAGGGGGCCCACGAGGCAAGGGCGCGCCCAGGGGGTAATAATCTCACAATATTTTTTGTTAAATATCAATTTATATTTGAGTAGCTTCTTCTTATCCTTAACAATAAACTCATGTGCTACCATACTCTTATAATGTAGAACAATAGGAGGCAACAACTTTTCCTCTTTCTCATAATGCCTGATAGGTATGTTAAAGTCTGCAGCAAGGCGCGAGGCAAAGATGCCTCCAAGGACAGGGCCCTTAGTACGGTTCAGATTTAACCGTTTAGCAACAATAGCACCTAAACTGAAAGTAGTATCATGAAACAAGGCATGGCACAATAACATCATCAGGAGCACTAAGGTTTCCACAGTTCCCGCGACCAATTAAGCATCTACTAGCAAATATTGCAAAGTAACGTAGAACAAGAAAATGTATGCTAGTGATTCTCGCATCGAAAACTTTCCTCATTTCCCCTACAACAATCATATCAATAAATCCCTCCACATCATTACAATGTGGTTCCTCTATGCTGCCCTCAAAGGGTATCTTACAAACCCGGTAGAAATCAAATAGTGACATCTCCTTAAACTCATCATATAAATAGAAATCCGATCTTCTAGCATGGAAATGAAAGTTTTGCACAAAAATATTGGTGAGTGAGAGATACTATTCACGGTGGTCATGGAGGAAGGCAGTGAGGCCTACATTCTCAGCCAAATAATGAAAATATTTATAAATCCCGGCTTCTCTCAAGAACTCATCACAAGGCCATTCGCACGGCCGAACCTCCGCAGTACGAGGGAGATTATACTTGGGCTTCTTGTCCTCTTCACTTTGTTTATCCTTCGAGCTTCGGCTCGCTGAGCCTCTCAATAATCTCTTCATCATTTTCTGAAAATTTCTGAAATTTTTAGTAACTCAAAAATAAAAGTGAACCAAACTCAACAAGATTGATAGCAACTACTCCTACAAGTGCCTAGAGGCCATATCATGCATTAGAACTACTTTTGACCACATAAATTTGACATGCAAGCTCAAGAACAGGGTCACCTAAGCAGCAAAAATTTTCAATAAATAAAGCACTAGAACAAAAACTAATTGGACCATTTGAGGAGTCACATGCCGAAGAACAATCCCCCAAAGCAGTCTTGTGAATGGAGCTTTGAGCAAGGAGATCGAAAATGGCAGCAAGATGAGGTAGAACTCGGGTTTGAGCTGGTGGATGATTTTTTCGGGAGCAAGATGAAGTGTGTGGGTGCAAGGATAAGTGGAGGGGACCCACGTGGGGTCCACGAGGCAGGGGGGCACGCCCAGGGGGTAGGGCACGCCCTCCACCCTCCACCCTCGTGGGCACGTGGCACCTCCCCCTATTGTGTTCTCAGTGCCTAAAATTCTTAAATATTCTAGAAAAAATCATATTAAATTTTCAGGGCATTTGGAGAACTTTTATTTTTGGGGTATTTTTTATTGCAAGGATAATTCGGAAAACAGACAGAAATACTATTTTTACTTTATTTAATATAAATAACATAAAGTAAAAAGAGGGTACAAAAGGTTGTGCTTTCTAACTTCATCCATCTCATGCTCATCAAAAGGAATCCACTAACAAGGTTGATCAAGTCTTGTTAACAAACTCATTCTGAATTGCATGAAACCAGAGAGATTTCAAATAACACTAGGTTAACTCAATGGGGATATGGATGTCCCCAACAATAAGAATATCATATTTCTTCTTGACAGTAGGAAGAGGAAATTCAAAACCTCCAATAGTAATTGTTGAAAATTTTCCAATAGAATTGATACTGTGGACTTGAGGTTGTTTCCTCGGAAAGTGTACCATATGCTCATTACCATTAACATGAAAAGTGGCATTGCTTTTGGTGCAATCAATAACAGCCCCTGCAGTATTCAAAAAGGGTCTACCAAGGATAATCGACATACTACCATCCTCAGGAATATCAAGAATAACAAAGTTCATTAAAATAGTAACGTTTGCAACCACAACACACGCACATCCTCAGAAATACCGACAGGTATAGCAGTTGATTTATCATCCATTTGCAAAGATATTTCAGTAGGTGTCAACTTATTCAAATCGAGTCTATGATATAAAGAGAGAGGCATAACACTAACACCGGCTCCAAGATCACATAAAGCAGTTTTAACATAGTTTCTTTTAATGGAGCATGGTATAGTTGGTACTCCTGGATCTCCAAGTTTCTTTGGTATTCCATCCTTAAAAGTATAACTAGCAAGCATGGTGGAAATTTCAGCTTCCGGTATCTTTCTTTTATTAGTAACAATATCCTTCATGTATTTAGCATAAGGATTCATTTTAAGCATATCAGTCAAACGCATACGCAAAAAGATAGGTCTAATCATTTTAGCAAAGCGCTCAAAATCCTCCTCATCCTTTTTCTTGGATGGTTCAGGAGGAAAAGGCATGGGTTTCTGAACCCATGGTTCTCTTTCTTTACCATGCTTCCTAGCAACAAAGTCTCACTTATCATAACGTTGATTCTTTGATTGTGGGTTATCAAGATCAACAGGAGTTTCAATCTCTACATCATTATCATTGCTAGGTTGAGCATCAACATGAACATCATTATTAACATTATTACTAGGTTCATGTTCATTACCAGATTGTGTTTCAGTATCAGAAATAGAAATATCATTGGATTCTCAGGTGTGTCAACAACAGGTTCACTAGAA
Organism: Triticum urartu; assembly: GCF_003073215.2. Lineage (NCBI taxonomy): Eukaryota > Viridiplantae > Streptophyta > Magnoliopsida > Poales > Poaceae > Triticum > Triticum urartu. The sequence continues at coordinate 145,250,232 of NC_053026.1, read as the reverse complement.
GCATGAAAAGTCCTATCATTTTTCTTTTTCTTCCTCTTAGAAGGACTTGGTGCATCTACATTAGTTCTTTGAGAATCTTGCTCAATTCTCCTAGGATGGCCCTCAGGATACAGAGGTTCCTGAGTCATTTTACCCCCTCTAGTCATAACTCTAACAAAATTATCATTTTTCTTATTATTTAATTCATTGAGCAAATCATTCTGAGCTTTAAGTACTTGTTCTACTTGAGTGGTAACCATAGAAGCATGTTTACTAATAAGTTTAAGTTCACCTTTAACACTAGGCTTATAATCACTCAAGTGCTCAAGCATACCAACATTGCGATTCAATTGTCTACCAACATAAGCATTGAAGTTTTCTTGTTTAACAATAAAATTATCAAACTCATCTAAGCATTGGCTAGCAGACTTATAACGAGGAATATCACCTTCATCAAATCTATAGAGATAATTTACCTTTACTACTTGTGTCGGGTTATCAGGACCATGTATTTCTTCAATAGGTGGTAAATTCTTAACATCTTCAGCTTTAATACCTTTTTCTTTCATAGATTTCTTTGCCTCTTGCATATCTTCAGGACTGAGAAATAGAATACCCCTTTTCTTCGGAGTTGGCTTAGGAGGTGGTTCAGGAAGTGTCCAATCATTTTCATTGCTCAACATATTATTCAATAGCAATTCGGCTTGATCAACTGTTTTTCCCTGAAAACACAACCAACACAACTATCCAGGTGGTCTCTGGAAGCATCGGTTAATCCATTTTAAAAGATATGAAGTATTTTATTTTTCTTGAGAGGATGATCAGGCAAAGCATTAAGTAATTGGAGAAGCCCCCCCCCCCCAAAGATTCTGGGAGACTCTCTTCTTCAATTTGCATAAAATTATATATTTCCCTTAAGGCACCTAGTTTCTTATGAGCAGGGAAATATTTAGCAGAGAAGTTATAAATCATATCCCGGGGACTACGCACACAGCCAGGATCAAGAGAATTAAACCATGTTTTAGCACCATCCTTTAATGAGAACGGAAACAACTTAAGGATAAAGTAATAGCGAGTTTTCTCATCATGAGTAAACAGGGTGGCTATATCATTTAATTTAGTAAGATGTGCCACCACAGTTTCAGATTCATAGCCATAAAACGATCAGATTCAACCAAAGTAATTAACTCAGGATCGATAGAGAAATCATAATCCTTATCAGTAATAAAGATAGGTGAAGTAGCAAAAGCAAGGTCATATTTCATTCTAGCATTCAAAGACCTTTCCTTAAGCTTAGCTAATAATTTTTTAAGATCAAATCTATCATTGCAAGCTAAGAAGTCTCTAGCAGTTTCTTCATCCATAACATATCCCTCAGGCACAATAGACAATTCATATCTAGGGGGAATCTTCATCATCACTTTCATCAATATTATCAGTTTCAATAATTTCATTCTCTCTAGCCCTAGCAAGTTGTTCATCAAGAAATTCACCTAGAGGCACAGTAGTATCAACCATAGAAGTAGTTTCATCATAAATATCATGCAAAGCAGAAGTGGCATCATCAATAACATGCGACCTATCAGAATCAATAGCATGTGTAGGTGTCGCAAGTTTACTCAAAACAGAAGGTGAATAAAGTGCAGAGCTAGATGGCAGTTCCTTACCTCCCCTCATAGCTGAGGGAAAAATCTTGGTTCTTTGATCTTTCAAGTTCTTCATAGTGATCAACAGATACAAATTCCAAGTGACTTAAAGAATAGAGCTATGCTCCCCGGGATTCGACACAAGGGGAGCCAAAGAATATTCTCAAGTATTAGGAGCTGAGTTGTCAATTCAACCACACCTGGAAACTTAATATCTGGAGCAAAGTATTTAGTAGCAAAGTAATATGATAGTAGTGGTAACGGTAGCAAAAGTAACGGTAGTAGTTTTGGTTTTGTAGTGATTGTAACAGTAGCAACGGAAAAGTAAATAAGCAAAGATCAATATATGAAAAGCTCATAGGCAATGGATCAGTGATGGATAATTATGTTGGATGCGATCAATCATGCAACAGTTATAACATAGGGTGACACAGAACTAGCTCCAGTTCATCAATGTAATGTAGGCATGTATTCCGAATATAGTCATACGTGCTTATGGAAAAGAACTTGCATGACATCTTTTGTCCTACCCTCCCATGGCAGCGGGGTACTATTGGAAACTAAGGGATATTAAGGCCTCCTTTTAATAGAGTACCGGACCAAAGCATTAACACATATTGAATACATGAACTCCTCAAACTACGGTCATCACCGGTAAGTATCCTGATTATTGTCACTTCGGGGCTAACGGATCATAACACATAATAGGTGACTATTGACTTGCAAGATAGGATCAAGAACTCACATATATTCATGAAAACATAATAGGTTCAGATCTGAAATCATGGCACTCGGGCCCTAGTGACAAGCATTAAGCATAGCAAAGTCATAGCAACATCAATCTCAGAACATAGTGGATACTAGGGATCAAACCCTAACAAAACTAACTCGATTACATGATTGATCTCATCCAACCCATCACCGTCCAGCAAGCCTACGATGGAATTACTCACGCATGGCGGTGAGCATCATGAAATTGGTGATGGAGGAAGGTTCATGATGACGATGGCAACGAATTCCCCTCTCCGGAGCCCCGAACGGACTCCAAATCAGCCCCCCTGAGAGAGTTTAGGGCTTGGCGGCGGCTCCGTATCGTAAAACGCGATGAATCCTTCTCCCTGATTTTTTCTCCCCGAACACGAATATATGCAGTTGGAGTTGAGGTTGGTGGAGCACCAGGGGCCCACGAGGTAGGGGGCGTGCCCAGGGGGGTTAGGCGCGCCCCCACCCTCGTGGACAGGGTGTGGGCCCCATGGCCTTGATTCTTTCTCCAATATTTTTTATATATTCCAAAAATAATCTCCATTGATTTTCAAGTCATTCCGAGAACTTTTATTTCTGCACAAAAATAACACCATGGCAATTCTGCTGAAAACATCGTCAGTCCGGGTTAGTTCCATTCAAATCATGCAAGTTAGAGTCCAAAACAAGGGCAAAAGTGTTTGGAAAAGTAGATACGACAGACCGTATCATTCCTCGACCTTCGAAAAGCATCCGTTCGCTATGGCAATACTCCTGTATTCCCTCCCAAGTACTGGGTGGCATCGAGGTTATCTCACCACTAACTGCATAAAAGAGTTTTTCGATGTCGGCGAGCTCAGGTGTGCCAGACCTGCAACGATAAAATTGTGATGACAACACCTCAGAGCGCAACTCCCCGGGACACCGCCACAACCTCTAAATGTCAGGAGGCACCAAGAACAATGTTCTCGTCACAACAATATCAGAACGATCCCAAGATACCCGTGTGATCCTAATTTTTTTAGTGAAAATGAGGAGAGAGAAGTCAAAACATCTACGTCAGGAGTCCTTACCAGAGCGACGAAGGGGGCTGAGGAGTAAAAAGAATCCTACCCTCTGATATATATATATTCCTAAGACTCAAAATAGTTTTGTTCTAGACTCAACGACGTCAGCGGTTCGATCAAGCAGGGGCTCCTAAGTCGGGATGGCTCTGATTACCAGCTTGTAACGCCCAATATGCGACTATACTCCATACGTGTCAAGGCACGACTTGGGGTATAAGCGCATATTGGTATGGTCGCAAGAGTGGTTGTATCTTTGCTCATCTCATGTACTGAATAGATAGAATACGAGCTTTGGCTTACAATCGCCATAATGTCACACAATAACATCAAGTTATACAATCATTCAAGATGAACACAAAGTATGGCTATGGACGGAATCAAACGAATAAAAGACAACCACCCATGCTAAGTCCCGATCGACCCTAGTGGGCACCACTACTGATCATCCGAAAAGGAAACATAGTAACGGCCACGGTCCTCATCAAACTCCCACTTGAGTTCAGTGGCATCACCTGCATCAGTCTCATCAGTACCTTCAACTGTGTTTGTAGTATCTAGTGAGTCACGAGGACTCAACAATCTCAAAACCCGTGATAGAAAGACTATTCAAGCTTAAAGGTAAGGTGTGGGTATATGGTGGAGTTGCAGCAAGCACTAAGCCATTATGGTGGCTAACATACGAGTACAAGAGTAAGATGAGAAACTACGCAATGGACCCAGAGCTAGAAGTGATCAAGAAGTGATCCTGAACTACTTACGTTCAAACATAACCCAACCGTGTTCACTTCCCGAACCTCGTCGAAAAGAAACCATCATGGTTACACACGCGGTTGGTGCATTTTAATTAGGTCAAGTGTCAAGTTCTCTACAAGCGGATATTAAAAACTCCCATCTGCCACATAATCACGGGCACAATTCTTGAAATATTAAACCCTGCAGGGGTGTCCCAACTTAGCCCATGACAATCTCATGATCCGCGGAGACAATCCTCCATCGCGGGACCCTTCAATCAGACTCAAAATCCCGGTGCACAAGACATTTCGACAATGGTAAAACAAAACCAGCAAGACCGCCCAAACGTGCCGACAAATCCCGATAAGAGCCGCGCGTATCTCGTTCTCAGGGCACACTGGATGAGACATCCTACGAGTAAAACCAGTCCTTGAGTTTCCCTGTGGTGGCCCCGCAGTCTGCTCGGTTTGGACCAACACTCAGAGGAGCACTGGCGGGGGGGGGGGGGTGATTAAGAATCCTCAGGTTAATTACTCCCTATGAAAATTTTAGTTGTTATTAGGCAAATGGTGAAACCAATGTTGAGCGCTGGAAGAGTTTTATTCAAAGCGAACTATCAAGAGGGGCCCATAAACCCTCACCGTGTTAGGGACGCAAAATTCAAGGAACATAACACCAATATGATGGAAACTAAGGTCGCAAGAGTGGAACAAGACACCAAGCAAAAGGCTAAGCCTTCCACCCTTTACCAAGTATATAGATGCATTAATTAAATAAGAGATATTGTGATATCCCAACATATCCATGTTCCAACATGGAACAACCTGCACTGCACCTGCAACTAGCAACGCTATAAGAGGGGCTGAGCAAAAGCGATAACATAGCCAAACAACGGTTTGCTAGGATGGTGGGTTAGAGGCTTAACATGGCAATATGGGAGGCTTGATAAACAATTGGTAGGTAGCGCGGCATAGTGATAGAACGAACAACTAGCAAGCAAAGATAGAAGTGATATCGGGGGTAATGATCATCTTGCCTACAATGTTCTCAGGGTTATCGAAAGCTTGCTCCTCGTAAACTTACTCGACAGGTTCCTCGTTCACGAACTCGTCTCCCGGCTCTACCCAAAGCAAGAACACAAGCAACAAAACAATAATCAATCACGGTGCAATGCGCAAGCAACATGATGCAAGACATGGCATGGGATGCAAGATATGATGTGCAATGCATATGGGTACTCCGGAAGGGGAAAGATGGTCATGGCATCAACTTGGCAAACCAAGCATGCCACTAGATAGGTTGGGCTATTTTGAATGAAATCAATATGAAGATCACCGGTAACGGATGCATGATTTAGAAATGACGAGCAAAACAAGATGCAATGCAATATGTCGAAAACAGTAACAAGCAACTAAGATGCAAGGTTTAAATATGCTACAAAAACCAAACATGAAAACACAATACATGGCAGTGAATGTAGCGACCAGACCTCAAACAGTCTGATCTCTGTGCTCCGGTGTAATCCCTGGATCAGTAATGCTGACACCACACAGTACTCGAAGGATTTATAGCAGAGTAGCAATCACACACTTATTACATCGAGTGTCTCAAAAGAGAACTCATTACAATAAATATGGCTTAAGGCCATCTAATAATGATAACAGCGGAAGGCTTGGAAGATAAGTGAGTCCATCAACTCCAACGGCATCACTGAGTATAGAACCACGACCTAAAAACCTCCTTATCATCGTCCTGAAAAGTCTGCAACATTAACGTTGCAGCCCGAAACGGGTCAGCACATGGAATATGCTGGCAATGTAACACATAGAGAGTAATGGAATGAAACAAACTATACTATATGCATATTTGGCTGGTGGAAAGCTCTATGGTTAAAGTTTTTGCGTAAAGCCAATTTTTCCCTACTTCAAAGGAATAAATTTAATTACTATCATGGTGGTTGTTAAACATTGAGAATGGTTGACAGCATTCTCAATCCCAATTAAATCATCATTTAACGAACCCAACAAAATTAACTTTATAGTAACATGTTGAGATTCACATGATAATCCAGGTACTAGATACTCAAGATGTCCATAACCGGGGACACGGCTAACCATGATTAGTTTATTACACTCTGCAGAGGTTTGCGCACTTTTCCCCACAAGACTCGATCGCCTCCGTTGGATTTCTCGCACTACATGGTGTTTGAGAAACGGATGACCGAGACACAGTCTTTCAGAAATGCTAGCACCTTACGATGGATAGACCGGTACACCTACTTTCCCCTACATCTGCTAGTCTACCCTGTAAGAGTTCGCAAGACTTAATCAACTATGCCAGAGCCCATAATGGCTTGTGGCTGCACACGGAAGTTTCTAGTATGAATAATCTCATGATCCCTTTGAGTCTGGGTGGCGGTCCAAAAGAAAAACAGGCAAGTCCTGGAATACCCAGGTGCCTCAATCCACCCAGATGTGTGTTTAGGTTGCCACCTTAGATAAACCATTAATTATCAATCTCACATCTGTCATGGATTTCACTCACCCAATCCACGTCTACTAGCATAGCATGGCATAATAAGCAAACGTAGAAATAACTCCCAAAGGTTTGATAATAAACAGGTAATAGGTACTACCTCATCTACTTCCCATCCCACAATTTAATTAGATCCTAATCATGCAATGTGTGAGGATTGATCTAATGCAATAAAACTGGGTTGTAGAAAAAAGGTATGATCAAAGTGTTACTTGCCTTGCTGATGATCCGCGAAACCTAGAGATTCAAAGTAACAGGCGGCGGACTCCGGGTATTCTACCGCAGACAAACAAACAAGCATACAATAAGTACTCATCTAATGCACAGGTAAAACTCAAATAGAAGATCTAACCAGAAAGTTCAACTTAAGAACCCTGGTTTGCAAAAAGAATCAAATCGAACATAGCAAAAGAAATCAAACGGCGAAAGAAATTAACTTCGTTCTAGTAATCTGGATCTAAGTCAAATTTTACAGCAGCAAAAACTTGTTTAAGTTGATTATTCGGAAAGAGGGTTTCAAGACGAAACTCCAGGCGCTTGAATCGCCTAATTCCGATAAACGAGCGAAAAGTTATACTAAAACGAAAATCGGATCAGAAATCGCGATCAGAAAATAACCGCGGAAAATCCGACGAAAAAGAAAAATGACGAACAGATTAATCGTTAATTAACCTAATCCGAAAATAATTAAAATAATAAAAAAATCAAAAATAAAACCGACGAAAAATAAAATAAATATTTTTTTTTAAAAAAATCGGCACGGAAGTCGAGGCGGCGGCGAACCTCGGGCGGCGTGCAACTCCGGCGAGTCGACGGCGGGTCCGGCGGCGGCGGCGGCGGTGGGCTAGGGTTTCAGGCGCGGGCGCGGTTATGGGCTGGGGCGCCGGGTGCCTCGCTATTTAAAGGCGCCCCCGGGCGGAGTCCCGCTCGGGTACGGCCCATAGTCGGTTTCGTTTTTTTTAAATAATTACGCTCGGAATAAAAATAAAAAGAAATACTAAACGGACTCCAAAAATCATGAAATAAATTTTCCCGGGTTTCTAAAATCAAGCCCGATAAAGTGAACATTTATTTGGGCCCAAAAATACAACTTTGAAAAACGCGTATTTTTCCTAAATTCAATTAAAAATACCGAAAAACTCCGAAATAAATCTTATTTGATTTTTTTACTAAATCCTCAATATTTCTATATTTTGGGAAAGTCATTTTATTCCCTCTCTCATATTTTTGTAATAGAAATAATTGATGATAAAATAAATAAAATCAAATGATCCTGTTTACAACATTTGAGAAAACTCAAATATGTAAATAACGAAATCCCCAACTCTTTCCGTGGGTCCTTGAGTTGCTTAGGATTTTCTAGGATCAAAACCAAAAGCAGAATAAAATATGATATGCATGATGATCTAATGTATAACATTCCAAATTGAAAATTTGGGATGTTACAGAAGTACATGTGAATCTCTACAAATTATGAGCACTGAGCTACTGCTAGAAACCCCTAGAACAAGTCTAAAACAGCATGGCAAAAATGCAAAAGTTAATAGTTTATCAGACTTAGCAGAAATTCATTGATCATGACAGAACAACATCAGGTTGCAATGTTTATGCCTAGTAAACTATATGCTACAGGAACATATTACATTACACAAGATCATGGCATGATAGTACTAAATGCACTTAATAAAACTCCCTTACTGAACTTGTCCCAAAGATCTACAAAATAGATGATAGCACTAGTGCAAACATGGCAAATGACATGAACAGATCTCAGACTTAGAAGAAAATCATGGCATGACATAAACAGATTCATGATAGCAACTTTGCAATCTTGTGGCACTCATCACAGTGCACTAAAAGGCATGAAATAAAATCTAGCATGAAGTAGACATGAAAATGAAGCTATCCATGTGCAAAACAATCACATAGCATGTTTGAATTTAATCACACAATAAATGACAAAACAGTAACATGATGTAAAATTTCATGGTCATGAACTTGCTCAAATGCAAAAACTAATGCCACCACTGGATTGGTGGGATTTTTCTACCACAAAAACATATATAATGTGTCTATGTTACTGTAGAAAAATCATCACAAATATGCAAAACATAACCTGCCTAAAATGGAATATACAGAAATGGCAATTTCCAAATTTGGAAACATCTAGAAATGGACTTGCCCGAAATGGATAGATTCCATATGCCAGAAATGGAGTATTCGCTGGGAATAACATAAAAGAAAAAGGAGAAAAGAGGAGAGGGGATGACTGGTGGGGTCCTGACCCCTGTGAGGCTGACTGGTGGGTCCGGCTTGGGGCCCACATGGCGAATGACGCAGGTGCGCTTGAACAGGGAAAAACAGAGGAGGCGTCGGCGGGCGACAGAGCGCGGCGGAGGCCTCGCCAGAGTACCTCCGGTGGCCGAGGGACGCGACAGAGGTGTGATACGTCCATTTTGCATCATGCTTTTATATCGATATTTATTGCATTATGGGCTGTTATTACACATTATGTCACAATACTTAAGCCTATTCTCTCTTATTTACAAGGTTTACATGAAGAGGGAGAATGCCGGCAGCTGGAATTCTGGGCTGGAAAAGGAGCAAATATTAGAGACCTATTCTGCACATCTCCAAAAGTCCTGAAACTTCACGGGAGCACGTTTCAGAATGTATAAAAAATATTGGGCGAAAGAAGTACCAGAGGGGGGCCACTCACCGTCCACGAGGGTGGGGGGCATGCCCTACCCCCTGGGCGCGCCCCTGCATCGTGGCCCCCCTGGCAGCCCCCTGATGCCCATCTTTGGCTATATGGAGTCTTTCATCAAGGAAAAAAATCATAAGCAAGCCCACGGGACGAAACTCCGCTGCCACGAGGTGGAACCTTGGCGGAACCAATCTAGAGCTCCGGCGGAGCTGTTCTGCCGGGGAAACCTCCCTCTGGGAGGGGGAAATCATCACCATCGTCATCACCAATGATCCTCTCATCGGGAGGGGCCAATCTCCATCAACATCTTCACCAGCACCATCTCCTCTCAAACCCTAGTTCATCTCTTGTATCCAGTCTTTGTCCCAAAGCGCCAGATTGGTACCGGTGGGTTGCTAGTAGTGTTGATTACTCTTTGTAGTTGATGCTAGTTGGTTTATTCGGTGGAAGATCATATGTTCAGATCCTTTATGCATATTAATACCCCTCTGATTATGAACATGAATATGATTTGTGAGTAGTTACGTTTGTTCCTCAGGACATGGGAGAAGTCTTGCTATAAGTAGTCATGTGAATTTGGTATTCGTTCGATATTTTGATGAGATGTATGTTGTCTTTCCTCTAGTGGTATCATGTGAACGTCGATTACATGACACTTCACCATTATTTGGGCCTAGAGGAAGGAATTGGGAAGTAATAAGTAGATGATGGGTTGCTAGAGTCACAGAAGCTTAAACCCTAGTTTATGTGTTGCTTCGTAAGGGGCTGATTTGGATCTATATGTTTCATACTATGGTTAGGTTTACCTTAATACTTCTATTGTAGTTGCGGATGCTTGCAATAGGGGTTAATCATAAGTGGGATGCTCGTCCAAGGAAGGGCAGTACCCAAGCACCGGTCCACCCACATATCAAATTATCAAAGTACCGAACGTGAATCATATGAACATGATGAAAACTAGCTTGACGATAATTCCCAGGTGTCCTCGGGAGCGCTTTCCTTTATATAAGAGTTTGTCCAGGCTTGTCCTTTGCTACAAAAAGGATTGGGCCATCTTGCTGCACCTTATTTACTTTTATTACTTGCTACCCGTTACAAATTACCTTATCACAAAACTATCTGTTACCGATAATTTCAGTGCTTGCAGAGAATACCTTACTGAAAACTGCTTATCATTTCCTTCTGCTCCTCGTTGGGTTCGGCACTCTTACTTATCGAAAGGACTACGATAGATCCCCTACACTTGTGGGTCATCAAGAATATTTTCTGGCGCCATTGCCGGCAAGTGAAGCATTTTTGGTAGGTGGAAATTTATAAGGAAACATTTATATAGTGTGCTGAAATTTACTGTCACTTGTTACTATGGAACATAATCCTTTGAGGGGCTTGTTCGGGGTATCTTCACCCCGTCCAGTAGAGCAAAGAGTTGCTCCTCAACCTATTGAACCTACTGAAAATGTTTATTTTGAAATTCCTTCGGGTATGATAGAGAAACTACTAGCTAATCCTTTCACAGGTGACGGAACATTAAATCCTGATTTGCACCTGATCTATGTGGATGAAGTTTGTGGATTATTTAAGCTTGCAGGTATGCCTGAGGATGTTATCAAGAATAGGTTCTTCCCTTTATATTTTAAGGGAAAGGCATTACATGGTTTAGGCTATGTGATGATATGGGATCATGGAACTACAACCGATTGAAATTGGAATTTCATCAGAAGTTTTATCCTATGCATCTTGTTCATTGTGATCGTAATTATATATATATAATTTTTGGCCTCGCGAAGGAGAAAGCACCACTCAAGCTTGGGTGAGGCTTAAGTCAATGTTATATTCATGCCCCAATCATGAGCTCTCAAGAGAAATTATTATTCAAAATTTTTATGCTCGGCTTTCTCTCGATAATCGCTCCATGCTCGATACTTCTTGTACTGGCTCTTTTATGATGAAGACTATTGAATTCAAATGGGATTTATTGGAGAGAATTAAACGCAACTCTGAAGATTGGGATCTCGACGAACGTAAGGAGTCAAGTATAACACCTAAGTTTGATTGTGTTAAATCTTTTATGGATACCGATGCTTTCCGTGAATTTAGCACTAAATATGGACTTGACTCTGAGATAATAGCTTCTTTTTGTGAATCCTTTGCTACTCATGATGATCTCCCTAAGGAGAAGTGGTTTAAATATAATCCTCCCATTAAAGTAAAAGTAGTTGCACCTATTAAAGTTGAAGAAAAGGCTATCACTTATAATGATCCTGTTGTTCCTACTGCTTATATTGAGAAACCACCTTTCCTTGTTAGAATAAAGGATCATGCTAAAGCTTCAACTGTAGTTCGTAAGAGTAATACTAGAACACCTACTCCCTCTGAGCAAATTAAAGTTAAACCTAGTGTTGCTATGGTTAAAGATCTCTTGGCCGATAATATTGATGGGCATGTTATTTACTTCTATGATGAAGCTGCTAGAATTGCTAGACCTGATACTAAAAATCAGCATAGACCTGTTGTAGGCATGCCGGTTATTTCTGTTAAAATAGGAGATCATTGCTATCATGGCTTATGTGATATGGGTGCTAGTGCAAGTGCAATACCTCATTCCTTATACAAAGAAATTATTCATGATATTGCACCCGCCGAGTTAGAAGAAATTGATGTTACAATTAAGCTTGCCAATAGAGATACTATTTCACCAGTTGGGATTGTTAGAGATGTTGAAGTCTTGTGTGGGGAAGTTAAATATCCTGCTGATTTTCTTGTTCTTGGTTCCCCACAAGATGACTTTTGTCCCATTATATTTGGTAGACCCTTCTTGAATACTGTTAATGCCCAAATAGGCTGCAAAAAGGATGTTGTTACTATTGGTCTAGGGGATATGTCTCATGATTTTAATTTTGCTAAATTTCGTAGACAACCACATGATAAAGAATTGCCTAGTAAAGATGATATTATTGGTCTTGCTTCTATTGTCGTGCCTCCTAGTGATACTTTAGAACAATATTTGCCAGACCATGAAATTGATATGTTTATGAATGAAAGAAGGGAAATAGATGAAGTATTCTTTAAACAGGGACCTATCTTGAAACACAGCTTGCCTGTTGAAAGCCTAGGGGATCCTCCTCCACCCAAGGGTGATCCCGTGTTTGATCTTAAACCATTACCTGATACTCTTAAATATGCTTATCTTGATGAGAAAGAGATATATCATGTTATTATTAGTGCAAACCTTTTAGAGCATGAAGAAAAGAAATTATTGAAAACTCTGAAGAAGCACCGTGCTGCTATTGGATATACTCTTGATGATCTTAAGGGCATTAGTCCCACTCTATGGCAGCACAAAATAAAACTGGAAAAGGATGCTAAACCGGTTGTTGATCACCAACGATGGTTAAATCCTAAGATGAAAGAAGTGGTAAGAAAAGAAATACTAAAGCTTCTGGAGGCAGGTATAATATATCCCGTTACTGATAGTCAGTGGGTAAGTCCTATCCATTGTGTCCCTAATAAGGGAGGTATTACTATTGTTCCTAATGATAAAGATGAATTGATCCCACAAAGAATTGTTACAGGTTATAGAATGGTAATTGATTTCCCCAAATTAAATAAAGCTACTAAAAAGGATCATTACCCTTTACCTTTTATTGATCAAATGCTAGAAAGTTTATCCAAACATACACATTTTTGCTTTCTAGATGGCTATTATGGTTTCTCTCAAATACCTGTGTCAAAAGAGGATCAAGAAAAGACAACTTTTACTTGCCCATTCGGTACCTTTGCTTATAGACGTATGCCTTTTGGTTTATGCAATGCACCTGCTACCTTTCAAAGATGTATGACTGCTATATTCTCTAACTTTTGTGAAAAGATTGTTGAGTTATTCATGGATAATTTTTCTGTATATGGAACTTCTTTTTATGATTGCTTAAGCAACCTTAATCGAGTTTTGCAGAGATGTGAAGAAACTAATCTTGTCTTGAATTGGGAGAAGTGCCACTTTATGGTTAATGAAGGTATTGTCTTGGGGCATAAAATTTCTGAAAGAGGTATTGAAGTTGATAAAGCTAAAGTTGATGCTATTGAAAAGATGTCGTGTCCTAAGGACAATAAAGGTATAAGAAGCTTCCTTAGTCATGCTGGTTTCTATAGGAGGTTCATTAAGGACTTCTCTAAAATTTCTCGGCCTCTGACTAATCTCTTACAAAAAGATGTTCCTTTTGTCTTTGATGATGATTGTGTAGAAGCATTTGAAATACTTAAGAAAGCTTTGATTTCTGCACCTATTGTTCAGCCTCCTGATTGGAATTTACCATTTCAAATTATGTGTGATGCTAGTGATTATGTTGTAGGGGCTGTTCTAGGACAAAGAGTTGATAAGAAATTAAATGCTATCCAATATGCTAGTAAAACTCTAGACAATGCGCAAAGAAATTATGCTACTACTGAAAAAGAGTTTTTAACAGTTGTATTTGCTTGTGATAAGTTCATACCTTGTATAGTTGATTCTAAAGTAATTGTTCACACTGATCATGCTGCTATTAAATATCTTATGGAAAAGAAAGATGCTAAACCTAGACTTATTAGATGGGTTCTCTTGCTTCAAGAATTTGATTTGCATATTATTGATAGAAAGGGAGCTCAGAACCTTGTTGCAGACAACTTGTCTAGGTTAGGGAATGTTCGACCCACTACCTATTGAAGACAACTTCCCTGATGAACAATTAACTGTCATAAATGCTTCTCGTACTGCTCCATGGTATGCTGATTACGCTAATTATATTATTGCTAAATTTATACCATCTAGTTTCACATACCAACAAAAGAAAAAGTTCTTCTATGATTTAAGACATTACTTCTGGGATGACCCACACCTTTATAAAGAAGGAGTAGATGGTGTTATTAGATGTTGTGTACCTGAGCATGAACAAGAACAGATCCTATGCAAGTGTCACTTTGAGGCTTATGGAGGACACCATGCTGAAGATAGAACTGCACATAAGGTATTGCAATCCGGTTTTTATTGGCCTACTCTCTTCAAAGATTCCCGTAAGTTTGTCTTGTCTTGTGATGAATGTCAAAGAATTGGTAACATTAGTAGACGTCAAGAAATGCCTATGAATTATTCACTTGTTATTGAACCATTTGATGTTTGGGGTTTTGATTATATGGGACCGTTTCCTTCCTCTAATGGGTATACTCATATTTTAGTTGTTGTTGATTACATTACTAAGTGGGTAGAAGCTATTCCAACTAGTAGTGCTGATCATAACACCTCTATTAAGATGCTTAAAGAAGTTATTTTTCCGAGGTTTGGAGTCCCTAGATATTTAATGACTGATGGTAGCTCACATTTTATTCATGGTGCTTTTCGTAAAATGCTTGCTAAGTATGATGTTCATCATAGAATTGCATCTCCTTATCACCCACAGTCTAGCGGTCAAGTAGAACTGAGCAATAGAGAGCTTAAATTAATTTTGCAAAAGATTGTTAATAGATCTAGAAAGAATTGGTCGAAGAAACTTGATGATGCATTATGGACCTATAGAACTGCATATAAAAATCCTATGGGTATATCGTCTCCGTATAAAATGGTTTATGGTAAAGCATGTGACTTACCTCTTGAACTAGAACATAAGGCATATTGGGCCATTAAAGAGCTCAATTATGATTTCAAACTTGCCGGTGAGAAGAGGCTTTTTGACATTAGCTCACTTGATGAATGGAGAACCCAGGCCTATGAGAATACCAAACTGTTTAAAGAAAAGGTTAAAAGATGGCATGAAAAAAGGATACAAAAACGTGAGTTTAATGTAGGTGATTATGTGTTGTTATACAACTCTCATTTAAGATTTTTTGCTGGCAAACTTCTCTCTAAATGGGAAGGTCCTTACGTCATTGAGGAAGTCTATCGTTCCAGTGCTATAAAAATCAACAACTTCGAAGGCACAAATCCGAAGGTGGTAAACGGTCAAAGAATCAAACATTATATCTCAGGTAATCCCATAAATGTTTAAACTAATGTTATTGAAACCGTAACCCCGGAGGAATACATAAGGGGCACTTTCCAGAACGTTTCAGACTCCGAAAAGGAATAGGTACGTGGTACGATAAGTAAACCGACTCCAAAACAATCCTAATAGCAATATTTCTCCGTTTTGGAATATTTAAGAAAATAGGAAAGTAAGAAGCAGTGCGGGAAGGACATGAGGCGTCCACGAGGGTGGAGGGCGCGCCCTACCCCCTGGGCGCGCCCCCTGCCTCGTGGGCACCTCATGTGCTCTCCGGACTCTGTTTTCTTGCATGATAGTTCTTTTGGTAGGTAAATTTTCATTATATAATCTCCCGAAAGTTTTGACCACCGTATCACGCGAATATCTTCTGTCTTTGTTTCGAGCTATTTTTCTAACGGATCTAGATCGCCATGGCGTCTTCAAGTGCCCCCAAGGACAAGTTCTTCGAGAAGGTCATCAACCCCTACCTTGCGGAGGTGCTGCAAGACCCTCAAACCATTGAGATGTGTGAGGGGTTCCTGCACATCCGCGATGTTGAGGGACCAAGGAGGACCGGAAGCGTGGAGACAAGGCTCAAGGCAATGGAGCAAAAAGTTTGCAAGTGCCAGGAGATGGTGGAACGTGGACTCGACTCTAATCATATAATGGTCACGGAGTTCACCAACAACCACAAGCTAGATGACAGGAACATTGGGGAGGACATCTTCAAGCTTCACGAGAAAATTGAGCGCCTCCAAGCCTAGATCTATGACCTACAAAAGCAAAACTGTGAGTATGAATATACATTCAAGAGAATGAGTTTGGCTGCAGATTTAAGGATCCCGGAGACTCGATCATCCTTCTATGATGGTGAGCCTATGCCTTGGAAGATGGACGATAAGCCCACATCATCAACAACTCCATCATCGCCACCTCCGAGGAAGGAGACATAAACACATGGGTATGGGCACTCCCCTTGGCAACTGCCAAGCTTGGGGGGAGTGCCCCGGTATCGTATCACCATCACATGTTTATCTTTACCGTTTTTCTTAGTTCGATCCTTTTGGTAATATCTTGATCTAGTAGAATAAAGTTTTAGTATAATCTAGTTTTGAGTCTTGCTTTATGATCCTTCTATGTAATCGAGTCCGTGAGCTATATATAATAAAGATTAGTGTTGAGTCAAGGGCTTGATTATCTTACTATGATCTTGAGGGAATAAAATAAAAGAAAAAGAATAAAATGAAATAAAGGGATCATGTGGATCTTATGGAGAGTAATGACTTCACATATAAAGAGTATGATGAATAAAAGTTGTTGAGAGTTGACAAACATAGTTTTGGTCATCGTTGCAATTAATAAGAAGTAATAAAGAAAGAGAGGTTTTCACATATAAATATACTATCTTGGACATATTTTATGATTGTGAGCACTCATTAAAATATGACATGCTAAAGAGTTGACATTGGACAAGGAAGACAATGTAATGGGTTATGTTTTCTTACATCTGAGATAAATTATATTGTCATGGATCATCCAGCATGTTGAGCTTGCCTTTCCCTCTCATGCTAGCCAAATTCTATGCACCAAGTAGAGATACTACTTGTCCTTCCAAATATCCTTAAACCTAGTCTTGCCATGAGAGTCCACCATATCTACCTATGGATTGAGTAAGATCCTTTAAGTAAGTTGTCATCGTTGCAAGAAATAAAAATTGCTCTCTAAATATGTATGATTTATTAGTGCGAAGAAAATAAGCTTTATATGATCTTGTGATGTGGAAGAAATAAAAGCGACGAACTGCATAATAAAGGTCCATATCACAAGTGGCAATATAAAGTGATGTTCTTTTGCATTAAGATTTCGTGCATCCAACCATAAAAGCACACGACGACCTCTGCTTCCCTCTGCGAAGGGCCTATCTTTTATTCTTGTCTTGCACTTCATACAAGAGTCATGGTGATCTTCACCTTTCCTTTTTACATTTTATCCTTTGGCAAAAACAATGTGTTGGCAATATCATGATATATATAGCTAATTGGATGTGAGTTTTCATGAACTATTATTGTTGACATTACCCTTGAGGTAAAAAGTTGGGAGGTAAAACTATAAGCCCGTATCTTTCTCTGTGTCTAGCTAAAACTTCATACCCATAAATATTGCGTGAGTGTTAGCAATTGTGAAAGACTAAATGATAGTTGAGTATGTGGACTTGCTGAAAATCTCTTATATTGACTCTTTCCGATGTTATGATAAATTGCAATTGCTTCAATGACTGAGATTATAGTTTGTTAGTTTTCAATGAAGTTTATGATTCATACTTGAAACTGTGAGTGAATTGTCACTTTAGCATAAGAGATCATGTGACAATATATATATATATATGTTGTTCTAAGAATGATCATGATGCCCTCATGTCCGTATTTTATTTTATCGACACCTCTCTCTCTAAAGATGTGGACATATTTTTCGATATCGACTTTCGCTTGAGGACAAGCGAGGTCTAAGCTTGGGGGAGTTGATATGTCCATTTTGCATCATGCTTTTATATCGATATTTATTGCATAATGGGCTGTTATTACACATTATGTCACAATACTTATGCCTATTCTCTCTTATTTTACAAGGTTTACATGAAGAGGGAGAATGCCGGCAGTTGGAATTCTGGGCTGGAAAAGGAGCAAATATTAGAGACCTATTCTGCACATCTCCAAAAGTCCTGAAACTTCACGGGAGCACGTTTCATAATATATAAAAAATATTGGGCGAAAGAAGTACTAGAGGAGGGCTACCCACCGTCCACGAGGGTGGGGGGCGCGCCCTACCCCCTAGGCGCGCCCCTTGCCTTGTGGGCCCCATGGCAGCCCTCTGATGCCCATCTTTGGCTATATGGAGTCTTTCATCGAGGAAAAAAGCATAAGCAAGCTCACGGGACGAAACTCCGCTGCCACGAGGTGGAACCTTGTCGAAACCAATCTAGGGCTCCGGTAGAGCTGTTCTGCCGGGGAAACTTCCCTTTGGGAGGGGGAAATCATCACCAACGATCCTCTCATAGGGAGGGGGTCAATCTCCATCAACATCTTCACCAGCACCATCTCCTCTCAAACCCTAGTTCATCTCTTGTATCCAATCTTTGTCCCAAAGCCTCAGATTGGTACCTGTGGGTTGCTAGTAGTGTTGATTACTCTTTGTAGTTGATGCTAGTTGGTTTATTCGGTGAAAGATCATATGTTCAGATCCTTCATGCATATTACCCCTCTGATTATGAACATGAATATGATTTGTGAGTAGTTACGTTTGTTCCTGAGGACATGGGAGAAGTTTTGCTATAAGTAGTCATGTGAATTTGGTATTCGTTCGATATTTTGATGAGATGTATGTTGGCTTTCCTCTAGTGGTGTCATGTTGTGACGCCCCCGATTCAATCGTACACTAATCATATAAGCAAACGTGTACGATCAAGATCAGGGACTCACGGGAAGATATCACAACACAACTCTACAAATAAAATAAGTCATACAAGCATCATATTACAAGTCAGGGGCCTCGAACGCTCGAATACAAGAGCTCGATCATAGATGGGTCAGCGGAAACAACAATATCTGAGTACAGACATAAGTTAAACAAGTTTGCCTTAAGAAGGCTAGCACAAACTGGGATAACGACCGAAAGAGGCGCAGGCCTCCTGCCTGGGATCCTCCTAAACTACTCCTGGTCGTCGTCAGCGGGCTGCACGTAGTAGTAGGCACCTCACGAGTAGTAGTAGTCATCGTCGACGGTGGCGTCTGGCTCCTGGACTCCATCGTCTGGTCGCAGCAATCGGGTATAGAAAGGGAGAAAAGAGGGAGCAAAGCAACCGTGAGTACTCATCCAAAGTACTCGCAAGCAAGGAGCTACACAACATATGTATGCATTGGTATCAAATGGAATAAGGCTATCATATGTGGACTGAACTGCGGAATGCCGGAATAAGAGGGGGATAGCTAGTCATATCGAAGACTACGCTTCTGGCCAGCTCCATCTTGCAGCATGTAGAAGAGAGCAGAAGGTAAGTTCACCAAGTAGCATCGTGTAGCATAATCCTACCCGGCGATCGTCCCCTCGTCGCCCTGTTGGAGAGCGACCACCGGGTTGTATCTGGCACTTGAAAGGGTGTGTTTTATTAAGTATCCAGTTCTAGCTGTCATAAGGTCAAGGTACAACTCCAAGTGGTCCTATTACCGAAGATCACGGCTATTCGAATAGATTAACTTCCCTGCAGGGGTGCACCACATTCCCCAACACGCTCGATCCCCTTTGTCCGGACACACTTTCCTGGGTCATGCCCGGCCTCGGAAGATCAACACGTCGCAGCCCTACCTAGGCACAATAGAGAGGTCAGCACGCCGGTCTAAATCCTATGGCGCAGGGGTCTGGGCCCATCGCCCATTGCACACCTGCACGTTGCGAGGGCGGCCGGTGAGCAGACCTAGCCTCCCTTATACAAGAGCAGGCGTTCCAGTCCAACCCGGTGGGCGCCGCTCAGTCGCTGATGTCATGAAGGCTTCGGCTGATACCACGACGTCGAGTGCCCATAACTGTCCCCGCGTAGATGGTTAGTGCGTATAGGCCAGAGGCCAGACTCAGATCAAATACCAAGATCTCGTTAAACGTGTTATCTTGAAATAACCGCGAACGCCGACCAGGGCCAGGCCCATCTCTCTCCTAGGTGGTCTCAATCTGCCCTGTCGCTTCGCCACAAAGATCCACACAGAGGGCCGTCGGGAAAGTATGTCGTTCCAGCCCCCAATTCGTGAATCAACCGCGGGTACTCCTCGAGCCAACCCGACTTTAGTCATCACATGTATTATGTATAAAGTATATAGTATATACCCGTGATCACCTCCCGGGTGATCACGGCCCGATAGTATAGCATGGCAGACGGGCAAGAATGTAGGGCCACTGATGATAAACTAGCATCCTATACTAAGCATTAGGATTGCAGGTAAAGGTAACAACAGTAGTAGCAAGGACAGGCTATGCATCAGGATAGGATTAACGGAAAGCAGTAACATGGTACACTACTCTAATGCAAGAAGTAGAGAGAAGAGTAGGCGATATCTGGTGATCAAAGGGGGGCTTGCCTGGTTGCTCTGGCAAGAAGGAGGGGTCATCTTCGATGTAGTCGAACACACGGACACCGGCAGCGGTCTCGGAGTCTACTGGAAATAAGTAACCGAGGGGGGAAACACAATAAATAACAGAGCAATCAAATGTAACACAAAGCAAGATGTGACAATACGTTGTGCTAGGGTTGACCTAACGTAGGGACATGTGATACCGGTGAAGGGGGAAACATCTGGGAAAGGATCTCCGGTGTTTCGCATTTTCGGACAGGCGGACCGGAGGGGGAAAGTTGCGTGTTCGCTATGCTAGGGATGTGTGGCGGGCGAACGGGCTACGTATTCGGATTCGTCTCGTCGTTCTGAGCAACTTTCATGTAGAAAGTATTTTGATCCGAACTACGGATTATTTTATATTATTTTTTCAAAGTTTTAACATATTTGGAATTTAATTTAAATAGAGAGCAAAGGTAAAAATGCTATGGGTACACGAAGTGTACCCAGCATTTTACGTAGTGAGCATGATAGGTGGGGCCAGGGGCGCTGACTCAGCAGTCAACAGTCAACACTTTGACCGTTGACTAGTTAAATCTGGGCAGTGGGGGCCACTTGTTATTGGGTGTAATATCTAACCGAGGTTTTATCTTAAACTAAAAAAATCCTAATTAGTAGGTGGGGGCCCAGTAGTCATAGGGCAATCTAACTAATGAAATAAAACAAAACAAAACTAACAGGGGGCTAATCCCCCAACTACCTAGGCCGACCCAACCATGCGGTGGCCCGAAGCCACAGCTGGGGCACGCACAGCAGCTCCCAAAGGAGCGCCAGTAGCCATCCCAGCACATGGTGCGGGGGGGCGCAGGGCGAGGCCCCGAGCAGACGCGGCCTGGCCGGAGTGGCGAAGCCGGTGGTAGCGGCAGCAGTCAACAACAGCGACAGGCGGGGAGGGAGCATGGCGCGAGCGGCAGGCAGCAGAGTAGCAGAAGAGCAGCAAGCAGAGCCGCATCGGCAAAGCAGCAGCAACAGCAGGCGGATGCGCACGGGAGGTCAAGGGCGCGACGCGCGACAACCAACTGGCGAGGGCACACATACAGGGAGCTCGGGCGCAGCCATGACAACCCCGGGTGAGCACGGGAACGACGACTAACGGAGTAGATCGAGGGAGCAAACCAGGGGGATCGAAGGAGGAGCTCACAGAGGGCATCGTGGACATGTCCGGAAGCCGTGGGGGTGGCCAGACGAGCAGATCGACACGGCTGCCAAGGCATACGCCCGCGAAGGGAACACGCGTGCGGGGCGTCGCAGGTGCTCCCCAGCGTCGACCTGGTGGTGCAGACGAAGTAGCAAAGCACGACGTTCCTCCTGGACATCTTCCTTGCCAGCGAGAAGCACGGTGGCCGCGGGATCGACGCGACGATGACGACCGCGGAGCTCGGGCGTGGTTCAGATCGAGGGAGAGAGACGAGGAAGAAGAATGAGGGGATTAGGGTTCGGGGTGTCGCGAGGCAGGTCTTGTAGGCGTCGGGGAGGCCGCGGGATGGCCTACACGTCGATAGTCCCGGCCATGGTGGCCTGGATGGCTGCCACGCCCCTCCCCTGCCTCCTGTAGCGGGAGGTGGGAGGAGAGGTGGCGGTGGGCTGGGCCGGAGGCACTGTGACCACATATGGTCCTGTGGCCTAGTAGTTTTAGGCCCCTTTTCATTTCCCCTTTTTTGTTTTGCAAAATGTTTGGCCACAAGATGTCTTTTGTAAAATATGGGGTTGTGCCATATAATTACCTTACAATAATTACAGTGTCACAAAAAGGTTTTGTGAGCATTAGTATTCTTTTGAATTTTGCATAAATGCGAATGCGTTAAAAAGGTTGTTTGGGGCACTGCTTTAAATAGGTTAGGGGCAATTCAATATCTCAAATAATATTGGTTTCTTCATGACAATTAACTAGTGAATTTTGCAACCCATCGAACATTTTTGTTTTACCGCTTGAAGAAATGATAATCCGACTTTATTTTAATTTGAATTTGTATTCGGTTAGGAACAAGATGAGGTTTAGATAAATTAATTGCGATGGCATGGCACCATTAGGGTGTGAATACTGTAGCTTAACTATCGGGGTGTTACAAATCTCCTCCACTACAAGAAATCTCGTCCCGAGATTTAGAAGGGGGAGTAAGGGAGGAAGGGATACGAAATTCTAACGGGTGTTCTCGGTGGCAGTTGCTCTTCTCGAAGAGGCCGGTCCAATACATTGATGTCTGCATTTCTCTGCTTCGGGTCAGCATGATGAAGTCGACATCCTTTCTTCGGGAACTTCATCGTACTTACGAAAGAATAAAGGGTGGGCATTCCGAGAGAACAGACCTCTGCAAGGTCGACTATCTGGTCGATAACATCGAGGAAGGTGGCGGAAGTTACTCTCGAATTGTAACTTAAGAAAATATAGAGAGCAAAGTAAGGAGGTATCATGGGAAGTTTCGAGCGGGTTGGCAATCGTTCGATGCCTGAAACAGGGCGTGAAAGGTGTTCAAAGCAACATGAACAAGTATTGTGTTTGATACTAGAATTGATGATCTCTCGGAGGGTGGCTCGTGAATTACATACGAGGCCTCACCTGAGGAATAACTTTGGAAACGGGGGGGTGCACAAGAGAGTCAGGTTTCGATCCTATGGAACTGTGGGTTATGGGCCCACCATGTGGGTTAAAAGTAGGAAGGGCGGTGACATCTTGCACGATCATGTAAACAAGGCATGTCAGAGGGTAGCCTGTCAGTTATGTTGGCAACAACATTGGTACCAAGGGCGAGGGACGAAGAGAACCATTTTCCTGCTCGTTGTACGAGGCAGACCATTAGGCAAAGTTCTCGTGCATCGGTGGATACCGGAATGTCATCAACAATAGTAACAGGTTCTTACTGACAGAGTTGTACACCGAGGTGCTTACAAAAGCAGTGACTTATTACTGCTTAGATCATATAAACCTCAAGAAGGTTAAACAAAACAATGGAAAGGAAAATGTGATTATCAGATTAACAGAACAATGGAAAGGAAAATGTGTTTAAACACATATTTTAGGGGTATATCCTTCCCAAGGACAAGTAGAGCATGATACCCATGACAAGATATAATTGTAGAAAACCCTTTAGGAAAGGGGAGAGAAATTTCATGACATTACCCATACAACGATGTTTGGATAATTTGATTAAGAAAATTTAGCATTGTGCTCCAAGTGTTCCTATTGATGATAGGAGTACCACATACATTCTTCGAGATAGCATTGACATGGTCTTCAAGCAAAGGTCGGACTTCAGATACATGAAGGATCCATCAGGATAAACTTATTAAACAAGGCATTCAATTTCCCCATGGAAAAATGGTTAACCTTGTTAAAAAGGAAACTATAACACTACGTCCTCCGGACAGGTGCACTAGGCATGATATCACCTTATCGGGTCATCTAAAGACCAACGTTATACTCTTGGAAACATGTTCAAGCCATCATATCTGACCGAGTTTCAGATCTGATTGGTGTCAGGATATCTCAGACTCAGGATGCCTGAGAAGAAAAGGTGCAAAACAAATTGACGAGACGACATTGTAAGATTCTCGGTAAATGAACTATGGAAGCAAGTTCCGAATCATGAGTTCGCTATTAAATCAAGGAGAGAATGAGGAGGTGGCTGATGAACTCAGTGACAATTCATCGAGATTTCCAAAAGATGGATTTCCACATTTATGTGAACAAGGATATAGCTTTTGTCAGATCAAATCATATAATGAGGTATGCTCGAGGAAAACATACATGATTAGACATTGGTTGACGGTGCACCCGAAGTACGGACTTTGGTAGCATAATCAATGTTATAATGGTGATTCGATAACCAATGGTCTAAGAATGAAAAGTCGACCATTAACTTCAAAGCAATAAGGTTGCTAGAAGTTTAAAAATAACTAGTCCATCTGTTGGTATTCCTGTTAGGAACAACACGGGGACCAAGAAAAGAATGGTGATGGTGAAGTATCACTTATATCAAGAATTCTCAAGAGGTGGCGAAATTCTCACAACATCCTTGACAAAAAGGCAGTAATACTTCAAGGTAGATCATAATACGAGCTGGATAGCAAGTTGCATCCATAACATGAACACATTTTGTGTTGGAGGGAATGCAATAATGTTGTCAATGATAACCCAAATCATCGAAGGCAAAGGATGGTATTTCTCATCCATAATTCGATAGATATTGTAGCGACCAGACCTCAAACAGTCTGATCTCTGTGCTCCGGTGTCATCCCTGGATCAGTAATGCTGACACCACACAGTACTCGGAGGATTTATAGCAGAGAAGCAATCACACACTTATTACATCGAGTGTCTCAAAAGAGAACTTATTACAATAAATATGGCTTAAGGCCATTTAATAACGATAACAGCGGAAGGCTTGGAAGATAAGAGAGTCCATCAACTCCAACGGCATCACTGAGTATAGAACCACGACCTAAAAACTCCTTAATCGTCATCTGAAAAGTCTGCAACATTAACGTTGCAGCCCGAAAACGGGTCAGCACATGGAATATGCTGGCAAGGTAACACATAGAGAGTAAAGAAATGCAACAGCTATACTATATGCATATTGGGCTGGTGGAAAGCTCTATGGTTACAGTTTTTGCATAAAGCCAATTTTTCCCTACTTCAAAGGAATACATTTAATTACTATCATGGTGGTTGTTAAACATTGAGAATGGTTGACAGCATTCTCAATCCCAATTAAAGTAACATCATTAAACCCAACAAAATTAACTTTAGAGTAACATGTTGAGATTCAGATGAAAATCCAAGTACTAGATACTCAAGATGTCCATAACCGGGGACACGGCTAATCATGATTAGTTTATTACACTCTGCAGAGGTTTGCGCACTTTTCCCCACAAGACTCGATCGCCTCCGTTTGGTTTCTCGCACTACAGGGTGTTCGAGAAGACGGATGACCGAGACATAGTCTTTCAGAAGCGCTAGCACCTTACGATCGGGTAGACCGTACCACCTACATCCCCTACATCTGCTAGTCTACCACTGTAAGAGTTTGCACAACTTACTCAACTATGCCAGAGCCCATAATGGCTTGTGGCTGCACACGGAAGTTTCTAGTATGAATAATATCATGATCCCTTTGTGCCTGGGTGGCGGTCCAAAAGAAAAACAGGCAAGTCCTGGAAACCCCAGGTGCCTTAATCCACCCAGATGTGTGTTTAAGTTTCCACCTTAGATAAACCATTAATTATCAATCTCACATCTGTCATGGATTTCACTCACCCAATCCACGTCTACTAGCATAGCATGGCATAATAAGCAAACGTAGAAGGTAACTCCCAACGGTTTGATAATAAACAGGTAATAGGTACTACCTCATCTACTTCCCATCCCACAATTTAATTAGATCCTAATCATGCAATGTGTGAGAATTGATCTAATGCAATAAAACTGGGTTGTAGAAAAGGTATGATCAAAGTGTTACTTGCCTTGCTGATGATCCGCGAAACCTAGAGATTCAAAGTAACAGGCGGCGCACTCCGGGTATTCTATCGTAGACAAACAAACAAGCATACAATAAGTACTCATCTAATAAACAGGTAAAACTCAAATAGAAGATCTAACCAGAAAGTTCAACTTAAGAACCCTGGTTGGCAAAAAGAATCAAATCGAAAGAAGCAAAAGAAATCAAACGGTGAAAGAAAACAACTTTGTTCTAGTAATCTGGATCTAAGCCAAATTTTACAGTAGCAAAAACTTGTTTAAGTTGATTATTCGGAAAGAGGGTTTCGAGACAAAACTCCAGGCGCTTGAATCACCTAATTCCGATAAACGAGCGAAAAGTTATACTAAAACGAAAATCGGATCAGAAATCGCGATCAGAAAATAACCACGAAAAAATCCGACGAAAAAGAAAAACGACGAACAGATTTTTTTTTTAAAAAAAGGCACAAAAAACAAGGCGGCGGCGAACCTCGGGCGGCACGCTGCTCCGGCGGCGGCGGCTGGGTACGGTTAGGGTTTCGGGGCTGGCGGCTGGGCTCCCTCTCTCGGGCCGGGGCGGCGGCTTATAAAGCCTCGGCCGGCGGTGTCCTGGCCAAGTACGGCCCAAAGTCGGTTCCGCGTTTTTTTTAAATTCCGCTCAGAAGTAAAATAAAAAGAAATACTAAACAGACTCCAAAAATCATGAAATAAATTTTTCCGGGTTTCTAAAATCAAGCCCGATAAAGTGAACATTTATCTGGGCCCAAACTACAACTTTGAAAAACGCGCATTTTTCCTAAATTCAAATAAAAATACCAAAAACTCCAAAATAAATCTTATTTGATATTTTTATTAAATCCTCAATATTTCTATATTTTGGGAAAGTCATTTTATTCCCCCTCTCATATTTTTGGTAATAGAAATAATTGATGATAAAATAAATAAAATCAAATGATCCTGTTTGCATAATTTGAGAAAACTCAAATATGTAAATAACGAAATCCCCAACTCTCTCCGTGGGTCCTTGAGTTGCTTAGGATTTTCTAGGATCAAAACCAAAAACAAAATAAAATATTATATGCATGATGACCTAATGTATAACATTCCAAATTGAAAATTTGGGATGTTACAAACCTACCCCCCTTAAGATGAATCTCGCCCTCGAGATTCGGGTTGGCTAGAAAATAGGTGAGGGTGGTCCTTGAGCAAATCTTCCTCTCGCTCCCAGGTGGCTTCATCCTCCGTGTGGTGGCTCCACTGAACTTTGCAAAACTTGATAACCTTGCTGCGAGTAACTCGGCTGGCAAACTCAAGAATCTTGACTGGTTTTTCCTCATAGGTCAAATTGTTATCCAACTGAATTGCTTCCAATGGCACTGTGTCTCTCAAAGGTATGTCAGCCATCTCCACGTGACACTTTTTCAACTAGGAAACGTGGAACACATCATGAACTCCTGTCAATCCTTCTGGCAATTCCAACTTGTAGGCCACTTCTCCCATACGCTCCAAAACTCGATATGGTCCTACAAATCGTGGCGCTAACTTCCCCTTAACTCACAAGCGCTTAATCCCTCGAAGTGGGGATACTCGAAGATAAGCTCTATCTCCAACTTCGTAAATTGTCTCCTTGCGTTTAGAATCTGCGTAGCTCTTCTGTCTGGACTGGGCTACCTTGAGCCTATCGCGAATCAACTTCACCTTCTGTTCAGACTCCTTAATCAAATCTGGTCCAAACAACTGGCGGTCTCCAACTTCATCCCATGACAACGGTGTCCTGCACCTCCTTCCGTACAAAGCTTCGAAAGGGGCCATCTTCAAACTGGTCTGATAGCTATTATTGTAAGAGAACTCTGCATATGGCAAATTATCGTCCCAACTAGATCCATAATCTAGCGCACAAGCTCTCAGCATATCCTCCAAAATCTGATTGACTCTCTCGGTCTGTCCATCTGTCTGCGGATGATAAGCTGTACTAAATTCTAGCCTAGTACCCAAAGTCTCATGCAACTGCTTCCAGAATTTTGAGGTAAACTGGGTTCCTCTATCTGATACAATACTCCTCGGAACTCCATGCAAACATACGATCCTGGTCATGTATATCTTTGCCAACTTAGCACTGGTGTAAGTGGTCTTTACTGGGATGAAATGAGCTACCTTTGTCAATCGATCAACTATGACCCAAATCGAGTCATAGCCTGAACGAGTCCTTGGTAATCCCGTGATAAAATCCATGCCTAGCTTATCCCACTTCCATTCGGGTATCGGCAATGGCTGCAACAGTCCTGCTGGCTTCTGATGCTCTGCCTTTACTCTCTGACATACGTCACAAACTGCTACATACTCCGCAATATCCTTCTTCATTCCAGTCCACCAGAAAATATCCTTCAAATCCAAATACATCTTGGTATTTCCTGGGTGAATCGAATACGGTGAATCATGTGCCTCTTGCAGAATCAACTTCCTGATCTCCAGGTCATTGGGTACATAAACACGGTCTTCAAACCATAGGGTGTCGTGCTCATCCTCACAAAATCCTTTAGCTTTTCCTTGGCTCATTTTCTCTTTTATGGAAGCAATCTCCTTGTCAGTTTTCTGAGCTTTCCTGATTCTGTCCATCAAAGTTGACTGAATTTCCAACATTGCTACATAGCCTCTCGGAACTATTTCCAAACATAGTTCATGAAGATTTTCTGCTAACTCCTTGGGTATTTCTCCCGTCATTAACGTATTGACATGGCTCTTGCGGCTTAATGCATCAGCTACTACATTAGCCTTTCCGGGATGGTAATGCAATCTCATATCATAATCCTTGATGAGCTCCAACCATCTCCTTTGTCTGAGGTTCAACTCCTTCTGTGTGAAAATGTACTTCAAACTCTTGTGATCCGTGTACACCTCACAATGGTTTCCAATGAGGAAATGTCTCCATGTCTTCAATGCATGCACTACGGCTGCTAACTCCAAATCATGCGTGGCATAATTCAATTCGTGAGGCTTCAGTTATCGTGAAGCATACGAAACAACTCTTCCCTCCTGCATAAGCACTGCTCCAAGTCCTCGACGTGAAGCGTCGCAATACACCTCATAATCCTTGGTTTGATCTGGCAAAATCAACACTGGTGAGGTAACCAAACGGTTCTTCAATTCCTGGAAACTAGCCTCACACTCCTCAGTCCATTTGAACTTAGTATCCTTCTTCAGCAACTTCGTCATAGGCTTCGCAATCTTCGAGAAGTTCTCAATAAATCTCTGGTAGTATCTTGCGAGTCCCAGAAAACTCCGGATCTCTCCAACTGTTGTTGGTGCTTCCCAATTGGTCACAGTGATAACCTTGGTGGGGTCAACTGCTATTCCTTCTCCGGATATAACATGTCCGAGGAATCCAACTTCCTTCAACCAAAACTCACATTTGCTGAACTTGGCATATAACTGATGTTCTCTGAGCTTCTCAAGTACCAATCGCAAATGTTCTTTATGCTCCTCTTCATTCTTTGAGAATACCAGAATATCATCAATGAAAACCACGACGAACTTATCCAAAAACTCCATAAACACTTTGTTCATCATGTTCATAAAATAGGCAGGTGCGTTAGTCAGTCCAAATGACATAATGGTATACTCATATAGTCCATATCTTGTGGTGAAAGCTGTCTTCGGTATATCCTGTTCTCGAATCTTCAACTGATGGTATCCTGATCGCAAATCGATCTTGGAAAACACTTTAGCTCCTTGCAATCGATCAAACAGATCATTGATCATTGGTAGTGGGTACTTGTTCTTGATCGTTACTTCATTCAATCCTCGATAATCAACAACCATTCTTAACGATCCATCCTTCTTCTCCACTAGAAGTACTGGTGATCCCCAAGGCGAAGAACTTGGGCGAATGTAACCTTTATCCAGTAACTCCTTAATCTGCTTCTTAATTTCCACCAAATCTTTTGCGGGCATCCTGTATGGTCGCTTCGATATTGGCCCAGTGCCTGGCAAAATCTCAATCAAAAACTCCATGTCTCTATCCGGTGGCATGCCTGGCAACTCTTCGGGAAATACATCAGGAAAATCCTTTACCACTGGTACTTCCTCCTGCACAACTCCTGTTAGGCAATTTACTTGTGTCCTCTTTGGTACATGCCGGGATACATACTTGATCCTTCTCCCTTCTGGTGTGGTAAGCAAAATTGACTTACTAGGACACTCAATATTCCCTTCATACTTTGATAACCAATCCATGCCTAATATCACATCCAATCCTTGAGATTCCAATACTATTAGGTCTGAGGGAAAAAACATAGTTACCAATCCTTAATGGTAACCGATCACACCATAGACTAGCCACATATTCTGCTCCTGGCGAGGTTACTAACATGGGTGACCTAAGGGC
This sequence comes from Triticum urartu, assembly GCF_003073215.2. NCBI lineage: Eukaryota > Viridiplantae > Streptophyta > Magnoliopsida > Poales > Poaceae > Triticum > Triticum urartu. Next base: position 145,219,840 of record NC_053026.1, on the reverse strand, counting down.
TTGGGTTGGTAGGTTATACTTATCCACAAATCCCCTTGAGATGTATGAATGCGATGCACCAGTATCAAAAAGAACGAGTGCAGTAAATGACTTAACCAAAAACTTACCTATTACTGCATCGGGCTGAACTTCAACCTCCTCCACGCTAACGTGGTTCACCTGTCCCCTGTTGAAAGGGTTCGGCTTCTTCCCAGAACTTCCATTGCCATTTTGGCCTTCAGGACATTCATTTGCATAATGTCTTGGCTTCGAACACTTATAGCAAGTGACGTGGCTCAAGTCCTTCTTGGCTGGGGTGGATGGGGTGTTGCGGTTCTGTCCGTTGCTTCCTCCATTCCCATTACCATTCTTGGTGCCATTGTGATTGTGCGAGCTACCTACTCCATGGGTATGCTGAAAATGTGCTCCCGGTCTAGGGGTAAAACGTGGCTTCTGCTGAGCTCCTGAATTATACTTTCCTTGTCCATACTTCCTCTTGCGGTTCTCAATTTGCTGCTTCTTCCCTTCAATCATAAGAGCACGATCTACCAACTCCTGGTAGTTGTTGAAGGTGGCTACCATCAACTGCATACTCAACTCATCATTCAGTCCTTCCAGGAATTTCTCCTGCTTAGATGCATCTGTAGCAACGTCATCTGGGGCATAACGTGCTAGCTTACTAAACTCCTCCACATACTGGCCAACTGTCCGTCCTCCTTGGCGCAAGTTACGAAACTCACGCTTCTTCATGGCCATTGCTCCTGCCGAAACATGGGCAATACGAAAAGCCTGCTGAAACTGGTCCCATGTGACAGTGTCGACTGGGAAGGTGGCTGTGAAATTCTCCCACCAGGATGCTGCGGGTCCTTCTAACTGATGTGCGGCAAACTTAACCTTCTCCACATCTGTGCATCCTGCTGTGGTCAACTCCCTAGCTGTCTTGCGGAGCCAATCATCTGCTACTATCGGCTCGGTGCTACTGGAAAACACCGGCGGATTCAGCCTAAGAAAACGGGCTAAGTGGTCAACAGGTGGTGGTGGTGGTGGGTTGTTGTTGTTGTTCCCCTGATTCTGATTCTGAACTAGCAACTGCATCAAGGTGTTCTGCTGTTGGATCAACTGGGTGAGCTCCGGCGGAAAGGCAAATCCGGGGTCACGTCTCGGAGGCATCTGAGGGTTTTAGAAAATACGAGATATAAGAATAGAGGGGGTCTAAAGAGAAAACACTACCCATATGCACATGAGGCAAAAGCAAACAATTCACTTCATTCAGTCAAACAAAGGCATACAATCGATCTAACTATCGCAAAGTGCTCGGACTACTATATTTACATGGTGGACTACTACTATTGATGAGGTGGTCTACTAGAAATATTCTACGGTTGTAGACTCCATGATATCTGTCCTGCTTCATCAACATAGTCATCATCGCTACTATCTGCTTCCGAGTCGGTGCCGTCGATGATGATGTAGTCTTCCGGGCTAATCTCCTTGGGTTCTTCGTCTTCATCTACTGGTGTCGGGCCTCCCATAAATATTCCAATCTTCTTGATCAATTCGTCATTCTTCTCCACCAATACTTCAATTTCTTCTTCATAATCTTCACGTGTAGCCTTGAGTTCTTCCTCCAGTTCCTTGATTCTAGTCTTAGCCTTCTTCAGATCTATCATGTCGGCGCACATCTGATTCTCCTGTCGTCGAATGTGCTGGTTTAACTCCTGGATAAAAGCTGCAATTGATCTATCTTTCCTGGTGCTGATCATCTCCCAGTGTTCATCTCGGCGCCCACAAATCTGGTAGATAGTATCCTTGAGATCCTTGCGGTAGACTTCTCCAATGCGTCCCATGGCGATGTGAGCTGCCATACTCTTTCCTAGACTCCAAGTTGGTGCATCAAAAGAAAACTCTATGGGCTCAGTGACTGGCATGAACGTCCTTCCTGGAACTTGAACTTGAATCATCCAGCGCTCTTCTTCAGGTAAAGTGGCGTTGTAGGTTCCCGTGAAGCTTGGTACTCCTATGTTCAGGTATCTAGTGACTTCCTTCAAGTGGCGTCCAAAGGGTGTATCTTCATCTGGTTGTGTGAACTTGTTCCTTGCATCCGCCATTCCTAAAGAGTAGAAAAGATGAGAAGTCAGAAGAGAATAGAGTGAGTATTGATCAAGGTCTTTAGCTTAGTGGTCGTGTCCTACAGTCAGCGTGTGCTCTGATACCATCTCTGTAGCGACTAGACCTCAAACAGTCTGATCTCTGTGCTCCGGTGTCATCCCTGGATCAGTAATGCTGACACCACACAGTACTCGGAGGATTTATAGCAGAGTAGCAATCACACACTTATTACATCGAGTGTCTCAAAAGAGAACTTATTACAATAAATATGGCTTAAGGCCATCTAATAATGATAACAGCGGAAGGCTTGGAAGATAAGTGAGTCCATCAACTCCAACGGCATCACTAAGTATAGAACCACGACCTAAAAACTCCTTAATCGTCGTCTGAAAAGTCTGCAACATTAACGTTGCAGCCCGAAAACGGGTCAGCACATGGAATATGCTGGCAAGGTAACACATAGATAGTAAAGAAATGCAACAGCTATACTATATGCATATTGGGCTGGTGGAAAGCTCTATGGTTACAGTTTTTGCGTAAAGACAATTTTTCCCTACTTCAAAGGAATAAATTTAATTACTATCATGGTGGTTGTTAAACATTGAGAATGGTTGACAGCATTCTCAATCCCAATTAAAGTAACATCATTAAACCCAACAAAATTAACTTTAGAGTAACATGTTGAGATTCACATGAAAATCCAAGTACTAGATACTCAAGATGTCCATAACCGGGGACACGGCTAATCATGATTAGTTTATTACACTCTGTAGAGGTTTACGCACTTTTCCCCACAAGACTCGATCGCCTCCGTTTGGTTTCTCGCACTACAGGGTGTTCGAGAAGACGGATGACCGAGACATAGTCTTTCAGAAGCGCTAGCACCTTACGATCGGGTAGACCGTACCACCTACATCCCCTACATCTGCTAGTCTACCACTATAAGAGTTCGCACAACTTACTCAACTATGCCAGAGCCCATAATGGCTTGTGGCTGCACACGGAAGTTTGTAGTATGAATAATCTCATGATCCCTTTGAGCCTGGGTGGCGGTCCAAAAGAAAAACAGGCAAGTCCTGGAAACCCCAGGTGCCTCAATCCACCTAGATGTGTGTTTAAGTTTCCACCTTAGATAAACCATTAATTATCAATCTCACATCTGTCATGGATTTCACTCACCCAATCCACGTCTACTAGCATAGCATGGCATAATAAGCAAACGTAGAAGGTAACTCCCAAAGGTTTGATAATAAACATGTATTAGGTACTACCTCATCTACTTTCCCATCCCACAATTTAATTAGATCCTAATCATGCAATGTGTGAGAATTGATCTAATGCAATAAAACTGGGTTGTAGAAAAGGTATGACCAAAGTGTTACTTGCCTTGCTGATGATCCGCGAAACCTAGAGATCCAAAGTAACAGGCGGCGCACTCCGGGTATTCTATCGCAGACAAACAAACAAGCATACAATAAGTACTCATCTAATACACAGGTAAAACTCAAATAGAAGATCTAACCAGAAAGTTCAACTTAAGAACCCTGGTTGGCAAAAAGAATCAAATCGAAAGAAGCAAAAGAAATCAAACGGCGAAAGAAAACAACTTCATTCTAGTAATCTGGATCTAAGCAAAATTTTACAGTAGCAAAAACTTGTTTAAGTTGATTATTCGGAAAGAGGGTTTCGAGACGAAACTCCAGGCGCTTGAATCGCCTGATTCCGATAAACGAGCAAAAAGTTATACTAAAATGAAAATCGGATCAGAAATCGCGATCAGAAAATAACCGCGAAAAAATCCGACGAAAAAGAAAAACGACGAACAGAATTTTTTTTTAAAAAAAACGGCACGGAAAACAAGGCGGCGGCGAACCTCGGGCGGCGCGCTGCTCCGGCGGCGGCGGCGGGCGGCGGCGGCGGCTGGGTAGGGTTAGGGTTTCGGGGCTGGCGGCTAGGCTCCCTCTCTCGGGCCGGGGTGGCGGCTTATAAAGCCTCGGCCGGCGGTGTCCTGGCCGAGTATGGCCCAAAGTCGGTTCCGCGTTTTTTTTAAAATTCCGCTCGGAAGAAAAATAAAAAGAAATACTAAAGGGACTCCAAAAATCACGAAATAAATTTTACCGGGTTTCTAAAATCAAGCCCGATAAAGTGAACATTTATCTGGGCCCAAACTACAACTTTGAAAAACGCGCATTTTTCCTAAATTCAAATAAAATTACCAAAAACTCCAAAATAAATCTTATTTGATTTTTTTATTAAATCCTCAATATTTCTATATTTTGGGAAAGTCAATTTATTCCCTCTCTCATATTTTTGGTAATAGAAATAATTGATGATAAAATAAATAAAATCAAATGATCCTGTTTACATAATTTGAGAAAACTCAAATATGTAAATAACGAAATCCCCAACTCTCTCCGTGGGTCCTTGAGTTGCTTAGGATTTTCTTGGATCAAAACCAAAAACAAAATATAATATGATATGCATGATGACCTAATGTATAACATTCCAAATTGAAAATTTGGGATGTTACAGATATCTTGGAAGAGCTCAGAATGTTGATGATGTTCATGACACATTCGTCGCGAGATTTCATGAATATGTAATCGATCGGCGATGACATCAAGTCAAAGGAATGATGATGTACACGACACAAACTCGAAATCAAGCTTGCTGTTCAAGGCAAAATGATAAGACAAGGAAAATCTATGTAAGCTTAGCTCATCATCGAAAGTGGTGCTCCGGGAATAAGGACCAGGTAGCACAGTTAAAATCATCATGATAATGATATAGCCAAACAGGCTAGGAATGACATGATCGGGTACAAACCCATAAGTAAAGAAGATTACTAAAATTTGATGAACCGTAGTGCGGACTCGGTTCACTATTTGGTGTTCTCAGTTGACGCCAACCCAGAACCCATGAAAATTGGAATTGGAACAGTTGATGAAGAACCCATAAGAAGTTATGCAGTTCCATGATATTCTCGAGATACCATAGTGTAATACTCGACGGTAGAGCAGAGTAGAGGGTGGACATGTGAAATGATCTGTAGAAGACAAGTACTTCATATTGTCTGAGAAATGGAATCAAAGGAGAACAATCATGGTCGGAGCCACAGTTGCAAAGGATCAATTCACAGATACCAAAAGATATTATATCAAGGAAATAGTTATAATTTCAAGAAGCTTCCATGATAGGATCTACATCGTGTCCATGGGCATGAACACAAAGTTCACGGTCGACTCCCACTTCTGCAATGCTTAACCTTTCATTCACTTCTCATTTTCAAAGAGGTTGTAATGTTGAAGTTTTATCTAGCAAAATACCAGAAGAGTATGACTCGTGAAAGCTTTCGAGTTCACACATATTAAGGAAGGCATAGGTTCTACCCATCGGGGCATCATGGAAACATATACCACAAACTTTTAGGAGTAATGAACACAAGCTTGAAAGTAGAGCATGGTTGTCAAAGCAGAGGATACAATTTACCAAAGGTATTATGTATCAGGGAAAGAACTTCTCGAGGTCTTTGTATATGAAGGACACTGTCAGATGATAATTCAATAAAGGATCTGATGGTCCATAATAGAGCTGATGTGAGCATCGGCACACAACCAGAGGAAGGAACAATGCGAAGGCATTGATCATAGAAACAACTGACTAATTCAAAGCTCAAATGCAAAGGAATTATGATTTCCCATTCAAGGGATCAAAAGCAAACGCTCTGATTAAGGATGGATAAGTTGAGTAGGTTTAGGGGTACAATCGATGGCAATTTGATTGCTTGAGATCCAGCTCATCTTTAAAATAACATCTGAGGTAGAAGGATGAATTATAGGATCTGATTGAGGATTGCGAGCATTCGCAACATATTAAATCAATGGACTCAAAATGGTAGTGACAAATGCTGCCAATAAGATTACTATACTTATGGGATTAACCATAATGCAAGTAAGCAAGAATTTCAAGAGCAAAAGGCTCCTGAGGATTTGCGGAAGATCGAATGGTATTTTGAAGACTTTTGTGAAACACATGAACAACTGGGGATGAGCGGATACTCGACAAGTGTGAGGGTTTATCCGTAGGGGTATTAACACAGAAAAGAGCTGCAAAGCGGTGGGCACAAAGGATTCTCGGATTATCGGTGAATTTTTTTAGGGTATCAAGTAATAACAAGGGCAACTGGGAACGGATGTATGAACTACAAGTGTAAGCAGTTATCTATCAGGATTTATCGGTGGTCAGGGATAGCAAAAGTGGTGGGCACAAAGTCTCAAGAGAATATCAAAGAGTGTCTTCAGAATCTTCTGGTGAAGCAAGCGATCGTTTGGACCAAGGGGCTCTCCGGAAGAAAGTATTTAGGAGAACCTAGAGTTAGAGTTAGCAAATCATTTAACCCGAATAGGAGAGAGATCAGAGTCCCAGAGTAAAGATCAAAGAGTAAAAGATCCTAATACCACCCAAATGGCGACATGGGCCCGTAAGACACACAACCATGTTAGTAAAAAGTTTTGCAATGTCTAGACTCGACTTCGGCTAAGGAGTGTGGAAGGGGGATTCCTACAGGCAGTCGGCTCTGATACCAACTTGTGACGCCCCCGATTCAATCATACACTAATCATACACGCAAACGTGTACGATCAAGATCAGGGACTCACAGGAAGATATCACAACACAACTCTACAAATAAAATAAGTCATACAAGCATCATATTACAAGCCAGGGGCCTCGAAGGCTCGAATACAAGAGCTCGATCATAGACGAGTCAGCGGAAGCAACAATATCTGAGTACAGACATAAGTTAAACAAGTTTGCCTTAAGAAGGCTAGCACAAACTGGGATACAGATTGAAAGAGGCGTAGGCCTCCTGCCTGGGATCCTCCTAAACTACTCCTGGTCGTCGTTAGCGGGCTGCACGTAGTAGTAGGCACTTCCCGAGTAGTAGTAGTCATCATCGACGGTGGCATCTGGCTCCTGGACTCCATCGTCTGGTTGCAGCAATCGGGTATAGAAAGGGAGAAAAGAGGGAGCAAAGCAACCGTGAGTACTCATCCAAAGTACTCGCAAGCAAGGAGCTACACAACATATGTATGCATTGGTATCAAATGGAATAAGGCTATCATATGTGGACTGAACTGCGGAATGCCGGAATAAGTGGGGGATAGCTAGTCATATCGAAGACTACGCTTCTGGCCAGCTCCATCTTGCAGCATGTAGAAGAGAGCAGAAGGTAAGTTCACCAAGTAGCATCGTGTAGCATAATCCTACTTGGCGATCGTCCCCTCGTTGCCCTGTTGGAGAGCGATCACCGGGTTGTATCTGACACTTGAAAGGGTGTGTTTTATTAAGTATCCAGTTCTAGTTGTCATAAGGTTAAGGTACAACTCCAAGTCATCCTGTTACCGAAGATCACGGCTATTCGAATAGATTAACTTCCCTGCAGGGGTGGACCACATTTCCCAACATGCTAGATCCCCTTTGTCCGGACACACTTTCCTGGGTCATGCCCGGTCTCGGAAGATCAACACGTCGCAGCCCTACCTAGGCACAACAGAGAGGTCAGCACGCCGGTCTAAATCCTATGGCGTAGGGGTCTGGGCCCATCGCCCATTGCACACCTGCACGTTGCGAGGGCGGCCGGTGAGCAGACCTAGCCTCCCTTATACAAGAGCAGGCGTTCCAGTCCAACCCGGCGCGCGCCGCTCAGTCACTGATGTCACGAAGGCTTCGGCTGATACCACGACGTCGAGTGCCCATAACTGTCCCCGCGTAGATGGTTAGTGCGTATAGGCCAGAGTCCAGACTCAGATCAAATACCAAGATCTCGTTAAACGTGTTATCTTGAAATAACCGCGAACGCCGGCTAGGGCCAGGACCACCTGTCTCCTAGGTGGTCTCAACCTGCCCTGTCGCTTCGCCACAAATATCCACACAGAGGGCCGGCGGGAAAGTATGTCCTTCCAGCCCCCAATTTGTGAATCAACCGCGGGTACTCCTCGAGCCAAACCGACTTTAGTCATCACATGTATCATGTATAAAGTATATAGTATACACCCGTGATCACCTCCCAGGTGATCATGGCCCGATAGTATAGCATGGCAGACGGACAAGAATGTAGGGCCACTGATGATAAACTAGCATCCTATACTAAGCATTAGGATTGCAGGTAAAGGTAACAACAGTAGTAGCAAGGACATGCTATGCATCAGGATAGGATTAACGGAAAGCAGTAACATGCTACACTACTCTAATGCAAGAAGTAGAGAGAAGAGTAGGCGATATCTGGTGATCAAAGGGGGGCTTGCCTGGTTGCTCTGGCAAGAAGGAGGGGTCATCTTCGACGTAGTCAAACACACGGACACCGGCAGCGGTCTCGGAGTCTACTGGAAATAAGTAACCGAGGGGGGAAACACAATAAATAACAGAGCAATCAAATGTAACACAAAGCAAGATGCAGCAATATGTTGTGCTAGGGTTGACCTAACGTAGGGACATGTGATACCGGTGAAGGGGGAAACATCCGGGAAAGTATCCCTGGTGTTTCGCATTTTCGGACAGGCGGACCGGAGGGGGAAAGTTGCATGTTCGCTATGCTAGGGGTGTGTGGCGGGCGAACGGGCTGCATATTCGGATTCGTCTCGTCGTTCTGAGCAACTTTCATGTAGAAAGTATTTTCATCCGAGCTATGGATTATTTTATATTAATTTTTCAAAGTTTTAACATATTTGGAATTTAATTTAAATAGAGAGCAAAGGTGAAAATGCTATGGGTACACGAAGTGTACCCAGCATTTTACATAGTGAGCATGATAGGTGGGGCCAGGGGCGCTGACTCAGCATTCAACAGTCAACAGTCAACACTTTGACCGTTGACTAGTCAAATCTGGGCTGTGGGGGCCACTTGTCATTGGGTGTAATATCTAACCGAGGTTTTATCTTAAACTAAAAAATCCTAATTATTAGGTGGGGGCCCAGTAGTCATAGGGCAATCTAACTAATGAAATAAAACAAAACAAAACTAACAGGGGGCTAATCCCCCAACTACCTAAGCCGGCCCAACCATGCGGTGGCCCAAAGCCATAGCTGGGGCACACACGGCAGCTCCCAGAGGAGCGCCGGCGGCCATCCCAGCACATGGTGCAGGGGGCGCGCAGGGAGAGGCCCCGAGCAGACGCGGCCTGGCCGGAGTGGCCACGCGCCGGCGGTGCAAGGCAAGGCGGGCGGCGCAGGCGAGCGAAGCCGGTGGTAGCGGCAACAGTCAGCAACAGCTGCAGGCGGGGAGGGAGCATGGCGCGAGCGGCAGGCAGCAAAGTAGCAGAAGAGCAGTGAACAGAGCCGCATCGGCAAAGCAGCATCAGCAGCAGGCGGACGCGCACGGGAGGTCAAGGGCGCAACGCGCGACAACCAACTAGCAAGGGCATACGTACAGGGAGCTCGGGCGCAGCCATGACCACCCCGGGTGAGCACGGGAACGGCGACTAACGGAGTAGATCAAGGGAGAAAACCAGGGGGGTCGAAGAAGGAGCTCACAGAGGGCATCGTGGACATGTCCGGAAGGCGTGGGGGGTGGCCGGACGAGCAGATCGACGCGGCGGCCGAGGCAGACGCCCACGAAGGGAACACGCATGCGGGGTGTCGCAGGTGCTCCCCGCCGTCGACCTGGTGGTGCAGACGAAGTAGCGGAGCACGGCAGTCCTCCTGGACATCTTCCTTGCCGGCGAGAAGCACGGTGGCCCCGGGATCAACGTGACGATGACGACCGTGGAGCTCGGGCATGGTTCAGATCGAGGGAGAGAGACGAGGAAGAAGAATGAGGGGATTAGGGTTCGGGGTGTCGCGAGGCAGGTCTTGTAGGCGTCGGGGAGGCCGCGGGATGGCCTGCACGTCGATAGTCCCGGCCATGGTGGCCTGGATGGCTGCCACGCCCCTCCCCTACCTCCTGTAGCGGGAGGTGGGAGGAGAGGTGGCGGTGGGCTGGGCCGGAGGCACTGTGACCACATATGGTCCTGTGGCCCAGTAGTTTTAGGCCCCTTTTCATTTCTCCTTTTTTGTTTTGCAAAATGTTTGGCCACAAGATGTCTTTTGTAAAATATGAGGTTGTGCCACATAATAACCTTACAATAATTAGCAGTGTCAAAAAAGGTTTTGTGAGCATTAGTATTCATTTGAATTTTGCATAAATGCAAATGCGTTAAAAAGGTTGTTTCGGGCACTACTTTAAATAGGTTAGGGGCAATTCAATATCTCAAATAATATTGGTTTCTTCATGACGATTAACTAGTGAATTTTGCAACCCAGCGAACAATTTTGTTTTACCGCTTGAAGAAATGATAATCTGACTTTATTTTAATTTGAATTTGTATTCGGTTAGGAACAAGATGAGATTTAGATAAATTAATTGCGATGACATGGCACCATTAGGGTGTGACTACTGTGGCTTAACTATCGGGGTGTTACACATGTGAATGTCGACTACATGACACTTCACCTTTGTTTGGGCCTCGAGGAAGGCATTGAGAAGTAATAAGTAGATGATGGGTTGCTAGAGTGACAGAAGCTGAAACCCTAGTTTATGCGTTGTTTCGTAAGGGGCTGATTTGGATCCATATGTTTCATGCTATGGTTAGGTTTACCTTAATACTTCTGTTGTAGTTGCGGATGCTTGCAATAGAGGTTAATCATAAGTGGGATGCTTGTCCAAGGAAGGGCAGTACCCAAGCACCGGTCCACCCACATATCAAATTATCAAAGTACCGAACGCGAATCATATGATCATGATGAAAACTAGATTGACGATAATTCCCATGTGTCCTCGGGAGCGCTTTCCTTTATATAATAGTTTGTCCAGGCTTGTCCTTTGCTACAAAAAGGATTGGGCCATCTTGCTGCACCTAATTTACTTTTATTACTTGCTACCCATTACAAATTACCTTATCACAAAACTATCTGTTATCAATAATTTCAGTGCTTGTAGAGCATAGCTTACTGAAAACTGCTTATCATTTCCTTCTGCTCCTCGTTGGGTTCGACACTCTTACTTATTGAAAGGACTACGATAGATCCCCTACACTTGTGGGTCATCAAGGTGCACAACAAGACCAGCAGGAGTTTCCGCACACCCGCATGCAACGTGCAGCACTAGACGTTGATGGAGGCGACACTGGCGACGGAAAATAGAGGTGGCAGTGATGAGCTCAAGCACGACAACTACGGGCCCTATCATAGTGGCGAGGACACGTAGCCGACTCTACTCGACACGGCGGAGACGATGGACACACGCAGAGGCGCTACGGTGGTCGGAGCACTCGCCGGAGGCGAGGTCCGATGACGATGGGGTTAGGCGCGCGCGGCTAGCGTGACTAGAGCATGCACAAGAGAGGGAGAAGGAGACGGGGAGGTTCGCATGCTCAACACAAGCACGGTGGTGCGCTTGGTTGCTCGAGAGGAGGTCGGAGACCACGGGATTTGGCCGGAGACGAACGGTGACCGAAGCGGAGGAAGACGACGAGGAAGGAGTCGGACTTGGCGTCCCTCGAGGCCGTAGGGGAAGTAGTCAACAGAGTTGACGACGGCGGACTTGGCAGACACGCTTGGAGAGGGGGAGGTCGACGGAGTGCATGCCGGTTATGAGCACGTGCTCTTGGACGCACTCGAGCACGACGGATAGCGACGAATCTGGTGGTTCAGTGGCCCAACGGTGGCGGTGAGGGGAAGAGGGAACCCTAGCTGGTAGGTAGGGCAAGGAGGAAGGCCTTATAGAGGGCCAGAGCGAGCGAAGCGAGCTCGCGTGCGCTCGGCCATGCCATGTGTGTGAGATGCGAGGGGGGACCGAGGAAGGGGAAAGGTGGGTGCGGGCGCGGCCGGAGCCACTGACGGTTGGGCCCCACCAGGCCACGTGGAGGCGAGGCAGAGGGGGGTGAGCGGTGCACAAGTGAGAAAGGGAAAGAGGGAGAGAGCGCGGGAGGCCGAGCGGGCTGCGGCCATGTGCTGCTGGGCCAGCCTGGAGGCCGAGGCACAGGTCGGTTGTTGCTGTTGCTGACCCTCTCTCTTCTCTTTTCTTTAAACATTTCTTCAAATAGAAAAGTCAGAAAAAGGCTAGAGAGTTAGGCAATGAAGTAGGGAGAGATAGAAATATATCTGAGACCCTGGAATTATGTAGTATTTGAATAAATTGCTTTGGATATTTTAAAGGCAGAAAAATAAAACAAGTTTGAATATAATTTAAACTTGAGGCATTTTTGAACCTAACCAAAACAACTTCAAATGATCTGAAATTTGGCAGAGAGGTCTAGGACATGGTGCTAGAATATCGGGGAAAAGTTGAACATTATTTGAGGCCAAAATAATGTTGCTTGTCAAAATAAGGTTTTTGGGATAGGTGGAGAGATGAGGAGGGGAATGATGATGAAGATGGCATTACAAGATGATGCATTTGGCATGATGAGGTGAAAACTACCATGCACAACACAACAAGGCCTAGCCAAGCATAATGCAACATGATATGACAATGCAACAAGATGATGGTATAGCAACGCAATAATAAGTGGCGAAAGAAATATGACAAGTAAAGAAAAGCCAAAGAAATAAGTAAAACAACAAATAAAACAAAAGATGGAACCCAACAAGAATTGGAATAAGATCAAGTGGATATATTTCCCAAAAGGGGAAGTTTTACATCTGGGGTGTCACAGCTTGCCTGATGGATAAATGGATCCAGGCACAGTACTATGGGGGCCCAATTAGATGTCATGTCTACTAGACACCCAACTAAATGGCTTCATGCATCTACGTGTTCGCACGTCAAGCATCGGGAAAATTACAGGTGATACGAAGCTTTCCATGCTCCCATGATATGGGCTTCCAAGAGTCCTTGGATCTGAGATCGAACGGTTGCATGGCATGATTCTAGACCTATGGGTGAATATCCTATCCTGGAGTGTTATTCTGAAAATTTTCAGCAACTTAGCATGCAATCGTTCGAGCTTAGTTCCAAGGGCTGTCAACAGCCCGTATCATGGTCGCGCCTACCACGACCGTTGCCTCGCTCGCGCGGTCGCGCCCTTGGATATTTCACATGGCTATAAATGAGCATTTTCCCCTACTTCGCATGCATGAAACTACTTCCTCCGTCCAGGTGCGTTAGGCTATCTGATGTTGGCATGTCATACATAGTCATCACTTAGTCACACATACAACAAGGTTAGCTGTAAGGTTGGCTATAAGAGTAATTGTTTTACTTCTCTCTATCTCTTTCTTCGTACTCTTCCAATACATGCGTGCTTAGATGAGGTGCTAAGTGCATTAAAAATCTTAGCAACAAGTCTTCCCAATGCAAAGGTGCTTAGCTTTTGTAGATAAGGTTCCCTTATGGAATTTTTTAATAATTAAACTCCCTCATGTATTGGTTGGTAGTCATTTTACATAGGTCCGTGTGCTTAGAACCATTTCTTCCCGGGGTCACCATAATGCTGTCTCTCCTCTTTAATTGCTTTGGCACATCACTGCTCTGCCTATGTGGCGTCCTTAGCACCTGTACACCTTGGAGCACTTGGAAGGGCCTTGGAGTACAGTACTTGGCACCTGTATACCATGGAGGTGGTCAGAAATTAGGAGACTCATGCCAGTCGTAGCGACACAGTTAAAATGATAATGGCAAGTCAAATCACAGGGCCCCACCTCTCCAGCAGTAACTCGCCGTCAAATCACACAGCCCTACATTTGCAGCAGCCTACTCCCTCATCTTCTCGCCTCTCTGTCGAACCGAGTAGGCGGAACTGCCCCGCCTACCGCGCGGGAAAAGCCCCGCCCTCGACTTTTAAATATAATTTTGTATCCATGGATTGTGCCATGGTGCAAAGCCTCAAGAAAATGGCGGTACACATGTATAGGACACGCCTGTTGCGTTCGCACCGCACCCCAGACGGTCAGTTGGTCTGGCATGCCGCTCTCTGAATGGAACACACGCCATATTACATTTGCACATACATGTGGGGCCGCAATTGAGAACCAACCATAGGCACACTCCCCGGCCCCGCAAGTCGGCTGAGTTAATAGAAGAGAGAGACGAGGGATAGTACTGGAGCAGTGTTGTACAAACGTTGGTGCCTGGACGATCTCTGCATGACACGAAAGATCAATTCGTCCATGCATGTGACCATACTCTAGCAGACGGCTGGATTGGCTATCGTCTAAATATCGTGCAGGCCGTGTAGGATAGGGCTGTAGTTCTGATGAGAAATCTAAAAAAAGGTCTCTTGTCATCTCGCAATATTAGGTGTCATGTGCTTCGGATCACCGTGAGGGTTAAACAACGACAACTGAGTTCCTCCAAGGCACTGGTCATTGGGGGCACATGCAAGAAGACTACTCGGCTGCCATCTAGGTCAAACCGGCTATGTTAGTTAGGACATCTATCGATGGACCCCTTTTCTACGAGTTTATCTTTAATTTGAGCTTTGATCCTCGTCTAGTTTGTCTGTCAGGATTCATGTTGTCTCCTTGGGGCAGTGAGGTTATGGTTTCTTGTCATGTGGCATTTTTTCGTGTTATATGTTAATCCGGTGCTTCAGATGAAAATGATGACAACTGCGCCTCCGGGGCACGTGCATGAAGACTTCTCGACAGTCATTGACGAGGTCAAGCCGGCTCGGGTAGATAAAAGAAAACTACTCCACTATATAGGCAGGAGCCTCCGCGCTTGCTTGCAGTGTTGCTCTCTTCACACCGTCTCGTCCTCTCAAGATCTAAACATGACAGCGGTGGCCACTCTCTCTCTCTCTCTCTCTCTCTCTCTTTGCTCACTGCTGGTCACTAATCCAGCCAGATCCTCTCCACCGGGGAAGGTGAGAAGGTGCAATGTTCACGCGGTCGTCCTCGACGACGGCTCTTACCCACTGCCGGCGCGTACCGGTCAGCTTGCCTTACCGTTCTCTCCCACGCGCCGCTGGCTAGGGAGGGCCTCTGACCCCTTCTTCCTTGCTGCCATAGTGTGGGCAGATCCGGCCTCCGCCCACCCACCTAGCGACACCCGGAAGACCCTCAGGTATAACTTCCTTCGAAACCGGCTTGCTCTACTTCCCCAGCTCCTGACGTTGCTGCATTTGTATCTTTTACTATTTCTCAGGACCCCTCGTAGATAGGATCGATCGGCTGTTCGAAAGCCACCTAAATTTTTACCGTTAAGAGGTAAAACTAGTTCATGTAGTCGAATTTATTACTACTTGGTTCAAGCAGGGAAGAAAGGGGGTGGGGTGGGGGAAGATTTGTTACCTGAATCTAGGACTTGGTCGAAAGAGGAAATAATGGGGGCGAAAAGCAGCAGAGACTAGCTATCCAACTAGTCTCTTGGTCTAATAGGGAAATAAAGGGAAACACAATACAAACTCAATATAAACCAATCTATTGGTTGAAAAAGGAAAGAAAGTGGGGACTGGGGGACAAGTCAACAGAGTATGTCTAGCACTAGATTTGCTAGCCTCACACAATATAAGGTAGCTATACCGAACAAAAATGGGACCAACCCAGAGATCCTGTTCTGATTTATTGCCCCGAGCCTATAACGACCCGAGAATGATGCTCCAGATGCCTTCCATGTTTTGCGTGTCAGCTGTGTTAATTATTTGTTTGTTGCATTTTATCATGGCATCATGTGCATTGCATCTGCATGCTTTCATAAAACCCGCAGTTGTTCGTAGTTGCCGCTTCTCTCCGTGTCTTCATTGTCCTTTTGTCCGCCCCCTTGTCTTCTTGACCTCTCTCAGATCCCCCCGCGTGCCCCACCGAAAACTTTCCCGAACCCGAACCAGGCTGTCGTTACGGACGGGTCCGGATCATCTCCATACATCCCTAAAATATCTTTGGTTCATTGTTTGGACATCCTAACCTATTTATTGTGGGCCATCCGATTACGATCGGAGGGTCCGATCCAACCCTCTTTTGGACCTCCTACTGTATATAGACCAACCTCTTAGGTAGCAACCCTAAAATCTAGCCCCCTTGTCCCATCGCGCCGCCGCTAGTCATCCACCCCTCTCCTTCCTCGGGATCCATCCCGCATCCACTTTGTCTTCAGCCACCACTCTCTCCATCAGGATCCCTCCCGATCCGCCCAATCCCTACATCGATCCAACCAGCAGCTCCCCTCGAGCTACACCTACAACCCATCCTTCCCAACCTCGAGCCAGGAGCTTGTCCATGACCCCCAGCCACTTCTCCCGTCGGCAACCGAAGTCACCGGCCAGGCCATCCCCTGCCCTTCATGTGTTTCTTCCCGTCTCCCTTTCTTCTCTGGTCTCTCTCACGCATCTTCTCTCTCTCAGGCACTTCTATAGCAGCCCTGCCATGGATGGCCTCTTCAGGAACTCTTGTCGCCACTGCAGTTCGTTCGCATCGCCGCCCTGCTTCATCCCCGCCATGATCCGGTGGCCGCCGCCCACCCCAAGAAGCAGCAGTTCCCGAGCCCTCCTCCACCCCGCGGCCTCCTCTGCCCTCTCCTCAAGCCGACCGCACTAGCAGCCCAGGCCGAGCCTGTGACCTCTCCTCCTCCTGGTTTTCCCTCTCTCTCTCACGTTGCCCCCCCTCTCTCCTTCGCAGGAACGTGCAGGAGCTCGCCCAAGCTCCATGGTGCCACCGTCGTCGTCCTGTTTCGTCCGGTGACCTCCGGGAACTGCCGCCCCACGAAGTCCCACCCGCGTCCTCCCGTCGAGCACCGGGATAACGGCAGCAGCTCCAGCCTCGCTTCGGCCCTCCTCAGCCTCCTCCACACCGGATCCGCATCTGCCTTGCCGTCGCTGGAGTTCCAAGCCGCGCCGCTGCGTCCTCTGCTTCCCCTGCTCGCTGCGACCTCAGTCGCGCACCTGCATCGGTACGGGTCACCGCTCCCGAGCGCGTTGACCGTGCCTCTAGCCCAACGTGCCCCATGCCTGCCCCAACCTCTCCACCGGCTAGGCCTTGGCCCATGGTGAGCAGCCCAGTCTTCCTAACAGTTTTGGCCTGCGTTGTGTTTTTTATTTCCTGCTGCGAATTTACTCATTATCCAGAGAATTTCAGAATTGCAGAAAAAACCCTTGCATTTCATGCATATAATAACTCATGATTTGTGCATCGGATTAAAATAAGTTATATATGAGAAATGCTTAGGATTTCATCTAGTTTCATAATATGCTACTTTCATCCATGTTTGAAATGCTTAAATTGCTGCTTGCTTTTATTTTGCATAAATGACATGTTAAAATGGTTTATTTCATATCTAAATAACCGTAGCTCCGAATTAAATAAATTATATATGTAACTTGCTTAGAAAAATGCATAGATTAACATGGTGGAATTACTTTGCATGTTTAATAACTCTAAAATTGTGTATAGGGCAGAACAATACCAACTTTGAAATATGCATATGTGGGTTATCCGAAATTGTTATTTGTTGTTTCGGCCTCATTTAAACTTGCCTAGCTAGGTAGATTAATTATGCTTCACATCTTGCCATGTTAACCAACATTTAGTATTGATGGGTACATAATCGAGAGTGAACTAAATATTTCGAATGTGGTGTTTCCTCAATATGAAACTCGTTGCATATTGAGCTCCACTTAATTTGTAGTATTTGTTTGTTGCACTTTGCCATGCCATGCCTCATTAAACCGGACATGGGTCATACTTGATTGTGCATCATGCCATGTTTATGATTGTTGGTTCACCGTGTTGTTTGCTTCTTTCCGGTTGCACTTCCCCTTGATAGTTCCTGTTTCGTTGCGATCGTGAGGATTCGTTCGACTACGTTGGTTCGACTACTTCTTGGACTCGATCTTCTTCCTAGCGGGATTTCAGGCAAGATGACCATTACTATGGATACCACTACTATCTTTGCTTTGCTAGATGTCTCGATGCTATCGCTACGCCGTGTTACCTACCACTTGTTTATAAACCCTCCAAAATTGCCATGTTAGCCTCTAACCTTTTCCACCATCCTAGCAAACCGTTGTTTGGCTATGTTACCATTTTGCTCAGCCCCTCTTATAGCGTTGCTAGTTGCAGATGCAGTTCTAGGTTGTTCCATGTTGGGACATGGTTATCATGGATTTCGATATCACAATATCTCTTATTTAATAAATGCATCTATATACTTGGTAAAGGGTGGAAGGCTCAGCCTTTTGCCTGGTGTTTTGTTCCACTCTTGCCGCCTTAGTTTCCATCATACCAGTGTTATGTTCCTTGATTTTGCGTCTCTAACACGGTGAGGGTTTATGGGCCCCTCTTGACTGTTCGCTTTGAATAAAACTCTTCCGGCAAGGCCCAACATTGGTTTTACCATTTGCCTAATAACAACTAAAACTTGCATAGGGACCGCTAGCACCCAAGGATTCTTAATCAACCCCCGGGCCAATGCTCCTCATGAGTGTTGGTCCAAACTAGAGCACTGTGCGGGGCCGCCCCAGGGCAACCAGGGTTATTTTGGCACCTGTACGCGTCGCTCATCCATCATGGCCTGAAACGAGATATGTGCGGCTACTATCAGGGTGTCCGCATGTCAGGAGGTCTTGCTGGACTTGTTTTACCATTGTCAAAATGTCTTGTGCATCGGGATTCCGAGTCTGATCGGAGGGTCCCGCGATGGAGGATTGTCTCCGCGGATCGTGAGCTTGTCATGGGCTAAGTTGGGACACCCTTGTAGGGCTTAAACTTTCGAGAGCCGTGCCCGCGGTTATGTGGCAGATGGGAATTTGTTAATATCCAGTTGTAGTGGACTTGAACTAAACTCAATTAAAATACACCAACCGCACGCATAACCGTGACCACCTCTTTTCGAGCGAGTTCGAGAAGAGAACACATTGGGGTTATGTTGGAACGTAAGTAGTTCATGATCACTTCTTGATCATTACTAGTTTGCGACCGTTGCGTAGATTCTCATCTTATTCTTGTACTCGTAAGTTAGCCACCATACAGTGCTTAGTCGCTTGCTGCAACCTCACCACTTATCCATTCTATACCCATTAAGCTTTGCTAGTCTTGATACCCATGGTAATGGGATTGCTGAGTCCTCATGGCTCACAGATTACTACAACAACAGTTGCAGGTATATGTTATGCGAAGCTTTGACGTGAGAGCGATGCTTTCTTGTTTGGAGTTCTTCTGCTTGTTCCTCTTTGATCAAGGGTTAGGTTCCGGGTCGGGAGCCTGGGATTAGCAGGGTGGATGTCGTTCTTCTTTTTCGTTTGATTTCATCCATTGTTGGATCCCACTCTTCTGTATGATGATTGCTATGTATTGATGAACTGTTGTATTCATGTTGTAGCTTGTGGCGAGTGTAAGCCTTTATCTTGTATTCTCATCTATTCAATACATGGTATGTTGTAATGATATCCACCTTGCTATGCGCTCGAAATGCGGTTGTTCCCCAATCATGAGTTCATCACATGATTGGGATAAGATCGCATCTTGGGTGCTACAAGATGGTATCAGAGCCTTACCGACCTTAGGAGCCCCCTTGATTGATCGAACCGCTGCCATTGTTGAGTCTAGAAAAAACTATTTTCAGTCTAGTTATATATCAGAGAGTAGAAATTCTTTTTACTCCTTATCCCCTTCGTCGCTCTGGTGAGGACTCCTGATGACGTAGAAGTTTTGACTTCACTCTCCTCTTTTTTCACTCAAATTCTTTTCATTAGCCGTCACACTGATTGTAAGCATCAACAGATGAAAGATTAGGTTAGTGCGAAGCTTACCTTAAACCTACCACCGCCATTGTAATGAGGCAAGCATCGAGGGAACTGTGGAGAACGGCGGGGAAGCAACATCGTGCCATCTAGCCTCCTCTTGCGATGGGAGAACAAATACTCCCGTAGCTCCGGCTTGTTCTGCACCCTCACGAACGGCACACCATACTCGTTCGATTCGTTATCCTCTGGATGCTCGACCTTCGACCTGTATGCCCAGCACCTCCGCCTGACTTTCGCCTCGGGCGAATTTGTCTGCTCCATCGCCCAAAGGAGATACTAGATGAACTCGAAGGACTGCGGCGTGACTGTGGCCGAGGAGTACATCGCCGCCCTCATCGCTGCCGTCTCGTTCTTTTCTATACATTGCCACATTGCCCTCATCATCCTTGAAATCTCCCACTCGTTGTCAAACCAAGTAAGGATATCATTCAACCTAGCTAACTTTGCCTGGTCGACGTGAGCGATCTGCCCAATTCGCCGCTCCATCCTCTCCATAGATGTCCTTCTGAGAGGTCCGGTGCTAGCTTTGGAAGATGGGAGGAGAGACGGTGGTCTTGCAATGGAGAAGAGGGAGAGGCGAGAGGGTGGTTTTGTAATGGAGAAGATGTAGAGGAGAGAGGTGGTTTTGCAATGGAGAAGAGGGAGAGGCGAGACGGTGGTCCTGCAATGGAGAAGAGGGAGAGGCGAGACGGTGGTTTTGCAATGGAGAAGACGAAGAGGAGAGGGGTGGTTTTGCAATGGAGAAGAGGGAGAGGCGAGACGGTGGTTTTCGAATGGAGATGAAGGAGAGGAGACGAGGTAATTTTGCAATGGAGAAGAGGGAGAGGAGCATGCGACAGCGATTTAGGATTGGACGAGAGGGTCGGCGCGCTGTGACTAGATCAAAATCAAAATCAATTTACCCTTCAATTAAGAAAGCGACCCCACATTAACTAGTCTCCCTTTTATTCTGGGTCATATTTGACCATGATTTTCACAAATAAAATATATGTTACATGTTGCAAAAATAATATAATTTGAAAGTACATTCAAATACGAACCAAACGATACAATTTTTGGTGACATGCATTCACATTTTTCTTGTCAAATATAGTACATGGTCAAACTTTGACCTGAAATAAGCACAACAAAAAAATACTTCCAAGACCAGCACCGCTCCTCTCCTGTTCCAATCCAAACCCAACGACGCTCCTCTCCTCTTGCATTTCAAAACCACCACCCCTCCTCTCCTGTTCCAATCCAAAACCAGCGCTGCTCCTCTCCTATTCTAATCCAAAAATAGAGCAGCTCCTCTCCTCTTCCATTCAAAAACCACCGTCGGCGAGTGAAGGTGCTGTGGAGAAGTAGATCGATGGAGGAGTACAACCGATACGTGAGAATCGCAGATGACGACCCTGTGAAGCTAGCTAGGATGTTGGATATATAGTCTTGGTTTGACAACAAGGACCAATTAGTGGCGACGGCGACATCCATGACCAAATATCTACAACAGAGCAAAAGGCGGCGATACTCCCGAAGGGAGTCACGCGGGAGTACATAGAGTTGCTCCTCTGGGTCATGGAGCAAACAGATTCACCAAATCCGATCGTGAGGCAGCAGTGGTGGGAGTATTGATCCAAGATGGATCATCCACCAAAGATTGAAGGATCGAGCATCTACAAGATGCCGTTTGTGAGGGTGCTGTGCCAGAGCGAGCCGGTGGAATCTTTGTCGACTGAACCCAACTGCAGGAGGAGAAAAGCAGTTGGCCTGACGACGCTTCCCCGCCATCCTCTCCCTCGCCGTTCACCTCGTCTCATGGGGCAGCTGTTTGCCGCCAAGGAATAGGAGGGGACTGCCCCCCAACCCAATAGTCGGGCCAATTGTGAATTGTCAAGAGGAGCTTAGGGTTGTCAGTATTTCAGGTTGTGAATCGTGTTTTGTGTTGTGTATTTTGAGAGTACTTTCAGATATGAATGTCTTTTGAATTTCAGATTTGCAGTATTGAGCATATGAAGTATTTTATGAATTCTGGAGATCTATTTTTACCACTTAAAAATGTAGTTTCGTATAAAAGTGCAGACAATGTGATTCTCAGAGAAGAAACTGAAAGTTTCAGTTTCAAATATTACTGGAACTGAAACTTCCACTTTCTTCTCTAAGAATCACATTGTCTACCCTTTTATTTGTACACAGCGTCACAACTTTGTTTTTGGTCCAGAACTATTTTAGGGTGATTGGCGTAGTACTCGGAGATTGATTGTAAGAATGATTTTCATTAGTCGTCACATTGATTGTAAGCATGAGAAGATGGAAGATTAGGTTAGTGTGAAGCTTTCCTTAAACCCTACCGCCGTCGTTGAGGGAGCATCAAGGGAACCGTGGAGAACGGCGGGGAAGTGACGTCGCGCCATCCGGCCTCCTCTTGCGGTGGGAGAATGAATACTCCTGTGGCTCCGGCTTGGTCTGCACCCTCACGAATGGCACACCATACTCGATCAATTCGTTATCCTCTGGATGCTCGACCTTCGACTTGTACACCCACCACCTCCGCCTGACTTTCGCCTCCGGCGAATCTGTCTGCTCCATCGCCCAGAGCAGATACTCGATGAACTCGAAGGACTGCGGCATGAGTACAGCCAAGGAGGACATCTCCGCCCTCATTGCCGCCGTCTCTTTCTTTCACATACATTGCCACATGGCCCTCACCGTCCTTGAAATCTCCCACTCGTTGTCAAACCAAGTAAGGATCTCCTTCAACCTGGCTAACTTCACCTGGTTGACGTCGGTGATCTGCCCAATTCACTCCTGCATCCTCTCCATAGATGTCCTTCTGAGAGGTCCGGTGCTAGCTTTGGATGATGGGAGGAGAGACGGTGGTCTTGCAATGGAGAAGAGGGAGAGGCAAGACCGTGGTTTTTTAATGGAGAAGGTGGAGAGGAGAGGGGTGGTTTTGCAACGGAGAAGAGAGCGATAAGGTGGTCTTGCAATGGAGAAGAGGGAGAGGCGAGACGGTGGTTTTGCAATGGAGAAGATGGAGAGGAGAGGGTGTGGTTTAGCAATGGAGAAGAGGGAGAGGTGAGACAATGGTTTTGGAATGGAGATGATGGAGAGGTGAGGAGGTGGTTTTGCAATGAAGAATAGGGAGAGGAGCATGCAGCAATGAATTTGGATTGGATGAGAGGGTTAGTGCGCTGTGACTGGATCAAAATCAAAATCAATTTACCCTTCAATTAATAAAGTGACCCCACATTAACTAGTCTCCTTTTTATTCTGGGTCATATTTGACCATGATTTGCACAAAAAAAATATATGTTATATGTTGCAAAAATAATATAATTTGAAAGTACATTCAGATATGAACCAAACGATACAACTTTTGGTGACATGCATTCACATTTTGCTTATCAAATACAGTACGTGGTCAAACTTTGACCCAAAATACGCAAAACAAAAAAATACTTCCAAGACCAGTGCCGCTCCTCTCCTCTTAAACCACCGCCGCTCCTCTCCTGTTTCAATCCAAATCCAGCGCCACTCCTCTCCTATTCCATTTCAAAACCACCGCCCTCCTCTCCTCTTCCAATCCAAAACCAGCGCTGCTCCTCTACCGTTCTAATCCAAAACCAGAGCCGCTGCTCTCGTCTTCCATTCAAAAACCACTGCCGGTGAGTGAAGGTGCTATGGAGAAGTAGATCGATGAAGGAGTACAACCGATACATGAGGATCGCAGACGACGACCCTGTGAAGCTAGGTAGGATGTTGGAGATACAGTCTTGGTTTGACCACAAGGATCAATTAGCAGCGACGACGACATCCATGGCCAAATATCTGCCACATAGCAAAAAGGTGGCGATACTCCCGAAGGGAGTCGCGCGGGTGTACATAGAGCTGCTCCTTTGGGCCATGGAGCAAACAGATTCACCAAATCTGATCGTGAGGCAGCGGTGGTGGGAGTATCGATCCAAGATGGAGCATCCACCAGAGATTTAAGGATCGAGCATCTACAGGGTGCCGTTTGTGAGGGTGCTGTGCCAGAGCAAGCCGGTGGAGTCTTCGTCGACTGAACCCAATTGCAAGAGGAGAAAAGCAGTTGGCCCAATGACGCTTCCCTGCCATCCTCTCCCTTTTCGTTCACCTCGTCTCACGGGGCGACTGTCTGCCGCCGAGGAATAGGAGGGGACTGTCCCCCAACCCAATAGTTGGGCTGGTTGTGAATAGTTAAGAGGAGCTTAGGGTTGTCAGTATTTGAGGTTGTGAATTGTGTTTTGTGTTGTGTATTTTGAGAGTACTTTCAGATATGAATGTATTTTGAATTTCAGATTTGCAGTATTGAGCATATGAAGTATTTTATGAATTCTAGAGATCTATTTTTAGCACTTAAAAATGTAGTTTCATATAAAAGTGGAGACAATGTGATTCTCAGAGAAGAAACTAGAAGTTTCAGTTTTAGATAATATCATGTTGGAAGTTCTATTAACACACCCTTTTCAAACAGGGATAACATCATGTTAGAAGTTTTATTCATGGTCGAAAATGGATCTACCATCCAATTAACATCATATTGATCAACATTCATGCACACCACATCTTCATATGATGCATAGTCAAAAAGATATGCTATTTTCAAAATGTCCACACAATATCGAGTGTGCGAAAAACAGAGAAAACGAGGGACGAAGTTTTGGCAAGTGTTGGACATGGTGTGTGTAGATGACATTGGGGACCCACATGTCAATAAAGGTAGAGGAAAAAATTGGAGATATTTTCACCGCATCAGGTGGAATCGAACCCGCGTGGAATAGCGGCCGGGTAGTGTCACTTGGCCACCGGGCTAGTTCAGTAGTTTCGGTAGAAATAAGGCACAACATCTACCATTACTGCATTATGCCTTCCCTGGCTCCGGTGGTTCGTTCTCATCCTCCGCCTTTGTGCGCTTGCCGCAGCGCTGCTGTCTACCATTGTGAACATGCTGAATAGACGAGAGGAATCTGGAGAGGACTGTACGTGGAGAGGCGGATAGTCAGGACCCACCAGGTCTATGGCCGTACGCAAGCAAGTGGCTCATTGAAAAAATACTTCCTCCTAATGCTATTCTGACATTGGGGCCCATGGGTTTGTCAACATAGTTACATTTTGTTTTGAGGTGCTTCAACGTAGTAGTTACTAATGGAGATAAATTTACAACAAAGCCGGGGAGCTGGCATGTATCATTTACTATCAGTGGGCCAGCAAGTATCAGCTGGGTTGTGGGCTGCCCCGTCTAGGCTTTCTTTTTTTAACATGTGCAGCCCACGACATGCCGGTTTGTATTTTCTCGAGGGCTATCATGTATCGACCGGCCTATGGACCTCCCATCCTAGGTTTTATTTTTCCTGAAACATCCGCAACCCAACTTATGTTTCTTTTGAAGAAACCGCAGAGGTATGTTCTATTTTTCTATATAAGAATAGGAATGCTCAGCCCCTGTTTATTTTTTGATAAAATTGCTGTGCCCAACCTAACATTATAATTTGAACCAGCCCAGCAAAATCGTGTATTTCGAGAAAGTGCAAATGGGCTGTAATTTATTAGGAAAAAATAAATGGGCCGCATGGATGCTACATTATTTGTTCAGCCAGCCAACAAATTCGTGTATTTTGAGAAAGTGAAAATGTGCTGTAGTTTTAAAAAAATGGGCCGCATGGACGGTACATTATTTGTTCACCCAGCCCAGCAAATGGACTGTAATTCTCAAAAAAAATATCAAATGGACTGTAAATTCTGAAAAAATGGGTTGAATATGTGCCACATTTTTGGAGGCTGAAATGTGGGCCAATAGGTCGAAGCCACCGCAAGTCGTTGTCAACTTAGTCAACAAATGATTATGACATCGATATCCATTAGATTCACATCGAACGATCGACATCCATCTTCAATCTCTCGTCTTGTTCCTCCAGCGCCGCCGGGACCACCTGCTCCCGCCTCCTTCTGCTAGCAGCTCTGCTGAGAACGCTTCGCTGTCAGGCGCTACCCCACCGCCGGCTAGGCCATCCCTCCACCCCTCCACACCTCTTGTTCTTCTCCACCAACTGCCAAACCACGCCGCACCAAAACCAGTTAACCCTCTTACACCTCTTCGTCTGTGACTCCACTCCCGTGTCTTCCCATCTCTAGTTCATTGATGTCCGGGGCCTCGCCGTTGTCCACCACCTTGGATGCGCTCGGCGCGACGTGGTCAACGCACAAAAAATGAATACTCTCCCTGCTAGCTGGTACCCACCATAGTGGGAGGCTGACTTGTGGGCCTACTAAGTTGACGTGGACGGAGGGCTTTGTAAACTTAGTCATTATGAACAATTCTAGCTCCAGTGACCGTACGATGTCCATCCAACGACCGTAGTGCTTCTTCAACCTTTGGACTTCTTGCTCCAGCCGCCTAAACCAGCGCCGGTCGTGCCGCCTGCTCCTGCCTCCCGTGGTCGGCTGTATTGCGGCGGAGGCCTCACCGCCCCTACTACTCCCACCGCTAGCCAGGCCATCCCTGTACTCACCCACACCCCCAGTTACTCTGCGGCGACGGCAACCTCACACCGCAGCTGAACCAGTCAACACTCGTACTCCTCTCCGCATGGGCATCCACTGCCGCGTCTTCCCTGGCTCCGCATTGTTCCATTCCTAGGCCTCGCCGTCGTCCACCGCCTTGGTGCTCTCGGCGCGGCGTGGTCAAGGAACGACTTCCATCGGAAGAGTACTGTACATGGAGAGGCTGGCAGCTGGGTCCACGGTCGCAGCAAGGAAGTGCAACCTTATTACACGTAAAATAATGATTCCTCCACCTGACAGCAGGGACCCACCGGACAGGCCACCGTATTCCATGAAAAAACGTCCCCCCTGACTGCTGGGACCCACCAGCTACATCTTTGCATGCAAGGAAGTGCCTCCTTATCCTCCTTGACAGTCGGGACCCACCTGGTCGAAGCGTACTAGCGTTGTCATTCTGATCGCGAACGTGTACGTACATACTAGTCGATCGGTCTGTCTGCAGGCTGCAGCGATGAACCGTGGCCGAGTAAGGAAGGGCATGTGTAATAGTAGAGGCGCGGACGTAGCATGTACACGTACGTACAACCATGGTGCAAGAAAGTAAATACGGCCACATACGTACATACGGGCGGGATCTCGAACGCCTACTCGCTCATACATACGGCCAGGGCTCGTGTACATGGCTGGGTCGGAACGGAGAAACTGTCTTATCGTGTTCATCGGGAGCCAACCGGCTTGGACAGAATAGCCGAAACGAGGCCTGGCGTATCGCAGAACGGATGAAATGGCCTTGTGTTTGATCGCCTACGGTCAAAACGCGATGCTGTCCACCGAGAGAGGTGTGGTGTATCGCAAAACGGAAGAAATGGAGTTCTCTTGGACCTCCTATGGTCGAAACGGGGTCCTGTTGATCGAGAGGGGTGTGGCGTACCACAAAACGGAGGAAACAGACTTCTCTTCGACCTCCTACGGTCAAAACAAGGGTCCTGTTCATCGGGAGGGGTGTGGCGTACCACAAAACGGGACTCCATGTGCTACTGTTCATACACCGTCTACTGCCTCACTCCAGCCTCGACGGGCTAATGTTCATCCACCGTTGACCTCCTCCAGCCTCCACCTGCGACTGTTCATCCACAACGTTTCCCTCTTGCCCTCACCAGCTATTTTTCATCCACGGGCTCCTGTTCATCCAGCCTCCACCTCTCCTCCACCAGCTACTATTCAACTAGCCCTCTCCATGGGGTCCTGTTCAACCACCCCTCCACAGGCTATTGTTCATCCAACCCTCCACTGGCTACTATTCAACCAGCCCTCCACGGGGTCCTGTTCATCCAGTCCTCCATGGGGTCCTGTTCATCCACCCCAACTGGCTCGATCAGGGTCCTGTTCATCCAGCGACAATGGCCTCTATTACCACGGGGACCTGTTCATCCAACCCCACCGGGAACTGTTCATCCAACCCCCAACAACGCTCACAGTTCGTCAAGAGGCAGTGGGTTCGATCGGCTTCATTTAGCAGCACTAGCGAAGGAATCGCTCGATCGGGTTCAGTTAACAGCTATGGATCGATCGACCGCTCGGGTTTAGTAACGCATAGCCTGCAGTGCAATTGCTCGGGTTCAGTAGGCGAACCGCCCGCTCGGGTTCAGTTAGAGCCCAACGCCTTGCACCCACGCGCGTATGTGTACGAGATAAACATGCATCGCTCGACCCCGACCACCCACCGTAACCGGGAACTCCCTGATATTTTCCTCGCCCTCGCTTCTACCACGGGTTTTCCATCATGAACAGCCCAAAGAATGTCATGTAGCCGCATCTCTGGCCCGCCTAGGATGAACAGCCCATTTTCTGTCATGATTTTTTGTCATAGAAGTAGGATCCCACCACATCTATGATGATACCGGGTTTTGTCACAGTTATCGACATAGAAGTGTCATAAGCATGACATAATTTTTTTGTTCGGCCCAAAATGTTACAGATGTATCTTTTTTTGTAGTGATTATACTCGTCGACCACGTGTTGTGGATAAATCCACTGACGTGCCATCTACTTCTGGTGCATTGTCCTCCTCATCCCAGCCGACTTATTGTCTTCAAGCTTGGCCTCTCCCTCTCCCTGATCACTATTCTCCTAGTCGATATGGTCTTCCAGCTGTACTTGAGCCTACCTCTTATCGCAATGCTACTGTTCATCCTAAATGGCAGTTTGCGATGGCAGAGGAGCTTGCAGCTCTTCAGCGCACCAAGACATGGGATCTTGTTTCTCTTCCTTCCGGTGTTCGTCCCATCACTTGTAAGTGGGTCTACAAAGTTAAGACTCGCTCTGATGGTTCTCTTGAGCGTTACAAAGCTCCACTTGTGCGCGTCGGTCCTAAACAAACGATTTTAACCCCTTTCCGCGACGACATTTGGAACAGTCGCTAAGTGAGTGTGGGCGATAGGGGGGGTCCTTCCCACATGACCCAGAAACTGTCGGGGATATGGAGCAGTGATCCAGAGGCCTTCCAAAATGTAATCGTGTGTGATGCAGCACACACTAAATTCTTTTGCACGTGTGGTATCGGTGATTAAGCGTTTCTAATGACGCAGTGAAACCATACGGTCTGTCGTAACAAACCGTTTGGGAAACAACATGTAAGGCACACAGGCCAATATATGAACTGTGTGCGATTTGTGCCCCATCGCACATGAGTTTTCTACGTAACCCGTCTGCCATGCTAGACTCCATCACACACGTTTTTCAATAATTACCATCTATGATAATGTTCTATCACAAACGATTCAGGAGCCCCTTTGCACACATTCAAGTAATGCAAACCGTTTGTGATTTGTTAGGTATCACCGACGGTTGCCGCAAGAGTGACGTGTGCTTTTCGTTTGGGATCCCACACGTTTCCTGAAAAAATTACGACTGGGATTGTATTTTGCATTGGGCACGGTTTACTCCCAGTTCTCGTGTGCGATAACGCGATATCACAAATGGTTCCGCAGAACCTACGCACACGTAGTAGCGCTGCAAATCATTTGTGATCCGTTGTGTATCAACGACGGTTCCGCTATGATTGACGTATGCTTTACGATGTGGATCGCACACACTCATTTAGTTGAACTGTGTGCGGAGCAATTGCCAGGTTAAAACAAAAATATCCCATTTTTAATCGGCACGCAAAAAAACAAATTCGCCACAATATTCAATTGAACAAATAAACAAAAATATCCCATTTTGAATTGGCACGCAAAAAGCAAATTCGCCACAATATTCAATTAAACAAATAAACAAAAATATCCCATTTTGAATCAGCACGCAAAAAGCAAATTCGCCACAATATTCAATTGAACAAATAGTGTCCACATGAAGAACATTCATCAGATTTTGCAACAATTGCAATTGAACATATGGTAGCTAAATTCCAATGATTTGTCCACACATATATGCATTACACAATTAATCTTAGTGTACGAAATGCGAAGACCTCATTAGATGGAAAACAATGGATCCATGCATTATATGTTTAGCGGCTAACTCTTACTCAATGTTTCAGGAGAACGCATGCTGAAATCTTCATTATCACCAGTGGGATTAATGTAGTGATCCAGGAAGAAGTCGCTGATAAATCTCTGAACCATCAACAGTTCACCAGCCGGGAGCGGTTCAGGGGTCCTCGGTTTTCAGCTCAAGCTGCAGTATTTTTAAGATCAGAATGTGCCATATGAGTGGAGTAGAAGATATTAATTAAGATAGACTTACCGGCACTAATTTGCAAGGATCATCACAACTATCAACATATTTGCAGATGGAGATCGTGTGTCTGCAAACATAGTATCCACAAAGGTTGGTCCCTGCTTCTTGCTGAGGACACTGAATTTTTTTGTACAAAATTAGTCATGTATTTGTCCTGTTAGGACAACCTAACCCGTGTTAGATGTATTATTTTTCTTTGGACAAAATAGAAAGAGGTTTATTTAGAAGCTTGAACATTTGACTAGCGTAAGGAAAGGTATTTGCAAACTATTGGATAAATTTTCTGAAAATAATGGATTTCAGTGTGTTACCGGAGAAACGATCTCGTGCTGCACAGGTTGTTCCGTCTTGAACAGGTTCCCTGGTTTAGTTTTCCACAATGCGAGCACACTGCAAATGATGATGAATTTTGACAACATCAATTATCGAACCAGATATGAATGCAAATTAATTTCAACATCATAGAATTCAATACCTATCCAAGAATTGCTGAACATGCGTCAGATCCTGAGCCTTTTTTGACTCCCTGAGAGAATCGATGTAGTAAACTATGTTCTTGTTTGGAACAATGAATACCAATATCCGGTGATTGCTACATATTAAGAAAGCCATTATGTCGAAATCTAAAAGACAATCAGTGTATGCGTGGTTGTTTACTTGACTTATGGTTCATGATATGGCCATAGAAATGATTCTGCATGGGACGTGTTTTCAAAGATACGGAGGACCATGTTAACGGCCCAGTCCCGTCGGTCCTTACCATCTAATGCTATGTCATTTGCTAATGCAGGATATATGAAATACACACTCTCCCTTATTCTTCTCTACGCGTTTAATCCCCTGAGAAGAAAAAAATGCAGTTAGCTGTTTATCATTTACAACTTTGTATGGAGAAGTTGATCAGAGTTTGTTAAGTACTTACAAAATCAGGCATCTAACAAGAGTGGCATCGAGCACGTTGAAGTTGAAGAAGAGATGTAAGTCCTCAAAACTCACATTGATTGAACCAGCATCTTGTCGGAAATGATCTCTATTGTAGTGGACTAGTAAAGCATGATAACCTGCTAATAGTTGATCCATGCAATATTCATGTAACTTGCGGCAACTAGAGTTGCACTCATCAAAGTATTCGCCAACAAGAAATGGCTGGCCATGGACGTAATTGCGTGCTTCAAGTACGTTTGCTTTACTTTTAGCAAGCAACAATTCTACTTCTTCATCATCCATGGCGTCATAAATAATATATTACTCCCCGATTCGAACAAGCCGCTGTTAATTTGGTTCTGGGTGATGAGTGCTTTAAATAAGATGCAATCATTCTCTTTCCTCTTCACTCTCCCACTGCCCTTCCTCGTGGTCATGGTTGTGGCCTTCTGGGCCACTTCCTTCTTGGTACTTGAAGCATTTCTGGCAGAACATCTGGTTGCCTGCAAGGTAGACTGCCGAGCAGACGGTGAAGCTTGGACATACTTTTTAGCAAACGGTTTATCTATGCCAGAGTGCTGAGCTGGCGGTCCTGCTGTGACAGACTGCTGGGCTGTAGGAGCAGAGGCATCGGACTGCTGACCACACGTTGAAGCTATGTCAGGTTTATGCACAAGTGGTGCCAACTTGTCGGTGTGCTGAGGAGGCCGTGCCAACAGGTTGGTTTGCGAGTAGGAAGTGCTGACGCATTGGTATGCTAATCATGCGCCTGCGGACCAACGAACTAATGAGCAGTCGGTTCTGGACCTACAGACTACTTAGCAGGCGGTTCCGAAGCATCAGACTGCTTAACAGTCTGTTCCACCAGGTTGGTCTGCTGAGCATGTGCTACAGCTGGGTCTCCCCCCGTTGCTTCAGCGGCCGGCATCTGAACCGGTGATGCGTCATCAGCAGTTGTAGGCCTTGCCACTGGCTGCTTTAGGGCGGAGGATGACATGGCCTGTATGCCACAAAGTCGGGCTGGTTGATGACAGGTTCATGCATTAGCCTGCGAGAGATGCTGTGGCAAGGAGAGCATCACCGACAGAGGGGCGACAGTGGTTTCTCTTGGCGGGGCTTCAGGAATCTCATCGATGAACTCTATTTCCTTTCGTGGCCACTGGATGTGATGTAACAGTGTTTCTCCTAAGGTCCTTTGCTCATTGGAGTCTCCTAGGACATTCTTCAGGGCAAATTCATTGAATCCAGGCTTTACTTCAGTCACGTAGCACTTCACACAACCCAGCTTCAATGGCACATTGTCCAAGAAGGGTGGGCAAACCCAGGCTGTTGCACATTTTAATGTACCTTCATAATGTGTAAGTGGGCCCTTCTGTCTGTCTTTCATTCCAGATAGATCAGATATAGCATCATCACGAGCAGTTGCAGTCTCAGTGTCGCTGGTGTCAGCTGATGCACATCTACTCTTGTGCAGTGTTGTCGTGCAATAAGAAGCATCATCCATGCCCGCCTTCCCTCCCATCTGCTGGCTATCTGTCAGTGTTAGAGTCTTCTGCATCATCATTGACTCCTCAACATCCTTTCGAACAGCCAGATAAATCTCCTTCTTCAACTTTTCAAACAATGCATTATGCTTCATTTCACTCCTCGCTTTTTTCATGCCGAGCCTCTCTTCTTTGCTGAGTGTGAAAGCCCTCTTGTGTGGGACATTAACACCTAAACCCCTTGCATGGCCAGGGGGCTCTTTTATCTCCAAATCAATGGACAGAATGTCACATGGACCTGAGTTCCTGTAGAACCTTCCAGGGATCTTGGAAGCCTCTACCATCACTTCATACAGTTTGGCGTCAAATGCATTTTCAAAGTAATAAGTTCCATCATCACGCCTCTTTGCACGTGCCCGCAAGTAGTCTTTGGCACGTTCGCCCCTGATTTCACTAAAGGCCGGATTCCCACCTGCCGCTACTGCTTCTTTGTCCTCCTATTCCCTTATCAGTTTCATGTCGTAGTATCCTGTCACACCCATACGGTGGGGGTGTATGTTCTTGTTCTGAAGTTCTGATTGCTTGAAACTCTTCTTAGCAAACTCTGGAGTTGCCCTGACCCTTTTGAATTCTGCCTAGTCTGCCTTTGTAATTTGGGGGTATGCGGGGATTGGGTCCTTGCCTTCACTCAAGTACTTCTTGTACATCACGTGCTTCCAATTTCTCCAAGCATCCCTAGCCTTCTTCAGTGCAGCGTGTTCCACCTGCATTTCCATTGCTCTGGAACATTGAAGTGATCCATGATCTCCTGGACTATCCTTCACCGTGTTTCTGTGTCAGCCTTCCAAAACCCCAGCAGATTAATGTTGAGCCTTGCCCTACCAACAAATCCACACACACTCCTGAACCTCATGCATGCTTTATCTGGTTTAGTTGGAGCCTAGGACTTTAAGTCAATCTTGGTAACTTCATATACACCTTTAGGCTGGTGTGTGGGCTTCCTTGGAGAGTTCCTCCATGTCCTAACCGGAAGGGTAATTGCTGCAGCTCTATCCCGCTCAAGACTACTTGATCCCTCACAATCTGCTGAAAACCTGGGTTGTCCGAATCAGATAAAGATACATGGCCTGAATGAGTGTTGTCGCTGCTACTCAGCATCTACAGAGAACACCTGCGAAACTCAAGAAAGGAGGATAAGAATAAAACTAACAACTTGGTATCAAGCTTTCTAAACATGCCATGCAATAATTTAGAATATGTACGGCTAATTTGTTAAGTTTGTGTGACTCGGGCGCCCGTGATCTGTAAATAGGCAGTAACTTATTGGAACAAATACAACTTACATGTAGTAAGGAAGGTAGATAATGAACATATATACGCTCTCTGTTATGTTATAGCCAATTTGGGACATACAGAACGAAATTGGAAGAGGGATTGCGAGGAAATATGCCTCACCGCGATGGAGAGCAGTAACTAATAGGCTTCTTAATGCAAACTCGGCCGGACCACAGGAGAGGCGAGGGTTACTGCATCGATATGCTTGAGGGTGGCTGGCGAGCAAACGAAGACGGAGAGGCACGGGCCGTCGCGTGTTGGGAACGACAATGGAGGTATGCTTGACGCCGAAGAGCGGGCACACGGTCGGGGTGAGCACGGCGGCGCCGGAGAGGGTTATGCTGTGGATCTGGTGGGAGGGGGCAGCTGGCGAAGGAGATTGGGTGGACTAGTTGAGTGAAACGTGGGCGGACGGTGGGGGGGGGTGTTGGGGCTCTGGGTGTTGGCGGCCTATGTGAAAAGGGTGAAAAATATCCCCGGTCGCCGCGCGCGTGGAAAGGCCTATGCAAACGGTTGCCTCTAAGCGCTCGTGTGCACAAACAGAATAATTTCGTTTGTAATGAAGACGTGATTTCATCGTTTCGCCTCTAAATTTTTCCCACGTAAACCAATCACAATTTTACCACGGGTTTGATTTGCTGGCGCATTTCAGGCCTCGTGTGCTATATGTAAGACATTTTTTGGCATTTACCGTGCATGTTGGCATATAAATCAATTCCTAGCCGATTGCATTTCCCGTCGAAAGAGATGAGGATTGCCATTCGATCTGGGAGCATCCAACGGTGCAGACATACGATCCGCGGGGTTTGTGTTTTGGCCAATCAGAACGCACGACTCAGATCGCGCGTGCAGCGAGGGGGGCATCGGCCATGGTTTGGTAGGCACACGGCTTTCGTGTGTGAACCGTGTGCTATTTGAAAATTTTTTTTGGGAGGGGCTATTTGAAAACATGTACATGTGTCATCGAAAGGGATGAGGATCACCGTTCGATCAAGGAGAATCCAACGGTGCAGACGTACGATTCGTGGGGTTTGGGTTCTGGCCAATCAGAAAGCACGACTCAGATCACCTGCGTGGCAGAGGGGGGGTGCATTGGCCATGGTTTAGTGGACATGCGGCTTTCGTGAGTGAACCATGTGCTCTTTGAAAACATTTACATTACCTAACATCATATTTTTGTTCGAATGAAAACATGAGTTCATCATTTCGCCTCCAATGTTTTTCCACGATAAGAAATCACGAGTATGGTGGAGAGTGTCATATACTAGTTCCCTCTGTAAACTAATAGTATATAGTATCATAGAGTACACACGTACCTTCATAGTTCATATATAGTATCATAGAGTAGTACTAGCTCCCTCTGTAAAATAATATATATAAGAGCATTTAGATTACTAAAATAGTGACCTAAACGCTCTAATATTAGTTTACGGAGGGGGTATGTATCATAGATGGCCGTATTTATGGCCATGCATGACATAAAGTAGTATAACATTTATTATATATATACATATATATGTTACAGTATCTACATATGTTACTGCTTCTTTTCCACATCATCATATTTTATATTCCCGAGTGCATGATATACTGGCTATGATACCCCCACTATGGCCACCCTAATAAGGTTGGTCGTAATATGGGAGTATCAAGCGGTACGATGCATGCCAACTAGACTTTTTGGATGATGTGGCACACAGTTAAACTGGAAAGGAGGTAGTATGAGAATAGCCACAATGGAGAGTACAGTAATAACATACACATATCCCTAGACTATATATGTTACTACCTTCATAGTGGGTAGTAACATAAGTGTAGTGTCATGCAAAGCTTCATTTATTATCTTATAGACTCATATTGCATTGGGACATGTGATGTTACAGTAACTAGCTAAGTTATTGAAACTATCTCTCTCCTCATTAACTTATTGCCACATAAGCAAGTTTGCTGAGTTGGAGTCGATGTTACTGCTGAAGTTACTCCCACCGTGGCTAGTGATCTGATACTAGCTAGCTAGTCGTCTATGATATACTAGCTACCTCACTAAGAGCATGGTTAATAATACATCCAAGGGTCGGCTATAAGAAGTTGCCATGTCATATACAGCCAACCTCTTAGAGGGCATGTACAATAATAAGTTTTATATACGTACTAGTTTATCAATAGTTGGCCCACCTTACATCCTCACAAAGTGTCTTGGGTCTCATGTTGCAGCTGGCTCTACTAACCAAGAGCCCGCTTCTCTTCTCTTTCCTCCAACTAATAAGCACATATATATTATTCTGTTCCTTATAGCCTGCTTAGACTACCCATAGTGGGAGTAACATAGGTAGTAACATCAAACGTATCTAGATAAAATAGATGATGTGGCAAGCAATAAATGAAGAAAGAGAGGAAAGTGGTAACATAGCTAGTTAGACTGGCCACAATGAGTAGTAACATAGACTAGTAACATGCACATGTTACTAGTCTATGTTACTACCTCTATAGTGGGGAGTAACATATGTGTGGTAACATGCAACACTTCATTTATTAGGCTATAGACTCATGTTGCCTTGATATGTGTGTGATGTTACTCATACTACTAGTAACTAGCTCTGTTACCACTTTCCTCCATTTCTTCATTTATTGCTTGCCACATCATCTATTTAACCTAAATATCTGTGATGTTAGTACCTATATATGTTAGGGCATCTCCAATGGTTGTAAGATAGTTGTTGGTAGACTTTGCCACATAGGATCTTTGATGATGTGTCATACAATAAATGAGGGAAGATAGCAAGGTTGTATGTACATGAACCAACACCCCTTGCACAAGCTCCAATGTAGAATGAGAGAGCATCTTATTTATTATCTCACATCCTACTGGGCAAACTAGATACTATCCATTGGATTTGTTGTATGTTAAGGTGTTGGTTGATGACATGTCATATTTTACCAACAAGCTAACATACAAACTGTTGGAGATGCCCCACTGTGGGTAGTCTAAGACTACCCACAGTGGGAGTAACATATATAGGTAGTAACATCACACATATCTAGGTTAAATAGATGATGTGGCATGCAATAAATGAATAAAGAGATGAAAGTGGTAACATAGCTAACTACTACTAGTATGAGTAACATCACACATATATATCAAGGCAAGATGAGTCTATAGCCTAATAAATGAAGTGTTGCATGTTACCACACACATATGTTACTCCCCACTATAGAGGTAGTAACATAGACTAGTAACATGGGCATGTTACTAGTCTATGTTACTACCCATTGTGGCTAGTCTTACTAGTAGAGTAACATCACACATCTCAAGGCAAGATGAGTCTATAGCCTAATAAATGAAGTGTTGCATGTTACTACACATATGTATCCCCACTATAGATGTAGTAACATACACTAGTAACATTCTATGTTACTACCCATTGTGGTTAGTCTTAATTATGTCACTCTATTGTGTACTTGCTCTAATGCATAGTATCATAGGGTAGCTAGTATCATATGTAGTACTTTATTTATATTGTCATGCATGACACATAGTAGCATAGCATTTATTATGATACGGTTTCATGATACATGATACTTAACCCTCCCTTTCTTCATTTAATTAATTCTATGACATCTCATCAAAATTTCCTAGTTGGCATGCATGATACTAGCTATGATACCCCCTTACTATCAGCCTAGCAAAGTTGTACAGATCATTTGTGCGTCACTTTGTGAGTTTTCATCCGTATGGCGTAGGCCTAGTTGGTATTTTAATTACAGGAAATTCAGATGGAGTTCGGACATCATCAAAATCGATGTGTGCCTGTGGCGTGCTCTCACGACCCCGTGGAAAAATTTTGGTAAAGTTTGGCAGAAGTTTTGATGACCACTCCTTCCAAACCAGAGCATCTCACATGAAGGATCATGGTTTCCCAAAAGGAGACATGTCAATTCAAACTCCCGTGGCCGGTGACTTCATCGTTTGGCCCCATAAAAATTACCCCATGGTACGCAATCACCAATATACCACATGTTTGATTTTCTAGCGCATTTGAGGTATCGTTAGCTATATTTAAGACATTTTTTTGAGATTAACATGCATTTTGTGCATAAAAATAAAATTACAACCGTAACTGCATGTGTTGTCGAAAGGGATGAGGATCGCCGTTCGATCTACGAGAATCCAACGGTGCAGACGTACAATCCGTGGGGTTTGGGCCAATCAGAAAGCACGACTCAGATCGTGGGCTGGGTGGCGGGGTTTGGTCGGCACACGGCTTTCATCAACGAACCGTGTGCTATTCGCAAACCAGATTGCATATATTTGTTCACACATACTGTAGTGAGATCAATTGAGTGTGCTACCTCTATGATATAATAATAATAACAAAAAACGGTTCATATTCATTGCCTGAGCTGATGACATATCAAGGTCAACACATTAATGGTTCTTACATCAACAGAAAACCGGGCATAACTCACAAATTCAGTACATGCGACAGTTCTAAATTGAACGACCTAAGTTGTAGGGTAGGCATAAAGACTAGTCTCATGGCTTAATTCCCATGTACACGGGGGAACTGGGATCATTAAGTTGACCCCGAATGAACTTGGGGTTTTGATGATTTTACGCTGCGCTGTTGCACGGGTGGGTGATTCCTTGGTTGTCAACTCATCAAATTCATCGTACACATCCTCATCGGCAACATCGTCGACACCCAGTACCCTTCTGTTCCCATGCATCGCTAAATGGCCGTTCTTATGCAAGGGGTCTTCCACAAAGAAAATCTGGGTAGCATCGCTGGCAAGAATGAATGGGTCCACGTGATATGCCATCGTTGTCCTGTTAACACAGGTCTTCCTATACTCATCAATCCTTACCTGACCAAGAGGGATCCATGCGCACCTGACTAATGCCACCTTAACTTTCACATAGTCAAGCTCCCAAATCTCTTTGATTGTTCCATAGTATACCCTTTTATCAGCTTCATTTACAGTCATGCATTCTATTCGAAAAGAGCAGTTCTGATACAAGGTATTCTTATCACGTTCCTTAGTGTAGAACGCGTATGCATTTATGTCATATGCTTGGTATGTCAACACCGTAGGTGATGGCTTTTGTGCCAACAACATAGCAATGTCATTGATGGATCCTTGTGCCAAACGATTCTTCAGCCATTCGTTGTACTTCTTAGTGTGCTCCTTCATCTCCACTTCTGATGAAGGCACCATTGGTAAGAAGCTTTGGCATATCTCCGCCAAGTATTCTTAGGCATAAGCGATGATAACTGGGATGTTAACTGGTACCATCAAATGGGCTTTCTCTGCCAATTCTCCGGGTGCAGCCATTTGCGTGCCAGCAAGGACTGACTTACCTTTCAGCTTCCCCTTGTGGCGAGAGAGGGGAAAACCTATAGGTCTTTGTTTCATGTATTCGGTGCAAAAC
Source organism: Triticum urartu (assembly GCF_003073215.2). Taxonomy (NCBI): domain Eukaryota; kingdom Viridiplantae; phylum Streptophyta; class Magnoliopsida; order Poales; family Poaceae; genus Triticum; species Triticum urartu. The sequence continues at coordinate 145,180,620 of NC_053026.1, read as the reverse complement.
TCAACCACCTCCTCTGCGGTATAACCTTGTAGGATGCTTGCCTCTCGATGGTTTCGGTTCCGACAAAAGCACTTCAGTATTCCCATGAACCGCTCGAAGGGATACTAAAAGCACAAGTGCTCCCTAGGTGGTTTTGGAAATTAATGTCAACATATCTCTTGTTGGACTAACACTTTTACCTAGTATGTTCCAGATAAGTTCAACAATGAAGTGGCATGGACTAGAGGATGTGGAACCCCTTCAAAATGCTAAGGACAAAGGATTGACTCAAGCTCCAAGCTCAAGACTCTACATTTTCTATTTTAGTGATCCAAGATCACATTGAGTCTATAGGAAAAGCCAATACTATTAAGAAGGGATGAAGTGTTGCTTAATGGCTTGCTTGCTCAAAGTGCTTAGTGATATGCTCCAAAGCTCTCAACCACTTTCTCACTTCCAAATATGTCCAACACCAAATATCCAACTCGGCCCCACCGATTCTTTCTATCCGGAGCCACCGAGTTCAGTTGACATAGCCACTGCTAGAAACCCTAATCAGTTCGGTCTCACCGATGGGATCTCGGTCTCACCGAGATGGGCTCGCAAACTCTCTGTTACCCATTGCAATATTTTCGGTCCCACCGAGATATGCAATCGGCCCCACCGAGTTTGCTTGGCCAACTCTCTGTTTTGCTTATTACCCAAATCGGTCCCACCGAGTTTGAGTAATCGGTTAAACCGAGTTTTGGATTTACCCTAACCCTAGCACATCGGTCACTAGAAAACCCTAACGGTCATTAGATTTGCTGAATCGGTCCGACTGAGTTTATCAGTTCGGTCACACCGAGATTGGCAAGTTGTGTGTAACGGTTAGATTTTGTGTGGAGGCTATATATACCCCTCCACCACCTCTTCATCCGTGAAGAGAGACATCAGAACAAACCTACACTTCCAACCTACTTTTTCTGAGAGAGCACCACCTACACTTGTGTTGAGGCCAAGATATTCCATTCTTACCATATGAATCTTGATCTCTAGCCTTCCCCAAGTTGCTTTCCACTGAAATCCTCTTTCCACCAAATCCATATCCTGTGAGAGAGAGTTGAGTGTTGGGGAGACTATCATTTGAAGCACAAGAGCAAGGAGTTCATCATCAAGACACCATTTGTTACTTCTTGGAGAGTGGTGTCTCCTAGATTGGCTAGGTGTCACTTGGGAGCCTCCGACAAGATTGTGGAGTTGAACCAAGGAGTTTGTAAGGGCACGGAGATCACCTACTTCGTGAAGATCTACCGCTAGTGAGGCAAGTCCTTCATGGGCGACGGCCATGGTGGGATAGACAAGGTTGCTTCTTCCTGGAACCTTCGTGGGTGGAGCCCTCCGTGGACTCGCACAGCCGTTACCTTTTGTGGGTTGAAGTCTCCATCAATGTGGATGTACGATAGCACCACCTATCGGAACCACGTCTCAAAAATCTCAGTGTCTCCAAATTGCATTTGCACACCCCAATCCCATCTCTTTACATTCTTGCAAGTTGCATGCTTTAGTTTTCGCTGCTCATATACTCTTTGCATGCTTGCTTGATATGTATTGTGATTGTTAAACTTGTGCCAAAACTCCACTTCAACTTAAAGAAATTAAAAACTGCAACTTTTAGCACCTAGTGTCTAATCACCCCCCTCTAGACACCTCTTCTCGATCCTTTCAATTGGTATCAGAGCTTTGGTCTCCATTGCTTTGGTTTAAACACCATTGGAGGAAGATGGATGCGTCTACTATGGGGAGTCTTAGACATAGAGTACCTATACTTGATGGAGAGTATTTTCATGAGTGGAAAAATGAAATGCTTGAGATTTTCAATGAATATCATTTGTACAAGTACATTGCTAGCCCTTATGCACCTCATGTTGATCCTTTGCATCCTACCCTTGATGATTCTATTGACATGATCCGCAACCTTAGAACTGTTAATCTTATCACTAGAGGCTTGCCTAGAAACTTGATTGAATGTCTGCCTACTCTTGATTGTGCCTACACTATATGGAGATTTCTTGAGGAACGCTTTCCAAATTATTCCTTGAAAAATCTAGATGAAATTCTCCACAAGTCTATTGCCTTGATTAAGATGAGTTCCAATGATCCCAAATTTGGTGACTGCTTATTTGAGCTTACTAATCTTACGAGTGCCAAAGGAGATGTTGGAATCATTAGCAATATCATTTCCAAAGCTATTAGAATTCATAAAGATAACCATAGAAATTATCATTTATCTAATGAATTACCCTCTCTAGGAATTGATCAATCACAAGATGATGTTGAACATGGATACTATGATGAGGATGATGATGATAGTGACTATGATCTTAATGATGCAATGAGGCACTTTGGTCTTATGGCAAATCTTCGCGGCTACATGGCTGGAGGAAAGGAATGGGTTCTTGATAGTGGATGTACTGATCATATGACCGGGATAAAGATATGTTCCATGAGCTTGCTGAAAACGACGGCCCTCGAAAGTATGTCACCTTTGGTGATAACTCAAAGGGTAAGGTGGTTGGCCTAGGTAAGGTGGCCATCTCACATGATAGCTCCATACAAGATGTCATGCTCGTCGAATCTCTTGGTTACAATTTACTTTCAGTATCTAGACTTGCTGATTTCAGTTTCAATGTCCTATTTACTGAAGTAGATTGCCAAGTGTTTCGAAGAGACAATCATAAAATGGCCTTTACCGGTATACGTAGAGGTGATCTTTACATTGTTGATTTCACTAAAAAGGCTCAACCTAGAACTTGCTTAATTGCTAAATCTTCTAAAGGTTGGTTATGGCATAGATGATTAGGTCATGTTGGTATGCGAAACCTTGACAAGCTTATTAAAGGAAATCATATCCTTAGCGTTAACGATGTCATATTTGATAAGGATAGACTTTGCAACGCTTGTCAAGCAGGTAAACAGGTTGGAGGAAGGCATCCCGTGAAAAACATCATGACCACAAGGAGGCCACTTGAGCTACTTCACATGGATCTTTTGGTCCTAATGCTTACAAAAGTCTCGGTGGAAATTCTTTTGGTCTAGTTATAGTTGATGATTTTTCAAGATTTATGTGGGTGTTCTTTCTCGATGATAAATTGTAGGTCCAAAAGATCTTCAAAAACTTCGCTAGGAAGGCCCAAAATCAATTTGAAGTGAAAATCAAGAAGGTTCGCAACGACAACAGAACGGAGTTCAAGAATGCAAATGTGGACACCTTTCTTGACGAAGAAGGGATTTCACATGAGTTCTCAGTTACGTACACACCTCAACAGAATGGAGTTGTTGAGAGGAAGAACCGGATATCAAAATGGCGAGAATGATGCTTGGCGAGTACAAGACGCCAAAGCACTTTTGGACGGAAGCGGTTGAGACAACTTGTCATGCAACAAATCGCTTGTATATTCACAAGCTACTCGGCTAGACGGCATACGAGCTCCTCACCGGTAACAAACCACAATTTGGATACTTTCGAGTATTCTGCTCAAAGTGCTACATTCTTGATAAGCATCATCGTTCTAAATTTGCTCCTAAGTCTCATGAAGGTTTGCTACTTGGTTATGTCTCAAACTCTCACACATACCGTGTCTATAATAATTTCACCCGAAAGGTTGAAGAGACGGTAGATGTGAAGTTTGATGAATCTAACGGCTCGCAGGTAGAGCAATTGCCAATTGATGTAGGAGACAAAGACCCTTCGGAAGCAATCCAAGACTTGTCTATTGGCAAGATTCGTCCAACAGAGGTGAAGGAAAGTACCTCGTCCATCCAAGCGGAAGCTTCTACCTCACGACAAGGTGAACCAAGAGTTGATACAGAAGCATCCACAAGTGGGACACACCAAGATGAAGAAAACGAGGAAGTGCACCAACATGAACGCCAACAACCTCCTTCTCCACCACAACAAGAGAACGATAACGTCAACAACGAAGAAGGCCAAGAAGAAGAACAAGATGAAGAAGATGTTCAACCAAGATCCAAACAAAAGCTTTCACAATTTCGAGCAAGAATTGCTAAAGACCATCCCGTCGAGCAAATCTACAATGATATCCAAACCGGGAGAATCACTCGCTCAAAAACTCGTTTAGCTAACTTTTGTGAACACTATTCATTCATCTCTAGCATTGAACCTATGAAGGTTGAAGAAGCTTTGGAAGATCCGGATTGGATAAATGCCATGCATGAAGAGCTACACAACTTTGAGAGAAATCAAGTTTCGACATTAGTTGAGAAGCCCGACAACAACCACAACATCATCGGTACCAAATGGGTGTTTCGTAACAAGCAAGATGAAGATGGATGAGTAGTTCGCAACAAAGCATGTCTCGTCTCCCAAGGCTACACTTAAGTCGAAGGTATGGACTATGGTGAGACATATGCCCTCGTTGCTAGACTTGAGTCCATTCGCATCTTACTTGCCTATGCTAATCATCATGATATCACCTTGTACCAAATGGACATTAAAAGTGCTTTTCTGAATGGTGAAATAGAGGAGGAAGTTTATGTTAAGCAACCTCCCGGATTTTTCAATCCTAAGAAACCTAATCATGTTTACAAACTTCACAAAGCTCTTTATGGTCTTAAACAAGCTCCTAGAGCATGGTATAAATGATTGACCAAGTTTCTTATTGAAAAAGGCTTTGAAATTGGAAAAATAGATTCTACTCTTTTTGCTAAAAGGGTTAATGGAGAACTATTTGTGTGCCAAATTTATGTCGATGATATTATATTTGGATCAACTAACCCTCATTTTAGTGAAAAGTTTGGAAAGCTAATGTCTGAGAAGTTTGATATGTCAATGATGAGTGAACTCAAATTCTTTCTTGACTTGCAAATCAAGCAAACTAAGGAAGGTACCTTTGTCTCTCAAATGAAGTACACCAAGGACTTATTCAAGAAGTTCAATATGCAAGAATGCAAAGGTATGACTACACCCATGCCTACTAGTGGACATCTTGATTTAACCAAAGATGGTGAACCGGTTGATCAAAAGGTTTATCGCTCTATGATTGGTTCATTATTATATCTATGTGCTTCACGTCCCGATATTATGCTAAGTGTGTGCATGTGTGAACGATATCAAGCCGCTCCTAAAGAATGTCATCTTAAGGCCGTGAAAAGGATAGTGAGATACTTAATCCATACACCAAATTTTGGCATTTGGTATCCAAAGAGGGCCTCCTTTGATCTTGTTGGCTACTCCGACTCGGACTATGCCGGTGACAAGGTTGATAGGAAGTCCACTTCGGTTACTTGTCAATTTCTTGGTAGATCTCTTGTGTCTTGGTCTTCCAAGAAATAAAACTCGGTATCCTTATCCACCGCCGAAGCGGAATACATTACCGCTGGATCATGTTGTGCTCAATTACTTTGGATGACCCAAACTCTTAAAGATTATGGGATATATGTGAAACATGTTCCATTACATTGTGACAATGAAACTGCTATTAAGATTGCTCACAATCCCATGCAACATTCTCGAACTAAGCATATTGAAGTTAGTCATCATTTCATTCGAGATCATGTTGCCAAAGGGGACATTAATCTTAAGCATGTTCGCACCGAAAAGCAGTTAGCTGACATATTCACGAAACCACTTGATGAGAAAGTGTTTTGCAGGTTAAGAGGTGAATTGAACATCATTGATGCTTCAAACTTGGAGTAGGAACTCCATTTGGTACATGCAAGGCGTGAGCCTATGACTAATCCTTGATATTTCTCTTATGTTGACTATCTCATGTCTTGGATATATTTGCACCTTGCATGTTATCTAACCCATGTAGGTACTTGGATGAATCTAAATCTATGAGATTGCAACTCACTCACATCTTGAACAATTTCTATATCACCAAGTCTCTACACAATGGATGAAGACAAGGAAGCACGCAACCATTCAAACATATCCTTTGACAAATTTTATGTTGAGTTTCATGATTTTCATCTTGGATATACAAGTGCTCTTCCTTGCAAGAACTAACCCATGTAGGTAGATGAACTCAAACTCCAAGTGGTGCTCCCAACTCTTGATGAGCTACATCAACCTTGAGCAACCCACACAAGTTCAACTACATGATCATGATCAACGCCACCACCCAAGGTATGTTATTCCACCTTAGAGAAGCTTTACTCCAAGTCATGAGTCAAAGCAACTCGACAAGATGTGACTACATCAAAAAGCTTAAATAAAAAATGGTAACCCCATTTTGAGCATAAACGATGAGTATGACCTATGATCAAGTGATCTCACTTGACTCCTAAGTCAATATACTCTAACATAGGTGACTTTGTCGCCAACCAATTCTAGATGAAGTTCTCTTGTGTTCTTTTTGTGCTCTTGCATTTGTCTCATGCATATTTGTTTCCAACTTCATCTAGACTTCCTTTTAGTTTCTTCTTTTTTATCTTTTTCTGTTCTGTATTCCTTGCATCAAATTCATTGCCGATCTTTCAGTTCATTCCTTGCAAATCCTTGTGAGATCTTACTTGTCTAGTGAGCTGAGGTGACAAGTGTTTTCTCTGCGATGAACTCGGTCTCACCGGTCTGATGCTTTCTGTCCAACCGAATCCTCTCGGTACAACTGAACCATACAACTCGGTGTCACCGATTTCACTACAAGAAAGACATCTTGCCACTTGTTTCTGCATTCTTTTTGATCCAGCTCCGCTTAATGAACCTTGTCCTCGACCAGAATCCCATTCAACTTGCTGCTTTGTTCTGTAAATCAAGGACCAAACCCATCATGACAAAAATCCAGAAGAACCCTTCTTGGAAATTGATGTCAAAGGGGGAGAGAGAAATCACATCAAAGCTTAATCATATCTACAGGGGGAGAGAATACTCAAGGGAAGAAAGAGTAATCATCAAGGACCCCAGATGCTTGGTGTTCAAGAGGAGAGAAGTCACATGCCTTCAAGAGGGGAAAGACATGTTCATATTTGCTCGTTTGATTTTCTGTTCCCTATCTTCTCCAGTATCCCATGCTAGATTCAGGGGGAGCAAGACATCTAAGGGAAGGAAATCCTTGAATTTATTGCACATCTTTACCTTTGGGGACATGTCTATATCCAATGTGGTACTTGTGGTACATAGTACTCACTCTACATGTCATCCCAGTCTTGGTACTCTTGTGGTTTCTTTTGTTTGCTTTGGCCAGTAGGTGTATCTGCGTTATCTAACCTTGTTTATGCAGGTTCATTCCATCCTAAGCCAACTCAAGACCACAAGGTAAGTATATGCATCACAATCATGCGTATGAGAAATTCTTGCTGATGTACATACTATTTGCAAGAAGGACTCATGAGCATGAAGGTACACTTCTCATATTCACATCATTTGCTCTGATGCATATAGCCAAGATACATGTAACATATTGCTTACTCTGTCATGTTTATGCATTCACATGCTCCTATATTCCATATTCACATGATTGCACACATGTAGGGGGAGCCTATGCATGTTACATGTCTTTCCAAAGCTTTACTTACTACTCTCTATATCTTTATCTAAAGCTTTGATGTATGTTGTCATCAATTACCAAAAAGGGGGAGATTGAAAGCACAAGTGCTCAGGTGGTTTTGGTAATTAATGTCAGCATATCTCTTGTTGGACTAACACTTTTACCTAGTATGTTTCAGATAAGTTCAACAATGAAGTGGCATGGACTAGAGGATGTGGAACCCCTTCAAAATGCCAAGGACAAAGGATTGGCTCAAGCTCCAAACTCAAGACTCTACATTTTCTATTTTAGTGATCCAAGATCATATCGAGTCTATAGGAAAAGCCAATACTATTAAGAAGGGATGATGTGTTGCTTAATGGCTTGCTTGCTCAAAGTGCTTAGTGATATGCTCCAAAGCTCTCAACCACTTTCTCACTTACAAATATGTCCAACACCAAATATCCAACTCGGCCCCACCGATTCTTTCTATCCGGAGCCACCGAGTTCAGTTGACATAGCCACTGCCAGAAACCCTAATCAGTTTGGTCTCACCGATGGGATCTCGGTCTCACCAAGATGGGCTCACAAACTCTCTGTTACCCATTGCAATATTTTCGGTCCCACCGAGATATGCAATCGGCCCCACCGAGTTTGCTTGGCCAACTCTCTGTTTCGCTTATTACCCAAATCGGTCCCACCGAGTTTGAGTAATCAGTCAAACCGAGTTTTGGATTTACCCTAACCCTAGCACATCGGTCCCACCGAGTTGATTCAGTCGGTCCCACCGAAAACCCTAACGGTCACTAGATTTGCTGAATCGGTCCGACCGAGTTTATCACTTCGGTCCCACCGAGATTGGCAAGTTGTGTGTAATGGTTAGATTTTGTGTGGAGGATATATATACCCCTCCACCACCTCTTCATTCGTGATGAGAGGCATCAGAACAAACCTACACTTCCAACCTACTTTTTCTGAGAGAGCACCACCTACACTTGTGTTGAGGCCAAGATATTCCATTCTTACCATATGAATCTTGATCTCTAGCCTTCCCCAAGTTGCTTTCCACTCAAATCCTCTTTCCACCAAATCCATATCCCGTGAGAGAGAGTTGAGTGTTGTGGAGACTATCATTTGAAGCACAAGAGCAAGGAGTTCATCATCAACACAACATTTGTTACTTCTTGGAGAGTGGTGTCTCCTAGATTGGCTAGGTGTCACTTGGGAGCCTCCGAAAAGATTGTGGAGTTGAACCAAGGAGTTTGTAAGGGCAAGGAGATCGCCTACTTCGTGAAGATCTACCGCTAGTGAGGCAAGTCCTTCGTGGGCGACGGCCATGGTGGGATAGACAAGGTTGCTTCTTCGAGGACCCTTCGTGCGTGGAGCCCTCCGTGGACTCGCGCAGCCGTTACCCTTTGTGGGTTGAAGTCTCCATCAACGTGGATGTACGATAGCACCACCTATCGGAACCACGTCTCAAAAATCTCCGTGTCTCCAAATTGCATTTGCACACTCCAATCCCATCTCTTTACATTCTTATAAGTTGCATGCTTTACTTTCCGCTGCTCATATACTCTTTGCATGCTTGCTTGATATGTATTGTGATTGTTAAACTTGTGCCAAAACTCCACTTCAACTTAAAGAAATTAAAAACTGCAACTTTTAGCACTTAGTGTCTAATCACCCCCCCTCTAGACACCTCTTCTCGATCCTTTCAGATACATGTTGCGAAGAAACACAGGACCACAATAGTTTATCTTATCGACAAGGTGCAAAGTGAGGTGGACCATGACATCAAAGAATGACGGTGGGAAAAACATCTCTAGGTTGGACAATATTCTTGCAATATCATCTTGCATATAATCCTACTCTTCAGGATTTACAACTTTCTGCCATAGTTGGTTGAAGAAATCACATAGGTCAATGAGTGTGTTTCTTATATCTTTGTCCATCAGATTCCTGATGGCTCATACGTCTCCAACGTATCTATAATTTTTGATTGTTCCATGCTATTATATATATTCTGGTTTGGATGATTAATGGGCTTATTTATACACTTTTATATTATTTTTGGGACTAACCTATTAACCGGAGGTCCAGCCCAAATTGCTGTTTTTTTGCCTATTTCAGTGTTTCGTGGAAAAAGAATATCAAACGGAGTCCAAATGGAATGAAACCTTCAGGAGCGTGATTTTTGGAACAAACGTGATCCAGAGGACTTGGAGTGGATGTCAAGCAACCAACGAGGAAGCCACGAGGCAGGGGGCGCGCCTACCCCCTGGGCACGCCCTCCACCCTCATGGACCCCTCGTGGCTCCACCGACCTACTTCTTCCTCCTATATATACCTACGTACCCTGAAAACATCGGAGAGCACCACGAAAACCTAATTCCACCGCCGCAACCTTCTGTACCCGTGATATCCCATCTTGGGGCCTTTTCCGGCGCTCCGTCGGAGGGGGCATTGATCATGGAGGGCTTCTACATCAACACCATAGCCTCTCCGATGACCTGTGAGTAGTTTACCTCAGACCTTCGGGTCCATAGTTATTAGCTAGATGCCTTCATCTCTCTCTTTGGATCTCAATACAAAGTTCTCCTCGATTCTCTTGGAGATCTATTTGATGTAATCTTCTTTTGCGGTGTGTTTGTCGAGATCTGAGGAATTGTGGGTTTATGATCAAGATTATCTATGAACAATATTTGAATCTTCTGTGAATTCTTTTATGTATGATTGGTTATCTTTGCAAGTCTCTTCGAATTATCAGTTTGGTTTGGCCTACTAGATTGATCTTTCTCGCAATGGGAGAAGTGCTTAGCTTTGGGTTCAATCTTGCGGTGCTCGATACCAATGACAGTAGGGGAAACGACATGTATTTTATTGTTGCCATCGAGGATAAAATGATGGGGTTTATATCATATTGAATGAGTTTATCCCTCAACATCATGTTATCTTGCTTACAGCGTTACTCCGTTCTTATGAACTTAATAGTCTAGATGCATGCTGGATAGCGGTCGATGTGTGGAGTAATAGTAGTAGATGCAGGCAGGATTCTGTCTAGTTGTCACGGACGTGATGCCTATATACATGATCATACCTAGATATTCTCATAACTATGCTCAATTCTATCAATTTCTCGACAGTAATTTGTTCACCCACCGTAATACTTATGCTATCTTGAGAGAAGCCACTAGTGAAACCTATGGCCCCCGGGTCTATTTTCCATCATACAAGTTTCCAATCTATTTTATTTTGCAATCTTTACTTTCAATTTATATCATAAAAATACCAAAAATATTTATCTTATTATTATTATTATTATCTCTATTAGATCTCACTCTTTTAAGTGGTCGTGAAGGGATTGACAACCCCTTTCTCGCGTTGGTTGCGAGGTTCTTATTTGTTTGTGTAGGTATGAGGTGACTCGTGCGTGGTCTCTGAGGGAGTCCTGGATTAGGGGGTGTCTGGATAGCCGGACTATACCTTCGGCCAGACTCCTGGACTATGAAGATACAAGATTGAAGACTTCGTCCCGTGTCCGGAAGGGACTTTCCTTGGCATGGAAGGCAAGCTTGGCGATACGGATATGTAGATCTCCTACCATTGTAACCGACTCTGTGTAACCCTAGCCCTCTCTGGTGTCTATATAAACTGGAGGGTTTTAGTCCGTAGGACGAACAACAATCATACCATAGGCTAGCTTCTAGGGTTTAGCCTCTTTGATCTCATGGTAGATCTACTCTTGTACTACCCATATCATCAATATTAATCAAGAAGGACGTAGGGTTTTACCTCCATCAAGAGGGCCTGAACCTGGGTAAAACATCGTGTCCCCTGCCTCCTGGTACCATCCGCCTAGACGCACAGTTCGGGACCCCCTACCCGAGATCCGCCGGTTTTGACACCGACATTGGTGCTTTCATTGAGAGTTCCTCTGTGTCGTCACTTTTAGGCCCGATGGCTTCTCCGATCATCAACAGCGATTCGATCCAGGGTGAGACTTTTCTCCCTGGATAGATCTTCGTATTTGGCGGCTTTGCACTGCAGGCCAATTCGCTTGGTCATCTGGAGCAGATCGAAAGCTATGCCCCTGGCCATCAGGTCAGATTTGGAAGTTTGAACTACATGACCGACATCCGCAGAGACTTTATCTTCGACGAATTCGAGCCACAGCCGAGCGCGCCGCACTGTCACGATGGGCATGATCTAGCTCTGCCGCCGAACAGTGCCCTGGAGGCCGCACCTGTGTCCGCTCCGACCCCTAGCTCGGAGCCGATCACACCAATCGAGGATGGGTGGTTAGAAACCTCCTCGGGGGCTGCAATCTCTACGGCGATCAAGCCGAACACCAGCCTTGTCCTCTGCGAAGCCCGTGACTCCAAGGTGCCGGACTCCTCTCCGGACTCCGAGCCCTCCGCGCCCCTACCGATTGAATCCGATTGGGCGCCGATCATGGAGTTCACCGCCGCAAACATCTTTCAGCACTCGCCCTTCGGCGACATTCTAAATTCACTCAGGTCTCTCTCTTTGTCAGGAGAATCCTGGCTGGATTATGACCGGCAGGATTGGGATGTGGACGACGAAGAAATTCGATGCCCACCCACCACCCACTTCGTAGCCACTGTCGATAATTTAAACGACGTGCTCGACTTCGACTGCGAAGACATTGACGGTATGGACGACGATGTAGGAGGTGGACATGAACCAACGCCTATAAGGCACTGGACAACCACCTCATCTCATGATGTATACATGGTGGACACACCCAAAGGAAGCGACGACGAGGAACACATGGATGCAACGAGGGATCGTTCACTCGAAAAGCAATCAAAGAGGCGATGTAAGCGCCGCTCCAAGCCCTTCCTCGACAGAGACAGCAGCCATACAGACCCAGCCATAGAGCAGGACGAGCCGGCGGACGACGAACATGCCTTCGAGCAACTGTCCGAACAGGGCAACTTGGATAAACAAACCGAACACCCCATCCCCGGCGAAAACAACAGTCCGGACGACCTTACGCCAGATAGGCTCATGGAGCAGAAGAACCTCCACAAAAGGCTCGTCACCACTGCGCGTAGCCTGAAAAAGCAGAAGCGGAATCTCAAAACTGCGGAAGATGCACTCAGAATCAGATGGAGCAAAGTATGCAACACCGCAGACAAATATGGCGGCAGTCGCTGCACAAAAAGCTATCCAAAGTGAAAGCTACTGCCTGAATTTGACGAGGAGGCCTTAGAGCCCCCGCAGTCAAAAAATAGGAAAGCCACCCGGTCAGATAGATGACCGCATGGCCAGCATGGAGCGGCAAGCGGCGCCGCACACAAGCCGGCAGGCGATCGACCAAAGGATTCGCATAAAAAAGATGGCTCAACCAGATCTATCTACGGGCCAACAAAGCAAGCTCTAGTAAGCAATGCAACACAACAAATATCCGAACATCACGGCACACCCAAATACAGGGGTGCCGCACACCCCCTACGTTTCACCAATGAGGTGCTGGACCATGAATTTCCAGCGGGATTCAAGCCCGTAAACATAGAGGCGTACGACGGAACAACAGACCCTGGGGTCTGGATCGAGGATTATATCCTCCACATACACATGGCCAGAGGAGATGACCTCCACGCCATAAAATACTTACCCCTCAAGCTTAAAGGGCCAGCCCGGCATTGGCTCAAAAGCCTTCCCGAAAACACCATTGGAAGTTGGGAAGAGCTTGAGGATGCTTTCCGGGCAAATTTTCAAGGGACCTATGTCCGCCCTCCGGATGCAGACAATCTCAGTCACATAACTCAACAGCCCGGAGAGTCAGCCCGGAAATTCTGGAACAGATTTCTTACTAAAAAGAATCAGATAGTCGACTGTCCGGACGCCGAAGCCCTAACAGCTTTTAAGCATAACGTTCGAGACGAATGGCTCGCCAGACACCTCGGCCAAGAAAAGCCAAGAACAATGGCCGCATTAACAACCCTCATGACCCGCTTTTGCGCAGGAGAGGACAGCTGGTTGGCAAGATGTAGCACCAGCGACCCAAGTACATCCGAAGTTAGGGATGGAAACGGAAAACCCCGATGCAGCAAGGACCAGCGCCGGAATAAGGGAAACAGCCCAAAGAGCACGGCGGTCAACGCCAGATTCAAAAGCTCGCGGCAGAATCAGAGAAAGCCGCCCCTTAAGGATAACAGGGACGAGCTATCCAACTTAAACAAAATCTTGGACAAGATATGTCAAATACATAGTACTCCCGGGAAGCCTGCGAACCATACCCACAGAGATTGTTGGGTTTTCAAGCAATCTGGCAAACTCAACGCCGAACACAAGGGGCTCGACACACCAAGTGAGAACGATGACGAACCCCACACGCAGAGCACCAGGAGACAAAAGGATTTCCCACAAGAAGTCAAAACAGTAAACTTACTTCACGTGACGAACAGAATGGCGCCAATAGAGATACGCGCCATACGGCCTATCCCAAAGGAGTCTCGCCAATGGTTGTTAAAACCGATCACCTTCAACCATCGGGATTACTCTGGAAGTATCCATAACGCAGGCTGGAATGCCTTGGTATTAGATCCAATAATCGGCGGACTCCACTTTACAAATGTCCTGATGGACGGCGGCAGCGGCCTAAACCTGTTATACCAGGACACAATCCGCAACATGGGGATAGACCCAACAAAAATTCGCCATAGCAAAACCTCCTTTCAAGGGGGTAACGCCAGGCCCGGATGCCCGTTGCATGGGTTCTCTCCGGCTAGAAGTTATGTTTGGCTCCCCTGATAACTTCCGTCACGAACAGCTAACTTTCCACATCGCCCCATTCTCAAGTAGCTATCAAGCACTGTTGGGACGCGAAGCTTTCGCCCGCTTTAACGCAATACCGCATTATGCATCTCTTACGCTTAAGATGCCCGTTCCACGAGGCATCATCTCATTAAAGGGAAAACATTGAGTGTTCCTCCCGCGCGGAAGACAGTGCTGCTGCCTTGACAGCCCCACAATAAAGCGGCTTCACCAGCCAAAGCACCTAAACAGGTCGTCAAGACCACGGACATGGCTAGACGAGTCTGGCATAAACATACAATTGATAAAGGCTTAATAGCCGTATACCCCTGTACTAGGGGCTCCGTGCATATAAAACAAGAGACAATAAAGCTCAATTTTACCCATTTCGATTTATACTTTGTTTATTTAGTATAACTTATGTTCGGCATGATCTCTCTTCAACTAAGTTCCTCTCTTTTACAGATGAACACCGTGCTACGCCCGTCCAGGATACGGCACAACGGAGACACAGGCACAGACGTGCAGCAGGGACCTGTTCCAAGGATTCTTTTCAGATTAAGACCCTGCGTAAACCTTTCTTACTGTCTCTTGTTGATACACAACCCCTGGTTTCCTGGTATAACCAAGGAGGAGGCTGGCGTTTTGGCATGTGGCCACGTCAGAGTTTTTGCGGGTACCTGGACACTAGGGGCTTATTACTAAGGGCGTTATCCCGCCCGCCCTCATAAAGACCGAATACCTTAGGGAGTGTTCGGCGTCGCGAGTTTGGCCTTATATGCATCAGCTCCGAATCATGTCTTTGGTCAAATGTTGGGTTTTCCCGGCTCCTGTGTTTTGCTACCTTACGTTCCGCTCTATCAGCTAATGCGGCACCAGGAGAACTACTGCGATTGTGCCCCGGTTCGGCCAGGCGAGCACCTCAGTAGAGAAAGCCGAAAACTGACTGTCATGATATAGCGTGAGACTGGTCAACCACTCGATGACTTACCGGAATCTTTAGGATTCCTCCGCATTAACGAAGGGCCGCTTCCTGGCCAAGCACATACGCGCCCCGAGTTCGGGCAAGCGCAGGCGCCACCAGGGGCTATATAAGTAGCCTCACTGTCAAACTCCTATGGCTAAGTGAAAGTGATAAAGCATCATAGTCCGATTGCCTAGTTCGCTGCGCTATCACCTCCTTTGTAGGACCAAGACGTTGGATCAAGTGTGAAAATGCGCCTTCTGCGAACACCCCCGCATTATGTGCGTGGGGGCTGAAGCCGACGATTGCCATCTTTCAGATTATATATACATATATGTTACACGGCCGCACAAGAGGTATTATAATACTTGCAGGCACAAGTATAAAAAGCTTCTACAATTTATCAAAATATTGTTTTACAATAATATATGCTATTTGAATATAGTATCCTTCGAGCACTGCGTCTCTATTAAACGAGCGCCTTGCAGAACTTCCTGAAAATAGTGCTCGGCAGGTACTCGGCTTCCATCCGAGTCTGGGGATGCAACAGCGGCGGCCTCCATTTCCGCCCAGTATGTCTTGACACGGGCAAGAGCCATCCGCGCACCCTCTATGCACGCTAACCTCTTCATCACATTGATATGCGGCGCCGCACCAAGGAAATGCTACACCAAGTTGAAATAACTTTTCGGCTCTGGCATCTCTGGCCACAGATGACTCATGACATACTTCATGGCGAGTCCGGACAACCTTTTTAGCTCGGCCCATTCGGACAAACGATCGGCTAATGACAGTGGACGCTCTGGATTGTGGAACTGCGACCAAAAGAGCTTTTCCACTTCACGATCTTCTTGATCTCGGAAGTGTTCGGCCGCATCTGCGGCACTCGCTGCCAAATCCAGATAGGTGTCCGCCGTACTCCACATCCAGTTTAACGGAGCATGTTTAGGATCACAGAACTTCCTCCGCAGCATAAAGGGCTTTCCAGCCGCGATCTCTCTGGCCTGACGCAGCTCCTCCTTCATAGCTCTCATCGCAGAGCGAGCATCCTTGGCATCGGCAACGGCCTTCTCCAGGTCCGTCTGTTCCGCCTGATCTTATTTTTCAAGAAGCTTGCAACGGTCAGCAGCGCTCTTCAGCTTCACAGCCATCTCGGCCATTTCCTTCTTGCTTCGGCAGAGAGCAGCCTGTTCGGCTTTCAGCTCTTCAATTGCCTTTCCGGCAGCCGCATCACTTTTTCTGGCTTGCTCCTTGGCTTGTGCAAGTTCCGCCCGAAGATTCTCCATGGCAGCAGCACCATCTGTATCAAGCGCACACATTGTAAGATACTGGCATAAAGCTCCTCTTACCAGGTGCCGCCGGAGTAATTACATACCTTGTGCCTCGTCAAGCCGCTTGTTGACAAGCGCGATGTCGGCATCTGCCACGTCAAGTTGCCGCTTTAGCTTGGCAAATTCATCAGTCCGGCTGGCCACCCGACACTTCGCCACCTACGTATGAAGGCGGCAGATTATACCTGGGATTATGATCCTCTGCGCGCCGTCACTTTTGACAACGCACAGAGTCTCAGGGGCTACTATCTACACAGAGCGCATCTTATTTATGCGCAACTGTCCAAAAAGGGTACATTATTTCACGTACCTCAAAACCTGTCAGTAAACTCCTGACGGCCTCGTGCAATCCGCTCCCCGCGGATGAAATCCTCTCAACCACCGTACCCATCAATGCACGGTGCTCCTCTGAGATAGATGCTCGCCCTAGCAGATCCTTCAGCTCCTCCGACCGTGCACCAGACGGTGCCGGACTCATCCGATGGCCCTTTTCGAAGGCCGGACGCGGAGGGCTTTGGGGGGCCATATGACTACCAAACCCTCCGCGACGATACATTAGGGTCGCCCGCCTCGCAAGGCGGTACGGCAGGGGGGAGGCGTTCCGCTCTCCATCATCTCCGGAAGAAGATCCCCCGAAGACGAGCTCTGCTGAGAAGGGCTAAGGTCCGAGCTACAAGGTAAATTTTCGATTACTTTTCTCAGATATAAAGCAAGGATTTCTCTCATTTCCTAAAAAGAAAACTCCTCTCTACTTACGGCTCGGTGGAGGGCTGATCCCCGTGAGGGCATAATTCGGCCGAAGTATCCCCCAGCACAGGACCCTCTGGCGAAGATTTCTTCCCCCGCTTTGAGGCCATGGTCTCCGGGTCTTTAGAGGCGGTCCTCTTCTTCCCCTGAGGAGAGGAATTTTCGATTTCTCCCTTCCAAACAGCCTCCTTCGAGGAGGCCGTAGCTTCCTTTTCCCCTCCCTCGCTTTCCTCCGAAGGCACAACCTCCAACATCCTGACTAGCACGGGACCCGGCGTGGTCTCGGGGAGGGGGGCCGGACACCTGATTAGCTTTGCTTTCGCTATCCACTCCTGTTTAAAGGACATCTCTTTTAAGGGCAATTTTATGATAAATATGCGGATTGCGAGTCCGGGCACATGGCTACTTACTTGAGTATCCGGGCGGTTGTAGCTCAGACCTGCGTCCTCGGTCAAGTCCGGACACATTGCTTGTGATCCGAAGAACAATTTGTACATCTCAACGGGCATCGCGCCCATAAAATGTTGGAGAGCTCGTGGTCCCTCCGGATTGAACTCCCACAGGCGGAGGGGGCGACGTTTGCAGGGCAGAGCTCGGTGAATCAACATAACCTGTGTCACCGCGACCAGACTGATATCTCTTTCTAGGAGATCTCGAATGCGGCCCTGCAACAAAGGCACGTCCTTGGACGGCCTCCAGTCCAGTCCTTTATTGACCCATGACACTAGCTGTGGTGGGGGACCCGAGCGGAAGGCAGGTGGTGCCACCCACTTGGTGCTCTGGAAGCAGTGATGTAAAACCACTCTCGTTGCCATAAGCTAGACTCCTCTTGAAAAGAACCCTCGGGCCATGGAGACCCAGCATTCTTGCTTATAAAAGCACCTCCGCACTCCGCGTGCCGTCCCTCGATCATCTTCGGCTCTACTTTGAAGGTCTTGAGCCGTAGTCCGAAGTGAGGAGTAATACGGAGGAAGGCTTCACACACGACGATGAATGAGGAAATATGGAGGATGGACTCCAGAGCTAAGTCGTGAAATTCCAGCCCATAATAAAACATGAGCCCCCTCATGAAGGGATCCGTCAGGAAACCTAGCCCCCGAAGGAAGTGAGACATGAACACCACACTCTCAGCAGGCTTGGGAGTGGGAATGACCTGCCCTTGAGCAGGCAGCCTATGCCAGATTTCGCCGGTCAAGAACCTGGCCTCTCTCAACTTCAGCACGTCCTCCTCCGTGACGGAGGAGGGCATCCATCGGCCTCGAAGGTCGGATCCGGACATTGTCGAAGGTCCGAAGCGCCTGAAATCTGGAGCCTTGGGTGTTGGAACTCGAGGCGAAGGGCGAACTCGTTTGAGATTGAAAGAAAGGAGTAAGGCCTTGGTCTCTTTATAAGAGGTTGAATACCAAGGGCCCTCCCTGTGACCGTTTGGGACTCACCTTTGATCGAGAAAACATACCAACGGGTACGACTGGGTTACCCACACCCGTATTGATGAGAATCCCGGAATAAGGGGACACGATCTCTGCTTTGAAAAGACGTGCCAAGGAAACCGCCTCGCTAAACGCGCTGAGGTGGGACAGTAAAATGATTCGAACAAAGACTTGGCCGTGGTGTGATGTCACGCTACGGAATACATCAGCAGATTAGATTTTTGTAAATATTATTCTCTCTATGGCAGTATGTGGAAAATTATTTTGCAGAGACGGACACTATCCATGTGTTCGAAATCTTCTGTGAAGTACTTGGAGGAGGAACCCGCCTTGCAATGTCGAAGACAATCTGCGCGCCGGACTCATCGTCATTGAAGCCTGGTTCAGGGGCTACTGAGGGAGTCCTGGATTAGGGGGTGTCCGGATAGCCGGACTATACCTTCGGCCGAACTCCTGGAGTATGAAGATACAAGATTGAAGACTTCGTCCCGTGTCCGGAAGGGACTTTCCTTGGCGTGGAAGGCAAGCTTGGAGATACGGATATGTAGATCTCCTACCATTGTAACCGACTCTGTGTAACCCTATCCCTCTCCGGTGTCTATATAAACCAGAGGGTTTTAGTCCGCAGGACGAACAACAATCATACCATAGGCTACCTTCTAGGGTTTAGCCTCTCTGATCTCGTGGTAGATCTACTCTTGTACTACCCATATCATCAATATTAATCAAGCAGGACGTAGGGTTTTACCTCCATCAAGAGGGCCCGAACCTAGGTAAAACATCGTGTCCCCTGCCTCCTGTTACCATCCGCCTAGACGCACAGTTCGGGACCCCCTACCCGAGATCCGCCGGTTTTAACACCGACAGTCTCCTACTGGATTGATACCTTGGTTCTCAAAAACTAAGGGAAATACTTACGCTGCTTTGCTGCATCACCCTTTCCTCTTCAAGGGAAAACCAACACATGCTCAAGAGGTAGCAAGAAGGATTTGTGGTGCCGTTGCCGGGGATATCTACGCCAAGTCAAGACATACCAACTACCCATCACAACTCTTACCCTTCGCATTACATTATTTGCCATTTGCCTCTCGTTTTTCTCTCCCCCACTTCACCCTCGCTATTTTATTCGCCCTTCTTCTGTTTGTCTTTCCATTTGCTTTGATGTCTTACTTGGCTCGTTTGCTCGTTGGTTCGAATAGTTGTTTATTTATTTCTAAACGGAGAATCCAAGATCTATGGATCCTCATCCGCTTGCTAATATTTTTAAGAGATCCAATTATGATGAACCAATTGCTAGTGAGTTTTGTGCACTAGATTATCTTTATGAAGTTTTGCTTGAAATTCGTGAATATGAAAATTGTGATGAAGTACTTTATGGAGTGATTCACGATGGATTTTTGAATAGAAAGCATGATTGCAATGATGATAGTATAAATTCTATTAATGTAAATTTTGCTTGTAATATGCAAAACCGTAAGCTTGGGGATGCTAGTTTTGCTATGACTACTATTTGTTGCAATGATCATGATTGGGGTGATTCTTCTTATGATCTTGAAAATTTATTTAAGCCACAAATTTATTTAAGCCCCATGATGAATATGAGATTGATAATAATGTTTGAAATAATATTGAAAGTGGGTTTGGAAGAGTGTCAACTTTAGATCCCACATATTTGGAGAATGTTCAATCTTATGAAGTTTTTGATAAAAGTGGGTTTGGAGAGGTCATGACTTTAGCTAATGTTAATCCCAATATTTCGGAAGAGTGTCAACTTTGCATACATGTGGATCGTGTTAAGAATATGTTTTGTGATAGCTATATTGTTGAATTTGCTTATGATCCTACATGTAATTATTATGAGAGAGGAAAATATGGTTGTAGAAATTTTCATGTTACTAAATTACCTCTCGTTATGTTGAGATTGCTATTGTTTCTTTCTGCTTCCTTGCATATGCTAGTTTTTGCTTGCCTTGATAATTTGTTTGCCTATAAGATGCCTATGCATAGGAAGTATGTTAGACTTAGATGTGTTTTTGACGTGTTTTATGATGCTCTCTTTGTGCTTCAATTCTTGTCTTTCACGTGAGCATCGTTGAAATCTTATGCCTAGCTATAAGGTTTTAAAGAAAAGCGCTTGTTGGGAGACAAACCAATATTTTTCCTTGCTGTTATTTAATAAATAATTTATCTAGCCTCTGTTTTTCTTGTGTTTTTTGTGTTTAATTAGTGTTTGTGCCAAGTAGAACCGCTGGGAAGACTTGGGGAAAGTCTTTTTGATCTTGCTGTAAAAAACAGAAACTTTAGCGCTCACGAGATTAGCTACAACTTTTTACTGGAGAGTGATATTTTGTTAATTATTTTTGCAGATGATTAATAGATAAATTACACACGTCCAGAAATTTATTTTAGAATTTTTGGGGTTCCATAAGTATGCGTTTGATACATATTACTACAGACTGTTCTGTTCTTGACAGATTCTGTTTTTCGTGTGTTGTTTGCTTATTTTGATGAATCTATGGCTAGTAATGGAGTTTATAAACCATAGAAAAGTTGGAATACAGTAGGTTTAACACCAATATAAATAAAGAATGAGTTCATTACAGTACCTTGAAGTGGTGTTTTGTTTTCTTTCGCTAACGCAGCTCACGAGATTTTCTGTTAAGTTTTGTGTTGTGAAATTTTCAAGTTTTGGGTAAAGATTTGATGGATTATGGAACAAGGAGTGGCAAGAGCCTAAGCTTGGGGATTCCCAAGTCACCCAAAGGTAAAATCCAAGGACACCGAAAAGCCTAAGCTTGGGGATGCCCCGGAAGGCATCCCCTTTTTTGTCTTCGTTCATCGGTAACTTTACTTGGAGCTATATTTTTATTCACCACATGATATGTGTTTTGCTTGGAGCGTCTTGTATGATTTGAGTCTTTGCTTTTTAGTTTACCACAATCATCCTTACTGTATACACCTTTTGAGAGAGACACACATGAATCGGAATTTATTAGAATACTCTATGTGCTTCACTTATATCTTTTGTGCTATATAGTTTTTGCTCTAGTGCTTCACTTATACCTTTTAAAGCACGGTGGTGGTTTTATTTTATAGAAATAATTGATCTCTTATGCTTCACTTATATTATTTTGAGAGTCCTTTAGAACAGCATGGTAATTTCTTTTAGGCATAATAAAAACTTTCATATAAGTGCATTGAATACTATGAGAAGTTTGATACTTGATAATTGTTTTGAGATATGGAGATGGTGATATTAGAGTCATGCTAGTTGAGTAGTTGTGAATTTGAGAAATACTTGTGTTGAAGTTTGTGATTCTCGTAGCATGCACGTATGGTGAACTGTTATGTGATGAAGTCGGAGCATGATTTATTTATTGATTGTCTTCCTTATGAGTGGCGGTAGGGGACGAGCAATGGTCTTTTCCTACCAATCTACCCCCCTAGGAGCACGCACGTAGTACTTTGTTTCGATAACTAATAGATTTTTGCAATAAGTATGTGAGTTCTTTATGACTAATGTTGAGTCCATGGATTATACGCACTTTCACCCTTCCACATTTGCTAGCCTCTCTATTACCGCAGACTTTTCACCGGTATCATACACCCACCATATACCTTCCTCAAAACAGCCACCATACCTACCTATTATGGCATTTCCATAGCCATTCCGAGACATATTGCCATGCAACTTTCCACCGTTCCATTTGTTATGATACGCTTCATCATTGTCATTTTGCCATGCATGATCATGTAGTTGACATCGTATTTGTGGAAAAGCCACCATTCATAATTTTTCATACATGTCACTCTTGATTCATTGCATATCCTGGTACATTGCCGGAGGCATTCACATGGAGTCATATTTTTTCTAAGTATTGAGTTGTAAGTAAAAAGAAGTGTGATGATCATCTTTATTTGAGCATTATCCCAGTGAGGAAAGGATGATGGAGACTATGATTCCCCCACAAGTCGGGATGAGACTCCGGACGAAAAAAAAGAAAAGAAAAGAGGCCAAAAGAAAAAAAATAAAGAAGGCCCAATTAAAAAATGAGATAAAAAGAGAGAAGGGACAATGTTACTATCCTTATTCCACACTTGTGCTTCAAAGTAGCACCACGATCTTCATGATAGAGAGAACTTGGCTTGTATATTCCAATGATGGGCTTCCTCAAATTTCCTTAGGTCTTCGTGAGCAAGCAAGTTGGATGCACACCCACTTAGTTTCTTTTGTTGAGCTTTCATACACTTATAGCTCTAGTGCATCCGTTGCATGGAAATCCCTACTCACTCACATTGATATCTATTGATGGGCATCTCCATAGCCCGCTGATACACCTACTTGATGTGAGACTATCTTCTCCTTTTTGTCTTCTCCACAATCACCATTCTATTCCACCTATAGTGCTATGTCCATGGCTCACGCTCATCTATTGCGTGAAAGTTGAAAAAGTTTGACAACATCAAAAGTATGAAACAATTGCTTGGCTTGTCATTGGGGTTGTGCATGATTTAATATTTTGTGTGATGAAGATAAATCATAGCCAGACTATATGATTTTGTAGGGATAACTATCTTTGGCCATGTTATTTTGAGAATACATGATTGCTTAGTTGGTATGCTTGAAGTATTATTATTTTTATGTCAATATTAAACTTTTATATTGAATCTTTCGGATCTGAACATTCATGCCATAGTAAAGAAAATTACATTGAGAAATATGTTAGGAAGCATTCCACATCAAAAATTCTGTTTTTATCATTTACCTACTCGAGGACGAGCAGGAATTAAGCTTGGGGATGCTTGATACGTCTCCAATGTATCTATAATTTTTGATTGTTCCATGCTATTATATATTCTGTTTTGGATGTTTAGTGAGCTTATTTATACAATTTTATATTATTTTTGGGACTAACCTATTAACCAGAGGCCCAACCCAAATTGTTGTTTTTTTGCCTATTTCAGTGTTTCGCAGAAAAAGAATATCAAACGGAGTCGAAACGGAATGAAACCTTCGGGAGCGTGATTTTTGGAACAAACGTGATCCAAAGGACTTGGAGTGGACCTCAAGCAACCAATGAGGAAGCCACGAGGCAGGGGGGCGCGCCTACCCCCTGGGCACGCCCTCCACCCTTGTGGGCCCCTCATGGCTCCACCGACCTACTTCTTCCTCCTATATATACCTACGTACCCTGAAAAATCGGAGAGCACCACGAAAACCTAATTCCACTGCCACAACCTTCTGTACCCGTGAGATCCCATCTTGGGGCCTTTTCCGGTGCTCCGCCGGAGGGGGCATTGATCACGGAGAGCTTCTACATCAACACCATAGCCTCTCCGATGATGTGTGAGTAGTTTACCTCAGACCTTCGGGTCCATAGTTATTAGCTAGATGGCTTCTTCTCTCTCTTTGGATCTCAATACAAAGTTCTCCTCGATTCTCTTGGAGATCTATTCGATGTAACTTCTTTTGCGGTGTGTTCATCGAGATCCAATGAATTGTGGGTTTATGATCAAGATTATCTATGAACAATATTTGAATGTTCTTTGAATTCTTTTATGTATGATTGGTTACCTTTGCAAGTCTCTTCGAATTATCAGTTTGGTTTGGCCTACTAGATTGATCTTTCTTGCAATGGGAGAAGTGCTTAGCTTTGGGTTCAATCTTGCGGTGCTCGATCCCAGTGATAGTAGGGGAAACAACATGTATTGTATTGTTGCCATCGAGGATAAAAAGATGGGGTTTATATCATATTGCATGAGTTTATCCCTCTACATCATGTCATCTTGCTTAAAGCGTTACTCCGTTCTTATGAACTTAATACTCTAGATGCATGCTGGGTAGCGGTCGATGTGTGGAGTAATAGTAGTAGATGCAGGAAGGAGTCGGTCTACTTGTCACGGACGTGATGCCTATATACATGATCATACCTAGATATTCTCATAACTATGCTCAATTCTATTAATTGCTCGACAGTAATTTGTTCACCCACCGTAATACTATGCTATCTTGAGAGAAGCCACTAGTGAAACCTATGGCCCCCGGGTCTATTTTCCATCATACAAGTTTCCAATCTATTTTATTTTGCAATCTTTACTTTCAATTTATATCATAAAAATACCAAAAATATTTATCTTATTATTATTATCTCTATCAGATCTCACTCTTGCAAGTGCCAATGAAGGGATGGATAAACCCTTTATCGCGTTGGTTGCGAGGTTCTTATTTGTTTGTGTAGGTATGAGGTGCCTCGCGCGTGGTCTCCTACTGTATTGATACCTTGGTTCTCAAAAACTGAGGGAAATACTTACGCTGCTTTGCTGCATCACCCTTCCTCTTCAAGGGAAAACCAACGCATGCTCAAGAGGTGGCAATGGCCACCGGGAGGATTTGTGTCAACATTACGTGGCAATCATGTGACTTCATGTGTCCCAAATTCATTTTACCTGAGCTCACATCCATGAGACTTCTGATGTTTGCGCAGTAGGAAGAGGGTGTCTTAACAGACAACAAATAGGTGAAGAACTGTGTTGCTTCTTTTGTACTGAAATTGTAACTCTGGCGAGCTTTGATGAATTTGTGCTCATCTTCTGCTTCACTCTTGCGTTGTGATTGATCAGCAAGCATATCGAGCCGTGAACCGTCACCATCCTTTCTTTTACCTTTAATCTTGAGCAGAGTACCAAGGATGCTTTCACATACGTTCTTCTCTACGTGCATGACATCGATGCAGTGACGTACACGTAGAATCTCCCAGTAAGGTAATTTCCAGAACACCGATTTCTTCTTAAACACTTGATCCTTGGGTGTTAATTTCACCGTCAAAGGGTGGTTCTTGCCAAGCACAACATTAATTTTTTTAGCCATGTTGTGGATCACCTCCCCTTCATAGGGTCTATGGACCTCAGCTGCCTCTGCCGTACCATCAAATTTAGCTTTCATCTTTCGGTATGGGTGATTTTTCCATAAGAACCTAAGATGACGCGAATACACTGTTTTGCACGAGTTGGGAAGTCTTCTGGTAGCTGTCCAATCCATGCATGTGACACACCCTATATCTCCCCTTGTTTTTTGCCCCGATGTGTTGCCTAATGCCGACATATCTTGAATGATGTGCACCAGCATCGCATGTAGATCGAAAATCTCCTTTCTGTAAGCATCATAACATTTTCCAGTAGGCGCATCTATCCACACTGTCAGCAGTTCTTCTACCAGTAGATGAAAGTAAATGTCGATGTCATTTCTAGGTTGCTTCGGGCCTTGGATAATCATTGACATCATAATGTACTTTTCTTCATACACAACCAAGGAGCTATGTTATATATGCACAGAAGCACCGGCCATGTGCTGTGGTTGGTGCTCATATCGCCAAAAGGATTCATTCCGTCAGTACACTCCCCGAGCCTTATACTTCTAGGATCCTTGGCAAATATTTCAAACTTGTTGTCGATTAATTCCCACGGAGCCCCATCTTTCAGGTGCCTCATAAACCTATTCGCAATTCGCTCATCATGATGCCACTGCAACCTCTTTGCCACTCTAGGGTTTGCAAACAAACGCCTCAACCTTGGAATTAAAGGCAAGTACCAAACAACCTTGAACGGGATTCCTGTCTTGATCTCGTCGTCCAATTTATACTTGTCCTTTGCTCTCCTGCGCTTGTATCATGCATGCTTGCATGTGGGACATGCACGAAAATCTTTGTACTCACCACGGTACAATATACAATCATTCACACAAGCGTGTATCTTCTATACTTCAAGTTCCAATGGGCAATCAATTTTCTTTGCTTCTGTAGGATCGAAAGTATGTCTAGAGGGGGGGGGGTGATTAGACTACTTGACCAAATAAAAATCTATCCTTTTCCCAATTTTAGTTCTTGGAAGATTTTAGCAACTTTGGACAAGTCAAGAAATCTTAACACAATTCAAGAAAGCATGCATAGAGTATATGAGCAGCGGAAAGTAAAGGATGTAACTCGCAAGAATGTAAAGGGAAGGGTTTGTAGGATTCAAACGCAATTGGAGACATAGATGTTTTTGTCATGGTTCCGATAGGTGGTGCTATCGTACATCCACGTTGATGGAGACTTCAACCCACGAAGGGTAATGGTTGCGCGAGTCCACGGAGGGCTCCACCCACAAAGGGTCCACGAAGAAGCAACCTTGTCTATCCCACCATGGCCATCGCCCACGAAGGACTTGCCTCACTAGCGGTAGATCTTCACTAAGTAGGCGATCTCCTTGCCCTTACAAACTCCTTGGTTCAACTCCACAATCTTGTCGGAGGCTCCCAAGTGACACCTAGCCAATCTAGGAGACACCACTCTCCAAGAAGTAACAAATGGTGTGTTGATGATGAACTCCTTGCTCTTGTGCTTCAAATGATAGTCTCCCCAACACTCAAATCTCTCTCACAGGATATGGATTTGGTGGAAAGAAGATTTGAGTGGAAAGAAACTTGGGAAGGATAGAGATCAAGATTCATATGGTAGGAATGGAATATCTTGGTCTCAACACAAGTGTAGGTGGTTCTCTCTCAGAAAATATAGGTTGGAAGTGTAGGTTTGTTCTGATGGCTCTCTCCACGAATGAAGAGGAGGTGGAGGGGTATATATAGCCTCCACACAAAATCTAACCGTTACACATAACTTTCCAAACTCGGTGGGACCGAATGATTAAACTCGGTCAGACCGATTCAGCAAAGCTAGTGACCATTAGGGTTTTCGGTGGGACCGACATGCAACTCGGTAGGACCGATATGACTATGGTTAGGGCATAACGTAATCTCGGTGAGACCGATTACACAAACTCGGTGAGACCGACTTTGGTAATAAGCTAATCAGAGAGTTGGTCGGGTAAAATCGGTGGGACCGATCGCTCATTTCGGTGAGACCGAAATGTTACAAAGGGAAAACATATTGTTTACATTGCAATCTTGGTGGGACCGATCGCTCATCTCGGTGAGACCGAAATGTTACAAAGGGAAACAAAGAGATTACAACCCCATCTCGGTGAGACCAAGATCCCTATCGGTGAGACCGATTTGCCTAGGGTTTGTGGCAGTGGCTATGACATTTGAAACTCGATGGCGCCGGATAGAAAGAATCGGTGGGGCCGAGTTTGAATTTTGGTTTAGGTCATATGTGGATGTGAGAAAGTAGTTGAGGGTTTTTGGAGCATATCACTAAGCATTTTGAGCAAGAACCTCATTAAGCAACACCTCATCCCTCCTTGATAGTATTGGCTTTTCCTATAGACTCAATGTGATCTTGGATCACTAAAATAGAAAATGTAGAATCTTGAGCTTTGAGCTTGAGCCAATCCTTTGTCCTTAGCATTACCTCAATGAGCTATATGTTGTTAGGAATTACCAAAACCACCTAGGGATAGTTGCACTTTCAGCTTCATTCGTGCTTCTGGGGAGCACATTATCTTCCGGAAGAATTTCTTTCAAAAGACCTAACATCTTTGTGAAGCCCTCTTTTGATAGATCGTTTGCTTCTTTAAATCTGAGAAGCGCCAGGGTGGCACTCAACCTTGAATATTTCTTTTTGCAACCTGGATACAATTCTTTCTCGGAGTCCGCATCAATGGTTGGCAGCACCTTGTACCCAATCATATCCTTTTCCGGGCCCTCAAAATCTACAATCATAGCAGAAAAATCTGGCATATCAAGATCGTTGTCATCTGTGTGGACGTCTTGGTTTTCCAGTGGGCGTTTCGGCTTTCCGGTGTTCCATTGGTAGTTTGACACCTCTGCCCCGATGTTAGATTCAACATCCATGTGACACTTATCGGGGTTTGGCATCTCGTTGTGCTGGGTATCTTCATCCATGACCTCCTCTTCACCGTGTCTGGTCCAACGTGTATATCCATCCATGAATCCCCTAGAGACTAAGTGCATCTGGACATCTGCAACTTCATGTGACTTTGTATTGGCACAATCAGTACATGGACACATGATGTAATCCGCATCACCAATTCTCCTCTTTGTACTTTCAGCCAAATTCATGAACTCTGTCACGCCACTGATAAAATCTGCGGTTTTCCGATTCTTCATCCATCGAGATCGTTCCATCTGCAGCAGACGAATGGTAATTAAAAACAAAACAACAACATTAATACACAGATTAACTGCTGCCCAGAGATGCGTGCATAAATCACAAGGTTTTTTTAATAATTACTAAGGGCGCTCCATGTTGTTATCCAGACGTGCAATGACAAAAATTAATGGCCAGCTAATTTACACGCAGAGTACTAGTACAACACTACACTTTAGAATTGAATACCTTAATTAAGAAACTCATGAAAATAATACCTTAATTAATTAGCCGCGCGGCGACCTCCACCCAGCAGACAGACAAGAGCGATGCGGCGGCATGACGAGACAGCAGGGTCGAGGAGCAAAGCTTAGTGCGGCTGCCGCATGAAGTTCGACCTCCACTATCCTGCCATTGATCGTGATGGATGTGCTCGAATCACGCCGCCGCCAACCTCGATGGTTGAGCTCCTCCTATTTCCCACCACAGACCGAGGATTGACCTCCTCCCATTTCCCGCCGCGGACCGAGGATTGACCTCCTATGACGCCGCAACCGCCCACCGACCGAGGATTGACCTCTTCTCCGATAGCCGCTGCCTAGGCCACCGCCGCCATCTCTATATGTAGAGCGGCTATTTTTTTGACGGATATCCACGGAGCGGCTGTTTACATGGTATCTCACTGTAACTCAATTATATGGACATGGTAGTACATCACGTACGGTTATGTAACGGCAAACGTGTCTAACCCACGTTGTCTTCTCACACGGTTTGGCACGGAAATCGTGTGTGACATTGTAATACCTAACACAAACGACATGTACAAACAGTGTGCCATATACAACATATATATAGTGCCATTAGTAGTTCCCGACCATTAGCTTATCTCCAAAGTTTCCCCATTTCCCCCAAATCCCTACATAGCCTCCAAATTCCCTCACGTGGCGTTGACATTGGGGGAATGCGGACGAGTGGTGCTGATGGTTTCGGTGCAGCTGCTCCTGCTCGTATCGCCACCACGATGGCGGTCGCCACCAAGCACTTGCCTAAGGTCATCTGAAGGCAGGTGTACTACGAATCTGAATCGCCCTGTCAGGTTCCAATCTATCCCGATCTTTTTTAGCATGTCCAAAGTATAGATCCTTGCTGAATCCGTCCTGAATGACCCCCACCCCAGGAAAGCGATCTGCCGCCGGATCCGGAGCTTGACTCCAGACTCCCGCAACACGAGTTCAACTTCGAGTTTTGCGCCACCGAGAAGTACCAAAAGATGAGTTGTGTGCAGGTGCACACTCCCGCGCGACGTGTATGCACGGAGGGATTCGACATTGGTAGGCGGTTTCTCAGTTGGCCCTTAGAGGTTAGTGCTAATTAAGTTCATCATTTTACTTCAGTTAATGCCACCGCTCATCCAGAATACTATTTAACATTGGCAGGGATATGAGGCTTGTACCTTTGTTAACTGGCTGGATGAAGAATGGCATGGCAGGGCTCGGAATGTTATCACCAAGCTCGAAGAAGATAACGTAAAGCTGAAGAACAAACTAGCCGATCTGGAATGTACAATCAGTACGATGAAGCAAGAAAGAATCAATCACATGCAACAGATGAAAGCAAGAGACAAGAAGGAACCAGCATGTGTAGTTGTGGTTGTCGCATTAGCCATGTTCTATGCGCTGTTTGCAATGATGATTAGGGGTTTTGTTTGACAGTATTGCTAAAGCACATCTAGATGTGCTCTAAGTAATGCACATCTAGGTCCTATGCCATTGATGTTACGTGAAGATTCGTGCAGATATTTTTCTTTGTCTTTTTCCTTTCTAGTTTGATTGTTACTGGCTTTATCAATAAGAAGAGCTCAATGTATTGCTTGCCAACTGTCCTACTCCGTTCGTACCGGTACCGGTGCATAATCCCAAAACTCGTTCCTTGTTTTTGTCCTGAAAAAGGAAGCCAGCCAAATAGCCAATAGGAGTCCTGCGCAACCCTGGGAATTTGGAGTGACTGGGTACAAATAATTGCGGTTGATTATATCAGCGGTTAGATAATACGTCAACTCCCGCTTCAATTGGTAGTTCCCCTTCTCTGCATACCCCGCTTAAGTGTACACCATCTTCATCGTCCCCGGCAGGCCGCGCTACACACTGGCACACACTTTGCAGCCATGTCGAGCGATAGCGAGGATGACAGTTCGGCCAGCAATCTGGCGCCCGATGATAGGTCAGCATCAGAATTATCCCGCTCGTCTTCCATGAGTCCGGCGTCGAGCCCTGACCTTGATTATACCAAGTTCATGGAAGGGACACCACCTCCGGAGTCGTCAGACGACAACCAGACGGACGAGGAGCCATCGGAGGACGAAGAAGAGGACGACGATGATGATGAGGAGGAATGGTCGAACGAGGAGGAGGAGGACGACGACAGCAACGAGGATGACGACGACGACGGTGATGAAAAGCTAACGGTCAGCGGCAAGAAGCGTCCTCGCCAAGACGATGTCGCAGGGCCTTCCAACAATAACAACAACAACAAGAAGGAGTAAATTAAGTAGACTGTATATATCTCTGTTTATCCTGTCAATCGCATCACAGACGGTTAGTAATATGTATTCGACATAGATCTTCTACATTATCGCCAACAGGTTCCTTTGTTGAACTGTGTGCCCTGACGAGCACACAATATACAAAAAAGACCGTATGTGCTATCTATAATGATCGCACACAATTCTGATTACCGACCTGTTTGCCGGGTATCACACACATCTTGTTACATCGAATCGTTTGTGTTCACCTCACTCATCGCAAATGGTTCATCGGAGTGAACTATATGCGGTATATCACACACACACCTTGATCTGGTTGCCCGTTTCTGTTGTTCTGTCTCATCGCAAACAGTTCGTACAGATCAACCATATGCCCCTCATCGCACACACAACTATAATCTGAACCGTGTTTGATGTATCATTCATCGCAAATGTTTTGCATCCTTTCTGACGGTTTTCATACGGCACCGTTTCTGATTATTGCATCGCACATAGTTTCTCGAAGGGTCTCTGATCGTAGTGTCGCGTTAGCAGCATCCTGCAGTAGTGACATGAGCTAGTGTTCGACAAATCAAACCTGATTGATTCTCGATCTATGTCTATTCAACTTATCTTTGATCGGAGCCTTTGCTTCTGATCCCCCGACTTGGAATCGTAATTTTGTTATATTTTAGCTTTGAATTAGTCAGTTGTTTCTATAACCTGATCTCCTTGCATCCTTTCTTCTTCTCACTACTAGGGAAAACGTTATACACAGAACTTTAGCAGTAGCGCTTGTTAAAAGAGCACGCTACTGCTCGGCAGCAGTAGCGCGTGCAAAATAAGCGCGCTGCAGATGGACATATATTAGTAGCACGTCTCACCGAAAACTCGCTACTACTAAAATTCCAATAACTTAGCCGATGGGCTACACATAGTAGTAGCGATCTTCGAAAAACCGCGCTACCGCTAATAAACTTATAGCAGCGTGTTTATGCATAAATCGCTACTGCTAACGAAAAGAAAATAAAATGAAAAATGATATACCTAGAACCCACGCGGGTGTGCACGCGCTACTGATATACCTAGAACCCGCGGGTGTGCACTTGTATAGCAGTAGCGCGGGTGTGCACGCGCTACTGCTACGGGTTAGCTGTAGCGCCTTATTAGTAGCGCCGGTCCCCACGCTACTGATATACCTAGAACCCGCGCGGCTGCTAGCCTTTTCCCTAGTAGTGTCTGAGTACTGTTGCTCTCATTAGATCCCTCATGGACCACCAGATCCTTTTTTGGGCTCTATCTGACATCGTCCTTCATATTCAGTAACCTTGTGAGCTTTTCCTCGGATACATAATGCCTTTGGTAAATAGTATCCCCTGCTTTTGTCAACAATGCTCTACTTCCGATCTTGAGTTATTTATTCCTAAAGTTTGTGGTATATGTTCCTAAGGTGCCTGAAGGGTTGAATCTATGTCTTCCCTAAATCCGTGTGAACTCGAAAGTTATGCGGGTTATACTCTACTGGCTTTTTGTCAGGTAAAATTTCAACGCTACAACTTCTTCGAATGCGATAAGTGAATGGAAAGTTGTGCATTAGAGAAGTGGGAGTCGACCTTGAACTTTTGTGTTCATGCCCATGGACCTGATATGGAACTTAGCATGGAAGCTTCTTGTAATAATAATAATCCCCTTGTGATAAGTTCATCTTGTATCTATGTTCGGTCCTTTGCAACCGTGGTTCCGACCATATTGTTCTTCTTTGATCCCCTATTCTCGGACAACTTAAAGCACTTGTCTTCTGCAGATCTTTTCACCTATCCAACCTCTATCCTGTTCTACCTTCGAGTATTATCCTCTAGTATCTTGAGAATATCACGGAACTAAATAACTTCCTATGAGTTCCTCATCAACTATTATTTCTCTTCGATTAAAATTTTCCACGGGTTCTAAGTTGTTAGACACTCGAGAATGTTGATAACTGACTCGAGCTACACTTCCCTTTCCATTGTTTCATTAAACATTTCTTGTAACCTAACATATCTGAGAGCAGTGATAATTCCCTACTTATGCAAACACCTCGGTGTACAAACTCTGTCAGTAAGACCTTGTTACTATTGTTGATGACATTCCGGTAGCCACCGATGGGCGAGAACTCTGCCTATTGGTCTGCCTCGTCTTAACGAGCAGGAAAATGGTTCTCTTCGTCCCTCGCCCTTGGTACCAATGTTGTTGCCAACATAACTGAAAGGTTGTCCTCTGACCTGCCTTGCTATAATGACCGTGCTTTACCCACATGGTGGGCCCGTAACCCACAGTTCCA
Organism: Triticum urartu; assembly: GCF_003073215.2. Lineage (NCBI taxonomy): Eukaryota > Viridiplantae > Streptophyta > Magnoliopsida > Poales > Poaceae > Triticum > Triticum urartu. The sequence continues at coordinate 145,147,033 of NC_053026.1, read as the reverse complement.
CGGGACCGAAACCTGACTCTCATATACATCCCTATTTTCAAAGTTATCCCTCATGCTTGGCTTCGTATGTAATTCACAAGCCACCTCCCTTGTGATCTGCTCTGGTATCAGATGCAATACATATTCGCATTGCTTTGAACCACTTTCACCCTCTATTTCATGCAACGAACGATTGCCTACCCGCTTGAAGGTTCTTATTGCACATCCTTACCTTGCTCTCGATGACTTTCTTGAATTTCAACTAGAGAGATGCCTCTATGCCATGTTCTCTGAGATCGCCATGGAGGACAAGGACCAGAGGGAGAACCTTTCCCCATCGAAGGGGGAGGCCATGGAGGAGGAAGCACAAAGGGGAGAACAGCTCCCCCTCTCTCTTTGTGGCACCAGAGTGCCATGGGGGGAACCATCGTTGCGGTGATCGTCTTCGTCAAACCATCATCATCATCACCATCCTCATCTCTTTTGTGCGGTCCACTCCCCCGCACCCCGCTGTAATCCCCTACTTGAACGTGGTGCTTTATGCCACATATTATGATCCAATGATGTGTTGCCATCCTATGATGTTGTGAGTAGATTTATTTTGTCCTTTGGGTTTATTGATGATCTAGATTGGTTTGAGTTGTATGTTTTAATTTGATGTTTTCCTATGGTGCCTTTCGTGCCATGCACACGTGAAGGATTACCGCTGTAGGGTGTTGCAATACGTTCATGATTCACTTATAGTGGGTTGCTAGAGTGACAGAAGCTTAAACCCGAGTAATGGGGTTGTTGCGTATGGGATAAAGGGGGCTTGATGCTTTAATGCTATGGTTGGGTTTTACCTTAATGATCTTTAGTAGTTGCGGATGCTTGCTAGAGTTCCAATGATAAGTGCATATGGTCCAAGAAGAGAAAGTATGTTAGCTTATGCCTCTCCCTCATTGAAACTACAATAACGATTATCGAGGGTTTCTGTAATATTGGGGTATTTATAGAGCAAAGAGGTGGTGTAGGAGGACACCGAGGTGGGCAGAACCCACCTGGGCGCACCTCCGGCCCATTGGATGTCTTCTAGTCCATCAAAATTCCACAAAAAGTTTCGCTGCGTTTGGACTCCGTTTGGCATTGATTTCTGTGATGTAAAAAGACAAGCAAAAAACAACAACTGGCACTTGGCACTATGTCAATAGGTTAGTACCAAAAAATGATATAAAATGATTGTAAAACATCCAAGAATGATAATATACAACATGGAACAATAAAAAATTATAGATACGTTGGAGACGTATCAACATCCCCAAGCTTAATTCCTGCTCGTCCTCGAGTAGGTAAATGATAAAAATAGAATTTTTGATGTGGAATGGTGCCTAACATGTTCATCACATATTCTTTCTTTTATAGCATGGACAATTGGACTTTTATATAGTTCAAAGCAATAGTCTAGTTTTGACATGAGGACTTTAATACTCAAGCATATCAATAAGCAACCATGTCTTTCAAAATATCAACGCTAAAGCAAGTTATCCCTAGCCCATTATTCTCAATATTGATCCATTCATGAAACACACTCGCATTTTAGCTACACCCAATTCTCAAGTACGATCATAGTGCCCCTTAGTTGGTGCTTTATAATAGAAGATGGAGACTCAAATAAATATCAAAATTGCATAAAGTAAATTGAAATGCCCTCCACAGAGGGAAGTAGGGATTTGTAGAGGTGCCAGAGCTCAAAGCGAAAAAGGTAGAGATAAAACATTTTTGGAGGCATGCTTTTCCTGTCAACAAAAACGATCGAGTAGTTCCCAATACTTTCCATGTGTTATTAGACAATGGACCATGCATGTGCTAACCTCCATTGTAAACCTCAGTGCTTCCCATTGTTTCCCTGCAACACATATAAGGTAGTTAGTCATCAGGTTAAGTAAGGGTTCGCATGCTATCAGTAAAATATGTTGATGAAAAAGAAGCACATTGCAGATTCATCAGATTAATTCAAGCCACATGGAAAACACATTTATCCAAACCAAGCATGATTAAGAACTAGGAAATATAGCACTTGTATATGTTTCTCATGTATTAAGTGTAGCCAAATTCAATTTATTCCTCACATGCACAACAATACAAAATTCTACCCATGACAATTGGACATCGCATTGCAGAATTGAACCAAGCAGTTAACTAAACACCACAACAAATGAACTAACATTAACTGAGCACCACATTGCACAATATAACATACTCCTAATAGAAGATCAGATAGTTAACCAAACATTTAACTACAACCAATTGTAGCAATTGTATTTGTTTCTCATGTATTTACTACAGCCAAATTCAATTTATTCCTCAAATGGTATACAATAACAGAATGCACCCACAACTATTGAACATCGCATAGTAGAATTGAACCAAACAGTTAACTAAACACCACAACACAAATGAACCAAACGTTAACTGAGCACCACACTGCACAATGTATAACCAAACCAAGCATGCTTGACAACTTGGAAATATAGCAACTGTATTCGTTTCTCATGTATTTTGTAAAGATAAATTCAATTTATTTCTCACATGGAAGACAATACAAGATTGCAGCCTGAAGAATTGAACATCACATTTGCAGAATTGAACCAGACAACTAATTAATAAACAATTAATAAGTGAGAACCACACTGCACGACATATAGAACATATACACTAGAGCAACAGATTGCATGGTAAAATTAGATAGCACAATTCACTAGAATTTGTGAAAGAAAGGCAGGAGCAGCACACGCAACGGGTAAACCAAGCATGCTTAACCGGCGTAGCTAGCAAATGGCAAGGTGCTCCTTCAAGATCTGGGGGTCGGCACGAATGGTAGCCATCGCGACCTCATCCGCGCGTGCGGCCATGATTTGCTTCACCGCTGCCAAATGCTCCTTGAGGTCCTGGCTATACTGCATGCACCATGGCTTAGGCTGACACTTATTTGGTGGAGGGGTCAGTTATTTGGGTGGAAGGTGTCGCACTCCCGTCAGCGGTCGGGGCATGTGGGATGTGGAAGGAGGAGGATGGGGGTCAGGTGTGGATTACCTGCCTCGATAGGCGAGGCCGAGCAGCGTGAAGGAGGGTCGCCGGTGAGGAGGCAGCGGTGCTACAAGCAAGGAGTGAAGGTTTCAACTTGGAAAAGAAGGTGGAAACATGGGAAATGTGGCTTTTGGTAAGGGGGAGGGGGCGGGGAGGTAGACATTTCTGTGGAAAATTTGGAATCGCTTCAGCCAAAAAACTGGCGCGCAAAGTGTCATCAGATACAGTCCCTTATTCAGACATGGTCCGAAGATATTTTGTGTTGCATCTCACACGGTTGGTTATAATAAACTATGTGGGATCTACTTGATTTTTTGTCTTGATTTGAATTACATAATGGGGTCACAGCGGCCATGGACGGTGTTTCAATTGCTAGGACTTTTATCTGTAGTGAACATACACCTATATGTGTGTCATAAAAAAAATTGGAATTATTCAGGGTTCGTTTAGACATTTTTATACATTAACTGGGTTTCTAGGCATTTTTTGCGCATAATTCAAATTTGAACTAGGTGCACATGCTCTAGTGCATATAAACTAGTTGAAAAATCAAATATGTGTCCTTGGTTGCATGCTTAGGTCCCATGCAAGATGGGAATGAATTTCAAACACCAGGGCACCGTTGATTGCCGATAAAACATTGAGATGCCTTGTTTTTAAATTCTAGTAAATCCAAAACCCATCTGAAATTCCTGAAACTTGGGATGCTATCATGGAGCGGCATCAACAAGCTGTGGTAAAAATTTGTCCCATTTCGGGCAGGTTTGGGTATAAGCTTCTCACAAACCAGTGCTTCTCACAACAAGCGTGATGGTTTCCGTAGGGAACGTGCCACCTTTGGGGACGAAACGATATCCGTTGCCTCTTACTGTTTTCAAAAAATTTCGAGTGTCAACATAGAACAACAAGAGTGTTGTGTTCAATTTTGGATTTTTTGGGGTTCGTTTGGACATTTTTATACATTAACCGGGTTTTCCAGGCATTTTATGTGCATAATTCAAATTTGAACTACACGCACATTCTCCAGTGCATATAAACTGGTTGAAAAATCAAATATGTGTTCTTGGGTGCATGCTTAGGTCCCATGCAAGAAATGGAATGAATTTTAAACACCCTGCCACCGTCACTCGGCCGCAAACATTGAGACACCTGGTTTTTAAATTCCAGTAAATCCAAAACTCGTCTGAAATTCATGAAACTTGCCGTGGTAAAAATTTTGTCCCATTTGGGGCAGGTTTGGGTATAAGCTTCTCACAAACCAGAGCTTCTCACAACAAGCGTGATGGTTTCGGTAGGGAACATGCCACCTTTGGGGATGAAACGATATCCATTGCCTCTTATTGCTTTCAAAATTTTTCGAGTGTCAACATAAAACAACAAGAGTGTTGTGTTCAATTTTGAAATTTTTCAGAGTTCATTTGGACATTTTTTCAAATTAACTGGGGTTTTCAAGTATTTTATGTGCATAATTCAAATTTGAACTACATGCACATTCTCTAGTGCGTATAAACTGGTTGAAAAATCAAATATGTGTCCCTAGTTGCATGTTAGTTGCCATGCAAGAAATGGGAATGAATTTGAAACACCATGCCACCGTCACTCGGCTGCAAACATTGAGATACCTGGTTTTTAAATTCTAGTAAATCCAAAACTCGTCTGAAATTCATGGAACTTGGCAAGCTATCATGGAGCGGCATCAACATGCGGTGGTAAATTTTTTGTCCCATTTGGGGCAGGGTTGGGTATAAGCTTCTCACAAACCAGAGCTTCTCACAACAAGCGTGATGTTTTCGGTTGGGAACGTGCCCCCTTTGGGGACGAAACGATATCCGTTTCCGCTTATTGCTTTCAAATTTTTTGAGTGTCAACATAGAACAACAAGAGTGTTGTGTTCCATTTTGGAATTTTTTGGGGTTCGTTTGGACATTTTTATACATTAACTGGGTTTTCCAGGCATTTTATGTGCATAATTCAAATTTGAACTACATGCACATTCCCAGTGCATATAAACTGGTTGAAAAATCAAATATGTGTCCTTGGGTGCATGCTTAGGTCCCATGCAAGAAATGGGAATGAATTTCAAACACGCTGCCACCACCACTCGGCCGCAAACATTGAGATACCTGGTTTTTAAATTCTAGTAAATCCAAAACTCGTCTGAAATTCATGGAACTTGGAATGCTATCATGGAGCGGCATCAACATGCCGTGGTAAAAAATTTGTCATCTTCCCCATGTTTAATTCGGTTTCCCCTGTTTAATTCGGTTCTTAAATATAAAACACTCATCGAAAACGTTTTAGTTAGAACACCCGTATGCAAATTGACAGCTTCCCCAGGAAGCCAAGGGAAAATGTGCCGAGCAGGATTTGTGCAGCTCTTGATCGCAAACGTTTTAGATAGAACACCCCTATGCAAAGTGAGAGTAGCCCAGGATTTGTGCATCCCTTCAACGCAAACAGTTGTTTTGGATGACCCGTGTGCAACCACATACAAACAATTATTGGGTATGTTGCTATTTGTCAAACTGGAAAGATTTACATTTGGTAACGTTGCCCTCTATCAATCCTTGTAACACTGCTATTTGTCAAAATATGCAGCTAGAAATCATTAGCACTATCTAATTTTTACAACTAAAATTCAGAAATTAAGCATAGATTTCATTCATAGATTAAGTAGTTCTTCTTAATTTATACAAACAATTCAACTTGACAGCTGAACCGACCAAACTTCTCCCCAATTGTTGCCAACCACGTATTGAAATAGCTAGTTCAACTATATATACTAGCTAATTTTAAGTACGTTGTATAGTTCGACCACACATCTATAGTCAGATGAACTGAACAAAATAGCCGCTAAATACTACTACTACCACGGAGGGGCTTTGTGCTACTTCCGACAGCCTCTCCTCTGCCGAGCGTGCTCAGCCCCTCAGGAAGAGGCAGAGGAGGAGGAGCCTACCAACGAGCTGGACAAATGCAATACGGTGCCTGCCGGTGCTGCACGTTCAGCGACGCTCGCCAGCTCGAACGCCCACTACCGCTCCAGACAATCCCTCTCGAAGCGGCTAGACAGCTCGTAGATCTCCTGATTCCTCGCCTCTGCGTCGGCGTGTGCTGCGGCCACGACTACGATAAGGCTCTTTGTGTGCTGGACGAGGCACTCCTCCTCCCATAGGAACTCGATGTAGCGCGCAAGGTCGCTGACGCACGTGCGGTCGTCCACCTCCACCTCCCGCCTTCGGGCCACGGTGGCAGAGCGGGTGATAATCCCGGCGGTCGACGGTGGGCTGGCGGCCACAGCGGCCGACGATGGGGTGGTGGCCACGACCACCACCTCCTGTCTTCGGGCCACGGTGGCAGAGCGGGTGATGGCCACGGTGGCTGGCAGTGGGGTGGCGGCCACGATGGCCACCTCCCACCTTCGGGCCGTGGCGGTGGAGCGGGAGATGGCCCTGGCTTTCGACGGTGGTGTGGCGGCAACAGCTGCCGACGGGCAGCGGCTGCGGAGTGTGTGGTGGGTGTTCCACGCACACCCAACAGGGACGCCACGCGCACTACACTACACCAGGGACTGCGCCGCCGCCACTGTGTAGCCTCCCAGCTGGAGCTGTCCTCTGATAATGGCGGAGTGGCTGAGCGACGACAACGGACCTGTGCCATTGGCGATTGTGGGAGAAGCAGACGAGATAAGCTATAGGGAGGGAGGGGAAAATGCGACGTAGGACTCGCCGGCCGTGAGGGTTTTTATAGCAGGCCGGTAAGCATTGCAATTTTGGGGGATTTCACCGAGTCGGGCAGGAAGATTGCACGAGAACCTGCGAGGTTGTGCGGGAACGGGCTCACCGACGATTCATTGGCGCCACCGTTTGGCCAAAAGAACACCCTTGCGCACTGCGCAAGCTTGCGCTGTAAGCCGTCTGCGGCAGCGGGGAGACAAGACGTGCGAGAAGACACGTTTAATAAAAGAACATTTGCGATTTAATTACCTACCATACCAGCGTCCTGGTTTATAAGTAGGTTTTAACTAATAAAATACAAATGCCTGTCGCCAAAGATTATATCGTTGGAGTCATATTTGAACATAGTTTCCAGCTATACAATGTTTGTAACATGCATTAACAATGTTTTGGTTAAATTTAAGGTTATATACCAGCAAGCGTTTGCTCGCAACACACATGGCTTATTCCATCACAAAGAGCTCGGATGGATCAACTGTATGCCACGTATCGCACACACAACTCTAATCTGATTCATTCTTGATGTCTCCGACACCGCTCACACAGTTTGTCTTATTTGCCATGTATCACTGTGTCGTCCTCTGCTCGCGTCCCTCGGCAAGCTCTGCTCGCCCTTAGGCACCATGATGCGCCGTGCTTGCCGTTAGGCGCCGCTGCGCGCTCTGTCACGTCCGTTGGCGCACTCTTCTCGCGTCCGTCAGCGCGCTCGGCTTGTGGACAACTTTTCCTTGCGCGTTCAACTGCTACATGCATATATACGCTAGCAAGATGCCCGTGCGTTGCACGGAACATCAAGATACATTTGTATGAGTAGTTTATCTTGTGAGAGAAAAGGATGAACGAGAGAAGCCCTTATCTGCAAGTGTGGAGAGAGGTGCGGGTATCTTTTTACAAAATTGTCATAGTTTGCTTTCTGACCGTCAGATATAGATCGGACGGTCTATATTACACGATGGCAGGCACAGCATCATGACCAACTTAGTCTTTTATAAGACTAGAGATAGAGATGGTTGATCACTGTTGAGGCGATCGCGGAGCGCTCTGCTCACATCCCTCTGCACACGCTCTACCAGCGGTTGGGCATGCGCATGATCACGTCGGGGGCCCCATATGCATGCGGTTGCGTCGCGGGCGTTGCCACATGATGCAGTTATGTGCAGCACGATGGAGTTACGCGCTGCAAATTAGAACTGCCATCAGGGCCTGCCGATATTCCTGGCCGTCCGGCTTTCCCTTTAATTCCCGTGGCCATTATAACCTTAGTCTCTTCAACCTTTCGATTGCGCCCCACAACACAACAAGCACACCCACGATGACACATAGAGAGGGGATGTCCAGCGGCGCTCCAATGGAGTTTGGCGAGCATAGAGTGGAGACCCACGTGAGGGAGACGGATCTCTCGGTTGTGTACACCATCGACCCGGCCGTGGTGGACGACTACATCAACAACGTTGAGCAGTTGCTTGCTCGAGACAAGTACAAGGTGGTCGGCATCGACCTCCAGTACACCACCGATCGTCCCGACATAGATCAGAAGGTTGCTGTCGCCCAATTGTGCGTGGGCCATCATGTCCTCATCTACCATTATTGCATGGCCATAGAGCCTTGCGACCGTTTCAATAGGTTTGTCAACAGCTCCGACTACAAGTTCGCCATGGTGGAAACCACCAATGATGTAAACGTGCTCTGTGTTATGGGCTTGGCCTGCAAGAACCTTGTCGAAATCCGTGACCACTACAGGGTCTGGGGCAGCACGAAGAAGGACTCCCTGGTCGAACTCGCCTCGGCCATCATCGACCCCTACTACGAAAAGATGAAGCAGGCTGCCTAGAGAACAAGTTCCGTATCCTGGCATGGGGCGGGGATGTGGCAACTGGATGAACCTCACCTCAGGTTCTCGGCCAAGAGTGTGTACACATGCTACGAGATGCACAGGCGGATCATTGACATGAGGAAGTGCCTCGTTACCAAAATCAACGAGCCCAGATCAAGCCACAAGTAGAGCAAGCGTCACAAGAAGTAGATGATGATCAGATGATCGTTTATGCTAGTTAATCATGCATGTAATATATAGTTTACTTTATTGTTGGTGTGTGGAAATGTCATGTGTGTAGTAGCCACCTATGTAATTATGCACGTAATAGTTTACTTTGGTGTGTGCAAATGCCATGGTTGTAGTAGCCACCTATGTAAGTGGATGTTTAATTTGGTTATGCAAGCATGTCCTTATAAGTGTGTATATACTTGCAAGCATTTGGTTATGCAAGCAATTGGTTATGCCACCCATCGCACAACACACACGTCTTGTTAAGTTGAGCCATTTATGTTCTCTCGTGTCAACGCAAACAGTTCATCCGAGTGAACCGCATGCCGTATATCGCACACACCTTGATCTGGCTGACCGTTTCTTTTGTGTTTCCTAATCACAAACAGTTCATCCGAGTGAACCGTATGGTGTATATCGCACACACCTTCATCTGGCTGCCCGTTTATTTTGTTTTTCCTAATCACAAATATTTCATCCGAGTGAATCGTACGCTGTGTATCGCACACGCCTTCATCTGGCTGCCCATTACTTTTGTATCTCCTCATCGCAAAAAGTTAATTGAACTAAACCGTGTGCCCTTCATCGCACACACAACTAAAATCTGAACCGTGTTTGATGCATCCTCCATTGCAAACGTTTGCACCTTTTTGATGGTTTTCATACACCACCGTTTGCGACTATTGCATCGCACACAGTTTCTCGTGAAGGAAATATGCCATAGAGGCAATAATAAAGTTATTATTTATTTCCTTATATCATGATAAATGTTTATTATTCATGCTAGAATTGTATTAACCGGAAACATAATACATGTGTGAATACATAGACAAACAAGAGTGTCACTAGTATGCCTCTACTTGACTAGCTCGTTGATCAAAGATGGTTAAGTTTCCTAACCATTGACATGGGTTGTCATTTGATTAACGGGATCACATCATTAGGAGAATGATGTGATTGACTTGACACATTCCGTTAGCTTAGCACTTGATCATTTAATTTGTTGCTATTGCTTTCTTCATGACTTATACATGTTCCTATGAATATGAGATTATGCAACTCCCATTTACCAGAGGAACACTTTGTGTGCTAACAAACGTCACAACATAACTGGGTGATTATAAAGGTACTCTACAGGTGTCTCCAAAGGTACTTGTTGGGTTGGCGTATTTCGAGATTAGGATTTGTCACTCCGATTGTCGGAGAGGTATCTTTGGGCCCTCTCGGTAATGCACATCACTTAAGCCTTGCAAGCATTGCAACTAATGAGTTAGTTGCGGGATGATGTATTACGGAACGATTAAAGAGACTTGCCGATAACGAGATTGAACTAGGTATTGAGATACCGACGATCAAATCTCGGGCAAGTAACATACCGATGACAAAGGGAACAACGTATGTTGTTATGCGGTTTGACCGATAAAGATCTTCGTAGAATATGTAGGAGCCAATATGATCATCCAGGTTCCGCTATTGGTTATTGACCGGAGATGTGTCTCGGTCATGTCTACATAGTTCTCGAACCCGTAGGGTCCGCACGCTTAATGTTACGATGACAGTTATATTATGAGTTTATATGTTTTGATGTACAGAAGGTAGTTTGGAGTCCCGGATGTGATCAAGGACATGACGAGGAGTCTCGAAATGGTCTAGACATAAAGATTGATATATTGGAAGCCTATATTTGGATGTCGGAAGTGTTCCGGGTGAAATCGGGATTTTACCGGAGTACCAGGAGGTTACCGGAACCCCCCCCCCCGGGGCTTAATGGGCCTACATGGGCCTTAGTGGAAATAGAGGGCAGCAAGGGTAGTGTGGGGCGCGCCCTCCAAGGCCCAAACCAAATTGGTTTAGGGCAAGGGGGGCCGGCCCCCTCTTTCCTTCTTCCCCTCTTTCTTTCCTTCTCCCGAATCCTATTCCAACTTGGAAAGGGGGGGAGTCCTACTCCCGGTGGGAGTAGGACTCCTCCTGGCGCGCCCTCTCCCTGGCCGGCCGCACCCCCCTTGCTCCTTTATATACGGGGGCAGGGGGCACCCCATAGACACAACAGTTGATCTCTTAGCCGTGTGCGGTGCCCCCCTCCACCATAGTCCACCTCGATAACACTGTAGCGGTGCTTAGGCGAAGCCCTGCGTCAGTAGAACATCATCATCGTCACCACGCCGTCGTGCTGATGAAACTCTCCCTCAACACTCGGCTGGATCGGAGTTCGAGGGATGTCATCGGGCTGAACGTGTGCTGAACTCGGAGGTGCCGTATGTTCGGTACTTGATCGGTCGGATCGTGAAGACATACGGCTACATCAACCGCGTTGTGCTAACGCTTCCGCTTTCGGTCTACAAGGGTACGTAGACAACACTCTCCCTCTTGTTGCTATGCATCACCATGATCTTGCGTGTGCGTAGGAAATTTTTGAAATTACTACGTTCCCCAACAGTGGCATCAGAGCCTGGTTTCATGCGTAGATGTCATATGCACGAGTAGAACACAAGTGAGTTGTGGGCGATATAAGTCATACTGCTTACCAGCATGTCATACTTTGGTTCGGCGGTATTGTTGGATGAAGCGGCCCGGACCGACATTACGCGTACGCTTACGCGAGACTGGTTCTACCGACGTGCTTTGCACACAGGTGGCTGGCGGGTGTCAGTTTCTCCAACTTTAGTTGAACCAAGTGTGGCTACGCCCGGTTCTTGCGAAGGTTAAAACAACACCAACTTGACAAACTATCGTTGTGGTTTTGATGTGTAGGAAAGAATGGTTCTTGCTAAGCCCGTAGCAGCCACGTAAAACTTGCAACAACAAAGTAGAGGATGTCTAACTTGTTTTTGCAGGGCATGTTGTGATGTGATATGGTCAAGACATGAAACTAAATTTTATTGTATGAGATGATCATGTTTTGTAACCAAGTTATCGGCAATTGGCAGGAGCCATATGGTTGTCGTTTTATTGTATGCAATGCAATCGCCCTGTAATGCTTTACTTTATCACTAAGCGGTAGCGATAGTCGTGGAAGCATAAGATTGGCGAGACGACAACGATGCTACGATGGAGATCAAGGTGTCGCGCCGGTGACGATGGTGATCATGACGGTGCTTCAAAGATGGAGATTACAAGCACAAGATGATGATGGCCATATCATATCACTTATATTGATTGCATGTGATGTTTATCTTTTATGCATCTTATCTTGCTTTGATTGACGGTAGCATTATAAGATGGTCTCTCACTAAATTATCAAGGTACAAGTGTTCTCCCTGAGTATGCACCGTTGCAAAAGTTCTTCATGCTGAGACACCACGTGATGATCGGGTGTGATAGGCTCTATACGTTCAAATACAACGGGTGCAAAACAGTTGCACACACGGAATACTCAGGTTAAACTTGATGAGCCTAGCATATAACAGATATGGCCTCAGAACACGGAGACTAAAAGGTCGAGCGTGAATCATATAGTAGATGTGATCAACATAGTGATGTTCACCATTGAAACTACTCCATCTCACATGATGATCGGACATGGTTTAGTTGATTTGGATCACGTGACCACTTAGAGGATTAGAGGGATGTCTATCTAAGTGGGAGTTCTTAGGTAATATGATTAATTGAACTTAAATTTATCATGAACTTAGTACCTGATAGTATATTGCTTGTCTATGTTGATTGTAGATAGATGGCCCGTGCTGCTGTTCCGTTGAATTTTAATGTGTTCCTTGAGAAAGCAAAGTTGAAAGATGATGGTAGCAATTACACGGACTGGGTTCGTAACTTGAGGATTATCATCATTGCTGCATAGAAGAATTACGTCCTGGAAGCACCGCTAAGTGCCAAGCCTGCTGCAGGAACAACACCAGATGTTATGAACGTCTGGCAGAGCAAAGCTGATGACTACTTGATAGTTCAGTGTGCCATGCTTTACGGCTTAGAACCGGGTCTTCAACGATGTTTTGAACGTCATGGAGCATATGAGATGTTCCAGGAGTTGAAGTTAATATTTCAAGCAAATGCCCGGATTGAGAGATATGAAGTCTCCAATAAGTTCTATAGCTGCAAGATGGAGGAGAATAGTTTTGTCAGTGAACATATACTCAAAATGTCTGGGTATCATAATCACTTCACTCAACTAGGAGTTAATCTTCCTGTTGATAGTGTCATTGACAGAGTTCTTCAATCACTGCCACCAAGCTACAAAAGCTTCATGATGAACTATAACATGCAAGGGATGAATAAGACTATTCCCGAGCTCTGCGCGATGCTAAAGGCCGCGGAGGTAGAAATCAAGAAGGAGCATCAAGTGTTGATGGTCAATAAGACCACCAGTTTCAAGAAAAAGGGCAAAGGGAAGAAGAAGGGGAACTTCAAGAAGAACAACAAACAAGTTGCTGCTCAGGAGAAGAAACCCAAGTCTGGACCTAAGCCTGAGACTGAGTGCTTCTACTGCAAGCAGACTGGTCACTGGAAGCGGAACTGCGCCAAGTTTTTGGCGGATAAGAAGGATGGCAAAGTGAACAAAGGTATATGTGATATACATGTTATTGATGTGTACCTTACTAATGCTTGCAGTAGCACCTGGGTATTTGATACGGGTTCTGTTGCTAACATTTGCAACTCGAAACAGGGGCTACGGATTAAGCGAAGATTAGCTAAGGACGAGGTGACGATGCACGTGGGAAATGGTTCCAAAGTTGATGTGATCGCCGTTGGCACGCTACCTCTACATCTACCTTTGGGATTAGTACTAGACCTAAATAATTGTTATTTGGTGCCAATGTTGAGGATGAACATTATATCTGGATCTTATTTGATGCGAGACGGTTATTCATTTAAATCAGAGAATAATGGTTGTTCGATTTATATGAGTAATATATTTTAGGGCCAATTCCAGTTCTACCCCTAACTCGAACCCACTACTAAGTTTTGCCCCTAATTTTCAGGTATGCTCAGTTTTGCCCCTCCGCCGTTAGTGTCACTTATAGAAATGCCCTTTTGCGCCGTTACCGTCCGGTCAAAGTACTTTGACCATCCAGAAAAAAATAGCAAAAAAAATCAAAAAATATGGAATTTGGTGGGATCGAAGATAGTCATGTCCGCAAGGCGCGTGCATATTTTTGTGTTGGTTGGACACTCCGGGAGCTCGTGGCAAAGGAAAACAAAAATAATTTATGCCTATGAACAGTAAATTCAAAAAAAATAGCAAAAAAGTTCAAAAAATTTGAATTTATTTGACGTCAAAGAGGCTTGAGTGCACAAAGTGCTTGCAAGTTTTGGTGATCAAATGACGTACGGGGCGCTCTAGAGAAAAAAAACAAAATAGTGCATTTTTTCAAAGTTTTTTTGAGCTAAAATTTGTTTTTTTTCTCCACGAGCTCCTACAATGTCCAAACACAACAAAAACGTGCACACATCTTGCGCACCTGAATATCTTGAGTCCCACGAAATTTCATATTTTTTTGATTTTTTTTCTATTTTTTTGAATTTACTACTCGCATGCGTACAAAATTTATGTTTTCCTTTAACACGAGCTCCCGGAGTGTCCGAACGGCATGAAAATGTGCGCGCGCCTTGCGGACATGACTATCTTCGATCCCACCAAATTTCATATTTTTTTGATTTTTTTGCTATTTTTTCAGGACGGTCAAAGACCTTTGACCGGACGGTAACGGCAGAGAAGGGCATTTCTATAAGTGAAACTAACGGCGGAGGGGCAAAACTGAGCATACCTAAAAATTAGGGGCAAAACTGAGTAGTGGGTTCAAGTTAAGGGCATAGATGTAAATGTCCCTATATTTTATGGTCAAGCACCCTTGAAGAGTGGTCTATTTTTGCTAAATCTCGATAGTAGTGATACACATATTCATAATATTGAAGCCAAAAGATGCAGAGTTGATAATGATAGTGCAACTTATTTGTGGCACTGCCGTTTAGGTCATATCGGAGTAAAGCGCATGAAGAAACTCCATACTGATGGACTTTTGGAGCCACTTGATTATGAATCACTTGGTACTTGCGAACCGTGCCTCATGGGCAAGATGACTAAAACGCCGTTCTCTGGAACTATGGAGAGAGCAACAGATTTGTTGGAGATCATCCATACAGATGTATGTGGTCCGATGAATGTTGAGGCTCGTGGCGGATATCATTATTTTCTCACCTTCACAGATGATTTAAGCAGATATGGGTATATCTACTTAATGAAACATAAGTCTGAAACATTTGAAAAGTTCAAAGAATTTCAGAGTGAAGTTGAAAATCATCGTAACAAGAAAATAAAGTTTCTACGATCAGATCATGGAGGAGAATATTTGAGTTATGAGTTTGGTCTTCATTTGAAACAATGCGGAATAGTTTCACAACTCATGCCACCCAGAACACCACAATGTAATGGTGTGTCCGAACGTCGTAATCGTACTTTACTAGATATGGTGCGATCTATGATGTTTCTTATTGATTTATCGCTATCGTTTTGGGGTTATGCTTTAGAGACGGCCGCATTCACGTTAAATAGGGCACCATCGAAATCCGTTGAGACGACGCCTTATGAACTGTGGTTTGGCAAGAAACCAAAGTTGTCATTTCTTAAAGTTTGGGGCTGCGATGCTTATGTGAAAAAGCTTCAACCTGATAAGCTCAAACCCAAATCGGAGAAATGTGTCTTCATAGGGTACCCAAAGGAGACTATTGGGTACACCTTCTATCACAGATCCGAAGGCAAGACTTTTGTTGCTAAATTCGGAACATTTCTGGAGAAGGAGTTTCTCTCGAAAGAAGTGAGTGGGAGGAAAGTAGAACTTGATGAGGTAACCGTACCTGCTCCCTTATTGGAAAGTAGTTCATCACAGAAAACGGTTTCTACGACACCTACACAAATTAGTGAGGAAGTTAATGATGATGATCATGAAACTTCAGATCAAGTTGTTACTGAACCTCGTAGATCAACCAGAGTAAGAGCTGCACCAGAGTGGTACGGTAATCCTGTTCTGGAAGTCATGCTACTAGATCATGATGAACCTACGAACTATGAAGAAACGATGGTGAGCCCAGATTCCGCAAAATGGCTTCAGGCCATGAAATCTGAGATGGGATCCATGTATGAGAACAAAGTATGGACTTTGGTTGACTTGCCCGATGATCGGCAAGCAATTGAGAATAAATGGATCTTCAAGAAGAAGACTGACGCTGATGGTAATGTTACTGTCTACAAAGCTCGACTTGTTGTGAAAGGTTTTTGACAAGTTCAAGGGATTGACTACGATGAGACTTTCTCACCCGTAGCGATGCTTAAGTCTGTCCGAATCATGTTAGCAATTGCCGTATTTTATGATTATGAAATTTGGCAAATGGATGTCAAAACTGCATTCCTGAATGGATTTTTGGAAGAAGAGTTGTATATGATGCAACCGGAAGGTTTTGTCGATCCAAAGGGAGCTAACAAAGTGTGCAAGCTCCAGTGATCCATTTATGGACTGGTGCAAGCCTCTCGGAGTTGGAATAAACGCTTTGATAGTGTGATCAAAGCATTTGGTTTTATACAGACTTTTGGAGAAGCCTGTATTTACAAGAAAGTGAGTGGAAGCTCTGTAGCATTTTTGATATTATATGTGGATGACATATTGATGATTGGAAATGATATAGAATTTCTGGATAGCATAAAGGGATACTTGTATAAGAGTTTTTCAATGAAAAACCTCGGTGAAGCTGCTTACATATTGGGCATCAAGATCTATAGAGATAGATCAAGACGCTTAATTGGACTTTCACAAAGCACATACCTTGACAAAGTTTTGAAGAAGTTCAAAATGGATCAAGCAAAGAAAGGGTTCTTGCCTGTGTTACAAGGTGTGAAGTTGAGTAA
This sequence comes from Triticum urartu, assembly GCF_003073215.2. NCBI lineage: Eukaryota > Viridiplantae > Streptophyta > Magnoliopsida > Poales > Poaceae > Triticum > Triticum urartu. Next base: position 145,130,355 of record NC_053026.1, on the reverse strand, counting down.
GACTCAATGCTCGACCACTGTAGAAGATAGAAAGAAAATGAAAGATGTTCCCTATGCTTCAGCCATAGGCTCTATCATGTATGCAATGTTGTGTACCAGACCTAATGTGTGCCTTGCTATAAGTCTAGCAAGGAGGTACCAAAGTAATCCAGGAGTGGATCACTGGACAACAGTCAAGAACATCCTGAAATACCTGAAAAGTACTAAGGATATGTTTCTCGTTTATGGAGGTGACAAAGAGCTCATCGTAAACGGCTACGTTGATGCAAGCTTTAACACTGATCCAGACGATTCTAAATCGCAAACCGGATACATGTTTACATTGAACAGTGGAGCTGTCAGTTGGTGCAGTTCTAAACAAAGCGTTGTGGCGGGATCTACATGTGAAGCGGAGTACATAGCTGCTTCAGAAGCGGCAAATGAAAGAGTCTGGATGAAGGAGTTCATATCCGATCTAGGTGTCATACCTAGTGCATCGGGTCCAATGAAAATCTTTTGTGACAATACTGGAGCTATTGCCTTGGCGAAGGAATCCAGATTTCACAAGAGAACCAAGCACATCAAGAGACGCTTCAATTCCATCCGGGATTTAGTCCAGGTGGGAGACATAGAAATTTGCAAGATACATACGGATCTGAATGTTGCAGACCCGCTGACTAAGCCTCTTCCAGGAGCAAAACATGATCAACACCAAGGCTCCATGGGTGTTAGAATCATTACTGTGTAATCTAGATTATTGACTCTAGTGCAAGTGGGAGACTGAAGGAAATATGCCCTAGAGGCAATAATAAAGTTATTATTTATTTCCTTATATCATGATAAATGTTTATTATTCATGCTAGAATTGTATTAACCAGAAACATAATACATGTGTGAATACATAGACAAACAAGAGTGTCACTAGTATGCCTCTACTTGACTAGCTCGTTGATCAAAGATGGTTAAGTTTCCTAACCATTGACATGGGTTGTCATTTGATTAACGGGATCACATCATTAGGAGAATGATGTGATTGACTTGACCCATTCCGTTAGCTTAGCAATTGATAGTTTAGTTTGTTGCTATTGCTTTGTTCATGACTTATACATGTTCCTATGACTATGAGATTATGCAACTCCCGTTTACCGAAGGAACACTTTGTGTGCTACCAAACGTCACAATGTAACTGGGTGATTATAAAGGTACTCTACAGGTGTCTCCAAAGGTACTTGTTGGGTTGGCGTATTTCGAGATTAGGATTTCTCACTCCGATTGTCGGAGAGGTATCTCTGGGCCTTCTCGGTAGTGCACATTACTCAAGCCTTGCAAGCATTGCAACTAATGAGTTACTTGTGGGATGATGTATTATGGAACGAGTAAAGAGACTTGTCGGTAACGAGATTGAACTAGGTATTGAGATACCGACGATTGAATCTCGGGCAAGTAACATACCGATGACAAAGGGAACAACGTATGTTGTTATGCGGTTTGACCGATAAAGATCTTCGTAGAATATGTAGGAGCCAATATGAGCATCTAGGTTCCGCTATTTGTTATTGACCGGAGACGTGTCTCGGTCATGTCTACATAGTTCTCGAACCCGTAGGGTCCGCATGCTTAACGTTACGATGACAGTTATATTATGAGTTTATATGTTTTGATGTACCGAAGGTTGTTCGGAGTCCCGGATGTGATCAAGGACATGACGCGGAGTCTCGAAATGGTCGAGACATAAAGATTGATATATTGGAAGCCTATATTTGGATGTCGGAAGTGTTCCGGGTGAAATCGGGATTTTACCGGAGTACCGGGAGGTTACCGGAACCCCCCTGGGGCTTAATGGGCCTACATGGGCCTTAGTGGAAATAGAGGGCAGCAAGGGAAGTGCGGGGCACGCCCCCTAAGGCCCAAACCGAATTGGTTTAGGGCAAGGGGGCCGCCCCCCTATTTCCTTCTTCCCCTCTTTCTTTCCTTCTCCCGAATCCTATTCCAACTAGGAAGGGGGGGAGTCCTACTCCCGTTGGGAGTAGGACTCCTCCTGGCGCGCCCTCTCCCTGGCGGCCGCACCCCCCTTGCTCCTTTATATACAGGGGCAGGGGGCACCCCATAGACACAACAGTTGATCTCTTGATCTCTTAGCCGTGTGTGGTGCCCCCTCCACCATAGTCCACCTCGATAATACTATAGCGGTGCTTAGGCGAAGCCCTTCGTCGGTAGAACATCAACATCGTCACCACGCCATCGTGCTGACGAAACTCTCCCTCAACACTCGTCTAGATCGGAGTTCGAGGGACGTCATCGGGCTGAACGTGTGCTGAACTCGGAGGTGTCGTACGTTCGGTACTTGATCGGTCGGATCGTGAAGACGTACGGCTACATCAACCGCTTTGTGCTAACGCTTCCGCTTTCGGTCTACGAGGGTACGTAGACAACACTCTCCCCTCTCGTTGCTATGCATCACCATGATCTTGTGTGTGCGTAGGAAATTTTTGAAATTACTACGTTCCCCAACATCTCGAAGGGTCTTTGATCGTAGTGTCGCGTTAGCAGCATCCTGCAGTAGTGCTCGTCTTGTGGCTCGTGGCTTTCAGCAGGAGCATGGTCGTGATTACGATGAGACATTTGCTCCTGTGACCCATATGACCACTATCCGCACACTATTTGCCATTGGTCTGTTTCTCAGCTTGATGTTAAGAATGCCTTTCTTAATGGTGAGTTGCGAGAGGAGGTTTATATGCAGCCACCACCCATGTATTTTGTTCCTAATGGCATGGTATGCCGTCTTTGTTGCTCTCTTTATGTCCTTAAGCAAGCCCCTCGTGCCTGGTTTGAGCGTTTTTCCTCTGTGGTGACCGCCGCGGTTTTTTCAACGAGTGCTCATGATCCAGCATTGTTTGTCCACCTTTCAGCTCATGGTCAAACTCTTCTTCTATATGTTGATGACATGATCATCACTGGCGATGAGCCTGAGTACATTGCCTTTGTGAAGGCCCGTCTCAGTGAGCAGTTTCTTATGTCCGATCTTGGTCCTCTTCGTTACTTTCTTGGGATTGAGGTTTCCTCCACCTCTGATGCCTTTTTTATTTCCCAAGAAAGGTATATCCAGGATCTTCTTACTCGTGCGGCTCTTAGTGATGAGCGCACACTCCTATAGAGCTCAATGTTCACCTTGGCGCTTCTGATGGTGTGCCCTTGTCTGATCCGACACGTCATCATCATCTTGTTGGGAGTCTTGTCTATCTCGCCATCACTCATCTAGATATCTCCTATCCTGTCCATATCTTGAGTCAGTTTGTTTCTTCTCCCACTTCGGTTCACTATAGTCACCTTCTTCGTGTTCTACGATATCTTCGTGGCATGATCTCTCACCGTCTCTTCTTTCCCCGCTCCAGCTCGTTACAACTCCAGGCCTATTCGGATGCTACGTGGGCTAGTGATCCTACGGATCACCGTTCACTTTCTGCTTACTGTGTATTTCTTGGTGGTTCTCTCATTGCCTGGAAGACAAAGAAACAGACTGAAATTTCCCGTTCGAGTGCAGCGGCTGAGTTGCGAGCTATGTCTCTTTTGATGGCAGAGATGACTTTGTTACGATGTTTACTAGAGGATTTTGGTGTTTCTATTACTACACCTACCACCCTCTCTCCAGACAGTAAAGGTGCTATCAGTATTGCACGTGATCCCGTGAAGCATGAGCTTACCAAGCCTATTGGCGTTGATACTTCTTATGTGCGCGCTGCTGTGCAGGATCATGTTGTTGCTCTTCATTATGTGCTTTCTGAGTTACAGCTGGCAGACTTCTTCACGAAGGCCCAGACTAGAGCGCAACATAGATTTCACCTTTCCAAACTCAGTGTTGTGGATCCACCATGATTTTGAGGGGGGGGGGGTGTTAGAGTTATATTAGTGATGTCTTTTGACCTTTTGCATTCAGTCTCTTGACATTCTCCTGTAGCCTTTTGGCATCCTTATGTATATGTATATATGTTGGTTTTGGCCTCTTAATAATACAAGTTGTTGTTCCTAACACATGGAATGTGATATTTTAGCACAATTAACATAAGAAAAACATGTTCAATTTTATTGCCATTGGCTATAAAATTTGCCATAGTTAACAGGAGTGCTAGTACTTCTGAAGTGATGATGGCTTAGGTACACCATTTCAGTTTGGTACTGCCATCCCAAAACTACACATAATACTTCTGTGGCAATTCACAAAAATAATATTCACTTTGGTATGCATATTTACTAAAGAATAACTTGTTATATACCACTAGATAACAAACATAGGATGCACTGAAGATATACCAGTAGTTCTTGTTTAATTCCTCTCTGGTCAATCATAGATTTTTTGTCTCGAATGAATATAATTAATAGCAGTACAAGTGGTTCACAATTAAATGATACTTAGAGACAGAGTACAACGTCACTAAGATTAGCTTGAGGCAATCTAGTTCAAGCATATTTAGTAAAAAAAATTCTAGAAATACTTATTTAGTAAAAAACTACGTTTCCAAAAATAATAACTATCATAAGATGTGCAATTACCAAGAGCTATCAAGTACGATATAGTACTTTGGCAAAGAAACAAGCTCAAGAGCCCAAAGAGCTTGTGTAGCTTACCGAAGTTAGGCGTGGCAACAGGTTCCCAAGACAGAGTTAACTCGTCCACCCCAACAAGAATCGAAGCAGCGGGTTGTGAAAATAATAACATATCAGCGACATGTATGATGACATATAATCATTCCTACAAGAAACAAATACCATACTGTAATCTAATTGCCATAAAGATTTGTGGTTGTGTACATCATGTCATAGAGTTTACCAAATGCTTAACAACTGACCAAAAGTTCCATGCTTAAACAGATCAAAAGCGAATGTCATTGCAAATGAACTATATTCTAGCAGTTATTTGCCATATAACATACTTAAACAGATCAAAAAATCGAGCGTTTTGGGAGCTCTCCTATCCTGCTCAAGTTTGGGGTAGTTAAAAACATTAGTGTGGAGGATTATAGGTAGCTTTAACTCAAAAGGATAATTGCCAAACATCTAATCAAAACCAAACAACAAGACACATTATACTGAATAATATTTAACACTGGATTTTAAGGCTATACATGCATAAATTGGTTACTCCAGATTTCTCAAGGTAGATAAACTTAGCATAGCTTTATAGCTTCCATCTAAATTTCCAAATGAGAATGCTCTACAAGATCTATCAAATATACACCTGTTGAGTCCTGAACAACGGATATAGAGATGGGCTACACATTACTGGTCATTTTAGAAGATGGAATGACAAGAGATTGATTCACACTGTAAATCTGGTGCAAGGGGTGATACGTGCAAGTTTGTCCATCGTTTCCTAACCAAAGAATTATGTATGAACTTGAACTGGCAATCAATATACTACAGCTGTCCATGGTCACGACACATACACACAACAGTTACAACATCAGACCATCACCATCACTAATTTACAAATACTCTACTTGGATTGCAGCAGCAAACACCGGATTTTGGACAATTATAGCTCCGGACCATATGCATACAATACTCCTTCCACAAGAATGCAAGGTTTTGTTTATGAGCGCGGACGCAACAACAGTAGTGGTTGAAGAATAGCGGAATGAAGCATCAGTACATCAATTCTGCTCAGGAAAAGACGACGATCTTTGAAGAAATTGTCTGCTCCAGACTGAAGAACTGCAGCATCCATGGGTTCTAATAAATCTGATCAAGTACATCAATATTGGCTTCTAATAAAATTCAGCCAAAGGGCATGTCAATCAATATCAAATCTATTGAATACTAAGATGGGTCTGGACACTACTTGCAGAGAGATAGCAGAGCACTACCACTACCACTACTTGGAGAGATAAGCAGAGCCAACGACAGCCTAGGAAGAGGAGGAGGAGGAGGTAAACTTGGTGACGGCCTAGGTGCCCTCAGAGACGACATGCTTGGTGATCTTGCTAGGGGTGGACGAAACCTAGATAACAAGGGGTAAGGTGGAGAGACGAGGCAAGGCGAGGACTTACAGCTGGGGGTATGCCGAAGGAGATATGCCTGCGTAGAGGTGGTAGGCGGCGGCCTCTTGAAGAGGAGTCGGGCGGTGGTGCGTTGAGCAGGCAGCGGCGGCATCTCCTCCGAATCCTCGAGTCCCCCCTCGAGGGCTGAAAACCACGTGGAAAGGGGGGTATCGGAGGGGGCTCGGAGGGGTTGGGCCGTGGAATCCTCACATATCAAACGGTTGTCGGAGTGCTGAGCGGTTTCTTGGCCATGCGAGGGATATCCGCTCGAACCCCCCAATCCATGGGTACCAAACAAGGCCTTTAAGATTTGCGCACATGCGCAAGCGTTTCACCGGCGGTTTGGCACGTCGTTGTTTTGGCACGCAGACTGGGCATATTCAGGCTGGACGTCTTAAACAGGTCCTATGTCTAGGTGAACGGCTAGTCATCGACCAATCCAAAATAGAATCTAGGGCAAATATAAGGAGGCCTAGGCAAGCTCTCATGCGTTCGCCATGTCAGCCTGGCCCATCGTGGCCCGCGGGGATGCCACATATAAGACTAGCCATAGTAGTAGTCTATGTTACTATCTTAGTGTGGAGTAACATATGTGTGGTGTCATGCAACAGTTTATTTATTATGGTGTATAATTCTTGTCTTAATATGTGTGATGTTACTCATAGTATGAGTAACTAGCTATGTTGCTAGCTTCATCCTAGTTTATTGGTCCCCATTGTCTATGCCAAATTTTGACATGAAATTTAACTAACAAAATGTTCATGCATGTCATAAAAAATTATATCATTGAAAATTATGTTCAAATACGAATCTAACGATATATTTTTTGTTGACATGCACTAAAATTTTGTCAGTTAAATCCTTAGCCAAAATTTAACATAAATTACGAAGGGGACCAATAAACAAGGATGGATGAAGTACTTAATTTGTCACTCTCCTAATTAATTAGCTGTCACATCATCTATTATACATAGATATTGATGTTATCACTCATATTACTCCCAATGTGTGTAGTCTAATCGCAATCTGGAAGAGCCCCAGATGAGCTCAGGCGCGTTCGCCAAGTCAGCTCAACCCATTGTGGCCCGCAGGGATGCCACATATAATCCCAATCTGGACGAACCGTAGAGCTCAGTCCGTGATATGTCTCCAACGTATCTATAATTTTTTATTGTTCCATGCTATTATATTATCAATCTTGGATGTTTTATATGCTACTTTATATGGGACTAACCTATTAACCTAGAGCCCAGTGCCAGTTTCTGTTTTTCCTTGTTTTTGAGTTTCGCAGAAAAGGATTATCAAACAGAGTCCAAATGAGCTGAAAATTTACGGTGACTTTTTATGGACCAGAAGAAGCCCCCTGAAGGAAAAGAGATGGGCCAGAAGAGCCACGAGGCCTCCAGAAGGGTGGAGGGCGCAGCGCCGTCCTTGTGGTTGACTCATGGACCCCCTTGACTTGTTCTCGACGCCAAAAATTCATATAAATATAGAAACCCCCAAAAAATAAACCTACATCGGGAGTTCCGCCGCCGCAAGCCTCTGTAGCCATGAAAAGCCAATCGGGAGCCCATTCCGGCACCCTACTAGAGGGGGAAATCAGCACCGGTGGCCATCTTCATCATCCTAGCAATCTCCATGACCAGGAGGGAGTAGTTCACCCTCGGGGCTGAGGGTATGTACCAGTTGCTATGTGTTTGATCTCTCTCTCTCTCTCTCTCTCTCGTGTTCTTGATTTGGCACGATCTTGATGTATCGCGAGCTTTGCTATTATAGTTGGATTTTATGATGTTTCTTCCCCTCTACCTTCTTGTAATGGATTGAGTTTTCCCTTTGAAGTTACCTTATCGGATTGAGTCTTTAAGAATTTGAGAACACTTGATGTATGTCTTGCATGTGTTTATCCATGGTGATAATGGGATATTCACGTGATCTACTTGATGTATGTTTTGGTGATCAACTTGCGGGTTTTATGACCTTGTGAACTTATGCATAGGGGTTGGCACACGTTTTCGTCTTGACTCTTCGGTAGAAACTTTGGGCCACTCTTTGAAGTTCTTTGTGTTGGTTTGAATAGATGAAGATGAGATTGTGTGATGCATAATGTATAATCAAACCCACGGATACTTGTGGTGACATTGGAGTATCTAGGTGACATTAGGGTTTTGGTTGTTGTGTGTCTTAAGATGTTATTTTAGTACGAACTCTAGGGTTGTTTGTGACACTTATAGGAATAGCCCAATAGATCGATCAGAAAGAATAACTTTGAGGTTGTTTCGTACTTTACAATAATCTCTTCGTTTATTCTCCGCTATTAGTGACTTTGGACTGACTCTTTGTTGCATGTTGAGGGATTGTTATATGATCTAATTATGTTATCATTGTTGAGAGAACTTGCACTAGTGAAAGTATGAACCCTAGGACTTGTTCAAGCATTGCAATACCAGTTTTGCTCACTTTTGTTACTAGCTACCTTGCTGTTTTTATATTTTCAAATTACAAAAACCTATATTATGCTTGTGTCACCATTTCTTCGCCGAACTAGAGCACCTATACAATTTAACATTGTATTGGGTGTGTTGGGGACACAAGAGACTCTTTGTTATTTGGTTGCAGGGTTTTTTTAGAGTGACCATCTTCATCCTATGCCTCCCATGGATTGATAAACCTTAGGTCATCCACTTGAGGGAAATTTGCTACTGTCCTACAAAACTCTGCACTTGGAGGCCCAACAACGTCTACTAGGATAAAGTTGTGTAGTAGAAATCAAGCTCTTTTCTAGCGCCGTTGCCGGGGAGGCTAGGTAAGCGACACTCACATCCCTTCAACGGAGCTCTTTTCCGGCGCCGTTGCCGGGGAGGTTAGTTCTTGAAGGTATGTATTTAGATCCTATGACCGAATCTTTTAGTTTCTTGTTTTATTACTAGTTTAGTCTATAAAAGAAAACTACAAAAAATGGAATTGAGGTTTCCTCATATGCTTCATCTTTTTATCATCTTTCTTGAAAATAAGGATTCCGATAATTGTGCCAAAGTGTTAGAAGAAGAATGCATTAAAATGTTTGGCACTAAATCCTTGAATGATGAGAATGATTGCAATGTAGTTAGTATAAGTTCTTTGAATATCCATGATGGTAATGATATGCAAAGCTACAAGCTTGGGGATTCTATGTTTGATGAAAATGATATTTTTGTCCCCCAAGTTTTGGTGAGGAATTTATTTTGATGATAGCATGCCTCCTATTTATGATGATTATATTGATGAAAGTGGGTTTGGAAGAGTGTCAACTCTACCTATTAATGATCCCACTAGTTTGGAGGGTGTTGAATCTTTTCACAATATTGATGAAAGTGGATTTGGAGAGGTCATGACTTTATTTAGTGATGTATCCACTATCTCGGAAGAGGTTCCAATTGATTATGAGAACAAAGTTGCTATCTATGATGACTATTATGATGACATGTATGCTATAAAGATCAAACTTGTCATGATGATTTTAATTTTCAATTGGATTATGCCTCACATGATAGTTATTTTGTTGAATTTGCTCCCACTGTTATGAATAGGAAGAATTTTGCTTATGTGAAGAGTAGTAAATTTTCTATTCTTGTGGATCATTAAAATAATGCCTTATGTGATGGCTATACTTTTGAATTGATTCATGATGCTACTGAAAATTATTATGAGGGAGGAATATACACTTGTAGGAGTTGCAATAATATCAAGCTTCCTCTCTATGTGTTGAAAATCTTCAAGTTATGCTTGTTTTGCCTTCCTATGCTAGTTGATTCTTGTTCCCATAAGTTGTTTGCTCACAAAATCCCTATGCATAGGAAGTGGGTTAGATTTAAATGTGCTAGTCATATGCTCCATGGTGCTCCCGTTATGTTTCAATTCTTATCTTCTATGTGAGCATCATTGACATCATCATGCCTAGCTAAAAGGCATTAAAGAAAAGCGCTTGTTGGGAGACAACCCAACATTTATACCTATTGTTTTTGTATTTTCACATGATTAAGCTACTGCAGTAATCATTTTTATAGCTTTTTTCAATAAAGTGCCAAGTAAGACATTTGGGATGGTCTATGGTGATAGTTGATTTGATCTTGCTGAAAAATAGAAAATTTGGCGCTCAGGAAAACAATTCTCATTTTTAACAGAAGCATAATAAAATACTGATTCTTTTTGCATAAGATTAATAAACAAATTTCTTAGGTTTTCCTAATTTTTCAAAAAAATTGGAGTTACAGAAGTATTCGATATTATAGATTAGTACAGATTGTTCTGTTTTTGACAGATTCTGTCTTTTATGTGTTGTTTGCTTATTTTGATGAATCTATGAGTAGTATCGGAGGGTATGAACCATGGATAAGTTGGAATATAGTAGATATTACACCAATATAAATTTAGAATGAGTTCACAACAGTACCTAAGTGGTGATTTGCATTATTATACTAACGGAGCTTATGAGTTTTCTGTCAAGTTTTGTGTTGTGAAGTTTTCAAGTGTTGGGTGAAGTTTCGATGGACTATGGAATAAGGAGTGGCAAGAGCCTAAGCTTGGGGATGCCCAAGGCATCCCAAGGTAATATTAAAGGAAAACCAAGAGCCTAAGCTTGGGGATTCCCCGGAAGGCATCCCCTCTTTCGTCTTCATTCATCGATAACCTTACTTGGAGCTATATTTTTATTCACCACATGATATGAGTTTTGATTGGAGCGTCATTTTATTTTATTAGGATTTGCTTGCTGTTATTTAGCGTAATGTTTTACATCTTTTAGTTCAATAAAAAGGTCAAGTATAGCCTTTACCATGATTATTTTGCAAGTCTATATGTTGCTGTTTTAAAAACAGAAAGTTTGCTATTATATTTTGAATATTTGTGAATAGTCAGAACATGATAAAATCTTGAAATTTTTACACAATGAGTAAAAACAAATTATATACAGTGTGGTAATTTTTCAGAATTTGTGGAGTTAGGGAAGTATGATCCCTCTTGCATTCTTTACATACTGTTCTGTTTAGATAGATTGCTGTTATGTTTGCATTGTTTGCATATGTTAGCTTGTTTAATGATTCTATTTGAGGATAGGAGTCTTAAATATTAAGAGGCATTTAGCATGCAATTTGAAATTATAATTTTAGTGATTTCTACAGTAGATAATGATAAGGTTTTGCATGGATTTATACTAACCTATCTCACGAGTTCTTGTTGAGTTTTGTGTGCATGAAGTTTTAAGATTTTGGGAAACAATGATTTGAGAGGAATTAAGGAGACATAAGGGCTCAAGCTTGGGGATGCCTAAGGCATCCCTAATTAATATTTCGATAAGTCTCAAGCATCTAAGCTCGGGGATGCCCTGGTTGGCATCCCACCTTTCTTCTTCAACAACTATCAGTTAGTTTTGGTTAAGCCTAAGTTTTTGCTTCTTCACATTATATGTGCTATCCTTGCAATGCCATTTTATTTTATTTTTCTTGCTGTTTGAATAATATCCCAAGATCTGAAATTATTAAATGTTAGAGAGTCTTCACATAGTTACATAATTATTCGACTATTCATTGATCTTCACTTATATCTTTTGGAGTAGTTTGTCATTTGCTCTATGACTTATATCTTTTTAAGCACGGCGGTAGTTTTATTTTGAAGAAATTGTTGAACTCTCATGCTTCACTTATATTATTTTGAGAGTATTTAAACAACATGGTAATTTTGTTTGGTTATAAATTTAGTCCTAATATGATAGACATCCAAGAGGGGTATAATAAAAACTTTCATATAAAGTGCATTGAATACTATGAGAAGTTTGATTCCTTATGATTGTTTTGAGATATGAAGATGGTGATATTAGAGTCATGCTAGTAAGTAATTATGAATTTGAGAAATACATGTGTTAAAGTTTGTGATTCCCGTAGCATGCACGTATGGTGAACCATTATGTGATGAAATCGGAGCATGATTTATTTATTGATTGTCTTCCTTATGAGTGGCGGTCGGGGACAAGTGATGGTCTTTTCCTACCAATCTACCCCCTAGGAGCATGCGCGTAGTACTTTGTTTCAATAACTAATAGATTTTTGCAAAAAGTATGTGAGTTCTTTATGACTAATGTTGACTCCATGGATTATACACACTCTCACCCTTCCACCATTGCTAGCCTCTCTTGTGCCGCGCAACTTTCACCGGTACCATAAACCCACCATATACCTTCCTCAAAACAGCCACCATACCTACCTATTATGGCATTTCCAGAGCCATTCCAAGATATATTGCCATGCAACTTTCCACCATTCCATTTATTATGACACGTTCCATCATTGTCATATTGCTTTGCGTGATCATGTAGTTGACATCGTATTTGTGGCAAAGCCACCGTTCATAACTCTTTCATACATGTCACTCTTGATTCATTGCACATCCTGGTAAACTGTCGGAGGCATTCATATAGAGTCATACTTTGTTCTAAGTATTGAGTTGTAAGTAAATAAAAGTGTGATGATCTTCATTATTAGAGCATTGTCCCATGTGAGGACGGGATGATGGAGACTATGATTCCCCCACAAGTCGGGATGAGACTCCGGACGAAAAACAAAAACAAAAAAAAGAGGCCAAAAAAAGAGAGAGCTCGAAAAAACAAAAAAAATGAGAGAAAAAGAGAGAAGGGGCAATGCTACCATCCTTTTACCACACTTGTGCTTCAAAGTAGCACCATGATCTTCATGATAGAGAGTCTCCTATGTTGTCACTTTCATATACTAGTAGGATTTTTTCATTTTAGAACTTGGCTTGTATATTCCAATGATGGGCTTCCTCAAATTGCCCTAGGTCTTCATGAGCAAGCAAGTTGGATGCACACCCACTTAGTTTCTTTTTGAGTTTTCATAAACTTATAGCTCTAGTGTATCCATTGCATGGCAATCCCTACTCACTCACATTGATATCTATTGATGGGCATCTCCATAGCCCGTTGATATGCCTAGTTGATGTGAGACTATCTCCTTCTTCTTCTCTTCTCCGCAACCACCTTCTATTCCACCTATAGTGCTATGTCCATGGCTCACGCTCATGTATTGCGTGAAAGTTGAAAATGTTTGAGAACATCAAAAGTATGAAACAATTTCTTGGCTTGTCATCGGGGTTATGCATGATTTGAATATTTTGTGTGATGAACATGGAGCATAGCCAAACTATATGATTTTGTAGGGATAGCTTTCAATGGCCATGTTATTTTGAGAAGACATGATTGCTTTATTAGTATGCTTGAAGTATTATTGTTTTTATGTCAATATTAAACTTTTGTTTTGAATCTTATGGATCTGAAAATTCATGCCACAATAAAGAAAAATTACATGGATGAATATGTTTCTATCATTTACCTACTCGAGGACGAGCAAGAATTAAGCTTGGGGATGCTTGATACGTCTCCAACGTATCTATAATTTTTGATTGTTCCATGCTATTATATTATCAATCTTGGATGTTTCATATGCATTTATATGATTTTTGGGACTAATCTTTTAACCTAGAGCCCAATGCTAGTTTCTTTTTTTCCTTGTTTTTGAGTTTCGCAGAAAAGGAATATCAAACAGAGTCCAAATGAGCTGAAAATTTACAGTGATTTTTTATGGACCAGAAGAAGCCCCCGAAGCAAAAGAGTTGGGCCAGAAGAGACACGAGGCCTCCACAAGAGTGGAGGGCGTTCCCTACCCCCTAGGGCGCGCCCCCCGTCTTTGTGGTTGACTCATGGACCCCACTGACTTGTTCTTGACGCCAAAAATTCCTATAAATATAGAAACCCCCAGAAATAAACCTAGATCAGGAGTTCCGCCACCGCAAGCCTCTGTAGCCACGAAACACCAATCAGGTGCCCGTTCCGACACCCTTCCGAAGGGGGAAATCATCACCGGTGGCCATCTTCATCATCCCTGCGGTCTCCATGATGAGGAGGGAGTAGTTCACCCTCGGGGATGAGGGTATGTACCAGTAGCTATATCTTTGATCTCTCTCTATCATATTCTTGATTTGGCATGATCTTGATGTACCGCGAGCTTTGCTGTTATAGTTGGATCGTATGATGTTTCTCCCCCTCTACCTTCCTGTAATGGATTGAGTTTTCCCTTTGAAGTTATCTTATCGGGTTGAGTCTTTAAGGATTTGAGAACACTTGATGTATGTCTTGCACGTGTTTATCTATGGTGACAATGGGATATTCACGTGATCTACTTGATGTATGTTTTGGTGATCAACTTGCAGGTTCTGTGACCTTGTGAACTTATGCATAGGGGTTGGCACACATTTTCGTCTTGACTCTCCGGTAGAAACTTTGGGGCACTCTTTGAAGTTCTTTGTGTTGGTTAGAATAGATGAATCCGAGATTGTGTGATGCATATCGTATAATCAAACCTAAGGATACTTGTGGTGACATTGGAGTATCTAGGTGACATTAGGGTTTGGTTGATGTGTGTCTTAAGGTGTTATTTTAGTACGAACTCTAGGGCTATTTGTGACACTTATAGGAATAGCCCAATAGATCGATTAGAAAGAATAACTTTGAGGTGGTTTCGTACCCTACAATAATCTCTTTGTTTATTCTCCGCTATTAGTGACTTTGGAGTGACTTTATGTTGCATGTTGAGGGATTGTTATATGATCTAATTATGTCATCATTGTTGAGAGAACTTGCACTAGTGAAAGTATGAACCCTAGGCCTCGTTTCCAAGCATTGCAATACCATTTTCGCTCACTTTTGTTACTTGCTACCTTGCTGTTTTTATATTTTACGATTACAAAACCTATATCTACCATTCATATTATGCTTGTATCACCATTTCTTCGTCGAACTAGTGCACCTATGCAATTTACCATTGTATTGGGTGTGTTGGGGACAGAAGGTACTCTTTTTTATTTGGTTGCAGGGTTATTTGAGAGAGACCATCTTCATCCTACGCCTCCCACGGATTGATAAACCTTAGGTCATCAACTTGAGGGAAATTTGCTACTTTCCTACAAAACTCTACACTTGGAGGCCCAACAACGTCTACCAGGATAAAGTTGTGTGGTAGACATCAGTCCGCTCCAGTCCACTCCATTCCCTTTGTCCCCTCCTCTTCCAATCTGATATATATCTTCCAACGGCGGTGGCGCGAGCTCCGGCAGCAAGTCCAATGTGGATGCGCTTGCTCTCTACATCGCACTATGCCAATTGATACTTCTTGAGCTTACAACGTAGATATAAGTATTTCCCGTAGTTAAGAACCAAGGTATCAATCCAGTAGGAGATACAAGAAAGTCCCCAGTCTATGCACCTGCAAAAACAATTAATGTAGCGACCAGACCTCAAACAGTCTGATCTCTGTGCTCCGGTGTTATCCCTGGATCAGTAATGCTGACACCACACAGTACTCGGAGGATTTATAACAAAGTAGCAATCACACACTTATTACATCGAGTGTCTCAAAAGAGAACTTATTACAATAAATATGGCTTAAGGCCATCTAATAACGATAACAGCGGAAGGCTTGGAAGATAAGTGAGTCCATCAACTCCAACGGCATCACTGAGTATAGAACCACGACCTAAAAACTCCTTAATCATCGTCTGAAAAGTCTGCAACATTAACGTTGCAGCCCGAAACGGGTCAGCACAGGGAATATGCTGGCAATGTAACACATAGAGAGTAATGGAATGAAACAGCTATACTATATGCATATTTGGCTGGTGGAAAGCTCTATGGTTACAGTTTTTGCGTAAAGCCAATTTTTCCCTACTTCAAAGGAATAAATTTATTTAACTATCATGGTAGTTGTTAAACATTGAGAATGGTTGACAGCATTCTCAATCCCAATTAAGCATCATCATTAAACATAACCCAACAAAATTAATTTAGAGTAACATGTTGAGATTCACATGAAAATCCAGGTACTAGATACTCAAGATGTCCATAACCGGGGACACGGCTAACCATGATTAGTTTATTACACTCTGCAGAGGTTTGCGCACTTTTCCCCACAAGACTCGATCGCCTCCGTTTGGTTTCTCGCACTACATGGTGTTTGAGAAGACGGATGACCGAGACATAGTCTTTCAGAAGCGCTAGCACCTTACGATCGGGTAGACCGTACCACCTACATCCCCTACATCTGCTAGTCTACCACTATAAGAGTTCGCACAACTTAGTCAACTATGCTAGAGCCCATAATAGCTTGTGGCTGCACATGGAAGTTTCTAGTATGAATAGTCTCATGATCCCTTTGAGCCTGGGTGGCGGTCCAAAAGAAAACAGGCAAGTCCTGGAATACCCAGGTGCCTCAATCCACCCAGATGTGTGTTTAAGTTGCCACCTTAGATAAACCATTAATTAACAATCTCACATCTGTCATGGATTTCACTCACCCAATCCACGTCTACTAGCATAGCATGGCATGATAAGCAAACGTAGAAGTAACTCCCAAAGGTTTGAAAAATAAACTGGTAATAGGTACTACCTCATCTACTTCCCATCCCACAATTTAATTAGATCCTAATCATGAAATGTGAGAGGTTTGATCTAATGCAATAAAACTGGGTAGTAGAAAAGGTATGATCAAAGTGTTACTTTCCTTGCTGATGATCCGGGAAACCTAGCGATTCGAAGTAACAGGCAGCGTCATCCGGATACTCTATCGCAAACAAACAAACGAGCATGCAATAAGTACTCATCCAATGCACAGGTAAAACTCAAATAAGAGATCTAACCAGAAGGTTCAACTTAAGAACTCCGGTTGGGCAAAAAGAATCAAATCGAACGAAGCAACGAAAGTCAAACGGCGAAAGAAAACAACTTCGTTCTATAATCTGGATCTAGGGAAATTTTACAGTAGCAAAACTTGTTTAAGTTGGTTAAACGGATAGAGGGTTTCGAGACGAAACTCTAGGCGCTTGAATCGCCTGATTCCGATAAACGAGCGAAAAGTTATACTAAAACGAAAATCGGATCAGAAATCGCGATCAGAAAAATCTCGGATTTAATCCGAGAAAAAGAAAAACGAAACGCTCGCTAAAAAAATAAACCGAAAACCGATCCTATTAAAAAACCGAAACTAATAAACCGGAAAACCGACGAAAACCGATCATTTTTTTTAAGACGGCATGGAAAACGAGGCGGCGGCGAACCTCGGCGGCGGCGACGGCGTCCGGCGGGCGGCGCGGCGGCGGCGGGGGTGGCGGCGCAGGGTGCCGGGGCGGCGGCGGCGGCGGCGGTGGCGCGTGGCGGCGGCGGCGGCGCGGGATCGAGGGCGGGCGGGGCTGGCGGCTAGGGTTTCCTCCCGGGGGGGTTGGGCCGGCTTATATTGCCTAGTCGGGCCAGAGTCCTAGTCGGACACGGCCCGCTAGGTCGGTTCGTTTTTTTTAAATTATTCACTCGGAAGAAAAATATAAAGAAATACTAAACGGACTCCAAAAATTCCGAAATAAATTTTCACAGGCTTCTAAAATCAAGCCTCACAAGGTGAACATTTATTTGGGACCTAAATGCAATTTTGAAAAAACACACTTTTTCCTAAATTCAAATAAAACACCGAAAAACTCCAAAATAAAAAATCCTATTTGATTTTATTATTAAATCCTCAACATTTCTTTATTTTGGGAAAGTCATTTTATTCCCTCTCTCATATTTTTGTAATAGAAATAATTGATGATAAAATAAATAAAATCAAATGATCCTATTCTCAAAATTTGAGAAGACTCAAATATGAAAATAACGAAATCCCCAACTCTCTCCGTGGGTCATTGAGTTGCGTAGAATTTCTAGGATCAACCAAAATGCAAATAAAATATGATATGCATTGATGATCTAATGTATAACATTCCAAATTGAAAATTTGGGATGTTACAAACCTACCCCCCTTAAGATGAATCTCGCCCTCGAGATTCGGGTTGGCTAGAAAATAGGTGAGGGTGGTCCTTGAACAAATCTTCCTCTCGCTCCCAGGTGGCTTCATCCTCTGAGTGGTGGCTCCACTGAACTTTGCAAAACTTGATAACCTTGCTGCGAGTAACTCGGTTGGCAAACTCGAGAATCTTGACTGGCTTCTCCTCATAGGTCAAATCGTTATCCAACTGAATAGTTTCCAAAGGCACCGTATCTCTCAACGGTATGTCAGCCATCTCCGCATGACACTTCTTCAGCTGAGAAACGTGGAACACATCATGAACTCCTGACAATCCTTCGGGCAATTCCATCTTGTAGGCCACTTCCCCCATACGTTCCAAAACTCGATATGGTCCTACAAATCATGGTGCTAACTTCCCTTTAACTCCAAAACGCTTTGTTCCCCGAAGTGGAGATACTCGAAGATAAGCTCTATCTCCAACTTCGTAAACTGTCTCCTTGCGTTTAGAATCTGCATAACTTTTCTGTCTGGACTGAGCTACCTTGAGCCTATCACGAATCAATTTCACCTTCTGTTCAGACTCCTTAATCAAGTCAGGTCCAAACAACTGGCGGTCTCCAACTTCGTCTCATGACAACGGTGTCCTACACCTCCTTCCGTACAAGGCTTCGCAAGGGGCCATCTTTAAACTGGTTTGGTAACTGTTGTTGTAAGAGAACTCTGCATATGGCAAATTGTCGTCCCAACTAGATCCATAATCTAGCGCACATGCTCTTAGCATATCCTCCAAAATCTGATTTACCCTCTCGGTCTGTCCATCTGTCTGTGGATGAAAAGCTGTACTGAATTCTAGCCTGGTACCCAAAGTTTCGTGCAACTGCTTCCAGAACTTTGAGGTAAACTGGGTTCCTCTATCTGATACGATACTCCTTGGAACTCCATGCAGACATACGATCCTGGTCATGTATATCTGTGCCAACTTAGCACTGGTGTAAGTGGTCTTTACTGGGATGAAATGAGCTACTTTCGTCAATCGATCAACTACAACCCAAATTGAGTCATAGCCTGAACGAGTCCTGGGCAATCCCGTGATAAAATCCATGCCTAGCTTATCCCACTTCCATTCGGGTATCGACAATGGTTGTAACAATCCCGCTAGCTTCTGATGCTCTGCCTTTACTCTCTGACATACATCACAAACGGCTACATACTCCGCTATATCCTTCTTCATTCCAGTCCACCAGAAAATATCCTTCAAATCCAGATACATCTTGGTATTTCCTGGAGGAATTGAATATGGTGAATCGTGTGCCTCTTGCAAAATCAACTTCCTGATCTCCGGGTCATTGGGCACATAAACGCGGTCTTCAAACCATAGGGTGTCGTGCTCATCCTCATGAAATCCTTTAGCTTTTCCTTTGCTTAGTTTCTCCTTTATAGCAGCAATCTCTTTGTCAGCTTTCTAAGCTTCTCTGATTCTATCAATCAAAGTTGACTGAATCTCCAATGCTGCTACGTAGCCTCTCGGAACTATTTCCAAACATAGTTCACGAAGATTTTCTGCTAACTCCTTGGGTATTTCTCCCGTCATTAATGTATTGACATGGCTCTTGCGGCTTAATGCGTCAGCTACTACATTAGCCTTTCTGGGGTGATAATGCAATTTCATATCATAATCTTTGATAAGCTCCAACCATCTCCTTTGTCTGAGATTCAATTCCTTCTGGGTGAAAATGTACTTCAAACTTTTATGATCCGTGTACACCTCACAATGATTACCAATGAGAAAATGTCTCCATGTTTTCAAGGCATGCACTACGGCTGCTAACTCCAAATCATGCGTAGCATAATTCAACTCATGGGGCTTCAGTTGTCTTGAGGCATATGAAACAACTCTCCCTTCCTGCATAAGCACTGCTCCAAGTCCTCGACGTGAAGCGTCGTAGTACACCTCATAATCTTTGGTCTGGTCTGGCAAAATCAACACTGGTGAGGTAACCAAACGTTTCTTCAACTCCTGGAAACTAGCCTCACACTCCTCTATCCATATGAACTTGGTATCCTTCTTTAATAACTCTGTCATAGGCTTCGCAATCTTTGAGAAATTCTCAATAAATCTCTGGTAGTATCCTGCGAGTCCAAGAAAACTCCAGATCTCTGCAACTGTTGTTGGGGCTTCCCACTTGGTCACGGTTTCAACTTTAGCGGGATCTACTGCTATACCTTCACCAGATATAACATGTCCGAGGAATCCTACTTCCTTCAACCAAAACTCACATTTGCTGAACTTGGCATATAATTGATGTTCTCTGAGCTTTCCAAGTACCAAACGCAAATGCTCCTTATGCTCCTCTTCATTCTTCGAATAAACTAGGATATCATCAATGAACACTACGACGAACTTATCCAAAAACTCCATAAACACTTTGTTCATCATGTTCATAAAATAGGTAGGTGTGTTAGTCAGACCAAATGACATAACGGTATACTCATACAGCCCATACCTGCTGGTAAAAGCTGTATTCGGAATATCCTGTTCTCGAATCTTCAACTGGTGGTATCCTAATCGCAGGTCGATCTTGGAAAATACCTTAGCTCCTTGCAATCGATCAAACAGATCGTTGATCATTGGTAATGGGTACTTGTTCTTGATCGTTACTTCATTCAATCCTCGATAATCAACAACCATCCTTAACGATCCATCCTTCTTCTCCACTAGAATTACTGTCGATCCCCAAGGCGAAGAACATGGGCGGATATATCCCTTATCCAGTAACTCCTTAATCTGCTTCTTAATTTCCACCAAATCCTTTGCTGGCATCCTATATGGTCTCTTTGATATTGGCCCTATGCCTGGCAATAGCTCAATCAAGAACTCACTATCTCTATCCGGTGGCATGCCTGGCAACTCTTCTGGAAATACATCAGGGAAATCCCTTACCACTGGTACTTCCTCCTGCACAACTCCTGTTAGGCAATTTACCTGGGTCCTCTTTGGCACATGTCGGGATACATACTTGATCCTTCTCCCTTCTGGGGTGGTAAGAAAAATTGACTTACTAGCACATTCAATATTCCCTTCATACTTTTATAACCAATCCATGCCTAATATCACATCCAATCCTTGAGATTCCAATACTATTAGGTCTGAGGGAAAAACATAGTTACCAATCCTTAATGGTAACCGATCACACCATAGACTAGCCATATACTCTGCTCCGGGCGAGGTTACTAACATGGGTGACCTAAGGGCTTGGGTTGGTAGGTTATACTTATCCACAAATCCCCTTGAGATGTATGAATGCGATGCACCAGTATCAAAAAGAATGAGTGTAGTAAATGACTTAACCAAAAACTTACCTATTACTGCATCGGGCTGAGCTTCAACCTCCTCCACGCTAACGTTGTTCACCTGTCCCCTATTGAAAGGGTTCGGCTTCTTCCCAGAACTTCCATTGCCATTTTGGCCTTCAGGACATTCATTGGCATAATGTCCGGTCTTCGAACACTTATAGCAAGTGACTTGGCTCAAGTCCTTCTTGGCTGGGGTTGAGGGGTTGGTGCGGTTCTGGCCGTTGCTTCCTCCATTGCCATTACCATTTTTGGTGCCATTGTGATTGTGCGAGCTACCTCCTCCATGGGTATGCTAAAAATGTCCTCCCGGTCTAGGGGTAAAACATGGCTTCTGCTGAGCTCCTGAATTGTACTTTCCTTGTCCATATTTCCTCTTGCGATTTTCAATTTGCTACTGCTTCCCTTCCAGAAACGTAGAAGTAAACGTAGAAGTAACTCCCAAAGGTTTGAAAAATAAACTGGTAATAGGTACTACCTCATCTACTTCCCATCCCACAATTTAATTAGATCCTAATCATGAAATGTGAGAGGTTTGATCTAATGCAATAAAACTGGGTAGTAGAAAAGGTATGATCAAAGTGTTACTTTCCTTGCTGATGATCCGGGAAACCTAGCGATTCGAAGTAACAGGCAGCGCCATCCGGATACTCTATCGCAAACAAACAAACGAGCATGCAATAAGTACTCATCTAATGCACAGGTAAAACTCAAATAAGAGATCTAACCAGAAGGTTCAACTTAAGAACTCCGGTTGGCAAAAAGAATCAAATCGAACGAAGCAACGAAAGTCAAACGGCGAAAGAAAACAACTTCGTTCTAGTAATCTGGATCTAGGGAAAATTTTACAGTAGCAAAATCTTGTTTAAGTTGGTTAAACGGATAGAGGGTTTCGAGACGAAACTCTAGGCGCTTGAATCGCCTGATTCCGATAAACGAGCGAAAAGTTATACTAAAACGAAAATCGGATCAGGAATCGTGATCAGAAAAATCTCGGATTTAATCCGAGAAAAAGGAAAATGACGAAATCTGGCAAAAAAAATAAACCAGAAAACCGACCTATTAAAAAAACCGAAACTAATAAACCGGCAAAAACCGACGAAAACCGATCATTTTTTTTAAAAGACGGCATGGAAAACGAGGCGGCGGCGAACCTCGGCGGCGGCGACGGCGTCCGGCGGGCGGCGCGGCGGCGGCGGCGGGTGGCGGCGCAGGGTGCCGGGGCGGCGGCGCGGCGGCGGTGGCGCGTGGCGGCGGCGGCGGCGCGGGGATCGAGGGCGGGCGGGGCTGGCGGCTAGGGTTTCCTCCCGGGGGGGTTGGGCCGGCTTATATTGCCTAGTCGGGCCAGAGTCCTAGTCGGACACGGCCCGCTAGGTCGGTTCGTTTTTTTTAAATTATTCCACTCGGAAGAAAAATATAAAGAAATACTAAACGGACTCCAAAAATTCCGAAATAAATTTTCACGGGCTTCTAAAATCAAGCCTCACAAGGTGAACATTTATTTGGGACCTAAATGCAATTTTGAAAAACACACTTTTTTCCCAAATTCAAATAAAACACCAAAAACTCCGGAATAAAATCCTATTTGATTTTATTATTAAATCCTCAACATTTCTTTATTTTGGGAAAGTCATTTTATTCCCTCTCTCATATTTTTGTAAGAGAAATAATTGATTATAAAATAAATAAAATCAAATGATCCTATTCTCAAAATTTGAGAAGACTCAAATATGAAAATAACGAAATCCCCAACTCTCTCCGTGGGTCATTGAGTTGTGTAGAATTTCTAGGATCAACCAAAATGCAAATAAAATATGATATGCATTGATGATCTAATGTATAACATTCCAAATTGAAAATTTGGGATGTTACAATCAAACACTTGCACCCAACGCGATAAAGGGGTTGTCAATCCCTTCACAATCACTTGGAAAGGTTTGATCTGATAGAGATACATATAAAATATTACTAAAATGTAAAACAAAATAAAAGTAAATAAATTGCAGCAAGGTATTTTTGGTATATAGATATGAAAATATATGATGGAAAATAGACCCGGGAGCCATAGGTTTCACTAGAGGCTTCTCTCTTGAAGGATAATAATACGGTGGGTGAACAAATCACTGTCGAGCAATTGATAGAAAAGCGCCAAGTTATGATGATATCCATGGCAATGATTATGAATATAGGCATCACGTTCGTGCCACGTAGACCGACTCCCGCATGCATCTACTACTATTACTACACACATCGACCGCTATCCAGCATGCATCTAGAGTATTAAGTTCATAAGAACGGAGTAACGCCTTAATTAAGATGACATGATGTAGAGGGATAAACTCAAGAAATATGATGAAAACCCCATGTTTTAACCCTTGATGGCAAAAATACAAATACGTGCCTCGCTACCCCTACTTTGTCACTGGGTGAGGACACCGCAATATTGAACCCAAAACCAAGCACCTCTCCCATTGCAAGAAAAACCAATATAGTCGGCCAAACCAAACCGATAATTCGAAGAGAAATACAAAGATATCAAATCATGCATATAAGAATTCAGAGGAGATTAAAATAATATTCATAGATAAACTTATCATAAATCCACAATTCATCGGATCTCGACAAACACACCACAAAAGAAGGTTACATCGAATAGATCTTCAAGAACATCGAGGAGAACATGCTATTGAGGATCAAAGAGAGAGAATAAGCCATCTAGCTACCAGCTATGGACCCGTAGGTCTGTGGTAAACTACTCATGCTTCATCGGAAGGGCAATAGAGTTGATGTAGAAGCCCTTTGTGATCAAATCCCCCTCCAGCAGGATGCCGGAAAAGGCCCCAAGATGGGATCTCACGGGAATAGAAGGTTACGACAGTGGAAAAGTATTTTGGTGGATGCTTCTGTCAGTTTGGGAATATTTCTGAATTTATAGGCCAAACATTAGGGTTGGAGGACTCCCGTGGGGCCCACAAGCAAGGGGCCGCGCCCCCAGCACTGAGGGCTTGTGGAGCCCTCGGGACTCTTTTGACTTCCTCTCCAAGTCCTAGTGTGTCTTCTGGTCCAAGAAAGATCATCGTAAAGTTTTATTCCATTTGGACTCCGTTTGATATTCCTTTTCTGTGAAACTCAAAAACAAGGAAAAACAGAAACTGGCACTGGGCTCTGGGTTAATAAGTTAGTCCCAAGAATAATATAAAATAGCATATTAATGCATATAAAACATCCAAAACAGATAATATAATAGCATGGAACAATCAAAAATTATAGATACGTTGTAGACATATCACCAATTGCGGCTGGAAACGGGGCGGTAGGAGTGGCGGTAGGAGCGTTCCGACGCGTCGTCTCCCTTCGCCCAACCTCGTAGTGTGGGCAATGTTGCCAGCCCCCCGCTCGGTGCGCAACACCAACAACAGTTCTGCTCCACTTCAGGTACGCCGCCCCACTCCTTCGTTCCCACCTCTGGAGGACATCCATGGACACTGTTCGGTGCTCGTGCCCTTGTCGGTGTTAGATTGGTCGAGGATGCCCAGGTCGGAGGTGTGGGCCACACAGTGCGAGTGGTAACACATGAGGGAGAGGGTGGCGACGGGGGAGGCGTGACGCAAGAAAGCTTGTCGGTTGATCTCGAGGACGTCCTCCTCGCATCAGTCTTCCGTCGCTCCCTAGCGACCGCGGAGTCGGATGCGTGATGACTCCAGTGTAAGAATGCCAAATTTCTCTAACTCACCATTAAGCTGTCATAGCGAGGCAACGATGCAGTGACACGCCGAGGAGAAGGAGTGCTTGCTTTGAAGGATGGCCGGGCAGATCTCCTCAGACAATGCCTCGTTCTTCAGCAACGGATCTAGCTCCAATGACGACGAACTTCCGAAGGCCGACGCCTACATCGAGTGCCAAAGCAGTACCGCCAACCACAAGGGGAAGGGACCAGCAAGGAAATGGCAATATTCTCCTCCCTTCTCTGTTTAGTCTAGTTTTTCTTATGTTTAAATACTGCTTGGTCAATGCAAGTTGCTTATTTTGGTTGTCCGGTGACCACTTATCTATGAATTATGCCCAATTAAAGTCGTTTGTTTCTAGTTCATTGATCTAGTAGGTTAATTTTATACATTGCATGTGTTGCATGGATATGAGGGACTATATATAAGGTACACGACTGCGGACGCAACAAAATGAAGGCGTGTCGGCGGGCGTTTGAGGAGCTGGATCAGGTGTATGCAGCGGTAGATGCTCTTAGGGGCTACTAGAGCCAATCGCGCGTCTTGTTCTGCCTCTTGTCCTTATGGTGCTATTTTCTCTCTCTTGATCGTTCCTTACTTTTGGGTTTAATCAATGGACTAGAAGGGTCGGGGGCGCTTTACTTCGCCATTAGTGTTGTTGGGTTTTCATATAAATAATACTCCCTCTATTTTAAAATATAGGATGTATTAGTTTTTTGAAAAGTCAAACCTGTTTAGGTTTGACCAAATTTGTAAAGAAATATATCAATATCCATATATCAAATCAGTATGATTAGATTCGGCATGAAATGAATTTTTATATTTTATTTATTTGGTATTGTGGATGTTGATATTTTGGCCTCTAAACTTAGTCAAAGTTAAAGAAATTTGTCTTTTAAAAGAACTAATACACCTTACATTTTGAAACCGAGGGGGTACTTTTATTTGGCGGGTACGGGTAGAGGATACGATGCAGTGCCTTTATATAATGTGGCATTTTGGTGGGCCTTTTCGTGGTGTGATTTCGTGTTTTCCGTTAAACAAACTAATACAGAGCATTCTTCGGTCATCCCCATGGACCAACCTTCTCCTACTCAAGTGCCAAGGGGACTGATGACACAAGCACATGCAAGAGCTCCCGAGACCGAGATGAAATCTCTCCTTAGTGACATTTCGTATGGCGCATGTGAGACATGGCTACTACCTAAAGCCGAAATGCTATGTGTGATTAGGTACTGATTGCTTGTATCTGTGTTGGTATTTCCCTGAAGAGGAGAGGATGATGCATCATAGTAAAGGTGAATATTTCCCTTAGTTATGAAACCAAGGTTATCAATCCAGTAGGAGAACCAAGAAACACTATCTAAATGGCACCTGCAGATAAACAACCACAACTTGCAGCCCAACGCGTAAGAGGGGTTGTCAATCCCTCCTTGGTATTGAGATAGATTAAATTGTATGAGATTTGATAAATAGATCTAACTAAAACACAAAATAAAATAAGTAAAGAAAAGTGCATCATGCTATTTTTGGTTTTAAATGATAGGAAATAGACCCGAGGGCCATATATTTCACTACACGCTTCTCTCGAGAAAATAGCATATGGTGGGTAAACAAATTCTATTGGGCAATTGACAGAAAAGCAAATAATTATGATGATATGTCAGGGTACACAAACTTGTGCACGGACAGCAGACCTCTGGTCTAGCAAAACTCGACATGCGAGACAAGACCAAGCAGAAGAGATAGCTCTTAGAGAAATCAAAGGGCGCATCAAGAAGACCAAGTCAAGCCAAATGAACAAGATATCACTAAGGAAAAACCTCCCTTGCCGGGCAGGCGAGTCCGACGAGGTCATTGTTTGCCCCGAAGACAAATCTCAAGACTGCCCCAGGGTAGATTACCCCGCCAAGGCTCCACTGCTCGGTGCAGTGTCGAGCCCCCAAGTGATTAAGTGGCTGTTATTTGGCATGTGGCAGCCAATTTTGAAGGAAATCACCTCCAAATGACACCCGTCTAGGGACGTGTCACGCAGGTAGCCAAGAAGGTGGTCGGATGGCATGGCAAGGCAAGGTATGCTGGGCTACGCCATGATGTGACACTAAGCGGCACATTTAAAGGACCCTGTCTTGTCTGCAGAGTCAGGTATGATAGCACTGTTTTCTATATAATCAGTACATAATGACTGATTTTCCATTATGGTGACCCCTTGACATATAAAAGGAGGGCCGTGGCAACCTTGTACACTCATACGTGCGTACTTGCTCTCGTCCGGAGGCAACCTCACCGGACTAGAGCGTTGCGTCTCCACCACGGTCCTCTCATCAATCCACCAAAGCAGGAGCAGGGTTTTATGCCTCATAGCGGCTCGAACCAGGGTAAAAGTTTCCCATATGATCATTGTCGTGCTGCTCTACACCCTCCGCTCTTTGTGCAATGTGCTCATCCCCCTGCCGAACCACAAGGGGCTGATGGCCCCATAGGTTTCCGTGTTATCCCATGACATCTTCGGCGCGCTAGGTAGGGGGGAGCGCTTGCACGAACTCGGGAGTGTAAGCAGCATATCATCTTCATCATCGTTTTCTTCATCATCGATGACGCCCAAGAAAAGGCGAGGAATGGTGGGACAAGAGGGAAGCGATATCGCTCCCCCACCCACCCTGTCCAATCTCCATTGCCTCTCTCCGTCACGGCTGCAGTGGCGGTGGGAACCAGGAATGATGGCGGCACGATAGCCCCAAACGGTTCAGGCAGCATGGTCACCATGCAGGCGCCATTCGGGAAAAGGGGCGAGGTGTTAAGGTACATGGTTTCTCTCTCGGCTACTTTCACTTATCAACAATCGTGCTACACTGGGTTTAGCATCATCAATGTCAATGAGTCTGCGCGATACTCGGTCCAGCATTTACCCTGCTAAGGAAAATCCTGAGAAGAGCGCCGGTGCAAATCCGTTGATTGACGCCCCAACAAGTACGCTCCGGCAAGGCCATCCGCGTAGGGGTGACTTTTATGCCAACTGCCGTCAGATTGTTAAAAAGTGTAAAGAGGAGGAAAGCAAAACTGGCTATGCCTTGCATCACGTCATGTCACTCGCAAGATACATATGATTCCTACCGGCACCTACAGGGAGCCGGAAATAGACACGCGCGGCGCCATCCTTCCAAAGAAAGCAAACGCGACAAGCAGCTGCGGCTGGAGGGGTGGAAGGAAGCAAGGATGACAGCCAAATCTATGTGATCGTTGCTCCATTATAGATCTGGAATTTGCATTTGCTTATCCCTCAGATACCAAGGGGTTTCGTATGGAGAAATATTTTCGTGTGATGGCACCTTGATGGATCGTCTGCGCCCCCGCTCCGTTCCGAGCCTGCTCATGGAGCAGGTGGCTGCATCAAAGAATCCTAAGGGAAAAACTTGCCGGGACATGTCCTCGCCAGCCGATCCTAAGGACCTGCTGTCGGTGTCAAAACTGGCGGATCTCGTGTAGGGGGTCCCGAACTGTGCGTCTAGGATCGATGGTAACATGAGACAGGGGACACAATGTTTTACCCTGGTTCGGTCCCTCTATATGGAGGTAATACCCTACGTCCTGCTTGATTGATCTTGATGAATATGAGTATTACAAGAGTTGATCTACCACGAGATCATAATGACTAAACCCTAAAAGTCTAGTCTGGCTATGATTATTAGGATCCGCCCTCCGGACGAAGTCCTCCAGTTTATATAGACACCGGGGGGATCTAGGGTTACATAAGGTCGGTTACAAAGAAAGAATCTACTTATTTGATCGCCAAGCTTGACTTCCACGCCAAGGAGAGTCCCGTCCGGACATGGGTGCAGTCTTCGGTCTTCGTATCTTCACAGCCCATCAGTCCGGCCCATGACTAACAGGCCGGACACCCGAGGACCCCTTAGTCCAGGACTCCCTCAGTAGCCCTCGAACCAGTCTTCAATGACGAGGTGTTCGGCGCATAGATTGTCTTCGACATTGCAAGGCGGGTTCTTCCACTGGTCACTTCCAAGTAGTGTGTTCGGCCTTCCATTTAATGTTGTACCCCTCGGCTTCTGCGCATCGACAACTTCAGCTTCCATGTGCCGAGCGAATGTGAGAGGTCAAATGTATTTTTGCACATACCACCCCGACCGTACCAGAAAGGGGCCTATTTAAAGAGAATAGATCTCAGATCCCCTCCAAATCTCACAGAAGAGAGCCTCAGAGCTTGTGGAGCAGAACCACCCCAACATGGCTAGCGCTCCCAGCTCTTCCTCTCGTCCCCACAACTTCGGAAAGGGGGATTGGGAGAGATGTTCAGTTTCTCACAGTCAGCTGGTGAAGCTACAAACACAGGGCTTTCTTCCCCCCACGGATTTGGTCCCCGTACGAGCAGGGATGACGTCCTTCAAGGGCGGGGCTCAAGTGGAGAACTTCCCCACTCCGTCCAGGGGAGAACGAGTATGCTTCATCCCCTTCTTGTTAAG
This sequence comes from Triticum urartu, assembly GCF_003073215.2. Lineage (NCBI taxonomy): Eukaryota > Viridiplantae > Streptophyta > Magnoliopsida > Poales > Poaceae > Triticum > Triticum urartu. The sequence continues at coordinate 145,100,917 of NC_053026.1, read as the reverse complement.
AGGTGTCGGATTTCCGATCCATCCCTTCCTCCGAGGTCTGCTGGAGTATTATGGCCTCCAACTGCACAGTCTCACTCCCGCCTCTATCCTTCATATCGCGGGTTATGTCGCTCTATGCGAGCTATTCCTGGGCTGCGAGGCCCATTTCGATTTATGGAGAACATTGTTCTGCCTCGTCCCTCGTAATCAAGGTGGGTCAATTTTTGAAGTGGGAGGAGCTGAAGTGTGGCGCATTGCCGGGACCAGATACCTATCCGGCACGCCGAAGAAAGCTCCCGAAGAGTGGCCTTCCGAATGGTTTTACATCGACAACGTCGCTCTTCCTGACCCCGTCCGTATGGGCCTCCCCGAGTTTTCAAGTGCTCCGTTGAAGAAACGCCATAGCCGGCGTCCTCGGAGCCTCGAGGAAGAGGGTAGTGCAAAGATCAGCCTGCTGCTGGGCAAGATTAAGATGCTTGCCCAGTCTGGATTGTCAATAATCGAGGTAATGGAGATCTCCATAATGCAGGGTGTCCAACCACTCCAATATAGAGGGATGCCCATGTGGCATTACAACAGGGAAGACGACGCCTCACGCTACGGCCGGAAGGGCCCAAAGACCCCCACTACTCTAGCCAAAATATTGGCCGAACTGTATAAAGGGGAGAAGGAGGAGTTCACCCGTCTCCAATATCGAGACGAATTTTCCATTTATAATCATCCTAGCTAGGTAAGCTCTAACTCCATTATTTTACTCCTGTCCCTGAATCATTCTTGACAGGCAGTATCTTATCCGCTTATAACAGGAATGGCGAAAAGCTGTCGAGGGGATCCACGACCCTGCCCCTCAGCCGAAGAATCGCAAGCAGGATCTTTACCCCGGATATGAGGAAGATCCGGGCATATTTGTGGAGCTCGAGGATGGAATATTCTATTAGATGAGCTATGACGGTACGGATGTACCCATCATCGTCGATTACCCCGGTCTCCTTCCTGCTTCGCATGTAAGTTATCCGGAGATACCTTGTCCAAGAGAGTTTTCTCATTCCTCCTCACCCACTGCATTGTCCTGTGCTCAAAAGGGGAGGCGTTCAGCGCGCCATGTTGCCCCGGGGGCATCTCCAAAGAGAGCGGCCCCCACAACGGCGAGCCTTCGAAGAGGAAGGCAATTAAATATACGGCCGAGCCTTCATCAAAGAGGTATGGATTTGCAAATATGCCCCTTGGCAGTCACATCCAACCATGACCTTTCCGTTTACCCTGTATCAAGAAAAAGGTGTGTCGGACTATATCCAGCAGTCCGGCCGGTCATACCTCCCGCAACCAGGATCCAGATCCTGCCGTAAAGACGGGGGCTGATGCGGGGGTGACGGCGGACTGTCCTCCTGCCGAGGACTCGGATGATGTATCCGTTACCAACTTGGAAGTGGAGAGTGCCATGAATCATCGGCGCCGTAGGGCCGTTTTACAAGGCCCCAGTTTTTCAGAAGAGGCATTTAACGCCTTCAGCTCGGCTGATGCATATATCCAAGCTGCTCGAGATGGGCTTAACAGAGCCACAAAGCAGTATTTAAAAGATGTGTGGGTAAGTTTACTTTGTCCGAATATGATAACCATATGCCAGTAGCCCCCGAGACTTGAAGAAGTTGGTACAAATGATTTAAGGATCGTTGTATAACCAGGTTCTTACGGAGAAGAACGACCTGGTAGCCCAAGAGCTAGAAAAGTGCCGAGCACAGCTAACTGCTGCTACCGTCGAACTGGAAAATCTCCAGAAGGCGTCCTCTGGTAATATTTCCCTCCATCGAGAAACAATGGTTATATGCCAGCTGTGCTAATACTGCTGCTTGTCTTATAGCAGGGTCGCCGGACCAACTGGAAGAGAAACTGAAGGCCGCTCAAACGGACGAGAAAAAGGCGAAAAGACTGCACGCCGCAGGCGAGTGCGTTCTGACCCGAGTCAGAGAGGAGAAAAACAAACTCCAGGATTCCAACATCCAGCTGGGCGAAGAACTGAAAGATGTGCGAGCCCAATAGGTCGACTCCGTGTAGGAGAATGAAAGGCTCTGAGGCGACATATTCAATATGTGGCCGGACTTACCTTATAATAGTTCGAAGATGAAAGGTACTGACAAAGTTATGTTCGTAGGTATGCTGATAGGCCGTCCTGAAGAGGAGGTGTCCGGATCGTCAGATGATCTGCTGCAGGGGCTATCATAAATGCACGAGAAAGCTTGGCAGGCAATGCAGAGTGTTGCTAAGGCCTTATGGCCATCCGCCTCCCCTCCAGGAAGTATGGAGGAGCTTGTAGAGCTACTCAAGGGATCGCGGTGACGTATCCGATTATGGATGATATCGGCCTGCTGGGAGGGTGCACAAGAGGCCTGGGCCATGGTGAAAACACGGTATACCAAGCTTGATCTGAATCACATGGCCTGGGTTGGACCTTTAGGGTCAGATGGGAAAGAAGTGCCCGTTAATTTGGTATATGACCAAGTAGCAGTAGCTGCCAAATATTCCCAACAGGATTGTAAGTTAGATAGCCTGTTGGATGGTATAGAGGAGGAAATTTATGAGTCTCAGTGACTATGTACTTTCCTTGACATATGTAAATTCTAGCTAAATTGTAAAACGATTTTCATGGCAGACCTTTTCGCTTCAACCTCGGGACCCGAAGGTGCGGAGTGTTTCCGAATACCAGTTCAGACGAATAGACCGGGGAATGCGTGGAAACCAGGAGTAGGGGTCATAGTTGCTTGAACAGACAAGTTGTATTTAGCTAGTTATGTTATATTACATTAAAGTTGTAAGAAACATCTTCCAGAGAGAATAGTTCCGTTAAGGGTTCCTTTCCCTGGGTGTGCATGTGTTATAGTGCATGTCCGAATTGTGATTGAAAAAATCGCAGTGTATATATATCTTCTGGGGGTTTGCAATGGAGCGAATGCAAAAAACATCTTTAATCCACCGACCGAATATTCCCTTAAGAACGCTAGCTTTGGGCTTCACCCAGTCTGAGGTACACATCCGGATTACCTGGCAGTAACAATCGTAGAGCTGCTCCCTTTATGCCATAGCCAAACTAACGGGAACGTAGGGCATAAGAACAGGAGCCAGGCAACCCAGCTTCGCCAAAACTTAAGTCATATCGATGCATATAATGGCGAAGAAAAGGTACATATGGGAAAAGCGCATATGTGATGATCTTGATGCTTGGATAATAATAGAAAGCTTTTGTACAAGAAGCCCCCAGGTATAATGGACGTACATATTTGAAAGCATATGTGTGCGTCAGGGGTGCGCGGTCTAACCGCAAGAAAGCTTTAAGGCTAAAGAGAAAAACGAAAGGAGAGAGAAAGACGAAAAAATGTATTATGGAAACAGTAGGGAGAAGGAGACGAACAAAGAGTTCGGCGCTTAGGCGTAGAATCTTTGGAGTTTGTCCGTGTTCCAGGGGTTCGGCTCGAGGCGATTATCTGACGCGTCACTAGGCGGTACAGTCCTCCGGTGAGAACCTCGTCGATGATGAAGGGACCCTGCCATTTGGGCTTGAGTTTGTCATTTTTCTTCTCCGGCAAGCGTAGAACAAGTTCGCCAACGTTATATGTCTTGGCCCGTACTTCTCTGCTTTGATATCTGCGGGCCTGTTGTTGATAAAATGCGGAACGTGCTTTTGCAACGTCACGCTCCTCGTCCAGGGCATCTACGTTGTCCTGCCGATAAAGCTCGGCCTCTCTCTCTTCGTACATGCGCACCCGAGGTGAGTCATGTATAATGTCGTAGTGTAGCACAACCTCTGTAACGTACACCATGAAAAAGGTGTGTATCTGATAGTGTGATTGGGCGTGGTCCGCAGCCCCCAGAGTACCGAGTCAAGCTCCTCAACCCAGTGTGTGTCTGATTCCTTCAAGGAGCGCACTAGTCCGGGCTTGAAGCCGCTCATAATAAGACCATTGGCTTGTTCGACTTGACCGTTTGTTTGTGGATGATAGACAGAGGCGTAATCGAGTTTAATGCCCAGATTAGCACACCAGGTTTTCAGCTCATAGGCTGTGAAATTTGAGCCGTTATCGGTGATGATGCTGTGTGGAACGCCATAACGGTGTACAATACCGGATATGAATTCTATCACTGGCCCGGAATCGGCCGTTTTAACTGGTTTGGCCTCTATCCACTTAGTGAATTTATCCACCATAACCAGCATATATTTTTTCTTATGGCTTCCTCATTTAAGAGGTCCAACCATATCTAGTCCCTAGACCGCAAAAGGCCAAGTGATGGGGATTGTTTGTAGGGCAGTGGGGGGCATATGGCTTTGGTTGGCGAAGAGTTAGCATCCGACACAACGTTGGACAAGGTCCTGTGCATCTTCTCGGGCCGTCGGCTAATAAAACCCTCTACGGAAAGCCTTGCTAACAAGGGCCCGAGCTGCGGTGTGGTGCCCGTCGAGACTAGTGTGAATCTCAGCCAGGAGCTGCCGCCCCTCCTCCTCGGAGATACATCTTTAAAGGACTCCAGTAGCGCTTTTCTTATAGAGCTCTCCATCATGAACCTTGTAGGCCTTCGAACGCCGGACAATGCGGCGGGCCTCATTCTGATCCTCAGGAAGTTCCTTCCTATTAAGGTAGGCCAGGAAGGGTTTGGTCCATGGGGCAATGACTGCCATAATGAGATGGGCCAACAGTGTTATTTCGGTGGTTGAGCCTCCGATGATGTCGGTGGGTTCGAACCTGGGGTTGTTCGGATCCGGACTGGTGTTATTGCTCTCCCCCTACCACACTACGGATGGCTTAAAAAGCCTTTCTAGAAAGATATTGGGTGGGATGGGGTCGCGCTTGGCGCTGATACGAGCAAGAACGCCCGCCGCTTGATTACTTTCTCGGGCCACGTGATGGAACTCGAGCCCCTCGAACTGAGCTGACATTTTTAGGATGGCATTACAATAAGCTGCCATCTTCGGATCTTTGGCATCGAAGTCCCCATTTATTTGAGATATTGCAAGGTTTGAGTCCCGGCACACTTCCTGGCGTTGTATGCCCATGGAGACAACCATCCAGAGACCATGCAATAAGGCCTCGTATTCGGTTACGTTGTTGGAGTCTGTGTATAGTATTTGGAGTACGTACTGAACGACGTCTCCATTGGAGGACGTTAAAATGATGCTCGCTCCTAGCCCTGCCAGCATTTTGGAGCCACCGAAATACATAACCCAATTGGAATATGTGACGTACTCTTTACGGAGTTCAGCCTCTGTCCATTCGGCGACGAAGTCAGCCAGTACTTGGGATTTAATAGCTTGACATGGTTTGTATGTAATATCAAATGGAAGGAGCTCAATGGACCATTTGGCAATCTGGCCTGTGGCATCGCAGTTCTTTATTATGTCGTTGAGTGGTACTTCGGAAGCCACCGTGATTGAACACTCCTGGAAGTAGTGTCGTAGCTTCCAGGATGCCATGAAGACTGTGTATGCTATCTTTTGGTAATGGGGGTACCGGGATTTGCATGGTCTAAGGACAGTGGATACGTACTATACTGGCTTCTGAAGCGGGAATTTGTGTCCGTCCTGTTCTCGTTCAACGACGAGCACGGCGCTCACCACTTGATGTGTTGCCGATATGTATAGCAACATGGGTTCGCCGACGTTTGGCGCGACCAAGATTGGGTTGCTTGCTAGGAGTGTTTTTATTTCTTCCAGTCCGGCTGTTGCCGCACCCGTCCACTTGAAGTGATCGGTTCACCGCAGAAGGCGATAGAGTGGCAGTGCCTTTTCTCCCAATCCTGAGAAAAAGCGGCTTAAAGCTTCCACACAAGCCGCGAGTTTTTGGACTTGTTTAAGGTCTGTTGGCATAGCCAACTGTGATAGAGCTCGGATTTTGGATGGATTTGCTTCAATTCCTCTATTGGAGACGATGAAGCCCAACAACTTTCCTGCGGGGACGCCAAAACACACTTTTCCGGATTGAGCTTAATGTCATATGTGCGGAGGTTGTCGAATGTGAGGCGTAGGTTGTCTATTAGTGTTTTGATGTGCCTTGTCTTGATTATGACGTCGTCCATGTAGGCTTCAACTGTCTTTCTGATCTGTTTCTCCAGGCATGTTTGGATCATGCATTGGTAGGTGGCACCGGCATTGTTGAGCCCGAAGGGCGTGGTGTTGAAGCAGAATGGCCCATATAGGGTTATGAATGCTGTTGCAGCTTGGTTGGACTCCTTCCTTTTGATTTGGTGGTATCCGGAATATGCATCGAGGAAACACAGTGAGTCATGTCCTGCGGTAGCATCAATGATTTGATCAATGCGTGGGAGGGGGAAGGGATCCTTAGGGTAAGCCTTATTGAGGTCTTTAAAATCGACGCACAGGCGCCAGGATTTATCCTTCTTTGGTACCATCACCAGGTTTGCCAGCCAGTCTGGATGTTTTATTTCTCTAATGAATCCGGCCTCAATTAGCTTGGCTAGCTCCTCTCCCATGGCTTGATGTTTGGGTTCGGAAAAGCGCCGCAGTGTTTGTTAGACCGGTTTGTATCCCTTTAATATGTTGAGGCTGTGTTCGACCAGTTTGCGCGGGATTCCTGGCATGTTAAAAGGGTGCCAGGTGAATATATCCTAGTTTTCGCGAAGAAAATCCCTTAGCGCGGCGTCGACCGTTGGGTCTAGTTGTGCCCCAATAGATGCTGTCTTTTTGGGGTCCGTTGGATGGACCTGGAATTTGACTATTTCTTCCGCTGGCTTAAAGGAGGTGGATTTGGGGCGTTTGTCTAAGATCACATCGTCCCTGTTCACCGTGGAGCGCAGTGCGGTTAATTCTTCGGCCACAAGGGCTTCAGATAATGCCTCAAGGGCCAGGGATGCGGTTTTATTTTCGGTGCGGAGTGCTATGTCCGGATCACTGGCGAGAGTGATTATGCCTTTGGGCCCAGGCATCTTAAGCTTCATGTACCCGTAATGAGGTACAACTTGGAAGCGTGTAAATGCCTCCCGCCCAAGAGGGCGTGATATCCGCTGTTGAAAGGGGCTACTTGGAAGGTTATTTCTTCGGACCGATAATTCTCCGGCGTGCCAAATACCACGTCGAGTGTTATTTTTCCCGCACACTGCGCCTCCCAACTAGGAATGATTCCTAGGAAGGTCGTGCTGCTTTGCTCAATGTGGCTCCTGTCTATTTCCATTTTGTGGAGTGTACCTTCGTAGATGAGGTTTAGTCCGCTGCCGCCGTCCATGAGAACCTTGGTGAGCCGGAAGCCGTCCATGATTGGACTGAGGACCAAGGCGGCTGGTGCTCGGACTGTCCTGTATTTTGGTTCATCGTCGGCATTAAAAGTTATAGCCGTGTCATTCCAACGGTTTATTGCTGCTATTTGACAGACTTCGGCGAGTCCGCGTAGTGCTCTTTTGCGCCTATTGTTTGAGGCGAATGTCTCGAAAACCGTCAGTACTTTGGGGTCGTCGTCTTCTCGGGGTGTTGTTCTATGGTATTCTTGGTGAGGATGTCCTCATCGCTCTTGGCCACTTCCATAGTATCCAACATGCTCTAAGGCTATGTGTTGGTATGTTATCCGGCGTTGCGTGTATTTTGCATGGCCCATCGAGCCAGCCTTCCAAAACGGTTCCGCGCCTTGTACTGGATTTATATTTCCTTACTATTGGACCGGGCGTATTGCAAGGGTGCGCCCTTTTCACCTGAATGAGGGATTGAGTGGGGACCGGTGGTTCCCAACGGGCTGCCTAAGTTTTCTAGGCGCTTTCCATTGCGCTGTACTTCTGTACGATAGTTTCCAAGTTAGTGAACTGTAGTATGCGACAGTGGTTGATGGCGTTGAGGATTTGTTCGTGCAATTGTTGCGGAATGCTGAGATCGCTTCCTCGTCGCGACAATCTATAATCTTGTCTTTGACAAGAAGGAATCTGGCCCAGAAGTGGTGGACCGTTTCCTGAGACTACTACTGTATGCTCATGAGAGTGCTTATATTTGGGTGGGTGGGCGGATTTAAATCTGAACCCTGACCCAATTTTGGATCCGGAGTTTGAAGGAATTCCGAACTTAGCAGATCGGGCTCCAGGATATCCACTGATTTCTTAGGCCCGTCCTCCGATTCTATGTTCGGAGGGCAGGATGCCTCTTGTCGCAGCTGGGTGTCCGGCTCTTCGAAGCTGGAGATCCGGACATAGTCCGTCTTTAGTATGGAGGAAGAGTTGTCATCTCGCTCCTCGACTATCGCTATCTGGTGGGTGATCGGTAGAGATCTGATTTCTCTCTGATCGGGTTTAAGACCAATTCGATCATAGTCTGTGGCGACCCCCAGGGCGGCGATGTAATCTAGGAGCTCGTTTAAAGACGAAAGCTCCGCTGGATCCATCTGCTTGGAGTGTTCGGAGTCAATACGAAGGGGATTTTCGATGACTCGGGGGGTCATCATCGGCTTAACAACCGAACGGGCGGTCATGGTAAAGCCGCCCAGCTGGAGGGTTTGGCCTGGGGCCAGTGCTCCTCCGGCGGTGATATTGTTCTTGAGAACAAGGCAAGCCATCGATCCTGTTGTCGACGTCATAGTGGAACTCTCAATGAAAGCACCAATGTCTGTGTCAAAACCGGCGGATCTCGGGTAGGGGGTCTTGAACTGTGCGTCTAGGATCGATGGTAACAGGGGAAACAATGTTTTACCTAGGTTCAGGCCCTCTCTATGGAGGTAATACCCTACATCCTGCTTGATTGATCTCGATGAATATGAGTATTACAAGAGTTGATCTACCAGAAGATCGTAATGACTAAACCCTAAAAGTCTAGTCTGGCTATGATTATCAGGATCCGCCCTTCGGACCAAGTCCTCCAGTTTATATAGACACTGGGGGGATCTAGGGTTACATAAGGTCGGTTACAAAGAAAGGAATCTACTTATTTTATCGCCAAGCTTACCTTCCATGCCGAGGAGAGTCCCATCCGGACACAGGTGCGGTCTTCGGTCTTCGTATCTTCACAGCCCATCAGTCCGGCCCATGACTAAGAAGACGGACGCCTGAGGACCCCTTAGTCCAGGACTCCCTCACCCGCTCCTCACAACAATCTCGGGCAACCAAAACACGTAAAAATAAACTAACCATATGAACATTCATGGATAAACTGCAAGGGGGATAGCATGCGTTTGATATTAATTAAACATCAGTTCAGCACAAATAAAAGAAGTACGGTGTCTAAACACATGGCATGCATAATGTTTTGTTACAGGGCAACAAAGCGATGCGAATGGTTCGAGGCCCTGCTTGGCAGACTCATGGAGCCCTAGGATCAACAAGGACTTTGTCGGCGTAGGGGGCAGCCTTCTCCTTGGCGGTAGAAACGTCTGCGTTCTCCGGCAGCCTCCTGGATCCATCGGCAAGGTCGAGGTCTGGGTGGCGCACTACAAAAAAAAGACACATCCTTGACATTTTGGGCTGGACGAATTTTCTCTCTCTCATGCTTATGACACTTCTGTGACGATAATTGTGACAAAACCCGGTATTATCATAGATGTGGGGTCCCACTTCTATGACAAAAAATCATGACAGAGAATGGGCTTCTCGTCCTGGGCGGGCCGGAGACGCAGTTGCATGACATTATTTGGGCCATCCATGATGGAAAAAACCATGGTAGAAGCGAGGGCGAGGAAAATATCGGGGGAGTTCCCGGTTACGGTGGGTGGTTGGGGGCCAAGCGATGCGCGTTTCTCTTGTACGTACGCGCGTGTGTGTGAGGCGTTGGGCTCTAACTAAACCCGAGCGAGGCGTTGGACTCTAACTGAACCCAAACGATTGCACTAGCTATGTTACTAAACGGAGCGATCGATCCCTTATTGTTAACTGAACCCGAGTGATTCCTTTGCTACTGCTGCTAACTGAAGCCGATCGATGCTGCCTCTAGATGAATAGTGAGCGTTGTTGGGGGGTTTGGATGAACAGTTCCTGGTGGGGGGGTTGAATGAATAGGAACCCATGGTAGTAGAGGCCGTTGCCGCTGGATGAACAGGACCCCGATCGATCGAGCCGGTTGGGGGTGGATGAACAGGACCCCGTGGAGGGCTGGATGAACAAGAGTCCATGGAGGGCTGGTTGAACAGTGGTCGGTGGAGGGCTGGATCAACAGTAGCCCGTGGAGGGGTGGTTGAACAGGACCCCGTGGAGAGGGCTTGTTGAACAGTAGCCGATGGAGGAGCGCGCGGTGGAGCCTGGATGAACAGGAGCCTGTGTGGATGAACAGTCGTAGGTGGAGGCTGGAGGAGGTTGACGGCGGATGAACAGAAGCCCGTGGAGGCTGGAGGAGGTCGACGGTGGAGATGAACAGTATCTCGTGGAGTCCCGTTTTGTGGTACGCCACACCCCTCCCGATGAACAGGACCCTCGTTTTGACCATAATGCCCCAACACAAGTCCGATTCCTCCGTTTTGCTGTACGCCACACCCTCCTGATCAACAGGACCCTGTTTCCACCGTAGGAGGTCTGTTTCCTCTGTTTTGCGGTACGCCAGACCCCTCTCGATGAACAGGATCTTTTTTCGACCGTGGCTGGTAAAACACAAGGCCATTTTCTCCATTCTGCGGTACGCCAGGCCTCGTTTCCCTCGGCTATTCTGTCCAAGCCGGTTGGCTCTCGATGAACACGACGATGCATTCCGTTCCGACCTAGCCGGTTGCCTCCCCATGGTCATGATGACGGCACAACTTCTCTGTTCCGACCCAGCCATGTACACGAGCCCTGGCCGAACATATGTGCGAGTAGGCGTTCGAGACCCCGCCCGTATGTACGTACATGGCCGTATTTACTTCGTACACCCTGGCTGTTGTACGTACGTGTACATGCTACGTGCGCGCCTCTACTACGACACGTGCGCGCCTCTACATCGACCAGTATGTACGTACACGTTCGCGACCAGAATGACAATGCTACGTACACTTTGACCAGGTGGGTCCCGACTGTCAGGCACTTCCTTGCGTGCAAAGATGTAGCTGGTGGGTCCCAGTAGTCAGGGGCGAATTATTTTTTTGCCCGTAATATGGACGCACTTCCTTGCGTGCGAAGGTATAGCTGGTGGGTCCTAGCAGTCAGGGGGGAAACATTTTTTTCATGAAATACGGTGGCCCATCCGGTGGGTCCCTGCTGTCAGGTGGAGGAATCATTATTTTCCGCATAATAAGGAGGCACTTCCTTGCTACGGCTGTGGACCCAGCTGTCAGCCTATCCATGTATAGTACTCTTCTGATGGAAGTCATTCCTTGACCACGTTGACCACGCCGCGCCGAGAGCACCAGAGCGGTGGACGATGGTGAGGCCTAGGAAGGGGACGACGTGGAGCCGGGGAAGACGCGGAAGTGGAAGCCCACGTGGACAGGAGTACGAGGGTTCACTGGTTCGGCTGTGGTGTGAGCCTGCCATTGCCGCATAATAACAGGGGGTGTGGGTGAGTAGAGGGATGGTCTAGCCAGCAGCGGGAGTAGTATGGGGCGGTGAGGTCTCCATGGCAGCACAGCCAGCCATGGGAGGCAAGAGGACGCGGTGGTTTGGACGGCTGGAGCAAGAAAATCAGAGGTTGAAGAAGCAGGGCGATCATTGGATGTTAACAATCCAATGGTCACTAGTGATAGAATCGTTTCTTGGCTAAGTTGACAAAGCCCTCTGTCCTCCTCAACTTAGTAGGCCCACAAGTCAGGCTGCAACTATGGTGGGTCCCAGCTAGCAGGGGGAGTATTCTTTTTTTTGTGCGTAATAAGAAGGCAAGTCCTTGCATGCGAAGATATAACTGGTGGGTCCGAGCTGTCAGCGGGAGTATTCATTCTTTTTGGCGTAATAAGGAGGTACTTGCTTGTGTACGGCCATAGACCATGTGGGTCCCAACTGTCAGCCTCTCCATGTACATCCCTCTTCCGATGTTGTCGTTTGTTGACAACGATGACCACGCCGTGCCAAGAACACTAGCGCGATGGACGACGGCGAGACCGAGGAAGGGAATGACCCGGATGTGGCAAAGCCACATTAGTGGAGGGATGTGGGTAAGTAGAGGGATGGCCTGGCCAGTGGTGGGAGTTGTAGGGGGTGTGAGGCCTGCGCGGCAGCACAGTCGGCCATGTGACGTGGGAGCAAGTGGTCCCGCCGGCGCTGGATTTGGCAGCTGGAGCAAGAAGATCAGATATTGAAGAAACACGATGGCCGTTGGATTGACATCCAACGATTATGTCTGCTAGAATCATTTGTTGACGTATATAATAATTAAAAAAAATCTTGCATACGCGTCAACTTAATAGGCCCAAAAGTCAGACCATTCACTATTTTTTTAATAATTTATATATAGGTCATTGCAACTTCTTATGCAATTTATTGCAGTCTATTTTTTTGTTGGCGAGGGCCAGGGTTAAAAATTTAAACGAGATTTTGCATATTTTTGTGGGTTCCAAACTATTTTTAATACCGAAATGTCGAGCCAGATCTAAAGTACTTTGAAGATATATTTAAATTAGGTTAAAGCCCAGTGAAATAGGAATCTGAAAATGTGAAAAAATTCAGAAATTATAAAATAATTGCCAATTTGTCATCAGTTTTTATATTTACAACCCATTTCATATTACTTTCAATATTTGCAGGCATCTTGAAAGAGTTGCAGCCCATCAGGGCGTAGAAAAATAAGTAGGCCTGGATTGGGTATTCTTCAGAAAAAATAAACTGGGCTCATTTTCACAAAGAATAAAATAGCTGGGCTGGTCATATGGTGAACATAAAATATAAGCATGGGCTAGACGGGCCACAGCCCAGTTCCAACCATGCTCCGTCTCAACAATAACAAAAAATGCTGCTCGAGCAACTACGTCCCAGGTGTCAGCCGATCTTGTGGTGTTGTTCTCTTGTCTATTGACTATATACGTTGACAATGTCGTGGGTCCCAGATGTCAGGAAACCACTAGGAGGAAGCAGTTTCTTTTTCAATATGCTGACAATGGAGTATATATAACAAAATATGAGGAACTTCCTTGGACCGACCATAGAAATGGTGGACCCCTACTGTCATCCTCTCCACATACAGTCTGCCAATTCCCGTTGTTTGTTCACCATGTTGACAACGCAAGAGGGCGGCGCCACAGCGAGTGCACCAAAGCGCGTGGAGGACGATGGCCAGGCCTCGGACGTCGGCCTTAATTATTTAGGAGACGGTGGGGCGGCGATGCATGCGCTGAGGCGCAGCCAGCCGTGGGAGGCGGAAGTAGGCGGCCCCGCCGGTGCTAGTTTGGTTTTGGCGGATGGAGGAAGATAGGACTGAAGAAACACGACAGACTGTAAAAAGCAGCAGGAGTACTTAACAACCTTAACTGAAACCAGCAAGGGCATTTAACAACCATAGCTGAAAGCAGTATGAGTACTTATACAAGTTCAACCATACAAAACACACCTCGAACAGTGCTACTTTGCCTACAGTTAACCAAGGGTGAGGCCGCCAAGTCCCAGGCGCCACCCCGCGCATCCACAACCTTCTGAAAGCGGCTTCATCTCGCAATGTGGTCAATAAACAGTATATTCGCTTTAGAGCCATGGAAAAGCAGGAACATAATCTTCTGTCCTATTCTCCAAGATGGACGGGCCTTCATTATTTGAGATCACCCATGAATAAGTATCTTTTCACCTCCAAGGGGAATGGAGTAGGTCGACATAAACATCATGTTGTGACCAAGCGCAAGTCTGACCCGACCATGGTCAGGCATCTGTATAGGAACAATAGAACTGGGCAGTTTCTATTTGAAGAAGATCACAACTGTAAAACTGTGTGTAAGCAAGAGTTTATGAACAACATACATAACAGAAAAAAGCTCGTACCATTAGTTTCTCGACACAGTTGGACCTATTCAACGAGTGCAGCAGTGGCACACATATCCCACGTGGCCTTCCACCATTGAACGCCCCACAAGGACCTCAAGATGATCAATAAAGTGTAGGAACTTGTGGATGTCGTCCCAGTCAACTTCGGTGCCATCAGTAGCAACTGAGTTCTTATAGAATAACAAACGAGTAGCCTGCTTAACTCTGAAAAAACCCACATGTGCCACCAATTATAAGAAAATATTAGTTAGAAGTAGCATCTTCGTGAGAGATTCGTTGCTACTTCTAAAGTTAAATTGTGATTAGTTAGACATAATAGTTGGATTAAGAAGTAATCGAGGCAACAAGAAAGAACTAGATACAAAACTAACATGAATGAACAATTGGAATGATATTAGGGTGGAAGATCGCAGTGAAGATGAGACTAGGTTCTACTATTTCCATCAACATTCGTGCACCAACTTCCAGTCCGTAACACTTGAGAGAGTTTATCCAAGTTCGGCCATAAAAAAGCAGCGATCTTCTTGGTTCATGAACCCAACTCAGAACTTATATCCATGGCTTGTCTTCACTGTGACCATTAAACTGGTGTATTCAGTTATGGCAAGGCCGAGCATCTTGAGTACATGTGTTCTGGCAGAGCAAGGAATGCACTGCAGGAAAAATAATATGAGAACACAATGTATTCCCTATCCAAATCTATAAATAATTTCCTCCTTCACGTCAGTATTGACCATGGTACTAGTACCTTTTATCCAAATATGGCAATCCAAATATAGTAATCCAAATTTCCAAATTAGTCGACAGCATGTTCAAAAAACCCCACCCTCCTGGATAGAAAAGAGGATTCTAAGAACATACTGTGCGCCTTTTAAAATCCTGTGTTAGGATGAGAAGGAACAAGTGTGGCGTCTCGCCGAGGGTGCAGAAACCTGTAGGGTCCTCACACTTTGGGCACTGCAAATGAAACACACTAGATTCAGTAGGAAGAAAAATGCATCAATGGCGGCGGCTGCCATCCTAGGATTACCCGCGACCAAGGGACTTGGATTTATCGGGGATGGATGAAGAATTCGTACTAGGTTCTCCATTAGAAAACCCTATGCAATCGCCCAGCGGGGGTTTTCTTTGAACAAGAAGACCAGGGAAAAGGGGATTCAGGCCTAGTGAAATATTGTCGCTTCGTCCGTCTAGCTTACTGCTAAAGCTGGAAAGGTGGGTTCTTTTTTCTGATTTGACGGCTCATTGGGCATTATTGCGGCGCTACGACCGGGATGTGTCTACCGTGCAGTTGTGCACTCTAATTTGGCGCATATGGCACTTGGACCCCGTTGCCAGAAGCCCCACACACCAGCGAAAGGAAGTAGAAAGACAGGAGTAACTAGTTACACATAAATATATTTTTTACAAAGAGATACTCCCTTTGTAAAGAAATATAAAAATCTTTTGTATCACAACTTTATACATAAGAAAAATCAAGGGGAATATATATAACATATATAATTGTAAAAAATAGAGTTTTTTTAACAAAGTATAGATGAGTTGGTGATGATGGTGTGCCTGCCATCCTGCAATATAGGCCGTCCGATTTATATCTGATGGATAGGAAGGAAACTATGGTAATTTTGCAAAAAGGTACCCACACACCTCTCCACACTTGCAAATAAGGCCTTCCCTCATTCATCCTTTTCTCTCACAAGATAAAATACGCACACAAATGCATCTTGGTGCTACGTGCAACGCACGGGCATTATGGGGGTTCAGCTGAGAATATAATACTGAGACAGGCTCACGGTTCTGGACTTTGGGCCACAGGCTGGTGGGCCTGCATGTTTGGGGGCCCATGTGTTCTACCTCAGCGCTTTTCATATTGCAAGCGATCAGAACATCACTAGTTTTAGATGCGTTCGCAAGGAGAATACACAAAATTGAGTAAAGCAAGACAGCTGTTAGAATGAAATCGATCGACAGTTCCTAACCAGCAATCAGAGTTGCAATTCTATCAACGATATACCATGTGATAAATAATACTGTCGTACTACTTATACACACAGGACGCTTGTTTCACTATGCCAAATTATTACATCAAAATCTCTCAGAGGATAGATCAGTTCGGCAGTTGCGTGCTGCTACTGAAGAATTTCATAGTTGATTTGGACCAGCTCTCCTTGCCAAGAAAGTTCAATTTTGACATCATCCCCTACCGCAAGATATGATTTAGATTTGAACCTTAACCATCCTTTAGCATCAATCATCATGCGACCATCCTTTGTACTTACGGTATATTTGAGCAGGTTAATTCACACCAAGGCTACGCATGGTAAGAGAAATTTGGCCACGGTCGCCTGGATTGTTGAACGACTCCCTCGTTGCTCTAGGAATTCTCTGTTTGCAAACAAGAAGACATACACAAACAGTTAGATCAACACAGCGAATCGTGTGAAACAACATGGAAATAAAAAAGAACGAAGCACTTGGGCGGCGAATGCTTACCAAGAAGGTGTACATGTCGGTTTTTGTAAGGACTTTGGTATATGAAGTGCGAACTGCAGCCTAGTCTGTTGCCAATGCAACTGCTGGTTCCGTTACTGCTGCACGGGCTGGAGCAAATGCAAGTGCAAGTGTTGGTGCAGGTGCCAAAGCCATTGTTGGTTCCCATGCCGATGCGACTAGTAGTGCCGCTGCAGCTGCCTGAGATGGCGATACTTGTAGAGCTGGTGCCGGTGTCGGAGCAGGCACCGATGTCGATGCCCGATCCTCCGGTAGATCAGCCTGATCTGCTGACGAGGTCGGTGCCCAATCCTCAGCTGGATCAGACTGAGCTGCTGCCGCTGTCAGTGCTAGATCAACTGTCAGTGCTCGATCCGTTGCTGAAGGTGGTACCGATGTGCGAGACAGTGGCGATCGTGTCTGGTCTGCCATGATCAGCTTTCTAACTTGAGTAGGCTCCGTGACCGTGATCTAGTCTTTTTCTTCATTTCTTTTAAACGCGAGAAGGACTAATTGTGGCGTGTTTGTTAAACCAAACTACAGTTCATCATAGGGATTCAGCTTGTACTCAGACAACAGACTGATCCAATTTTTTCCAGTAATATAAGTGATGGACAGTGCCTTCGTTACTAACACGACATAAGAAGTGAAACCTGTAAAAATATCCATTGTAGAGCAAACCAAACAGTTTATTCTGTGATGAATGTCACATGGCAAAACCTGCATCGTAAAATTGCAACAAAAGAAAGAAAACATGACACTAAATCAATATGTCGGCGTTCTGGGAACGGGGGTCCCCAGACTTGCCTGCCTGCGGCCTGCGGCGTGGCTCCAGTAGGTGCCCAGTGCGGCCCACCTTCATCAGCTCAAACTAAAGACCCTCGCGAGGGGCCAAGCCCTACGGGACGGACGACATGAAGCTTCCTCAGGAGCAGCCTCATCAGGTAGGCTCGCAAGGAGGCGGAGAGATCAAGGCCGGGGCACCTCGCGAGGAGCCCGTGATGCAAGCCATGACGATTGAGATCAGGCGGGCGCCAGGCGGGCACCAGCCTGTGCAGTGTCCTTGTTTCCCCTTTGGTGCAAAGGGAACAAGCACAGTCCAAGGCATTGAGCAAATGTTACCATTCCGATGCAACAAGACCAAGACCAACAGAGCGGCAGGACGAAGGTCATCATGGAGCCCAAGACGACGTCATCACCAGTGCTTTTGGCAGCCGAAGACCACCTTTGGTCAGGATAACTTGTACTAGATGTTCCCCTTCAAAATGGCCAATTGTTGGCGCCCTTCCCGCTCGCATTTTGGGAAGAGGACCAGGGCCTCTATAAGTAGGACTAGCCACCATAGAGGGAGGGGGATCCAGGCCAAGTAGAACATACCACACAAGCTCAAGAATACCTCTCGCGAGGCCGTTCTTCCCCCTGTATTGTTCATCATCAGCCACTGAGGCAATCCACCACACCACACACTGGAGTAGGGTATTACACCACATCGGTGGCCTGAACCAGTATAAACCTCGTGTCCTCTGTGTGTTCTTCTTTCCAGCCTTGATTTCTTGCGAGCCATAGAAGCGCGAGTCGGTAGGGGAAAGATCTCCGTGCGCACCCCAGAGTTCGAACCTTAAGGGTCTGCCGGAACCCGAAATCCGACATTTGGCGCGCCAGGTAGGGGTGCGCCAGAGTTCTCCCTCTTGACGACCCGCTCTCCACCAACATCGCGTTTCGCCCTCATGGCAGACAACGCGCCGCCCGCTCCGGCAACCGATGCCGGCACTGGGGCCGGGGGGCTCCGAGCCTTGGCCCCCACCTTGCGACAGGTGCAGCGGCCGCACAAGTTCAATCCTGAGATGCCGCCACGCTACAACGGCGCGACAGATCCATGAGGAGGCCGTCCTCAAAGCCGGGGGCGACGACCGGGTGATGGCCAACTGGTTTCCCATGGCCCTCACTGGTGACTCGCGCGCGTGGCTCCTCCACCTGCCGACGGCTTCTAGGACCTCCTGCGAGGAGCTGCGTGACCTCTTCCTCGCCCGTTATGCCGCACCAGTGCCGCCCATCGTCGCAGCTCTCTTGGGTGGCTCACAGGCACCACCCTCGAACCACCACGTCAAGCCGTTCACCCGCCGGATCAGCACCGCCTCCAAGCGTCGAGAAGCCCCCCCGGGCTGGGTGGCGCCCGAGGCCGATATAACCTTTGACTCGGATGATCACCCCTTCAACCCCATCGGTTCGGGCGCGCTCCCGATGCTGTGCACCCCCACCATCTACCAGGTGGCCGTCACCAGGACCCTCATAGACGGCGGTGCCAGCCTCAACGTGCTCTCGGTGGAGGCCTTCAGCCTCCTCCACGTGCCGCTAGACCGGCTTCTGCCTAGCAGGCCTTTCTCGGGTGTCGGAGTCGGTTCGACCGCCTCCTTGGGACAGATCCGCCTCCAAGTGACCTTCGGCACCCACGACAACTTCCGCACAGAGCTGATCGACTTCGACATCGCCCCCATCGGCCTCCCCTACAACGCCATCCTTGGCTATCCGGCCTTGGCCCGGTTCATGGCAGCAACTCACCCGGCGTACAACCTCATGAAGATGCCCGGGAGCAGCGGCATCCTTACCGTGTTAGGAGACACAAGGGATGCGCTGTAGGCGCTCAAGCTTGTTTTCAGGGCGGCCGCGGTGGTGCAGCCCACCAGCACCGACGCCCTTGAGCCCAAGGGGGCTGTGCCGGCTAAAAAGAAGCAGTTGTTCACCCAAGACAAGGCGGAAACCAAGGAGGTACCGGTCGACGAGGACGGGTCCACTACCGCTACCTTCACCATAGGAGCCAACCTTGAGCCCAAGTAGGAGGAGGCCCTAGTGAGGTTCCTGCGTGCGAACAAGAAGGTGTTCGCATGGGAACCTGATCAGTTAGCAGGGGTCCCAAGGGGTGTGATTGAGCATCACCTTAACGTGTGCCCCAACGTGCGCCCCGTGAAGCAGAAGGCGAGGCGACAGTCCACTGAGAAACAAGCTTTCATCGTTCAGGAGACCCGGAAGCTAGAAGCGGCAGGAGTTATCCGCGAGGTCCGTTACCCTGATTGGCTGGCTAATCCGGTCGTTGTGCCAAAAAAGGGAGGAAAGGAGCACATGTGTGTCGACTTCACCAACCTCAACAAAGCCTGCCCACAGGATCCATTTCCGCTCCCCCCGGATTGACTAGATAGTCGACTCTACCACAGAGTGTGACCTATTGTGCTTCCTAGATGCCTTCTCAGGCTATCACCAGATCAAGATGGCGGTAGAAGACATGGAAAAAACGGCTTTCCTGACCCCATGTGGAGTGCACTGCTACACGTGCATGCCATTTGGGTTGCGCAACACAGGCGCAACCTTTCAGCGGCTGATGCACATCGCCTTAGGCCGGCAGCTCGGGAGGAACGCTGAAGCTTACGTCGACGACATTGTGGTGAAGTCCCGGGAGGCAAAAACCCTGATACAAGACCCGGAAGAAACCTTTGCGAGCCTCAACGAAGTGGACCTACGGCTCAACCCGGAGAAGTGCGTGTTTGGGGTCCCCTCGGGCAAGCTCCTAGGTTTTCTCGTGTCCCACAGGGGCATCGAGGCCAACCCGGAGAGGGTCAAAGCAGTCAAAGACATGAGCCCGCCAAGGACCCTCAGAGAGATGCAGAAGCTCACCGGGTGTGTAACCGCGCTAGGGCGCTTCATCTCCAAGCTGGGGGAATGAGCACTGCCCTTCTTCAAGTTGATGAAGAAGAAGGGCCCCTTCGAATGGACTGAAGAGGCTGACATGGCATTCCAAGATCTCAAGAGGTACCTTACCAGCCCACCAGTGATGGTAGCTCCGCGTCCACGGGAGCCCCTGGCGCTCTACCTTGTGGCCACCCCCTACTCTGCTAGCGCAGCTCTGGTGGCGGTCAGGGAGGAGCGCCGGACCAAGGCCGCAGCCACCGTCCGGGCTGAAGCAAAGCAAAGCCAAGAGGGCCTGGCGAGGACCACGACCGCATCCGGAGGGGAACAGCCGCAGCAGGAGAACGCACCCACGGCAGTAGAGGCCTCTTCAAGCGACCAAGCACTGGGGGCTCCACCATCTCAGGAGACGCCTCGACCTCTGGAGGATGCAAGCTGCGCCAGCACCCTCAACCTCGTCGAGCATCCCGTGTACTTCGTCAGCACGGTGCTACGGGACGCAAGGGCGCGGTACCCCCATGCCTCAAAAACTCCTCCTCGCACTATCAGTGGCCTCACGCAAGCTGCGGCATTATTTCCAAGGCCATCCCATCAAAGTCGTCTCAGCACACGCCTTGGAAAGGGTACTCAGGAGCCCCAACTCAGCTGGAAGAGTCACTGAATGGAACATCGAACTACATGCATTTCAGCTAGAATTCAGTACGACCAGAGTCATCAAGGGAGCCGCACTTGCGGATTTCGTGGCAGAATGGGCAGAAGCACCGGGTCTCGAGGTAGGCGAGGACCGATCACTTTCCTTGGGAAGTGAGGCACCAGATGGCTGGGTCATGTACTTCGATGGGGCATTCTCCTGACGCGGCGCAGGAGCTGGCGCAGTGCTCGTATCCCCCACCCAGGACAAACTCTACTACGCCGTGCAACTCTGTTTCCAGCACGGAGAAAAGGTCTTCAACAACATAGAAGAGTATGAAGGCCTGATAGCAGGCTTGAAAGCCGCAATCGCCTTAGGGGTAAAGCGCCTCATCATCAAGGGCGATTTGCAGCTCCTCGTCAACTTCTCCAACAAGATATACGAACCAAAGGATGAGCACATGGAAGCCTACCTTGCTGAGGTTCGCAAGATGGAGAAGCAGTTCTGGGGGCTGGAGTTGCAGCATGTGCCTCGCGGCACCAATCAAGAGGCTGATGACATTGCCAAGAGGGCATCCAGGCGGCTGCCTCAGGAGCCTGGCGTCTTCGAGGAGCGGCTCTTCAAACCCTCGGCGGCACCGTCACTATTGAGCACGGCGCAACCAAGGGAGGAGCTCCCTCAGCCGCCTACCTCGGGAGCTCCGACCTGCGGCCCGGCTTCAGGGGCATGCCTGCTCCTGGCGTTAGAGCCTCAGGAAGGGTGTTGGATTGCAGAGCTCAAGAACTACTTGATGCAAGGGACCCTGCCGGAGAGCGAGGAGGAGGCAGAGCGTGTAGCACGGCAGGCCATGACTTACTGCATCAAGGATGGGGAGCTCTACCGGAAGTGACCAAATGACGTGTCCCTACGTTGCATCTCCAGAGAGCAAGGGAAGGAGCTGCTAGCGGACATACACGATGGAGACTGTGGGCACCACTCATCATTGCGAACCCTCGTCGGCAAGGCGTTCCGGTGGATTCTACTGGCCCACAGCACTCAGCGACGTCGTTGAGCTGGTAAAGGCTTGCGAGGCCTGCCAGTTCCACGCTAGGCAGATCCATCAGCCGGCTGGGGGTCTACAGACTATACCCCTCTCGTGGCTGTTCACAGTTTGGGGGCTAGACATTCTGGGCCCGTTCCCTTGGGCGCCAGGGGGCTATCGCTACCTCTACGTCGCTGTGGACAAGTTCACCAAGTGGGCTAAGGTTGAAGTTGTCCGCACCATCCCGGCAGGCTCCGCAGTCAAGTTCATCAAGGGTATCGTGAGCCGGTTTGGGGTGCCTAACCGCATCATCACCGATAACGGTTCGCAATTCACCAATAATCTCTTCAAAACATACTGTGCTAACCTTGGAACGCAGATATGCTACGCCTCGGTGGCGCACCCCCGGAGCAATGGCCAGGCCGAGCGAGCCAACGCGGAGGTCCTAAGGGGCCTCAAAGCAAGGACCTTCAAGAAGAAGCTGGAGGCTTGCGGCAGGGGCTGGTACGATGAGCTCCAGTCTATGCTGTGGTCTATCCGCACAACCGCAGCCAAGCCGACTGGCGAGACCCCGTTCTTCCTCGTTTATGGAGCAGAGGCTGTCCTCCCTCATGAGGTCAGGCGTCGCTCCGCGCGGGTCCTGGTGTTTGTCAAGACGCAACAGGACACCATGCGGGGGACGGATCTCGTGTTGGGGGAGGAACGCCGTCGAGAAGCCACGCTACGAGCGGCAAGGTATCAATATGCGCTGTGGCGATACCACTGCCGCAACATCCGCCCCAGAACTCTTGAGGTAGGGGACCTCGTGCTCAGACGGGTTCTCTCCAGGGAGGGGCTGCACAAGCTCTCTCCCATGTGGGAGGGCCCATTCAATGTTGTTCATGTTTCCAGGTCTGGCTCCATGCGCTTGGAGACCCCGGAGGGGGTACCCGTCCAGAATGCGTGGAACTTTCAACATCTCCGGAGGTTCTATCCCTGAGCGAGGCCTAGCGCCTATGGAAAGGCCCGGTGCCTGTGAAGAAGGCCAATGCCTGTGAAGCTGCCGCATTTTGGGAAAGGCCCGGTGCCTATGAAGAAGGCCAATGCCTATGAAGCCGACGCATTTCGGGAAAGGCCCGGTGCCTGTGAAGAAGGCCAATGCCTGTGAAGCTGCCGCATTTCGGGAAAGGCCCGGTGCCTGTGAAGAAGGCCAATGCCTGTGAAGCTGCCGCGTTTTGGGAAAGGCCAGGTGCCTGTGAAGAAGGCCAATGCGTGTGAAGCTCGCCGCCCGTGACACTCTCACGTAATAATGAGTGGGGATGTACATGCCCCGGAGTCTCCGGAGTGCCGCCTCGGGGGCTCCTGCCCATGCCCAGGAAGCACTTAGCTCTGCGCTGGTGAGAAGACGTCGAAGACTAGAATAGGTGCCGGACGCGGATTTTTCATTTGCTTTCTGTAGTTGGCTTGTTCGTTCCTGTTTGAAGTTTTACTGGAGCTGTTGCCGTCCCAGGCTTGTGACTCTTTGTCTTTTTCACTCGCTTGCCTTGTTTTCTCTCGCGAATCTCGCGAGGGAGGTTCGCGGGCGCCCTCGCAAGTGTTTTCTGCCCCGATCATTTGAAGCTTTCCTGTCTAGGTCCGCTGCGGGAGCACCCCTCCCAGTCTGTGCCCCACAGGCATCGCGACACGAGCGTAGGACCTGGGACGATTGCCGTCGCAACCAGACCGAAGGTTACTCCTCCTGCTAATCCTTGCAGGACATGAAGCGTGCGGCGAGGCCTCAGCCTCAGGAGGCGAGGATCACGTCAAGCCCCACTGAGCTAAATAATTCCCGCACATGGGCACGTGGCGCGGAAACATAACGCAGAAATAGCAGAAGCAGCACAATGATTAACAGCAACAGTTCTAACACGCCCCCATAGGGCCCTATACTACCTTCTTTTTCTACGCAAGGAAATAAAAACAAAATGGGCATGACTTGCTCGGCACCAACTTGCGGCGAAAGCTCGAGCTGCCTCTGGGGCCTCAGGCGGATCCCTCCTCTCGCTTCATCGGGGCGCGACGGCGGGCTGACCCGCTTCCTTCACCCAGGCGGGCGCGACGGTGCGGGGGCTGGTCATGGCCACCGCTGGAGGAGCTGCTGCCTGAGAAAGAGTCGCCGAAGCTTGGCAAGCCCTGAGCGCCGCCGCCTACACGCCTGCCGCCGTCTTCATCCTGGTCAGCACCGGGGCTGGGCAAGCGGCCGCGGTCATCGTCTTCGGGGCAGCACCCAGCGCGGCGACCGTCTTCCCCAAACACCCTCACGTAGAAGGTGGTGTCGCCATCGAATTTGAAGTGCAGGGTGCACCGCCGGCTCAGGCCACGTGCACGGGCAAACGTTTGCCAGCCGCGGGTCAGGACCGCATCCCCAGAAGCGGAGACCTCCAGCGAAGCCCAGGAGGCCCTGCTGCAGCAACCATGTGCCTGAAGCTAGAGGCCACCCCGAGCTCCGGCCGGTAGTTCACCTACGAAGAAATGGGGGAGCTGGATCCAGGTGCTGGTCGGGTCCGCCGACCAAACGACGAACTCCGGCAGCACCTCCGCCGAGCGAAAGCGCGGCCTGGGGGGCCTCGCGGCCATGGCGTGCCTCCCATCAGCTACCGGGTGCTCACCACCACGTAGGGAACCGCCTCTTTGGCCACAGGAAGCCACTACGGGGACCGCGGGGTGCTTGCGAGGGCGGCCCCGACCACGCTTGGTCGGTGGGGAGTTTGGCCCTGCCGGACGAGCTTTTCCTTTCTCCGCGGCCAAGAATCTGTTCGGTGGAGCCATGGGAATGGCGAGTAGCCAAGAAGAAGAAAAGGAGTAGCAGGAAGGGATACGCTAACGAGGCTCGCATAGTCCCGTACTTATAGATGGAGAAGGCCAACCGCCCACCACCACGATCGCAAGTAATCATGACCCATTTCTCTGCATGCAGGGACTTGTCAAGTCATGCGGTTGCCGATGCGTCGTGGGGAAGCACATACGCCCACGACCAATCTGTGGCCACCCGGCGCCCAAGGCCGTAGGCTATTGGGGCCTGCGACACTTCGCGCTTGCCCCTTCGCTTCTCTGCTAGGCCCAGCCCGGGCGCGCCTCAGGCCCGGGGGCTACTGTCGGTGTTTTGGGAACCGGGGTCCCCAGACTTGCCTACCTGCGGCCTGCGGTGTGGCTCAAGTGGGGGTCCAGTGCGGCCCAGCTTCATTAGCTCAAACTCAAGACCCTCACGAGGGGCCAAGCCCTACGGGGCGAACGACAAGAAGCTTCCTCAGGAGCAGCCTCATCAGGCAGGCTCGCGAGGAGGTGGAGAGATCAAGGCTGGGGCACCTCACGAGGATCCCGTGACGCAAGCCATGACGATCGAGATCAGGTGGGCGCCAGGAGGGCACCGGCCTGTGCAGTGTCCTTGTTTCCCCTTCGGTGCAAAGGGAACAAGCACAGTCCAAGGCATCGGGTAAAGGTTACCATTCCGGTGGAACGAGACCTAGACCAGAAGAGCGGTAGGATGGAGGTCATCGTGGAGCCCAAGACGGCGTCATCACCAGTGCTTTTGGCAGCCGAAGACCACCTTTGGTCAGGATAACTTGTACTAGATGTTCCCCTTCAAAATGGCCAATTGTTGGCGCCCTTCCCGCTCGCATTTTGGGAAGAGGACCAGGGCCTCTATAAGTAGGACTAGCCACCATAGAGGGAGGGGGATCCAGGCCAAGTAGAACATACCACACCAGCTCAAGAACACCTCTCGCGAGGCCGTTCTTCCCCCTGTATTGTTCATCATCGGCCCCTGAGGCAATCCACCACACCACACACTAGAGTAGGATATTACACCACATCGGTGGCCTGAACGAGTATAAACCTCGTGTCCTCTGTGTGTTCTTCTTTCCAGCCTAGATTTCTTGCGAGCCATAGAAGCACAAGTCGGTAGGGGAAAGATCTCCATGCGCACCCCAGAGTTCGAACCTTAAGGGTCTGCCAGAACCCGAAATCTGACACAATAAGATTTAGGCAGTAAATCAATAAGATTTACTTGATGTTACACGAGTGAATCCTTACCAGGAAATCACTATGTTGAAGTACTAAACATTATATTGATCGTCCAATTACGCGTGGCATGCAGGCCCCCCGCCTACTCCCACAAGCAGGACAGTCCAAAGGCCGTGACAAATCGTTTGGACCGAACATCCATGGGACTAGAAATCCTGGTGGGTGCGATAAACCTTGCAATGCATGCAAATATTGGAGTGTAACCATAATTGATAAACCATCCTCACAAAAAAGATGATCCAGATACTTCAAAATATACAGACTAAATTGAGTGGACAAACATTAGCATAGACTATTCTTAGGACTCACCAAACACCAAAAGCGGTAGTACTAAACAATACAGAGTTCACAAACACAAATCATGTACTGAACACTAGTACTGACTATAGACAAGCAAAGTTGCACTAATTAAACTCTACAGACTATTTCTTGCCACCGACCTACAGGATGAACCCCGCATAACTGACTAGGCCATGGACCTCGTGAGAGATGTCTATCGGCACCATCACTATCTCGTCAACCCTGGAGAACCTTATAGAGTGGTCTTTCCACTCATAAACATGACGATGAAGACAGGCCGCATCAGATTTTTCGGGAAGCTTTACAAGAACCACAACCTTCATAATCGAAGGCATAGCCAGGAAATTGTTGTGGTCAAGTATAGCCTCGAGAACACCCCTGACAACAATGCTACAGGAAAACACTAGTTCAGGACAAGTGGCGACAAGGACACATCAGCTGGATAGTTTAGTAGTAGAACTCATCCTCAGGTCTTCCAGTTCACATGACATGACTTTGAGAACTTCATCTCCACCACGGACCTGGTTCATATTCAAACAGAAACTAGATATTTTATTACTACCTCCGTTCAGAAATATAAGATGATTTTTGATATTTTACTCCATATATGACCTACATATACGCACAGAAATGAGTGAACAAAGACACTAGAACATGTCTTCAAAGGCATGAGGGAAGAGGGATTACTTGCAATATCCAAACACAAGTTGCTGAGGCAAATATATCCTCTTCAAAGGTAGCATTGATGTTCATAAAGTAGTTGAAAGTAATCCATAAGAAATCAGTGTCAACCTCTCGCATGTTTTGGTCAAAAGAGGAATTTAGAACCGTCATTTGGCACACAAAAATCACATGCAAGATCACCCAGAAAGTCATACTACTGGTACTAGTCTTGCGTGTTTGATTAAAAACATGATCAAGATCGAGAAAAACATTGTCAAGAAGATATATTACCTGGACTTTCTTAATGAGGGATCCCGGAGAGGGGGGCTTGGAAAGGGCGATGGCTTTGAGCTTGTCTGCGGCAGTCTCGGCGGGGTGCTTGTGCTTCTTCGTACCATGAGCCTCGACGGTTTTGGCCAGAGCCATAGACATCACTTCGGCCGGTGCTCCAGCGTCCATCAAGAAACTGTCAAATAGAAATAAAAGAAATGAAACCATAATCACAAACCCAAAAGAAGAACAGAGAGGGGGTTATAGGATCAATCTCAGGGTTGCAAGACTGGGCCTTAGCCAGAATCAACACCATTGATGCGCTCACCTTTCCTTCTTTGGGAGAGAAGAACAATGGTAGAAGCAGGTCGAGATTTTCTTGAAGAAATGAGGAACAAGATGAGGGAGAAGCGAGTGGGGGTTTTCTTCAAGAGAGGAAGCTGAGAGAGAAGAGTGAAATGATGGTTGCTTCGTCTGTCCAACTTACTGCTAGAAAGGAGGGGTTTTTGTGATTTGACGGCTCATTGGGCATTACTGTGGCGCTTCAATCGGGGTAGTCTACCATGCAGTTGGGCACTCTACTACGGAGTAATTTAGTGCATGGCTGGTGGACCCCGATGCTGGCTATCCCACACATCGGCGAAAGTGAGTAGCAAGGTTCCCGATGACCGTCGAGGAGGATCCACACGGTAGACCGTGTCCATTGTTTTTTTGAAGAAAAAAATGATTACAATGAGCGTTTCCACTCTTACGACGGAGGAGTGCGAAACACGACAACCACTTGAACATACACAGTGCTCCTACTACTAGGCATGTGTAGTGGTTCACACATCAGTACTACATAATCTTGTTGCTAGCGTAGTTAGATATGACGACAACAAATGATGTTGTGCGTATGTCAACTATATAAACAATAATGTAACATAGTACCGCTTTTTCGACTGTCCGGTCGAGAATGAACGGTGAGATCAATGTTAACAAAACTAGGTCTACAGTGCATGGAGAGTACGGTGCTACAATACTCCACGAAACATGAACCATAGTAAGCACAAATCGGTGTTAGGCAGGGTGTATGAAGGTTGCACGGGATGGGAGCAAAAGTTACCTTCTCGAACCACTTTTGGGTGTTTGGCAGAGTGCATGAGGGGTGCATGAGTCCACACTAGTAGGTTAACACAAATACACAAAGAGGGAACAAATATATTGAGATGGGAATTCAACCAAACACACCCACATGCTTTGTGCTACAGTGATCGATCTGGACTGTCTGAGTTTGATCCAACGGTCATGTTGCGCCGAGACATGGACATGCCCATGCAGAGGATGCCTAAACACCACCGAAGTCCCTCTGCTTCTCGAGGCACATGACGTTGGTGATGCAGGGTGCAACCTCCTGCAGAGCCCGCTCCCGGTCGACAGGAGCCAGCTCGTCAAAGACGACGTCCAATGGCATGAATGGATTCCGTGACGGAGCCCTGAGAAGATTCGCCCGACAACGGCGACGACATCCAGCAACCCATCCTTGTCCAGCTCCGCCCCCACCATCGCGTGGAGACGGCTCAGCTCCTCGGAGATATAGGTGAAGAAGGAGACTAGGTCAGGAAGCCGCAGCTAGTTGAAGTTGACGGGGTGGTCGAATGGGTTTAGCCCGACGGCCGGCACGGTCGTGCTGGCATGACGGTAGGTATCGCATAGCCGCAACACATGCATGGCAACTTGGTCCACCTAGTGGCTGAGGCTATCCTGGACCTCGTCATGATCGGCCCGCTCACGCTCCAGCCGGCTCCCCTAATGGCCTATTGTATCTGCCACTTTCTGCAGCAACGTCACCGACGCCTCGAGCATCTTTGTGGTGGACGCCTACCGCTTTTGAAGCTCCGTGATCTCCCGCACATAACGGAGGAGCATGACACTCCTCTCCTCCTTGAGATCACAGAGCTCCACGTCCTTGGCCCTGAGCTCCGCATCCTTCTCCTAGAGCTTCTATGTCAGGCGCCCCACCTCAGACTCCATGATTTGTTGCACCACCATGGCACCAGGTAGAAGCAATGGGCAGAGGAAGCAAAGGGGGCGAAACGGCTGAAAGGCAATGCAATCTACGGGAAGGCGGTGGGAGCCAGTCGAGGAACAAGGTGAATCTTTTGGTTTTCACCATGGGAAAACACCAGTCGACGACTTTTCACATAAGCGAGCAGTGGGTTTTACAGGCGGAGTCATCGTGACTAATTGCTGCCGTGTTTGCTCCCGTTAATCAAAAAAATTAAAATGCTGCCGCGCCTGCTCCCATCAATCAAAAAAATAAAAATCCTGCCGCGCCTGCCACACCCAAAGACCAGAGCAAAGCCGCGGTGGATATTTAAATTTACCTACCGGCAAGGAGATAAAAAGGGGTGAAAAAACAAATGTGGCGGCGGCCTAGCAAATCGGTCGCACTAGCCCAACTAGCTAGCTACCATGCTTCACTGATGTACTCAGCGAGAAAGGTGGTCTTTCGTGATTTGACGACTCATTTAGTTGCTTCAGCGCTACGACCTAAGAGACCCAGAAAACACGCGGTAGGGCATCCCACGTCTCGGCAAGGAAGAATATATGCGTGCACCCCCCGTGAGGACCCCGAAACCGCGCGGTAGGGTGTGCCACGTCTTGGGACGGAGGTTCGACCTCGGGACCCATCCAGTCAGTCGAAAACACCCCAAAAGCCACATAGCTTCATCATGCTAACATGGCATGGAGGACATGTGTGGTTAGCTCCATCTCAACCAGCCACAACGTCTCTTCTTCTAGGCGATTCTTCTACTTTCCAAGCTTTTTTTAGTTATAATAACACCACGGCAAGCTAGCGCCGCTCTACATGTGTGCCCGTGCGTCTAAAGGTTAGACAATGGAGAGGAGAGAGAGATCGCAGACCTGGGACCCACTAGTAAGTGAGTCAATGGTCATGCACATGTTGACGAGCCACTCCCTCTACTCTACTCAACGTAATACTGTATAAAATCAAGTTATGGGACAAAGCCAACAACCGTTGTTGTTTCAGGCTATCGGCTTACGCTTTGTAGTCCAGGTTGCCAGTACGGATCTCGTCTTTCGGATTTGTTAGTTTTAGGTCCAAATTTGATCAATGACAAGTGGGACCCCCGTGTGTTGTTCCGATATTTTAGTGCAGGATGGTTTTTTGAACTAATATTTTGCGCGGTTAGACAAGTAACGACACGAGTTACATGTATTTTGCAAGTTTACAAACAAAAATGACAGCGGCATAGAATATCACATCCACCCTGTAGCTTAGATGCTATGGTGATACGAGTTTTTACATCGTTGGAACTGAGATTCAATGGCTTGGGAGTAGTCTTTTTAATTATGCGCAATTTCCAAACTCTCCAAGATTTTTTTGCAAATAAAACATTCAGGCCTCGTGTGTGCCGCTGCATCTTGGATCCAATGGCTCCCTGTTGCTCGTATTAGGTGCTCCCCATAGCCTAATTAGCCGATACGGTGACACGTGCATTTAGGTTGTATTATCGGTGATCTGATGCCACATGCGTAGTACATGTACTTTCTGCGCAATTCCCAAACTCTCTCACGCGTATATTGCAAAAACATTCAAACCTCCTACTATGAGCCGTTCGATCTATGTGAACTCGTATCACCATAGAATCTATGATGCGGGGGAACCTCATATTCTCCCGTGCGAGAAAACATCAGGTGCTCTCGCAGCTTGGGCGCTACAGTGATACGAGCTTTGAGGTCGTTTGATCTGAGATCCAATGGCATCTGAGCAGTCTTTGTGCTTGTAAGCAGTGGCCGAACTCTTTGGGGGCTTGTCTGCAAAAAAACATTCGAACCACCGAGGAGTTGTTGGGTCACAAATCCAATGGCTCCGAAGATCTTGTATCACCAAAGCATCTAAGGTGTGGTAGCAAATGATATTCTTACATACAGGAGAATATGATGTCCTCCTTCATCTTAGATGTTATGGTGATACGAGCTTCGAGGTCGTTGGATATGGGATCCAAGGGCATCTGAGTAGTTTTTGTACAAATTGTGTGCAATTCTCAAACTCATCAAGGTTTCCTGTTAAAATATTAAGACATCCTATGAGCTGCTATATCTCAGATCTACAACCTCCAAGGAACTCGTATCAGTATATAGCATCGAAGGTGTGGGGGCACATGATATTCTCCTGGGGAGGAGGGGGGTGCAAAACCAATCAGTGTTTGGGAGGGTTTGGACAAATATAATCTAAACAATCCTAAACACAACTTCACAATTTTATCTGAGGTCGAGGGGTTAACCCCCGACAATCTACATAGCTCCGCCTAAACACAACATTTGCATGTACTGTAGCACTAGACTTAATATTCATGTTTCAGTTTCCTATTCATTTTAAATATTGAATTGAGGACCATGCATGTCTTACATTTTACTCCCTTCGTTCCTAAATATTAGTCTTTTTAGAGATTTCAAATGGAGTGCCACATACGGATGTATATTGATATATTTTAGAGTGTAGATTCACTCATTTTGCTCTGTATGTAGTCACTTGTTGAAATCTCTAAAAGACTAATATTTAGGAACAGAAGGAGTACTTTTGAATTCGTGTCATACATGGATGGTTTGGAAAAATAGATTCACTATACTAATTGGATTGTTGTTGTGTTTGTGTGTGTGTGGTCATATGCTTGATACATACAAAGTTTTCTCACCACCATACCGTTCATCTTTTAAATTTTAATTTGCAATGAAAAACTTACTAGGGAAACCATGAAATGTAAAATCCATGTTGAGATCACTATATCACAAACTCACTCTAATTCAAGAATTCCTCATAAATCAATTACCACATTGAGATTACTATTTGCAAGGAAAATACGGGCATTGTAATACACATATATTCATTCGGAAATTTAAAAGTTCATTTCGTATACTCGAATGGTAGGACCCAATGGCGTACCAGCCAGACCTTGGCTCGTGTTGATCCTTAAAAAACGGGCTCGTGTCCTTCTGGTGGCGTGCCTTGTACGCACATTAGCCAACTCCAACCAGTCGAGCCTCCGCGGTTTAAGTCAAAATATCTGGCGGCCAGAATTCCACCCCTAGGAAATTCCCCTCATGTCCCCGGTCCATAGTGACTACCGACGAACAATGGAGGGATGCTTTAGTAACGAGACAACGTTACCTACCGTGCAGAGGATCGTTCAATTCCCTCGGTCGCCGTTACCCAAGGTCACCCATCAATTGCATTGCCTAGTACTAATAGGAGTACTACACCAGGATGAGCACCGAATTGAGCCTCTTTGTTTGTGCCGAGTACTTGACTTAATACTCCTATATCAGGCAATGCACTAGTACGGATGAATTATCCTTTTACTCTGCATATATAACTTTTCGGAAGTCTAACTAAGCAAAATGTTTGACCAAATCCTTTCTTAAGAAATACAATAGGAAAGACGTATCGCTTGAAAATTTATTGCATGATGCAGGTTATGATATTGTTTCGAATCCTGGATTTTAAATTTCAGAAAATCCAAAAGTGACCAGAAATTCATGAAACTGAGCATGGTCACGTGATATGGCACAAATATTCCTACATAATTTTTTTCTTCAATTTGAGACAGGCTCCTTATGTGAAGTTGCACAAATGAAGAGCCAATGTATTTTGGAACAAAGACCTGTCACGTTAAGGCGAACGCTTTCACTTTTGAAACCGTGGGTGTTTACGTGCCGCCACGAGTCCCGCTTCTCATCGCCAGGTGCTGTTCGAGCAAGCCTGTGAGTCGATGGGAGGCGTGCGAGCAGACCGCTACGCCGACCGACAGGAGGCGTGCGAGCAGACCGCTGCTCAGGCTCACCGAGAGGCATGCCCTTTGACCAGGCTCCACCGCCCACATTCGTCCCAACTGCTCCCATTCTTAATGTCGTCGGCGCCACAGTTTCAAATCAACCCCGCACTACTCGGTTGTGACGCCCCTGATTCAATCGTACACTAATCATACACGCAAACGTGTACGATCAAGATCAGGGACTCACGGGAAGATATCACAACACAACTCTACAAATAAAATAAGTCATACAAGCATCATATTACAAGCCAGGGGCCTCGAGGGCTCGAATACAAGAGCTCGATCATAGACGAGTCGGCGGAAGCAACAATATCTGAGTACAGACATAAGTTAACAAGTTTGCCTTAAGAAGGCTAGCACAAACTGGGATACAGATCGAAAGAGGTGCATGCCTCCTACCTGGGATCCTCGTAAACTACTCCTGGTCGTCATCAGTGGGCTGCACGTAGTAGTAGGCACCTCCCAAGTAGTAGTAGTCTTCATCGACAGTGGCGTCTGGCTCCTGGGCTCCATCGTCTAGTCGTAGCAATTGAGTAAAGAAAGGGGGAAAAGGGGAGCAAAGCAACCGTGAGTACTAATCCAAAGTACTCGCAAGCAAGGAGCTACACTACATATGTATGCATTGGTATCAAATGGAAAAGGGGGTATCATATGTGGACTGAACTGCAGAATGCTGGAATAAGAGGGGGATATATAGTCCTTTCGAAGACTACGCTTCTGGTAACCTCCATCTTGCAGCAGAAGAAGAGAGTAGATGGTGAGTTCACCAAGTACATCGCATAACATAGACCTACCCGGCGATCCTCTCCTCGTCGCCCTGTTAGAGAGTGACCACCGGGTTGTATCTGGCACTTGGAAGGGTGTGTTTCATTAAGTATCCGGTTCTAGTTGTCATAAGGTCAAGGTACAACTCCAAGTCGTCCTATTACCAAAGACCACGGCTATTCGAATATATTAACTTCCCTGCAGGGGTGCTCCACATTTCCCAACACGCTCGATCCCCTTTGTCCTGACACACTTTCCTTGGTCATGCCCGGCCTCGGAAGGTCAACACGTCACAGCCCTACCTAGGCACAACAAAGAGGTTAGCACGCCGGTCTAAATCCTATGGCACAGGGGTCTGGGCCCATCGCCCATTGCACACCTGCATGTTGCGAACGCGGCCGGTGAGCAGACCTAGAATCCTCCATTACAAAGGAAGTTGCATTACGCGGTCCAACCCAGTGCGCGCCGCTTAGTCGCTGACGTCACGAAGGCTTCGGCTGATACCATGATATCGAGTTCCCATAATTATTCCCGTGTAGTTGGTTAGTGCGTATAGGCCAGTGGCCAGACTCAGATCAAATACCAAGATCTCGTTAAGAATGTTAATTAAAGTATCTGCGAACGCTGACCAGGGCCAGGCCCACCTCTCTCCTAGGTGGTCTCAACCTGCCCTGTCGCTCCGCCTCAAAGTAACAGTCGGGGGCCGTCGGGAACTCAAGCCCACCACTACCTGGATGGAGCCACGTGCCCCTTCAGCCACCACATCAGAATCACCTGCAGGTACTCAACGAGCCGACCCAACTTTAGTCACCACCTGTATAGTATGTATATATGTATGTATTTACCCGTGATCAACACCCGACATGATCACAGCCCGATAGTATAGCATGGCAGCCTGACAAGAATGTAGGGCCACTGATGATAATCTAGCATCCTATACTAAGCATTTAGGATTGCAGGTAAGGTATCAACAGTTGCAGCAACAATGACAGGCTATGCATCAGAATAGGTTTAACGAAAAGCAGAAACATGCTACACTACTCTAATGCAAGCAGTAGAGAGAAGAGTAGGCGATATCTGGTGATCAAGGGGGGGGGGCTTGCCTGGTTGCTCTGGCAAGAAAGAGGGGTCGTCGTCGATGTAGTCGATCACAAGGGTACCGACAGCGGCCTCGGGGTTTATCGGAAAGAAGTAGCGGAGGGGAACATAATAAATAACAGAGCAATCAAGCATCACAAAGCATAACATGGAAATACGTTGTGCTAGAGGTGACCTAACACAGTAGGAGGTGATACCGGCGAAGGGGGAAAACATCCGGGAAAGTATCCCATGTGTTTCGCGTTTTTGGACAGATGAATTAGAGGTGAAATGTTGCACGTTCGCTATGCTAGGGACATGTGGCGGGCGAACGGGCTGCGTATTCAGATTCGTCTCGTCGTTCTGAGCAACTTTCATGTACAATGTTTTTCCATCCGAGCTATGGTTTATTTTATATTAATTTTAAAAGATTTAAATCATTTTTGGGATTTATTTAATTAATTAAATTCAACATTATCCAGAACAGTGCACGGTGACGTCAGCATGGCGTCAGCATGACGTCATCAGTCAACAGGGGAGTTGGCTGGTCAACCTGACCAGTGGGTCCCACTGGTCAGTGACACATTTTAATTAACCATATTAATTAACCTAATCAGGATTAATTAGGGGTGGGCCCCAGTGTCATTGACTACTTAATTAGCTAATTAAGTAATTAGGTTAACTAGGTAACTATGTTTAATTAGTTTAATTAGTTGTTTAGTTTATATAATCAAAATTAATTAACTTAATTAAATTCTTTAATTAATTAACTAATTATTTTAACTATTATTTATTTAATTATTTTAATTAATTTTTTCATTTAATTAATTAATTTTAACTTATTTAATTAATTTTGTTAAAACGTTCTATGGGCGGGGCCCCCCTGTCATAGGCCCATAGGGGCTTTTAGCGGGTCGGGGGTTGCGGGCGAACGGGCACAGGGCGCCCCATGGGCACGAGGGCCAGGCGCGGCGTCGCCCGAGCGGGAGCGCCGACGAGCATGGCGGCTGCGAGGCCGAGCCGAGTGCGGCGAAGGAGGAAGCGGGGGCGAGGCGCGAGACGACCGAAACGGGCTGCCGGCGGCAGCAGGCGCAGCAGCAGCCCGGGCGGCGTGGCGAGGTGCAGAGGGCAGCAACAGGGGAACCGAGGCACGACGGCGGCAGCGGGGCGGCCACACGCGTGCGCAGGGCTGCGCGGGGCGAGCAGGGCGCGGTCAGCGCGAGCGCGCGCGTGGAGGCGCGGGACGCGGCCGGCGGGTGTGGTGGAGGGCAGCAGCACCATGCCGAGGCGGGCGCATCACGGGTGCAGAGGCCATGAGGCGCGAGCGTTGAACAGGGAGCGCGCTGCCGCGGGGTGGAGGCCGTGGCTTCAGGGCGGTGGCAGGCGGGGCTTGGCAGCAACGAACAAGGCGAGCGCGAGGCGGCCACGGTGCCGCAGCGAGTGCGGCTACGGGGGCGGTCGGAGACGGGCATGTGGGCGTGAGTACGGCGACAGGGGAAGAGAGAGGCTGGGGGCTCACCGTGGAGCTGTAGGGGACATGGCAGTGGGTCTCGGGGAGGAAGACGGAGACGACGACGGCGGCAAGCGACGGGGCCGACCGGTGAGTAGGAGGCCGTGGACGGGGCGACGTCGGCGTGGTCCATGACGGCACGGGCGGTCCGGGTGGTGAGGTGGTGTAGAGCACGCCGACGAGGAGTCAAGGACGAATCGGTCCGGCGTGGACGGGTCTAAGCGGCGCCGCAGGGAGAAGGCGACGGCGTCAAGCGCCCCCGATCCCGATTTTGGATCAAGGAGGGGGGGAGGGGGAGTGGGACGAGTAGGGTGGGCGTAGTGGGGTAGTATGGTTAGGGTTTCGGGTGGAGTGGGGGATAAGGAGGAGTGGGGTGGCCCTCGTGGTTGGCCTAGAGGCCAACTGGGCCGGGGTCCAGCGGGGGAGGGGGTTATCTCTTTTATTTTTGTTTGCTTTCCTTTTATAGTTTGTTTATTCTCTGTTCTTTTCTGTTTTAATTTTATATTTTAAATACATTAGTTTTATAGAATACATTAGTTGTACCTAAATTAGTATGAGCAAATATGCCACCACCACAATTAACTTGGCACCTAAAATAAGTTAGTTTGTAATTGTTTATTATTTTAAAAGCATTTAAATAATTGTACTCGCTACGTCTTATTCATTTTAGAGTATTTAAACAATTTATAAAAGTGTGGTCTCTCCACCATAATTACCTATGCATTATTTGGCACAAACCGAACATTTTAGTTTTAATTTTTGAAAACTTTAATTGTTTGACTTGATTTAGAAATTGAATTTTGAATCGGTTTTTGAACTAACCCGAGATTAACTACAGTGACAGAGGTGATGTGGCATCATTAACGAGGGATTGCTGTAGCCTAATTATCCGGGTGTCACAATTCTCCTCCACTACAAGAAATCTCGTCCCGAGATTTAAGAGGTAGTGAAAGGGGGAAAGGTTTTGGTTACGAATCTAGCGGGTCTTCTCATCCTGGCTTGCTCTTCGCGAAGAAGTTGATCCCTGTCGTTGATGTCTTCATTTCTCTACTTCAGGTCATCTTGACAAAGTCGCATCCTTTCTTCGGGGTCTGTCCCGTACTTACGAATAGGTAAGGGGCAGTTCGACAATGATAGAATGCTATAAGGGTTAACCATCGAGGGTTATCCCTTGAATGAACACACGGGTATCTCTCGAGTTGGTCAAATGAAACACATCGAGAGCCAAGCAAGACGGTATAGTAAGAAGTATCAATCGGATAGGCAATCGTTTGATGCCCAATTAGAAGGTGAAAGGGTTTCAGGGCACGAGAATAAGTATTGCGTCTGATATCAGAGTTGATCACTAGGAAGGTGGCTCGCGAATTACATATCAAGTCAAGCGCGAGGAATATCTTTGGCAACAGGGTGTACATGAGAGTCAGGTTTCGATCCTGTGGAACTTGTGGGTTATGGGCCCACCATGTGGGTTAAAGACAGAAAGAGTGGTGTCAACTTGCACGGTTACGATAACCATGCAGGTCAGACCATAACCTATCGGTTATGTCGGCAACAGCGTCGGTACCAAGGGCGGGGGACGAAGAGAACCATTTTCCTTCTCGTTGACCGAGGTGGACCAATAGGCAAGGTTCTTGTCCATCGGTGGTTACCGGAATGTCATCAACAAAAGTAACATGGTCTTACTGACAGAATTGTACACTGAGGTGTTAACATAAGCAGGGAATTAATAGTGCTTAGATCGTAATGATCACTAGAAAGGTTAGACAAAACAATGGAAAGGAAAAGGTGTTTATTAGATTGACAAAACAATGGAAAGGAAAATGTGTTTAAACACATATTTTAGGGGTATATCCTTCCCAAGGGCAAGCAAATCATGATATCCAAGACAGGATATAAAGTAGAAAACCCTTTAGGTAAGGGGAGAGAAATTTCATGACATTACCCATACAACGGTGTTTGGGTAATTTGAACAAGAAACATTTAGCATGGTGCTTCAAATGTTCTTAATGAAAATCGGAGTACCATAGACGTGCTTGGAGAAAGCATTGACATGGTCTTCAAGTAAAGATCAGACCATGGATGCACAAAGGATCCATAGGGATCAACTTATAGAATAAGTCTTACAATTCCCTCATGGAAGAATGAGTAACCTTGCTAAAAAGGAAACTTCTACAATAGGTCCTCCGGCCAGGTGTGCTAGGCATGACATCACCTTACTGAGTCATATAGAGAGCAATGTTATAACTCTTGGAAATATGTTCCAACCATCATATCTGGCCGAGATTCAGATCCGATTGCTGTCTGGATACCTCCGACTTAGGATGCTAGAGAATAAAAGGTGCAACACAAATTGACGAGATGACAATGTAAGATTCTCGGGAAATGAACTATGGGAGCAAGTTCAAAAACAAGAGTTCATCATTAAACCAAGGAGAGGATGAGGAGGTGGCTGATGGTCTCAGCGACAATTCATCGAGATTTCCAACAAGATGGATTTCCACAATTATGTGAACAAGGAGATAACATTTGTTAGATCAAATGGCATAATGATGTATGCTCGAGGAAAACATACACCATTAACCATTGGTAGGAAGGTGCACCCATAATATGGGCTTAGGTAGCATGATCGATGTTTAGAATTGTGATTCAATAACCAATCCACAAGGAATGAAACTATCGTTCATTACCTTACAAGCAATAAGGTTGCTAGAAGTTTTGAATTTTACACATCACAGTCCATTTGTGGGTACTTCGGTTAAAAACAACACGGGGATCAAGAACTGAATGTAGACGGCAAGATGCATTACTTGTATCAAGAATTCTTAAGAGGTGGTGAAATTCTCACAAAATTCTTGATATATAAGATGGTAATACTGCAAGGTAGGACATAAGACAAGTTGGATTTCTAGGAACTCAAGGTACAACCACAACACGAACAAGTTTGTGTTGGAAAGAAGGCAAGGAAGTAGTCGGTGAAAACACAAATCATCGAGGGGCAAGGATGGTAGTTCTCATCATGAATTTGATTGATATTCTAGAAGAGCTCAGAATGTTGATGATTATCACGACACATTTGTCGAGAGATTACCTGAAGATGTAATCGATCGGCAATGAAATCAAGTCAAAGGAATGATGAAGCCAAAGGTTACTGGAACCATGGGGATGACACAAACTCGAAACCAAGATTGCGGTTCAAGGTGAAATGATATGATGGGGAAGATCGACGTAAGCTTAGCTCATCATCAAAAAGTGTGCTCCGGGAAGAAGGACCAGGTAGCACAGTTAAAATTTAGCACGATAAGGATATAGCTAATCAGGCTAGGAATGACTTGAAGGATTATTAAATTCATAAGCAACGAAAGTTACTTAGATTTATTTAATCGGAGTGCGGATCGATTCACTTATCGGTGTTCTCGGGTGACTATTAACTTAGAACCCGAGGGGGATTGGAATCGGCAAGAATAATAGTTGATGAAGAACTCATAAGAAGTTATGTAGTTCTGTGATATTCTCGAGGTACCAGAGGGTATACTCGAGGGTAGAGCAGAATAGAGGTTGGATAGGTGTATTTTCCTACAAAAGACAAGTACTTCAACTTGTCCGAGAATGGAATCAAAGAAGAACAATATGGTCGGAACCACGATCACAAAGGACCAAACATAGATACAGGACGAACCTATAACAAGGGGATTATTATCATTACAAGAAGCTTCGATGATAAGTTCCACATCGGGTCAATGGGCACGAACGCAAAGGCTCAAGGTCGACTCCCACTTCTCCAATGCATAACCTTTCATTTTACTTCTCGCTTTTGATGAAGCTGTAGTGTAGAAATTCTATCTGGCGAAACAACAGAAGAGTATGACTCGCGGAAATTTTCGGGTTCATACAGTTCGAGGAAGGCATAGATTCAACCCATCGGGGAATCTTAGGAGCATATACCATAAATTTCAAGAATAAATAACACAAGCTCGATAAGGAAAGGCTCACAAGCATATTGAATATGAAGGACGTTGTCAGATAAAATCCGACAAAAGGTCTAGTGGTCCACAAGGGATCTAATGTGAGCATCAGTATTCAACCAGAGGACGGAAGAATGCACGGAGATCACATTATAGAAACAACTGACTAAAACAAAGCTCAAATGCAAAGGAAACAAGGGATCAGAAGCAATGCTCTGATTAGGGATGGATAAGTTGAGTAGTCTTAGGGGTACTATTGATGGCAATTTGCTTGGTCGAGATCCAGCTCATGTTTAAAATGGCGTCTGAGCAGGAAGAAAGAATTCTAAGATTCTTCTAAGGATTGCAAGAAATCGCAACATATTGAATCAATGGACTCAAAATGATAATGACAATGGATGTCAACAAGATTACTAGACTTATTGGATTAATTGTAATGCATGCAAGCAAGAATTTCAAAAGCAATAGGTTGTTGAGGATCTTCGGAAGATCAAATGGCAATTCGAAGACTTCTGTGAAATACATTCATCAACTGGGGATGAGCGGATACTCGATAAGTGCGAGAAATTATCCGTAGGGGTATTCAGGTGGTAAAGAAATGCAAGGCGGTAGGCACAAAGGATTCTCACACTATCGGAGAATTTTTCAGGGTATCAAGTAATATCAAGGGCAACTGGGAATGAAGATATGAACGACAAGTGTAAGTAGTTATCCACAAGGATTTATCGATGAAAGGGAATTGCAAAAGCGATGACACAAGTCTCGAGAGAACATCATAGAGTATCTTCAGAATCTTCTGGTGCAGCAGGCAATCATCTGTGATAAGGCGCTCTCCGGGTGAAAGTGATTACGAGATCCTAATGTTAGATTTAGAAAAATTCATTTAACCCGAATAGAAGAGAGATCAGTGTCCCAGAGTATAGACGAGGAATAAAAGATACTAATACCACCCAATGGCGACGTGGGCCCGTAAGATACACAGCCATGTTAGTAAAGGTTTTTTAATGTCTAGACTCGACTTCGGCCAAGGAGTGTGGAAGGGGGATTCCTACAGGCAGTCGGCTCTGATACCAACTTGTGACGCCCCCGATTCAATCGTACACTAATCATACACGCAAACGTGTACGATCAAGATCAGGGACTCACGGGAAGATATCACAACACAACTCTACAAATAAAATAAGTCATACATGCATCATATTACAAGCCAGGGGCCTCGAGGGCTCGAATACAAGAGATCGATCATAGACGAGTCAGCGGAAGCAACAATATCTGAGTACAGACATAACTTAAACAAGTTTGCCTTAAGAAGGCTAGCACAATCTGGGACACAGATCGAAAGAGGCGCAGGCCTCCTGCCTGGGATCCTCCTAAACTACTCCAGGTCATCGTCAGCGGGCTGCTTGTAGTAGTAGGCACCTCCCGAGTAGTAGTAGTAGTAGTCTTCATCGATAGTGGCGTCTGGCTCCTGGGCTCCATCGTCTGGTCGCAGCAATCAAGTAAAGAAAGGGGGAAAAGGGGAGCAAAGCAACCGTGAGTATTCATCCAAAGTACTCGCAAGCAAGGAGCTACACTACATATGTATGCATTGGTATAAAATGGAAAAAAGGGGGTATCATATGTGGACTGAACTATAGAATGCCGGAATAAGAGGGGGATATCTAGTCCTTTCGAAGACTACGCTTCTGGTAACCTCCATCTTGCAGCAGAAGAAGAGACTAGATGGTAAGTTCACCAAGTACATCGCATAGTATAAACCTACCTGGCGATCCTCTCCTCGTCGCCCTGTTAGAGAGCGACCACCGGGTTGTATCTGGCACTTGGAAGGGTGTGTTTTATTAAGTATCCGGTTCTAGTTGTCATTAGGTCAAGGTACAACTCCAAGTTGTCCTGTTACCGAAGATCACGGCTATTCAAATAGATTAACTTCCCTGCAGGGGTGCACCACATTTCCCGACATGCTTGATCCCCTTTGTCCGGACACACTTTCCTGGGTCATGCCCGGCCTCGGAAGATCAACACGTCACAGCCCTACCTAGGCACAACAGAGAGGTCAGCACGTCGGTCTAAATCCTATGGTGCAGGGGTCTGGGCCCATCGCCCATTGCACACCTGCACGTTGCGAACGCGGCCGGTGAGCAGACCTAGCAACCTCCATTACAAAGGAAGTTGCGTTACGTGGTCCAACCCGGCGCGCGCCGCTCAGTGGTTGATGTCACGAAGGCTTCGGCTGATACCACGACATCGAGTGCCCATAACTGTTCCCGCGTAGTTGGTTAGTGCCTATAGGCCAGTGGCCAGACTCAGATCAAATACCAAGATCTCGTTAAGCGTGTTAATTGAAGTATCCGCGAACACCGACCAGGGCTAGGCCCACCTCTCTCCTAGGTGGTCTCAACCTGCCCTGTCGCTCCGCCTCAAAGAAACAGTCGGGGGCCGTCGGGAACTCAGGCCCACCACTACCTGGATGGAGCCACCTGCCCCTTCAGCCCCCACATCAGAATCACTTGTGGGTACTCAACGAGCCGACCCAACTTTAGTCACCACCTGTATAGTATGTATATATGTATGTATTTACCCGTGATCAACACCCGATGTGATCATGACCCAATAGTATAGCATGGCAGACTGACAAGAATGTAGGCCACTAATGATAATCTAGCATCCTATACTAAGCATTTAGGATTGCAGGTAAGGTATCGATAGTTGTAGCAACAATGACAGGCTATGCATCAGAATAGGTTTAACGGAAAGCAGTAACATGCTACACTGCTCTAATGCAAGTAGTAGAGAGAAGAGTAGGCGATATCTGGTGATCAAGGGGGGGGGCTTGCCTTGTTGCTCTGGCAAGAAAGAGGGGTCATCGTCGATGTAGTCGATCACAATGGTACCGACAGCGGCCTCGGGGTTTACCGGAAAGAAGCAGCGGAGGGGAACACAATAAATAACAGAGCAATCAAGCATCACAAAGCATAACATGGAAATACGTTGTGCTAGAGGTGACCTAACACAGTAGGAGGTGATACCGGCGAAGGGGGAAAACATCCGGGAAAGTATCCCATGTGTTTCGCGTTTTTGGACAGATGAATTAGAGGTGAAATGTTGCACGTTCGCTATGCTAGGGACATGTGGCGGGCGAACGGGCTGCGTATTCGGATTCGTCTCGTCGTTCTGAGCAACTTTCATGTACAATGTTTTTCCATCCGAGCTATGATTTATTTTATATTAATTTTAAAAGATTTAAATCATTTTTAGGATTTATTTAATTAATTAAATTCAACATTATCCAGAACAGTGCACGGTGACGTCAGCATGGCGTCAGCATGACGTCATCAGTCAACAGGGGAGTTGACTGGTCCCACTGGTCAGTGACACATTTTAATTAACCATATTAATTAACCTAATCATGATTAATTAGAGGTGGGCCCCACTGTCATTGACTACTTAATTAGCTAATTAAGTAATTAGGTTAACTAGGTAACTATGTTTAATTAGTTTAATTAGTTGTTTAGTTTAATTAATTAAAATTAATTAAGTTAATTAAATTTGTTAATTAATTAATTATTTTAACTATTATTTATTTAATTCTTTTAATTAATTTTTTCAT
Source organism: Triticum urartu (assembly GCF_003073215.2). Classification (NCBI taxonomy): domain Eukaryota; kingdom Viridiplantae; phylum Streptophyta; class Magnoliopsida; order Poales; family Poaceae; genus Triticum; species Triticum urartu. The sequence continues at coordinate 145,057,250 of NC_053026.1, read as the reverse complement.
TTAATTAATTAATTAATTAATTTTTTTAAAACGTTCTATGGGCGGGGGCCCTCCGTCATACGCCCATAGGGGCTTTTAGCGGGTCGGGCGTTGCGGGCGAACAGGCACAGGGCGCCCGATGGGTGCGAGGGCCAGGCACGGTGTCGCCCGAGCGGGAGCGCCAGCGAGCATGGCGGCTGCGGGGCCGGGCGGAGTGCGGCGAAGGAGGAAGCGGGGGCGAGGCATGGGACGGACGGAACGGGCTGCCGGCGGCAGCAGGCGCAGCGCAGCAGCAGCCCGGGCGGCGTGGCGAGGTGCAGAGGGCAGCAGCAGGGGAACCGGGGCGCAGCGGCAGCATCGGGATGGCCACCCGCGTGCGCAGGGCTGCGGGGGGCGAGCCGGCGCGTGTGGTGGACGGCAGCAGCGGCATGGCGAGGCGGGCACATCACGGGTGCATAGGCCGTGAGGCGTGGGCGTTGCGCAGGGAGCGCGCTGCCGCGGGGTGGAGGCCGCGGCTTCAGGGCGGCGGCAGGCGGGGCTTGGTGGCAAAGAACGAGGCGAGCGCGGGGCGGCCACGGTGCCGCAGCGAGCGCGGCTCCGGGGGCGGTCGGAGACGGGCATGTGGGCGTGAGTACGGCGACAGGGGAAGAGAGAGGTCGGGGGGCCTCACCGTGGAGCTGTAGGGGACATGGCAGTGGGTCTCGGGGAGGAAGACGGAGACGACGGCGGCGGCAAGCGACGTGGCCGACCGGTGAGCAGGAGGCCGGGGACGGGGCGGCGTTGGCGCGGTCCATGATGGCAGGGGCGGTCCAGGCGGCGAGGTGGTGCAGAGCACGGCGAGGAGGAGTCATGGACGAATCGGTCCGGTGTGGACAGGTCTGAGCGGCACCGCGGGGTGACGGCGACGGCGTCAAGCGCCCCGATCCCGATTTTGGATCGAGGAGGGGGCGGAGGGGGAGTGGGACGAGTGGGGTGGGCGTAGTGGGGTAGTGCGGTTAGGGTTTCGGGGGGAGTGGGGGATAAGGAGGAGGGGGGTGGGCCTCCTGGTTGGCCAAGAGGCCAACTGGGCCGGGGTCCAGCGGGGGAGGGGGTTTTCTCTTTTATTTTTGTTTTCTTTCCTTTTATATTTTTTTATTCTCTGTTCTTTTCTGTTTTAAATTTATATTTTAAATACATTAGTTGTACGTAAATTAGTATGTGCAAATTGCCACCACCACAATTAACTTGGCACCTAAAATAAGTTAGTTTGTAATTGTTTATTATTTTAAAAGCATTTAAATAATTGTTCTCGGTGTGTCTTATTCATTTCAGATTATTTAAACAATTTATAAAAGTGTGGTCTCTCCACCATAATTACCTATGCATTATTTGGCACAAACCGAACATTTTAGTTTTAATATTTGAAAACTTTAATTGTTTGACTTGATTTAGAATTTGAATTTTGAATCGGTTTTTTAACTAACCCAAGATAAACTACAGTGACAGAGGTGACGTGGCATCATTAACAAGGGATTACTGTAACCTAATTATCCGGGCGTCACATCGGTATCGCTGCAATTTTCTCTCTTCCTCTCCGATTCTCCTATCGTCTACCTCCAACCAGCCTGACCTAACCGTACGCCATGCCGCATCATGATGGTCTGCCCTTAGACTTCCAATTTCTCGAGGAAGACACCCCGCCGAAGTCTCAAGAACATAAGCTGCTTTGTGACAAGCTTGAACCGGCCTTGCAGGAAGACACCGCACTTGTCCCCGCTCCCGTTCCGGCTCCCGTCGCCCCGACTGCGCCAGCATCCATCCCCATGGCATTGATGGGCTGGGAGCCGCACATTGTCGCCGAGCTTGAAGCCACGGGGTTCCACGAGGTCCCCGCCGACTTTCACGTGCCCGTGCACCTGCCAGCGCATGCGCCTGTGCGTGCACTAATGTGCGCGCCCGTGCCGTTGCCCATGCACACGAATGTCTCCACCGCTCTGGCTTTGCCAGCGCCTGTCCCCGCGCGGGTGCCAGTGCCCCCTCAGCGGCATGGATGGCCGCCATCGACTACTTCCTTGCACCAACGCCAGTCGCCTCCTCCCGCCAGTTGACTCGCTCCTGGAGACCGAAGTCCAGAACATTGTGGCCTTTCATGAAGCTAGGGCCAACTTCCAGGAGTATGCCAACAACGACGCAAGACGCCGCCGTCACCGTCGGTCAGTGGCCCGACGACACACAAAGCACGACAGAGGAGCCGCTTCCCACCGCAAGACGCCCCCGCCGCCGCCACGTAATCTAAATTTTCCATGAAAAACGTTCGGATTGCCATGCTTAAAATCCAAACATTTATCATTTTTGTTTATTTTAGATCGATCGTCATATGAATGTAAACTCGGAGTCAGACTGAATGAAATCTATGGTTTGATCGATTGAATGTTCTGCTAGAGCCATATCAAATTAAATATAAAACATCATCAAGCCACATGTATTCCTTCTCATCCAATGACCTAGATTGCTTCAATGTCGAGCACTCAACACGTTTAGCGTGCAGTTAATTTCATGCCAGAAATAGTGCTAATTACATAATAACACGCAAATAATATCCTACTTAATATCCGCATGCACTTAGTATACTTCCAAATTAACGTGCATTGCACGTACACATTAACTAGTACTACTAGTACGTGAAACTGGTGCCGTAACTTGTGAACGCATCCAGATATTGTCAACGGCAACATCGCCCGCAAGTTCTTTGTGTTTGCCCGTGCGTCTAAACACAGAAGGGGAGGAGAGAGAGAGCACACATGGAACCCACCAGTAAGTGAAGGCAAATAGTACTATGTGCTAATGAGCCGGTCTCATTAATGTACTAAAAATAATATTACATGTTATCCATTAAATAGGCTGTGGTAATATAAAAACACTATATGAACAAAAGGGGGTACAACAAACATTACCATTCTACGTATGTTGTCTATTGACATGCGGCTTCAAGGCCCTGGTCGCATGTTCGATCCTCGTCCTCTATTTTTTTTAATTTGTATATGGGTCCAATTTTTTTTCATGATAGGTGGGCCCCTCGGTGTGTAGTTTGTAGCACTTTAATTTGTGGGTCGAAATTAGTTCCATTCCAGGTGGACTATCGGTGTGTAGTTTTGTAGCTTATTTGTAGTAATTAAAGAGAACAACATAATTTTTTGCAATGATACCATGGTGCGACGTTGAAGGAGAGAAAGGATGTGCGCGAGAGCGATGACCGAGCAAGAGGGAAATCGGTTGGGGGAGGTGCGGGGGTTGCAACAGTGTTCAGAGTAGTTGTGGGACGAATGCTACGAAAATATAATCAAAACCCACCGTAATAAATGCCTACACAAATTAATCCAAGGTTGGAGTCCCCCTCGCAACGTAAATAGCTCCGGCTTTGCGAGGGATGGAGAGGTAGCTTCAATGTGTGGAAGATACGGTGTGAGAAAGCGAGGTCAACCGAGAGACATATAGATAGAGAGACAAAGTGAGTGTGGTCCAACATTCGTTAAAAAGATATATATGCTCTAGAGAGATATTGTCGAATTGAGCTTTTGGGAAGGGTGAGGGTTGTAAGATAGAGCTTGAGAGATGATCCATCCATAGACATGTAGATATATTTTGTGCGTTGGAGGAAGCAAGGTCAATCGATTACATATATAAAGGGAGAGAGATTGAGCGAGTGTGGGTCGTCGTGCGATCTAAACAGTGAGACGGGTTGGAGAGAGTGACCTAGACAGACAATGTGCATGAGAGAGTATATACAATATGAATATGTCGAGTTGGGCTCAAACGTGGAGATATATCGTTTGTGTCCGAGAAAGAGCGAGGTCAATCGAGACATACAAACACACACACACACACAGAGAGAGAGTGCGAGAGAGAGAGTGTGTGTAGCTCGCCATGAGGTCAAATGAGTGGGCGGCTTGGATGGACTAACCTAGATAGACAATCTGCGTGAGAGAGTATAGAGTGTGTCGATCGAGGCCCGAACAGGGAGATATATCATTTGTGTGTGAAACAAAACGAGGTTAATTGAGACTCAGATAAAGAGAGCGAGATTGAACGAGTGTGGCCCGCCGTGCGGAAGTAAGAGTGAGACAGTCTCGAGGTAGTGACCTAGATAGAAAACATGCGTGCGTGGACACGAGAGGTTGGGGGCCTAGATGGGCAATGCATGTATCTAGCAAGAGAGGGTGGGAGGGAGGGAGAGAGAGAGAGGGAGAGCTCGATATGGAGTGCAATGGCAGGTGTGTGAGGTGAATACATTTGGTAATAGAGTGGAAAAAGGGGGTTGTGTAGTTGAGAGAGTTAGAGATCAAAACATGAAAAGAAAGAATGAACGTGTGTCAGAAACCGATAGCCTCCTAAGGTGATTAGGATAGGAAGATTGACTGATACAGGAAGTATGTAGCGTGTGTGCCGAGGGGGGGGGGGGGGGCTAAAAACAACATTTGAATGTAGATAGTACGAGACTTAATATTGATGATTCAATTCCGTGTGCATTGTAAGATTTGAACTAAGGACCATGCATATGGGTAATTATTTCGAATTCGTGCCATATTAGGTTTTGAAAAGTTGACATTGACTCGATTGTTGTGCTATTTTGTAGGTCATATGTTTGAATCCATCCAAAGTTTTCTCACTTCCATGGTGTTCATCTTATACATATGAATTTGTATTAAAAAGTAGCATGGATACCGTGAAATGCGAAATCCACGTTAGAAATGGGGATTGCTATGTGACACACGCTCTAATTCAAATAACTAATTATGTGACACAGACTCTAATCCATGTTAGCGTGGATACTATTTCGATATTTTTTTCAAATAACTCCTCATTAATTAATTTATAGTATCTCGTTTCAAATGACTAATTATTTGCAAGGAAAACATGGGCATGGTAATACATACAGATTCGTTTCCAAATGCAAGAAGATTCATTTGCATTCTCAAATGTAGGCGCACCAGGCAGACCAGGGTCGTGTCGTGGTGGTAGCCTGTGCGTACGGATGCTTGGCACCCATCCACCCGCCCCCTCCCTCCCTCCCCCGTTCCTCCAAAAAAAAGAATGATGACAAAATAAGTTCGCGCTTCCACATTTCGAATTGAAATATCTGGCGGCCCCAATTCCAGCCCTGCAAAATCTCCCTTCTCCACCATCCCCTTCCGCGCCTAGATTGCTCAAATCCCTAATTCGCCGCCAACCCAAGAAAAGTTTGAATCACCCCTTGTCTCATCTCTTTCCCCACCTCCGTGCTGGACAACGACGAAGACGACGGTCGCGCTTCACTACTGCACCGGAGCTACCTCATCTATGCCCTCGTCCACCGCACCGGGTGGTCCACCGACAACATCGGCCGCCGCAATCGACATGCCTCACAGACACTGACTTCTACCGCATCAGGTGTGCTTCGCCGACGTAGTCTCCCACCTCACTGGGGCTACTTCACCAAGCACATCGTTGCACCTCCCCCCCCGAGGCTGTTGGGCCTTGACCAACTGTCTCCTCCACCGCATCATAGCGCTCCGCTGCCACTCAAGATCTGCATTCGTGCGCGGACAACCAACATCCGTGCATCACCCTCAACGGCTCTGAAGTGGCCCACACTCTAGCTAGGTGAGTATGCCCAAACGCTGGCCCAAACTAGGTATCCACACATCACTCCCTTGTGCACTGTTCCAACGATGTTTGGATATCCTTTCACTGCTCTCTTAGCTTACACGCCTATGCAACTCTGACTTTAACTCTTGTTTATTCTGGAGATATCATCTGAAACAAGCAAAACCATTTTTAGCGAAGCATGATGGCGCTACGGGATCTGGTACACATCCTACACAGCCATATAACCTTGTAAGTATCTGTCCTTCGGTACAACAGCAAGGTCGATTCCTCTTATTGGATCAACCATTTGCCGTGTAGAAAATCCAGAGGAGGATGCAAGGAGCACAAGGCCGGCACATCCAAGCAAGTGGTAACATGGACTTGTACATGTAACATACCAAGCGCAAGTAGAGCTGCAGTGAGCTCGTACAATGAGCTAGCATAAGTCCCTGTATTTCATTTAATTCGTACTGGCCTGCGTGTATGATTTGTGTGCAGTGGTGGATCCACGTGTAACATCCCAAATTTTCAATTTGGAATGTTATACACTAGATCATCTTTGCATATCATATTTTATTGCATTTTGATTGATCCTACAAATTTCACGCAACTCAAGGACCCTCGGAGAGAGTTGGGGATTTTGTTATTTTCATATTTGAGTTTTCTCAAAATTTGAAAATAGGATCATTTGATTTGATTTATTTTATCTTCAATTATTTCTAGTACAAAAATATGAGAGAGGGAATAAAATGACTTTCCCAAAATAATGAAATATTGAGGATTTAATAAAAAAAATCAAATAAGATTTTATTTTCTATTTTATTTGAATTTAGGAAAAATGTGCGTTTTTCAAAATTACATTCAGGCCACAACTAAATGTTCATCCTATGTGGCTAGATTTTAGAAGCCGGGGAAAATTTATTTCGGGATTTTTGGAGTCCGTTTAGTATTCCTTTTGTTTTTTCTGAGCGTAATTATTTAAAAAAAAGTCCGAACCGAATTTAGGCCGTAACAGGCCAAGACTCCGCCTGGCCGGGCTTTCAAATAGCACCGCCGAGGCCCGAGGCCAGCCCAGCCGCGCCCCGCCCCCGAAACCCTAACCCTAGGCCGCCGCCGCCCCGCGCCGCCCGCCGCCTCGCCGCGCCGCCGCTCGCGTCGCCCGCCGCCTCGCTGCCACCGCCGGACCGCCGCCGCGCCGCCTCGCCGGACCGCCGGATCCGCCGCCGCCGAAGGTAGTTTTTTTTTCGCCGTCGGTTTTTTTATAAAATCGTTCGGTTTTCTGTTGGTTTTGTTCAGTTTTTTAGTTTCGTTTTTTTAAATAGATCAGTTTTTCCGGTTTATTTATATAGCGAGCATTCGTCTGTTCGTTCATTTTTCTTTTTCTCAGTTTAAATCCGCGATTTTTCTGATCGCGATTCCTGATCCGGTTTTCCTTTTAGTCTAACTTTTCGCTCGTTTATCGGAATCAGGCGATTCAAGCGCCTGGAGTTTCATCTCGAAACCCTCTTTCCGTTTAACCAACTCAAACAAGTTTTTGCCACTGTAAAAATTGCCCTAGATCCAGAATAGTAAACGAAGCTTGCTTCTTTTGTCGTTTGTCTTTCGTTGCTTCGTTCGATTTGATTCTTTTTGCCAACCGGAGTTCTTAAGTTGAACTTTCTGGTTAGATCTTTTATTCGAGTTTTACATGTGCATTAGTTGAGTACTTATTGTATGCTTGTTTGTTTGTGATAGAGTACCCGGAGTGTGCCGCTTGTTACTTCGAATCGCTAGGTTTTGCGGATCATCAGCAAGGCAAGTAACACTTTGATCATACTTCCAATTACCCAGTTTTTGTTGCATTAGATCAATCCTCACACATTGCATGATTAGGATCTAATTAAATTGTGGGTTTGCGAAGTAGTTGAGGTAGTACCTATTACCTATTATTATCAAACCTTTGGGAGTTACTTCTATGTTTTCTTATTGTGCCATGCTATGCTAGTAGACGTTGATTTGGTGAGTGTATCCATGACAGATGTGAGATTGTTAAATTAATGGTTTATCTAAGGTGGCAACTTAAATACACATCTGGGTGGATTGAGGCACCTGGATATTCCAGCGGTTGCCAGTTTTTTATGGACCGCCACCCAGGCTCAAAGGGATCATGAGATTTATTCATGCTAGAAACTTCCGTGTGCAGCCACAAGCTACTATGGGCTCTAGCATAGTTGATTAAGTTGTGTGAACTCTTACAGTGGTAGACTAGCAGATGTAGGGGAAAGTAGGTGTAACGGTCTACCCGATCGTAAGGTGCTAGCGCTTCTGAAAGACTATGTCTCGGTCATCCGTTTCTCAAACACCATGTAGTGCAAGAAATAAAACGGAGGCGATCGAGTCTTGTGGGGAAAAAGTGCGCAAACCTCTGCAGAGTTTGTAAACTAATCATGGTTAGCCGTGTCCCCGGTTATGGAGATCTTGAGTATCTAGTACTTGGAATTATCATGTGGAATCTCATCATGTTACTCTAAAATTAATTTTTTTGGGTTTTGTTTAATGATGATGCTTAATTGGATTGAGGAATGCTGTCAACCATTCTGATTGTTTAAAAACTACCAATGATAGTTAAAAAATTTATTCCTTTGTAGTAGGGAAAAATTGGCTTTACGCAAAACTATAACCATAGAGGCTTTCCACCAGCCAAAATATGCATATAGAATAGCTAATTTCATCCCATTCTCCTATGTGTTATTTTTCCCAGCATATTCCCTGACCCATTTCGGGCTGCAACGTTAATGTTGCAAACTTTTCAGACGATGATTAAGGTGCTTTTAGGTCGTGGTTCTATACTCAGTGATGCCGTTGGAGTTGATGGACTCACTTATCTTCCAAGCCTTCCGCTGTTATCGTTATTAGATGGCCTTAAGCCATATTTATTGTAATAAGTTCTTTTTTCAGAAACTCAATGTAATAAGTGTGTGATTGCTACTCTGTTATAAATCCTTCAATTACTGTGTGGTGTCAGCATTACTGATCCAGGGATGACACCTGAGCACAGAGATTGGACCGTTTGAGGTCTGGTCGCTACAAGATGGTATCAGAGCACACGCTGACTGTAGGACACGACCACTAAGCTAAAAGACCTAGATCACTACTCACTCTCTTCTCTTTCTGACTTCTCATCTTTTCTACTCTTTTAGTATGGCGGATGCAAGGAACAAGTTCACGCAACCAGATGAAAATACACCCTTTGGACGTCACTTGAAGGAAGTCACTAGATACCTGAACATAGGAGTACCAAGCTTCACCGGAACCTACAACACCACTTTACTGGAAGAAGAGCGCTGGATGATTCAAGTTAAAGTTCCAGGAAGGACGTTCATGCCAGTCACTGAGCCTACAGAGTTTTCTTTTGATGCACCAACTTGGGATCTAGGAAAGAGCATGGCAGCTCACATCGCCATGGGACGCATTGGAGAAGTCTACCGCAATGGTCTCAAGGATACTATCTACCAGATTTGCGGGCACCGAGATGAGCACTGGGAGATGATCAGCACTAGGAAGGATAGATCAATTGCAGCTTTTATCCAGGAGTTAAACCAGCATATTCGACGTCAGGAGAACCAGATGTGCGCCGACATGATAGATCTGAAGAAGGAGACGACAAGAATCAAGGAACTGGAGGAAGAACTCAAGGCTACACGTGAACATTTTGAAAAGGAAATCGAAGTACTAGTGGACAAGAATGCCGATGAGGGAGTCCTGGATTAGGGGGTGTTCGGGTAGCCGGACTCCAGGACTATGAAGATACAAGATTGAAGACTTCGTCCCGTGTCCGGATGGGACTTTCCTTGGTGTGGAAGGCAAGCTTGGCGATGCGGATATTCAAGATCTCCTACCATTGTAACCGACTCTGTGTAACCCTAACCCTATCCGGTGTCTATATAAACCGAAGGGTTGTAGTCCATAGGACATCAACTCCATATACAACAATCATACCATAGGCTAGCTTCTAGGGTTTAGCCTCCTTGATCTCGTTGATCTTGTACTACCCATATCATCAATATTAATCAAGCAGGAGTAGGGTATTACCTCCATCGAGAGGGCCCGAACCTGGGTAAAAACATCGTGTCCCTTGTCTCCTGTTACCATCCGGCCTTGACGCACAGTTCGGGACCCCCTACCCGAGATCCGCCGGTTTTGACACCGACATTGGTGCTTTCGTTGAGAGTTCCTCTGTGCCATCGCAATCAGGAAGGATGCCTCCTCCCGTCTTTAAAGACGGTGCCGTTGCTAAGGGAGCCTTGGCTGTCGGCCAAACTCTCCGGCTAGGTGGCTTCCTCATGACCGCCTGTTCGGCTGTTGCGCCGACGATGACCTCTCGGGTCATCAAAAGCAACCTACACGTCAGCTCGGAGCTCGTCGAGCAGCTAGATCCAATGGAGCTCTCTTCCGTAAACGAGCTCTTGGATCGCATCGCTGCCCTGGGGGTCGCTACGGATTACGACCAGGTTGGGCTTAAACCCGATCTAAGAGAATTAACTCTCCCCAAGTCACCCACCACGTTGCCGTGGTAGAGGCGCAGTACGGCGACCCTTCATCTATTTTAAGGACTAGCTACGTCTGAATCCCCGACCCCTCCAAGCCGGATACCCGCGGAGGGGAGGATGTAACTCAAGACCTGAGCTTAGGATCAGGCAACGGGCTAGATTCATTGGACAACATCCAAGAATTCGAAGTTCAGAGTTCGGAAACTCTTCGGCCTCCGAATCTTGGATTGGGTGAGGTTTCAGATTCAACGACACCCACCCACCCGAACATAAGCGATCTCTCCCAAATCAGGCAGAGGCCCGAGGAAACAGTACATCATTACTGGGCCAGATTCCTCCTGGTTATGAACAGGATAAAGGATTGCCACAAGGGAGACGCAATCTCAATTTTCTGCAGTAATTGCACGGACGAGGGAATCCTTAACGCCGTAAGTCGCCGTGATATTACACGCTTCGCTGACTTGGCGTCCATAGTACAAAAATACTGTGCGATGGAAAGCGCCGGGAAAACCGAAATAAAATTTTGGGATAATCCGGCCTTGAATAGTAATCCCGTCCGAACTAAGAGGGTGCATCATCATAGGACACCCGGGATAAACACCAAAAAGCCAAAACCCTCTACAGGGCATGGGACCGTACTGGAAAGGTGGCTTGATGGACCCTGTAGAATTCATAGTACAGAGGACGCCCCACCAACTCACAGCCTTAGAGCATGTTGGATACTCCGGCAGGTGGCCAAAATTGGCGAGGACCTCTTAATTGTGGAGGCCGCAGAAAGCCAGCCCGAGGACACCAGTACCATTCTCACAGTCTTCGAGACTTTCGCATCAAACAATATGCGAAAAAGAACACTCCGCAGCCTCGCCGAAGTCTATCAAGTTGCAACAATAAATCCATGGAGCGACACTGCTATTACCTTCAACGCAAGTGATGAACCTAGATTCCGAACAGCCCGAGCACCAGCCGCATTGGTCCTCAGTCCCATAGTGGACGGCTTTTGCCGCACCAAGGTGCTCATGGATGGAGGCAGCGGACTGAACCTCATTTATGAGGAAACCCTTCAAAAAATGGAAATAGACTGGAACCGCATCGAGCGAAGCAGCACAACCTTTAGAGGAATAATCCCTAGTCGGGAAGCGCGCTGCACAGGAAAAATCACACTAGATGTGGTGTTCGGCACGCCGGATAATTACAGGTCCGAAGAAGTCACGTTTCAGGTGGCCCCGTTCAAAAGCGGATATCACGCTTTACTAGGGCAGGAAGCATTCACAATCTTCCAAGCAATACCCCATTACGGGTACATGAAGCTTAAGATGCCCGGGCGGAACGGAATTATCACTCTAGCTAGTGATCCGGACATAGCACTCCGCGCCGAAAACAAGATGGCCGCATTAGCCCTTGAGGCACTATCCGAAGCCTTAGCGGCCGAGGAACTGACTGCGCTGCGCTCCACGGTTAACAGGGATGATGTGATACTCGACAAGAGATCCAAATCCACATCCTTCAAGCCAGCTAACGAAATAGTCAAATTCCAGGTCCATCCAACGGACGCCAATAAAACAGCTTCCATCGGGGCACGACTGAACCCTGATATAGACGCCGCACTGCGAGAGTTCCTATGAGAGAACTGGGAGATTTTTGCCTGGCACCCTTCAGACATGCCAGGGATCCCACGCAGGCTGGCCGAACACAGCTTAAATATCCTAAAAGGATTCAAACATGTCAAACAAGCCCTTCGGCGTTTTTCCGAACCCAAGAGACAGGCTATGGGAGAGGAGCTAGCCAAGCTATTGGAGGCCGGATTCATTAGAGACATAAAACATCCGGACTGGCTAGCAAACCTGGTGATGGTACCAAAGAAGGACAAATCCTGGCGTCTATGTGTTGATTTTAAAGACCTTAACAAGGCTTGCCCAAAGGATCCCTTCCCCCTCCCCCGTATCGATCAAATTATCGATGCCATCGCAGGACACGATTCATTGTGTTTCCTCGACGCATACTCCGGTTACCATCAAATCAAGATGGCAGAATCAAACCAAGCCACAACAGCATTCATCACACCATACGGCCCATTCTGCTTCAACACAATGCCCTTCGGGCTGAAAAACACCGGCGCAACATATCAACGCATGATCCAGACATGTCTGGCAAACCAGATCGGCAAAACAGTGGAGGCGTATGTGGATGATGTGGTTGTCAAATCAAGACATGTCGAATCTCTAGTAGACGACTTGAGGCTTACATTCGATAACCTCCGAAAATATGACATCAAGCTCAACCCGGAAAAATGCGTCTTCGGCGTCCCAGCCGGAAAGCTCTTGGGCTTCATTGTATCCGGTAGAGGAATTGAAGCAAATCCAGCCAAGATCCGAGCTTTGTCACAATTGGATATCCCAAAGGACCTCAAACAAATACAAAAATTAACCGGATGCGTGGCGGCTTTAAGCCGCTTCATCTCCCGCTTGGGAGAAAAGGCACTACCCCTCTATCGCCTCCTTCGGCGCACCAAACACTTCGAGTGGACGGCTGCCGCCACAGCCGGACTTGATGAAATAAAAGCCATATTGGCAACAAACCCAGTCCTGGCCGCGCCGAACACCGGCGAACCAATGTTATTGTACATCGCAGCAACACATCAAGTTGTCAGCGCAGTGCTCGTTGTCGAGCGGGAAATGGATGGACACAAATTCCCCCTTCAAAGGCCGGTCTACTACGTGTCCACTGTCCTCACTCCATGCAAATCACGGTACCCGCATTACCAAAAGATTGCATACGCGGTATTCATGGCATCCCGGAAGCTACGACACTACTTTCAAGAGTGTTCCATAACAGTAGCCTCGGAAGTACCACTCAATGATATTATCAACAACCGCGATGCAACGGGCCGAATTGGAAAATGGGCCATCGAGCTTCTCCCGTTCGATATAACCTATAAGCCACGACGAGATATTAAATCGCAAGTTTTGGCCGACTTCGTCGCAGAATGGACAGAGGCCGAGCTCCCTAAAGAGTACAACACATATTCAAACTGGATTATGCATTTCGACGGCTCCAAAATGTTGGCCAGACTGGGGGCTGGCGTCGTCCTGACGTCCCCCATAGGAGACACAGTCTAATATGTGCTCCAGATCATGTACACGGATTCCAACAATGCAGCCGAATATGAGGCCCTCCTACATGGTCTCCGGATAGCAGTATCCATGGGTATCCAACGCCTAGAGGTACGCGGGGATTCAAACCTCACGATATCCCAAATAAATGGAGACTTCGACGCCAAGGACCCAAAAATGGCAGCTTACCGCAACGCCGTCCTAAAAATGCCAGCTCGGTTCAAAGGGCTGGAGTTTCACCATATAGCCCGAGAAAACAATCAAGTAGCGGACGTCCTGGCACGCATCGGAGCAAAACGCGATGCAGTCCCCCCCCCCAACATCTTTTTGGAAAGATTGTTCAAGCCATCCGTAGCATGGGAGGGGGAACCCGCAAATAACAGCCCAGACCCAGCCGCACCACTCAACACCGAACAATCTGACATAATTGGAGGCTCTGCCAATGAAATTACACCTTCAGCCCACGTAATAATGGCGGTTATCGCCCCGTGGACAGAACCATTCCTAGCCTACCTTACTAGGCAGGAACTCCCGGAGGACCAAAATGAGGCCCGCTGCATAGTGCGGCCATCTAAAGCCTATAGATTCCATGAGGGAGAGCTTTATAAGAAAAGCACTACTCGAGTCCTTCAAAGGTGTATCTCCGAAGAGGAAGGGCGGAACCTTTTGGCTAAAATTCATGCCGGACTCGGTGGTCACCACGCCGCTGCTCGGTCCCTTGTTAGCAAGGCTTTCTGTACAGGCTTTTATTGGCCGACGGCCCGGGCAGACGCTCAGGACCTAGTCCAACGATGTGTTGGTTGCCAACTTTTTGCCAACCAAAGCCATATGTCACCCACCGCACTCCAAACTATACCCATCACCTGGCCTTTTGCGGTCTGGGGGCTTGACATGGTCGGACCCCTTAAAGGTGGGACCCATAGGAAAAAATACTTACTGGTCTTGGTGGATAAGTTCACCAAATGGATAGAAGCCAAGCCTGTTAAAATGGCTGAATCCGGACCTGTGATAGACTTCATATCCGGGGTTGTACACCGTTATGGCGTCCCCCATAGCATCATAACCGATAACGGTACAAACTTTACCGCCGACGAGGTAAAACTCTGGTGCAAAAACATGGGCATCAAGCTCGATTATGCTTCCGTCTATCACCCACAAACCAACGGCCAGGTCAAACGTGCAAATGGTCTTATCATGAGCGGCATTAAAACCAGACTGGTGCGGTCCCTCAAGGAATCTAACACGCACTGGGTAGAGGAGCTCGACTCCGTGCTATGGGGGCTGCGGACCACGCCAAATCGCACCACCGGATACACACCATTTTTTATGGTGTACGGCGCAGAGGCAGTCTTGCCCTGCGACATAATTCATGACTCACCTAGAGTGCGCATGTACGAAGAAAGAGAAGCCGAGCTCGATCGGCAGGACAACTTGGACGCCTTGGAAGAGGAGCGTGACGTGGCAAAAGCCCGTTCCGCATTTTATCAACAGCAGGCCCGAAGATATCAAAGCAGAGAAGTACGGGCCAAAAATTACAACGTTGGTGAACTAGTTCTACGCCTGCCGGATAAGAAAAAGGACAAACTCAAGCCCAAGTGGGAAGGTCCATTCATAATCGACCAAGCCCTGACTAGTGGGGCATACCGTCTGCGAGATGCATCGGATAACCGACTCGCCGAACCCGTGGAACGCCACCCGTCTCCGAAGATTCTATGCCTAGCGCCGGACTCTGTGTTCGTCTCCTTCCTCTGTCCATTTTTTGCATTTTTCTGTCTTACATTTCTCTCCTTCCCCTCTTTTCTTTTATAGCCCTTAAAGGCTCGTCTAGTGACGCGCCACTCGCGCTCATTAAACCTGGGGCCTTCTTTAACAGAAGCTTATTTATACGGGCTTCACGCCCAACACATGCGTCAAACTTCTGCATGTACCTTTTTCTTCACCACTATATGCATCGATATGACTTAAGTTTTGGCCAAGCTAGGTTGCCTGGCTCCTGTGCTTACCCCTACGTTCCTGATTGTTCGGCTAGGCGGTAAAGGGAGCACCTCTGCGATTGTTACTGCCGGGTCAGCCGGATGTGTACCTCAGACTGGGTGAAGCCAAAAGCTAGTGTTCTTAAGGGAATATTCGGTCGGTGAAATAAAAGATGATCTTTTTACTCACTTTATGCACCCCCAGATGCTTTTTTCTGCGTCTTTTCACGCAGTCCGGACATGCACTTTAGGGCATGCCTCCCAGCGAAAGGAACCCCTAACGGAACTATTCTCTCTGGAAGATGTTTCTTACTAACCATGTAATATAACATAACTAGTTGGGCACTTGTCTGATAAAGCACTAATGACCCCTATGCCTAGTCTCCACGCATACCCTGGTTCTTATAAAACCGCTATGGTATTCGGACACACTCCGGACCGTCAGGTCCCGAGGTTGAAGCGAAAAGGTCGGCAACGACAAACGATCTACAATCCGGCTAGAAGGCATTACACATGTCAATTAAAAATTACATAGTCATTCTGACTGATTGTATTCCTCTTCTATACCATCTAACAGGCTGTCTAATTTACAGTCCTGCTGGGAATACTTCGCGGCCAACTCTACTTGGCTGTATACTATGCTTACAGGGATCTCCTTCCCGTCAGGCCCCACTGGTCTGACCTTGGCCATGTGGTTCGGGTCAGACTTCGTAAAACGGGTCTTCACCATGGCCCAGGCCTCCCTAGCGCCTTGTCGGCAGGCCGATATCTTCCACAACCGGAAGCGCCGCCGAGCTCCCTTCAGCTTCTCCGCAAGCTCTCCAAGGCCCTCGGGCATGGAGTGGGCAGGCCATAAGGCTTGGGCAACGCCTCGCATCGCCTGCCGAATTCGCTCGTGCAGTTGCAAGAGTTCGGGAAGAAGGTCACTCGTAGAACCGGGCATCTCCTCTGCAGGACGACCTGTGAGCATACCTATAGACGTTACTCTGTTAGTCGACTTCCTCGCCGAACTCTTTTTTCAAAGTTCGTTCAAGCACTTACTAAATATGCCGCGTCGAAGCCGCTGATTCTCCTTCGTGGAGTCCGACAGCTGGCCACGAACATCTTTAAGTTCGATGTCCAGCTTGGTGTTGGCATCCTGAAGATCATTCTTCTCTCGCCTCACCTTTGTCAACGTACTCTCACCGGCCTTTAGCCGGCGTAAGAGTTGTTGCTTTTCCGGACCGAGTCCGGCGCCATCTGCAATATGATTTGTCAGATTTGCACCCACACCGCACAATACTAATCTTTCGAAGTGTATCTTACCTGAGGGGGTCTCTTTGGGCTCCCCTGCTGCGGCTAGTGCGGCCTCTAGTTGGGCCTTGCACTTTTCCAACTCCTGGGACAGTACGGTATTCTTCTCTGTAAGAACCTACATATTAAATGATCCTTAAATCAGTTGCTCTAACTGTTTCAAGTCTCAGGGGCTACTGGTATATATATTTGACCAAAATTTTCTTACCCGTATGTCTTTTACATACTGCTCTGTGGCTCTGGCTAAACCATTTTGAGCGGCACGGAGGTACGCATCTCCCGAGTTAAAGGTATCTAAAGCCTCTTGGGAGAAACAAGCGTCGCGTAGAACTGTCCGGCGACGCCTGTGGTTCATGGCACTCTCCACTTCAGAATTTGTGGCAGACAACCTGTCCGCATCCTCTATCGGAGGAGCGTCCGGTGCGCGCCTTGTGCTCGCCTCCGCTTCCTGGCCAGACGTTGGAGCCTGGCTGGTGGAGGCGCGATTGGCAACCTCTCCGGATGTAGTCCGGCGAGGTCTCTTCGTTCTGAAGATAGCACGAACGTTAATATGACCTGACAGAATAACACCAGGGAAACAGAGGGTGCGCTATACCTTTGCGCCGGCATCTCAGTCCGGACTACATTCCTTTTTGCCCCATGGGGCCCTGCGGCCCCTCGTTGGCTAGCCGCCGCAGGTTCGGCTTCCCGCCTTGGAAATCTCCCCTGCAAAACACGGTTGTCGTTAGAAACACCGGAATACGTGAGAATGGAATCTCTCTCAAGGGAATGAGACTCCGGTTTCTGTCACCTGGGAGGCCGAGATTAACCCTGGGTAATCAGCCGTAATGGCTACCAAGGTATTGTCCTTGCTTAGCTGATGGAACACCCCGTCGATAAGCTCCACCGATATGTCCGGATCCTCTTCGGAGTCCGGATCGAGGGACCGTTCTGGGTCCTCGGGCTGTGGAGGGCGGCTGTTTATATCCTTTACCTCCTGTCGTAGTTCCTGCATTGAAGTCGTTAGACTACATATCTAACCGTGGGAGTATAAAACAAACGGGCAAGCACAATTGTTCACTTACCCAACTCGGAGGATCGTACATAGTAAATCCGGCCCGCGGGTTGACGCGGAGGAATTCCTCCTTTTCTCCTTTCTACAAAGAGGATAAGATCTTTACTAGGGCGGCGGCTGAGGCCGGCCCCTTACGACCGTAACGGGTGGCGTCATCCTCCCTGTTGAAATCCCACATGGGGTGGCCTCTATATTGAAGCGGCTGCACCCCCCGCATAATGCATGCGGCCATGACTCCAATCATGGTTAGTCCGGAATGAGCCAACAGTCTTATCCGGCCCATCAGGTAAAGGACGTCTCTGTCGTTTTCTCTCTGAGAGCTCCGCGGACGCCAGCTCAAGCATTTCTTCAATGGAGCACTGTTGAACTCAGGGAGACCGACCCGGATACGGTGCGGTAGCGGGACGTCATCTATGTAAAACCATTCCAAAGGCCAGTCCTCGGACGCCTTCTTTGGGGTTCCGGATAGGTATCCGGTCCCGGCGATGCGCCATACTTCGGCTCCGCCCACTTGGTATATAGACCCCTCTTGAGAATGGGGCACCAGGCAGAATAACCTCTTCCACAGCGCGAAATGAGCCTCAAAGCCTAAAAATAGCTTGCAAAGGGCGACGAAACCCGCAATATGTAATACAGAGGCGGGCGTGAGATTGTGCAGCTGGAGGCCATAGAACTCTAGAAGCCCGCGGAGAAATGGATGAATTGGAAATCCCAGTCCCCTTATTAGATAGGGGACGAGGCACACCCGCTCTCCTTTAGAAGGATTGGGGGTGCTCTCCGCTTGTTTTCCGCCATTGTAGGTGGCGAGACCGGCTCGGACCGGGACCATGTATGCCTGAGGGAGAAATCCCTTGGCCTAAAGCGACACTAACTCGCTATGCGGGATGGTGCAACTCTCCCAGTCCCCGGGTTTGGGACTGGAGGGGAGGAGCTGCGGCGGCTGGTCATGTTGGAATGGACCTTTGCTAGAAGCGCTCTGATGATAACTCGCGGAGAGGAGAAGATGTGGTTTGGACCTAAATCCCCATCCCGTTAAATAGGCGGCTCGTTTACACGGCTAGGAGTGTGGATGTAAAAATGCCCCGACTTTTCGCTTTCGTTTGACACGTGGAAGACGGACATTATTGGGCGTGGAAGCCGAGGAGCACTACATTACAAAAATCGGACATTATTCCTACAGGTACACAGGAATTGGAGGAGAACCCGCCTTGCAATGCCGAATAATCTGCGCGTCGGACTCGTCGTCATTGAAGCCTGGTTCAGGGGCTACTGAGGGAGTCCTAGATTAGGGGGTGTTTGGGTAGCCGGACTATACCTTCAGCCGGACTCCAGGACTATGAAGATACAAGATTGAAGACTTCGTCCCGTGTCCGGATGGGACTTTCCTTGGCGTGGAAGGCAAGCTTGGCGATGCGTATATTCAAGATCTCCTACCATTGTAACCGACTCTGTGTAACCCTAACCCTATCCGGTGTCTATATAAACCGGAGGGTTGTAGTCCATAGGACATCAACTCCATATACAACAATGATACCATAGGCTAGCTTCTAGGGTTTAGCCTCCTTGATCTCGTGGTAGATCTACTCTTGTACTACCCATATCATCAATATTAATCAAGCAGGAGTAGGGTATTACCTCCATCGAGAGGGCCCGAAACTGGGTAAAAACATTGTGTCCCTTGTCTCCTGTTACCATCCGGCCTTGACGCACAGTTCGGGACCCCCTACCCGAGATCCGCCGGTTTTGACACCGACAGCCGACCTAACAATGAAGATCAGAATATTTATGGGAGGCCCTACACCAGTAGAAGAATATGAGGAAACCAAGGAGATTCGCCCGGAAGACTACATCATCATCGACGACACCGACTTGGATCTAGATGATAGCGATGATGACTATGTTGATGAAGCTGGAGCAGATATCATGGAGTCTGCAACCGAAGAATATTTCTAGTAGACCACCAAATCAGTAGTAGTATTCCACCATGTAAATATAGTAGTCCGAGCACTTTTGCGATAGTTAGATCGATTGTATGACCTTGTTTGATTGATTGAATGAAGTGAATTGTTTGCTTTTGTCTCATGTGCATATGGGCAGTGTTTTCTCTTTAGACCCCCTCTATTCTTAAATCTCATCTTTTCTAAACCCTCAGATGCCTCCGAGACGTGACCCCGGATTTACCTTCCCACCGGAGCTCACTCAGTTGATCCAGCAGCAGAACACATTGATGCAGTTGCTAGTCTAGAACCAGAATCAGGGGAACAACAACAATAACCACCACCACCACCACCTGTTGATCATTTAGCCCGTTTTCTTAGGCTGAATCCACCGGTGTTTTCCAGTAGCACCGAGCCGATAGTAGCAGATGATTGGCTCCGTAAGACAGCTAGGGAGTTGACCACAGCAGGATGCACAGATGCAGAAAAGGTGAAGTTTGCTGCACATCAGCTTGAAGGACTCGTAGCATCATGGTGGGAGAATTTCACAGCCACTTTCCTTGTCGACACTGTCACGTGGGACCAGTTTCAGCAGGCTTTTCGTACTGCCCATGTTTCAGCAGGAGCTATGACCATGAAGAAGTGAGAGTTTCGCAACTTGCGCCAAGGAGGACGGACAGTTGGCATGTATGTGGAGGACTTTAGTAAGCTAGCACGTTATGCCCCAGATGACGTTGCTACGGATGCAACTAAGCAGGAGAAGTTTCTGGAAGGACTGAATGATGAGTTGAGCATGCAGTTGATGGTAGCAACCTTCAACAACTGCCAGGAGTTGGTAGATCATGCTCTCATGATTAAAGGGAAGCAGCAACAGATTGAGAATCGCAAGAGGAAGTATGGACAAGGGAAGTACAATTCAGGAGCTCAGTAGAAGCCATGTTTTACCCCTAGACCGGGAGGACATTTTCAGCATACCCATGGAGGAGGTAGCTCGCACAATCACAATGGCACCAAGAATGGTAATGGGAATGGAGGAAGCAACAGTCAGAACTGCACCAACCCATCGACCCCAGCCAAGAGAGACCTGAGCCAAGTCACTTGTTTTCAGTGCCAGAAGACCGGACATTATGCTAATGAATGTCCTGAATCCCAGAATGGAAATGGCAATGGAAGCTCTGGGAAGAAGCCAAACACTTTCAATAGGGGACAGGTGAACCACGTTAACTTGGAGGAGGTTGAAGAGCAGCCGGATGCAGTAATCGGTAAGTTTTTGGTTAAGTCATTTGTTGCACTCATTCTTTTCAATACTGGTGCATCGCATTCATACATATCAAGGGGATTTGTGGATAAGTATAATCTGCCCACCAAAGTTCTTAGAACACCTATGTTAGTAAGCTCACCAGGAGCAGAGTATATGGCTAGCCAAGGATGTTTTCAAGTGCCATTGAGTATAGGTAGGCATGTGTTTCCCTCGGATATAATCATTTTGGAATCACAAGGATTGGATGTAATTCTGGGGATGGATTGGCTATCGATGTGTGGAGGAAACATCGATTGCGCCAGTAAGTCGATCTTGCTTACCACCCCAGAAGGGAGAAGGATCAAGTATGTATCCCGACATGTGCCTAAAAGGACTCAAGTAAATTCGTTAACAGGAGTTGTGCAGGAGGAAGTACCAGTAGTGAAGGATTTCCCTGATGTATTTCCACAGGACTTGCCAGGCATGCCACCAGATAGAGATATTGAGTTTTTGATTGAGCTTTTGCCACGCACAGGGCCAATATCTAAGAGACCATATAGGATGCCCGCAAAAGATCTGGAAGAGATTAAGAAGCACATTAAGGAGTTACTGGATAAAGGATATATCCGCCCAAGTTCTTCGCCTTGGGGATCGGCAGTACTTCTAGTGGAGAAGAAGGATGGATCGTTAAGGATGGTTGTTGATTATCGAGGATTGAATGAAGTAACCATCAAGAAGAAGTACCCACTACCGATGATCAATGATCTGTTTGATCGATTGCAAGGAGCTAAGGTATTTTCCAAGATCGATCTGCGATCAGGATACCATCAGTTGAAGATTCGAGAATAGGATATACCTAAGACGACTTTTACCACTAGGTATGGGCTGTACGAGTATACGGTCATGTCGTTTGGACTGACTAACACCCCTGCATATTTTATGAACATGATGAACAAGGTGTTTATGGAGTTTTTGGATAAGTTCGTCGTAGTGTTCATTGATGATATTCTGGTTTACTCGAAGAATGAAGCGGAGCATAAGGAGAATTTGCATTTGGTACTTGGTAAACTCAGAGAACATCGGTTATATGCCAAGTTTAGCAAATGTGAATTTTGGTTGAAGGAAGTTGGATTTCTCGGACACGTTATATCCGGAGAAGGTATAGCAGTAGATCCCACCAAGGTTGACACTTTGACAAATTGGGAAGCGCCAACAACAGTTGGGGAGATCCGGAGTTTTCTTGGACTCGCAGGATACTACCGGAGATTAATTGAAAATTTCTCGAAGATTGCGAAGCCTATGACGGAGTTATTGAAGAAGGATACCAAGTTCATATGGACCGAGGAATGTGAGGCCAGTTTCCAGGAGTTGAAGAAACGTCTGGTTACATCACCAGTGTTGATTTTGCCGGATCAGACCAAGGATTATGAGGTGTATTGCGACGCTTCACGTCGAGGACTTGGAGCAGTGCTTATGCAGGAAGGAAGAGTTGTTTCCTATGCCTCACGACAGCTTAAGCCTCATGAGTTAAATTATGCTATGCATGATTTGGAGTTAGCAGCCATAGTGCATGCATTGAAAACCTGGAGACACTTTCTCATTGGAAACCATTGTGAGGTGTACACGGATCACAAGAGTTTGAAGTACATTTTCACGCAGAAGGAGTTAAATCTCAGGCAAAGGAGATGGTTGGAGCTCATCAAGGATTATGATATGAGATTGCTTTATCACCCCGGAAATGCTAACGTAGTAGCCAATGCACTGAGCCGTAAAAGTCATATCAACACCCTAATGACGGGAGAGTTACCAAGGGAGTTAGCCGAAAATCTTCAAGAGCTATGTTTGGAAATAGTTCCAAGAGGTTATGTAGCAGCATTGGAGATTCAGTCTACTTTGATGGATAAGACCAGAGAAGCTCAAAAGAATGACAAGGATATTGCCTCTATAAAAGAGAAAATGAGCAAAGGAAAAGCTAAGGGATTTCATGAGGATGAGAACAATACCTTATGGTTTGAAGACCGTGTTTATGTGCCAAATGATTCGAAGATCAGGAAGTTAATTCAGCAAGAGGCCCATGATTCACCATATTCGATTCACCTAGGAAATACCAAAATGTATTTGGATTTGAAGGACACCTTCAGGTGGACCAGAATGAAGAAGGATATTGCGGAGTATGTAGCAGTTTGTTATGTATGTCAAAGAGTAAAGGCAGAGCATCAGAAGCTAGAAGGATTGCTACAGCCATTGCCGATACCGGAATGGAAGTGGGATAAGTTAGGCATGGATTTTATTACAGGATTGCCCAGAACACGTTCAGGCTATGCCTCGATATGGGTTGTAGTCGATCGTTTGACAAAGGTAGCTCATTTCATTCCAGTGAAGACTAACTATACAAGTGCAAAGTTGGCAAAGATATACATGACCAAAATCGTATGTCTGCATGGAGTTCCAAGGAGCATAGTATCAGATAGAGGAACCCAATTTACCTCAAAGTTCTGGAATCAGTTGCATGAAAATTTGGGTACCAGACTGGAGTTTAGTACAGCTTTCCACCCGCAGACAGATGGAGAGACCGAGAGAGTCAATCAGATTTTGGAGGATATGCTGAGAGCTTGTGCGCTAGATTACGGATCTAGTTGGGACGAGAATTTGCCATATGCAGAGTTCTCTTACAACAACAGTTATCAATCCAGTTTGAAGATGGCCCCTTTCGAAGCCTTGTATGGAAGGAGGTGCAGGACCCCATTGTCTTGGGATGAAGTTGGAGACCGCTAGTTGTTTGGACCGGATCTGATAAAGGAATCTGAACAGAAAGTGAAATTGATTCGCGATAGGCTCATGGTAGCTCAATCCAGGCAGAAGAGTTATGCATATTCTAAATGCAAGGAGACAGTTTACGGAGTCGGAGACCGAGTTTATCTTCGAGTATCTCCACTTCGTGGAGTTAAGCGCTTTGGAGTTAAGGGAAAGCTAGCGCCACGTTTTGTAGGACCATACAAGGTTTTGGAGCGTATGGGAGAAGTAGCTTATAAGTTGGCATTGCCCGAAGGATTATCAGGAATTCATGACGTGTTCCACATTTCCCAGTTGAAGAAGTGCCACGCAGAGATGGCTGATATACCGCTGAGAGATACAGTGCCACTGGAAGCAATTCAGTTGGATAGTGATTTAACCTATGAGGAGAAACTAGTCAAGATTCTAGAGTATGCCAGTCGAGTCACCTGCAGCAAGGTTATCAAGTTTTGCAAAGTTCAGTGGAGCCACCACACGGAGGATGAAGCCACATGGGAGCGAGAGGAAGATTTGCCGAAGGACCACCCTCACCTATTTTCTAGCCAACCCGAATCTCGAGGGCGAGATTCATCTTAAGGGGTTAGGTTTGTAACATCCCAAATTTTCAATTTGGAATGTTATACACTAGATCATCTTTGCATATCATATTTTATTGCATTTTGGTTGATCCTAGAAATTTCACGCAACACAAGGACCCTCGGAGAGAGTTGGGGATTTCGTTATTTTCATATTTGAGTTTTCTCAAATTTTGAGAATAGGATCATTTGATTTTATTTATTTTATCTTCAATTATTTCTAGTAAAAAATATGAGAGAGGGAATAAAATGACTTTCCCAAAATAAAGAAATATTGAGGATTTAATAAAATAAAGAAATATTTTATTTTGGTTTTATTTTCTATTTTATTTGAATTTAGGAAAAATGCGCGTTTTTCAAAATTGCATTTAGGCCCCAAATAAATGTTCATCCTATGCGGCTTGATTTTAGAAGCCGGGGAAAATTTATTTCGGGATTTTTGGAGTCCGTTTAGTATTCGTTTTGTGTTTTTTTCTGAGCGTAATTATTTAAAAAAAAAGTCCGAACCGACTTTGGGCCATAACCGGCCAGTACTGAGTCCTGGCCGGGCCTTCAAATAGCGCCGCCGAGGCCCGAGGCCAGCCCAGCCGTGCCCCGCCCCCGAAACCCTAACCCTAGGCCGCCGCCGCCACCACCGCCGCACCGCGCCGCCGCCGCCTCGCGCCGTCGCCCGCACCGCCCGCCACCTCGCCGCGCCGCCTCGCCGCCTCGCCGCTGCCGCTGGAGGTAGTTTTTTTTCGCCACCGGTTCTTTTTTAGAAAACTGATCGGTTTTCCGTCGGTTTTGTTCGTTTTTTTAGTTTCGGTTTTTTAAATAGATCGGTTTTTCCGGTTTATTTATTTAGCGAGCGTTCGTTCGTTTTAACGAACGTTCGTCGTTTTTCTTTTTCTCAGTTTAAATCCGCGATTTTTCTGATCGCGATTCCTGATCTGGTTTTCGTTTTAGTCTAACTTTTCGCTCGTTTATCGGAATCAGGCAATTCAAGAGCCTGGAGTTTCATCTCGAAACCCTCTTTCCGTTTAACCAACTCAAACAAGTTTTTGCCACTGTAAAATTGCCCTAGATCCAGAATAGTAAACGAAGCTTGTTTTTTGTCGTTTGTCTTTCGTTGCTTCCTTCGATTTGATTCTTTTTGCCAACCGGAGTTCTTAAGTTGAACTTTCTGGTTAGATCTTTTATTCGAGTTTTACCTGTGCATTAGTTGAGTACTTATTTTATGCTTGTTTTTTTTGCGATAGAGTACCCGGAGTGTGCCGCTTGTTACTTCGAATCGCTAGGTTTGGCGGATCATCAGCAAGGCAAGTAACACTTTGATCATACTTCCAATTACCCAGTTTTTGTTGCATTAGATCAATCCTCACACATTGCATGATTAGGATCTAATTAAATTGTGGGTTTGCAAAGTAGTTGAGGTAGTACCTATTACCTATTATTATCAAACCTTTGGGAGTTACTTCTATGTTTTCTTATTGTGCCATGCTATGCTAGTAGACGTTGATTTGGTGAGTGTATCCATGACAGATGTGAGATTGTTAAATTAATGGTTTATCTAAGGTGGCAACTTAAATACACATCTGGGTGGATTGAGGCACCTGGATATTCCAGCGGTTGCCAGTTTTTTATGGACCGCCACCCAGGCTCAAAGGGATCATGAGATTTATTCATGCTAGAAACTTCCGTGTGCAGCCACAAGCTACTATGGGCTCTAGCATAGTTGATTAAGTTGTGTGAACTCTTACAGTGGTAGACTAGCAGATGTAGGGGAAAGTAGGTGTAACGGTCTACCCGATCGTAAGGTGCTAGCGCTTCTGAAAGACTATGTCTCGGTCATCCGTTTCTCAAACACCATGTAGTGCAAGAAATAAAACGGAGGCGATCGAGTCTTGTGGGGAAAAGTGCGCAAACCTCTGCAGAGTGTAATAAATCATGGTTAGCCGTGTCCCCGGTTATGGAGATCTTGAGTATCTAGTACTTGGATTATCATGTGAATCTCATCATGTTACTCTAAAATTAATTTTGTTGGGTTTTGTTTAATGATGATGCTTAATTGGGATTGAGAATGCTGTCAACCATTCTGAATGTTTAAAAACTACCATGATAGTTAAAAAATTTATTCCTTTGCAGTAGGGAAAAATTGGCTTTACGCAAAACTATAACCATAGAGCTTTCCACCAGCCAAATATGCATATAGAATAGCCTATTTCATCCCATTACTCTCTATGTGTTATTTTCCCAGCATATTCCATGTGTTGACCCGTTTCGGGCTGCAACGTTAATGCTGCAAACTTTTCAGACGACGATTAAGGTGCTTTTAGGTCGTGGTTCTATACTCAGTGATGCCGTTGGAGTTGATGGACTCACTTATCTTCCAAGCCTTCCGTTGTTATCGTTATTAGATGGCCTTAAGCCATATTTATTGTAATAAGTTCTATTTTGAGACACTCGATGTAATAAGTGTGTGATTGCTACTCTGTTATAAATCCTTCAAGTACTGTGTGGTGTCAGCATTACTGATCCAGGGATGACACCTGAGCATAGAGATTGGACCGTTTGAGGTCTGGTCGCTGCACCACGAATTCAAGTTACCAAGGGCAAACATTTAACTTAAAAAATACGAAGGCACTTGCACTTCGGAAATCAACATAACTTGAGAAATGTGAAGCTACATGCACTTTGAAAACCAACTAATGATCCAAAGTAGTTCAGATTATAAAACACTAAATGATGCAAGCTAGAAAAAACACAAAATGCAACATGGTGTATAAGGACTACTAACATGGTCTGTACATGCTTGAATTATTCGCTCTCTGGCTGAAAATATCGAAATGCAATTGCACCTTTAACCAGTGCGCAAACTGCATATCAATATATCTATCATGCACAAGTATGCCCATAGTTTCAAACAACAGATTAGAAAAGTATTTATGCTACTTTGTCATGATACGGTGACTTTCTGGTAGATGGCCTCGGCGTTTCTTGAAGCCATGAAAATGTACTATAATTTGCTTGTCATCAATGCCTGCAAATCTCTATGTCTCTCTCAACATAGCAGATCATCATTAGACACTAAATCCTTCAATGGGAGCTTGCAAAATGCTATCATTAGATCCCTCATTAGACACTATTTGTTCATCACCAGGAGCATGTAAAATGTTTGCATCAAATCCTTCATTAGCAGTCTGCTCATTAGACACTTCAGGCTCAAGAACAACATGAGCTTGTATGTTTGCATCGGAAACTTGATTAGATACATCAGATTCAGTCAGTTCAGTATTGATTGGGGGAGTTATAAAATAAGCAAAAATTGTTTTTTTCGCATAGATTCCCTACATACAGGCAGTTTCACAACACCATCAGGTTTAAATATTGGCTAGAAATTGAACAGTCGAATTATATATATTCAGGGATGTGATGTACCTGCTCGTTGCGCATGCTGCTCTTGCAAGCTGCGACTGTCCGTTTGCGCAAGCTCGATGCCATGCCCATGCTGCCGCCACTGCCTCCCATGCAGGCTACACCCAGGGCTAGATCTTCATCTTCTTGTCCTTCCATTCTCTTGAAGCCCAGCGACCGCCCTCCAACGAGGCCGGGAGGAAGTGCTGTGTTGGTCTGTCCAGCGGCGGCTAGGTTAGGAGCGAACCAGACTGGAGGCTGGAGGGAACGAATTGGGATTTTTCCTGCTGTCGATCGATATGGGAGGCTCTCGTTTGGGCCGCGAGCCTTCTATAGGGACTGCCTTGCACTTACTTTATTGGCCCATCCAAATTGAAACATTTTTCTTTATTTTTTACATTGCCCGCTCGTGCGTTGGGACGAACATAACTAGCCTGGGCCAACCTACACGACTCAAACTAGGTGCACACTTTCCAGCCACCTGAGGCGAATGCCCATACCAGCCCCTACGATGGCGTAACCCCTTTTGCGTATATGATTTGGGTAGTGAAAAATATTCCAGTGGCGCTTTTGATTTACCCACAAAATGGTTGAATTCCTTGTTTCTATGAACTGAGTTTGCCAATAATGTGAAGGATGCCAGTCTTTTCATCCTATTGTAGATTGCTTAGATCTTGATATGCCAAATGTAATCACATGAGATATACACTAAAAGCCATTGTGATGTGTGTGTATACAACTAGTCTGACTACACGTCCTCATATAACATATCGAGGACGCACCTTCTTACCAGATTAACCATTCGAATTACCAATGCAGTGTGGAAAGAAAGAAGTATTGGGGCTGCGTATCCAAGCAATTGATGCCATGGACTCCTTCGTAGAACCTTGTAAGTGAAAAAGGAGTTGCAGTGTGCCTGTAAAAAGAGCTAGCATAAGTTCAGTTACCTGCTTCTCGGAATTTTAGTTAGCCACTTATTGAAAAATTGTTCAATTACATTGCTTGGCTTAATTTAGTTTGCTACTGATTACATAATGCCATAGCCTGTTAATCATAGACTATGCCTATCTACCTATTTGTTACTTACTGTTAAGAATTACCTATTTGCCTGAACTTAAATAGCTACTTAAGCACGTAGATAGCTGGTCATATTTACTTCTAGGGTGTAGCAGAATTCACGTGTAATTTGCATTCTGATACCCTGTTTGTTTAAATGGTTTGCTATTATCACTTGTAGCACTAGTAATGTTTGCATGTTCATAGATAGACAACTGTCAGGTTTATATGAGGGACACCGTCTTTTTAACTTATATATGTGTTGGAATCATTTTGCTTACATCAAAGAAATTTACAGATGTCTGTGTTTCTGGTAAATGGTATCGACTTGTTACTTTAATACGTTGCCAAGAACTTGTTAGTTTTACTAGTTCATCTGTAATTAAATATGTTGCCAAAACTGGTTAGTTTTACTAGTTTGATGTTAGTTTCTTATGGCTCTTGCAAAACTTTATTTATTGATTGCTAATATTCAAGTTTGTAGGATCCAACTGAAACTCCGTTGGCACAACAGGTATGTTTTCAGAAACTTCCTTGTTTACCTGGTTTGCTGCCGTAATAATCTCACCAACTTCAAGTTTTCAGGATCCAATTGGATGTCTAATTGCACAGCAGGTACATTTTCAAAAATATATTTGTGTAACAGGTTTGCTGTTGTAACTTGTTGCTCTAATCAAGTTACTGACTGCTCAACATTTCAGGATCCAAGAGAAACTCCAATGCCACAACAGGTTCCTTTTGCAAAACTTATTTGTTTAACTGCTTTGCTACTGCAACCGGTTGCTCTAATCATGTTACTGGATACTCAACTTTTCAGGATCCAAGAGAAACTCCAATGGCACAGCAGGCACCTATTGCAAAACTTGTTTGTTTAACTACTTTGCTACTGCAACAACCGGTTACAATGATGTTAATAACTACTTTTCAACATCCAATTGAAACTCTTTATTTCCTTGTTTGTTTAACTAGTTTGCTGTTATAACTCCCAGTTGAGATGTTTTGCTAACTTCAACTTTTCAGAATCCAATCGGAACATTAATGGCAAAACAGGTTAGCCCAAGATCAAAGAGCAAGGTCCCCATGGACATTGTATCATCCCACATCAGTGGCACCGGCCCAATCGTGCATCATGAATTGCCAACTGTTGATGCTCTAGAGGCTAAACTAGTGGCAGAAAGAGATTCCGCTTCTAGACTTAGAGATGAAGTTGACATGTTGAGGAAGCAAACAGCACAATCACAAGCAGTACTCAAGAGAACCATTAAATATTTGGTGGATTTTGAAATGAAGCAAGCTGAGACTGACCGCATTGTTAAGGTCCTGAAGGAAAAAAAGGAAATTAAATTCCCACTTGGTAAATCATAGGTGAAACGTTCTTTGTGTTGTTTGTTCATGTAATCGATCAAACCATTTGTTTTAGAGATCATATAATAATTGTTTTTTGTTTTTTGGTTTGTAATTTTATTTGAGAACAACTCTGTATTAATTGATAAGACTCGGAGACATTTCATTTTGATTGCTGTGACAGACCGACAAATATGCCAATCGGGCTGAATGTGCATTCAACAATAATAGTAGTATAGATGGGCCAAGATGATGTACTAGCCTCGCTAAAAAAAGGATGCTCTTCTAGCAAAAAAAGTACAACGGCCTGGCTTATGTATGTTAGTTGGTATTATTGATCCATATACTCTATAAGTGTTTATATGTATGTTAGTTTTGTAAATTATTGGTTGATTGACTCGGTATTTGAATCTTGATACATCCCTTGTGTACATATCTAAATGGGAGTACACATTATGTTGCGTGTGACATTTGAGTTGGACATAAAGTGTTCCAAATATTTGAATTCACCTTAAACTGGATTCCAGCTTCTGAATTCGAGTATCGGCATTTGTAAATCATATTCATATATGACAGTGGAATACATCTTTGTCTTGCTTTTGAAGATATATAAAAACACATAGAAAGATTCATAAAGATTCGCATAGGAATACAAAATTGATTCGAATTTAGTTGCCAGGGTATACGTGGATGCTTATTGTCCCAAAATTCAAAAGAAGCGGCAAAATGTCCACTCCCACGTCGGCTGCCCGAAGCCAAGTGTTTGGAAGATAGAAATTATTGTCTACCCCTTACACGGACAATCCATCGGCCCAATTTCCACTGCTCTCAATAGGGGTAGGTTAGTAACTTCAATTAGACATGACACGACCGCCTCTGAGCCCATTCCGACACGGCGGGCGCCAAACATGGGTGGAAAAACACATTTGATTCAAGATCGTCCAAAAGACCTCTATTTCTCCCTCCATTTCCCATTCATACATGGTGGGCGGCAAAACAAACTCGACTCTGCTGAAATTGATGTAGGCAAATAATTTCAATAGGGGCAGGTTTGTAACTTCACTCAGATGTGACACAACCGCCCTACCTGTCAGTCCCGTTTATACACCATGGGCACCAACCATGGGCACCAAAACACCCTCTCCTCGCCCGAAATCACTCTGGGCAAATATTTGCGAGATGCGAGATTACTGTCCTATCCCCAACCGACGAGACGTCCAAATTTTAAACGGGGGCTAAGTTCGTAACTTGCCCATATTTTAGATAGGCGCGTCACAAAAACATGGTTCCCCATACCTCTCCCTCCATTTTCCCATTCATACACCATCCGCGCTAGAACACCATCCCCACACCAGCCTCCTCCGTCCGCCACCCCATCCATCGCCGCCGTCCTCCACCCCATCCATCGCCGTCGTCCTCCATCCCATCCATCGCCACCATCCTCCACCATGCCGGAGCGCCTACCAAGACCGCGTCGTCCACTGCTAGAAATGGACGTTTCTCATCCACGGCGACGGACCAAGTGCCTTGCATCGCGTCATCTCGCTTCATCTGCGCCGTCGTCCACTTTGCCCGGGCCGCTCACACGACCTTCTCTTCCACCGCAATGGGACTTGTCACCCGATGCACCCGTCTACCGTCGCAGATCTGCTTCAACGCCACCGACAGGCATCGCACCTCCGATGCCCATATAACCATAACTTTTTGATCTCAACCAAAAAATAGATCGTAACTTGGTTACTGTACTTTCTTTTCAGCTCTCAGAATTTAGTTCTTAGTTCGAAACAAAGAATGGATGCTAAATAACATTTCCGTGGTTTGCAGCTTTAAATCTGCCATGGCACAGTCATAATAGGGTTTAATTGATCATGTTGGTTCTGTGGTGGTTTCTTTAATAGAAATCGGAGGGGAAACCCTCTTTTGCTCAA
Organism: Triticum urartu; assembly: GCF_003073215.2. Classification (NCBI taxonomy): domain Eukaryota; kingdom Viridiplantae; phylum Streptophyta; class Magnoliopsida; order Poales; family Poaceae; genus Triticum; species Triticum urartu. The sequence continues at coordinate 145,025,442 of NC_053026.1, read as the reverse complement.
AAAATGCTTAGGGTTTCCCCCTTTTATGATCACTATACGATCAGCTTACGTGCTTCATGTCATAATAACACAGCTCCACCCATCAAGCTAAAAAAGCTTAGTTGTTCAAATATGAATATGATATTATTAAAATAGAGTTGTTTAATTGGTCAGCTAAATGTTCCTAATTTAGTTTCGAAAATGCATGTTCGGCCCTCGGGTGTGTATCTCTACAGGGTGCCCACGGTGGGCCACGGCCCACCCTGGGATTTTGGGTCGGCCCAGGCCCCGATTCCCCTCTGTTTTGCTACGTGCTTCCGATCTCTACTCGCCCCGAGCCGCCTACCTCGCCAGAGACTTGCCGTCCCTGGACGGCATGACTCTAGGAGGAAACACCGGACTAACAGTAGGTCAGGAGCCGCTCGCCCAACAGCGTCACCGCTGCCCGGGCGCGCCACTATGCCTACCTTCCCGATCCGTTCAGGGTTCACGCGTGCATCACCCACTAAGCCAACCCAATTTATCCTGAGATACGTCCTCAACACTCAGCAACCACTCCTCATCACCCATTTTCTAATTGATTCATTACTCATTAGGCAGGACTGTCATTAATTAGGGTTTGTTGTGTGCTGAGTGCTACCTACACTTAATGGTTCAGATGTATTTCAGTAATCTTTAGTACCTGTAAAGTTCATAGGGTTTCAAAATTCTGGCCCTAGGAACAAACACTTGTCATTTTGGATTGTTGGTCGTCATGACATTGACACAGATTACTACTGCAGGCCAGGTTTGTTGACAATTTTACTTGTCTTTCTTACTCATTCGATATGATATCCAATTATTCACGTCAATTAGTTGCAAACAATAAGTGCTAGAAAAACTTCTTGATTCAGATTTTGGACGGTCTCTTACTGTAGTTACAATTCTGCATACTTGTCCTAGTAAGCTCACAAGTAAATGATTGATTCACTACATCTATACTTGCCTTGTCATATTTGTTGTCAATATTCTTTTAGGGTGGAGCACCTTGTGTCGGTGTCAAAACCAGCAGATCTCGGGTAGGGGGTCCCGAACTATGCGTCTAAGGATCTATGGTAATAGGAGACAGGAGACACGATGTTTACCCAGGTTCGGGCCCTCTTGATGGAGGTAATACCCTACTTCCTGCTTGATTGAATTTAATGAGTATAGGGGTTACAAGAGTTGATCTACCTCAAGATCGTATGTTGTGGTCTAAACTCTACATGTATGATGAGTAATGTCATAATAATCTACCGACTAGCCTGGCCTCGGCTTATATAATGTACCAGAGGCCTAGGATAACAAGAGTCCTAGTCGAATACGCCGGTGGAGAGGAGTCCTTGTCCTGATCACCAAGTCTTGTGGAATCTTCCTCGTGTATACATAGGCTGTCTGAACTGGCCCATGAGCATACGGCCATGGGGGTCCTCGGGCCAATCCAATTGATTGGGAGATGACGTGGTGAGTACCCCCTAGTCCAGGACACTGTTAGTAGCCCCCTAAACCGGTCTTCAAGTTGGTGATGCTCCTCGATTCTTCTGAACTGTTCTTCATCTTTGGTCGTCGGTCTTGAAAACTAGTTCAACAAATCTTCCCATCTTCGATCTTGAGGATCGGAGAAGTAAATCCGAAGAGATTACACATCGGGTATCCAAGGAGCCCCTTTAAGTTCTTGGCCTTTATCAATGCCTTGTTATTTTTATGCCACACCTCGGGTTTGAAGTTGTTCCCGGGCAGCAGTGTCCTCTTGCGTCCGAGCTCCCATGCTGGACTGCACTCGAGGTATCTTTTGCAGCCGAGCACCAACGCCGGACCACTTCCGAGCTCCAACGTCGGAATGTATCCGAGCTCCAATGCTGGACTATGTCCAAGCTCCAACGCCGGACTGTATCTGAGCTCCAACGCCGGACTCTATCCCAGGTATCATAAATCACCTTGGTTCAAAAAAGTTGAAGGAGTTTAGCCGAGCTTAATGCCGGAAATGCCCTCTATGGAGCCAGCCACTACTGCCCGAGCTTTAAGTCGGACTGCTTCCGAGGTGGTGCACCACCCCGACTGCGGGCCGATTTTTTGTCAATATTTTTGATTGGTGCAATTTATTCTCTGCCGAGATATATAGCCAATAGCGCTCAAGGTGTGTATCGGTCTAAAACCTGAGATGCACCTGAGGGACGACATAAGACCGCTGATCCCAGTAGCCCTTGAGACTTAGGTTGATTCAAAATTGGCCTGAGGATCAACTCCTAGCTAGGCGGAATAGTTCGGGACACAAAAAGCGGTGTGCAAATTCCTCGAGACTCAGGTTGGGTGAGGTCGACCAACCTGAGGATCATAATCTCCTCGAAAGCTATATTGCACTTTAAATTTTCTGCATTGGATTGTCAATGTTGTAGCCCTCGAGACACTGGTCGGGTGGCAAAACCAGATCAGGGGATTGATACGCCCCTTTCAATATTAGTGAATGATTAGCCCGAAGCCCAGTAGCCCCCGAGCCTTAATGTGGGCACGGGTGGCCGAATTAAGGATCGATATCCAGAGTAAAACCACAAATTATGTGTAATGATTCTATGTATCCAAGTACTTTACATCATTAATGTCGGATCCACATTGTACAGAACTTTGTTGACCTACCATCGGGTTCAACCTCCTTGGCCAGAAGCCGGGGAGTGTTTTTCCTACTTTATAAAGCCGTTATAAGGGCAAAGATTTATGGAAAACAAGGCAATCCGGCCATACGGTTTTATAAACAAAGGTACGCGGAGAGATATGTTATATTACTTAATGTAAGAAACATCTTCCAAGGAAAATAGTCCTGCTATCGGTTCCTTTCTTTGGGTCGTCATGCTTATCATGATCATGAAACCTCACCTCCGATCAATGTGGGAGGAAAATATTGAGGATTTAGTTCGAGGAAAGTTCCCAAACACTATGGTATTAATGAACCAATTTTTTTACTTCCATCATTGCCGACCAATGTGATCATTCAAGATCGCTAGCTTTCGGCTTCAACCAATCCGAGGTACTAATTCAGATGACCCGGTAGTAACAATCACATAGGTGCTCCCTTTACCGCCTAGCTGAACAATCAGGAACGTAGGGGTAAGCACAGGAGCCAAGCAACCCAGCTTGGCAAAAATCTTAAGTCAAATGGATGCATATTTATGGCTTTATAACAATGATTACGGAAGGCAGCCCTTGTATATTAAATACAAATGACGATGATATGTTTATTGTGACTCCATTGCGACCGTTTATCAGTTGAAAGTGGCCCATCGTCGGCTTCTACCCCTTTTTAGATACTACGTAGGGTGTCTCCGCAATAACAAGACAACCCTTAGCCAATGTCTCGGTGCCCGAAGGCGGTTGTGTTAGCGGAAACGAGGCAATCAGATATGCGGGCTTTATAACTTTCACTTAGTCATAGGAGCTTTAAACTGGGGAAGCTAGCTATGATCCACCGGTTAGTGTTCGGTGACATCGGAGGTCAAGCCGTAAACACTTCGGCCAATGTTACGAACGTCCCATCATTTAACACAGTCATCAGATCGCTCACCAGTTTACGCTTATTGTGACACTCTGTTTTCGGCTTTCTCCACTGAGGTGCTTAACCATGTGAGCTGGAAGCACAATCGCAGTGGTTCTCCCTTTGCACACCTAGCCGAACAAAGCGGAACGTAGGAGGCAAGCGCAGGAGCCGGGCAACCCAACCATTGACCGAAGACACAATTCGAAACCGATGCATATTTAGCAATATCCAAGAATGTTTTTGTCGAATCTCTAAAGGTGTCCAGCGTTGCACTGCGAGACTTGTGCTAAAAACACACAAATAGTTTAAAAGTGTTCGGTGCCAATCCAAAAATTGTAAAAAAGAAAAAATTGTGCTTCTGCCATGCTTTAACATGACACACCCGATCTCAACATTTCAAGCGGGCCAGCCTACAGCTTCGAGCTCCTTATCCCAAAGGCGGAGTACTTCTTCGAGGCCAGTTTGGCGAACTAAACTCGAGCGGCTTTTTAGAGAGAAGACAGGCTATCCGACTATTGATCATACACTCGAGTCAAAAAAGGAGCGGTAGAAAAAGACTTTGCAACGACCAAGAAGAAAACACATTTACTATAAAACATCCCATATAAATTTTAAGAGCCCCCAAGTGACTTGGGTAAAAGAATTTTATGTATAATGATTGTATGTACCGACGTACTTATATCATATCTGTGTTCAACCGAACTTTAAACGCGTCTTAACCAACCGTCGGCTTCTCCCTCTTCGGTCAAGGACCAAAAAGTGTCATGTACTCCACCTGTCGAAAGCATCGACGGTGTTTCCGATAACCAGGCAATCAGGCCATAAGGCTGTAACAGACAAAGCACGCTCAAGGAACTTATACTATATTACTGACGAAGTGTAAGAAGCATCTTCGAAGAAAATAGTACCTCCACCGATACCTTTCTTCGGTTGCTCATTGTTACTATGAGACTTGTTCAATAGGTTTTTAAGCATGGAAGCGACTTAGCTGGTTAATGTGCTCGGTGTCGATGCACGGCCCGAGCTTATGGTGGGACAAGGTCCCAGCCCCCAAGCCGGTCCAGAGGTGGCCGGGCGAAGAGCTCGGCACTCCGAAGTGGCGACATAGCACGGCCAATGCAGGCCGGCAGTGTGACGCCGAAGTCCCCGGTGTGGTTTAATGAAGTAATGACGAAGCCCTCGGTCTAGCCGAGGTGACGTGGTACGTCGGTACGTCGAGGTGACAGCGCTACCCGACCCGGATCCTTTACATGTGCATAGAAAATAGTGCAAGCCGGAGATAATAGGAATAATAAAAAATTGTTGCATAATTAATAATTTACGCAAAGAGAGTAATAAAAGAAATATGGCCCGTGTGCCGAATACTCGATGAGGGAGAGCTCTCTCAGCGATGCCGAAGTCCCCGAGGCAACCGAACATGTCGGTATGGCGATTTGACCAACAAGGTGATCACGCGAGCTGATTGGGACAATGACGCCGGCATGCCAAAGTGACCCTGTGACGCAGTCGAAGTCGATCACATACACACATAAAATAGTGCGGTCCAAAAAGGATAATTGCTTTTCGCAAAAATAATTTATTGAAAGAGATGTGGCCTGTCACCGAAGTCATGTCGATGCAGGTCGTCGGCGTGACGCGGTGAAGGCGTGGCAAAGCCTGAATTCACAGGCCGGTCTAAGTTCCGGATGTGGCATTCACCGTACTGTATACGGAAACTGACCGAACCACCACGCGACCGTTGTTAATGCGGCCACCATTTGATAGACCTGTGTACAGATGATGAAAGAAACCATAGTAATAATGCCTTGGGAAAAATAAACCCAAGCAACAAAGAAAAATACTATGATTAATAGCACCTGGTTTATCTGTTGTAGCGATCTGAAAAAAGATTACTCCCAAAATTGGGACTCGATCCGCACACCCATTGCCTGATGGACGATAAAGCGACGACATGGTGATACTGGCAAAGGTGGGATCGCCGAGGCAAAGCCCTCGGTCCAGCTAACATGACGAAGCTGGTCGGCTGGTGACGCCGAAGTCACCGGAGTATGTTGATGAAGAAATAGCAAAGAACACGCTCTAGCCGAGATGACAGAGCGGGTCAGTAAGGAGACGTTGCAGCCGCCATGCCAGCCGAGGTGTTGAAGCAGTTCGGCGCGATGGACATCGGCTTGAAAAAGCAATAGTGCGACCATGCCGACGCTGGTCATAACTTGTGACGCGGTCAATGCCGGATTGATGAAGTGACTGAGCGGCTATGTCGACGTGCCTCACCCGTGTAATCCGTGGGGCGATGGTGTTGGTGATGACGGATCCTTCGTGATGCCGAACTCTTGTTCGGCTTGCCGAGCTAATGATCCGATAAGGTTAGGCTCGGCTCGATGAAGCGACGATCTCTCTAATGCAGGTCGACAGACGTGGAGCAATATCACCGGACTAGTGTGACACCAATGCGATGGTGAAGAGTGCCTCAAAGAAGGCTTAAAATTTTATGGCCATGTGTTCAAAACAACGCACAATACCATAGAAGGAAATTCCTTTAAAAATGTTGTCCAATATCACGTTCATAAAGAAACATGAATTCTGATCGGATCCGTATTCGCCTAGAAAGCAGATCCAAAAAGTGATGCACTAATCGGAAGGTTCCTAGAGTTTGGACGGTCGGATCGAGCTGAAATTTGGAGCCGTGGTAGATATAGGAAATCTGCAGCCGATCAACGGTTGGATCTTCCAAAGGACTTCCGAGCTAGGTTCCGGAGACCACGCCCTAAACTCGTCCAGATTCCCATCCAGATTTGATAGGGCTCCGGTATATCGTAGATTACCGTTGATTCCTCCATCGGAACTCGACGAAATTTTGCATGGTTGTTGTAGACTCAATTCTGCACAATTCCACCAAAGGAATCATCAAAGTGATGCTCGAGTAGGTGGTGGCAGCGGATACAATTTCGATGTTTGGAAAAACAGGACGGTCTCCTGAGGGCAATGTTGACGTTGAGCCCCCGAGCTCCATGGATGATTCATCCATGATCTTGATAGAGATCGGAGTTGATGTTGATGAAGGCCCCCATCCGAACATGACGATCGGAGATGGAGCGCGGTGCTCAGTCGAGCCAAGGTGACCAGTCCAGCCAGCGACGAAGATGCCGACGTCGTAGTTGATCTGCGGACGAGCCATTGATCCTTTGCCGATCACACATCGGAACTCTCAATGAAAGCACCATTGTCAGTGTCAAAACCAGCAGATCTCGGGTAGGGGGTCCCGAACTGTGCGTCTAAGGATCGATGGTAACAGGAGAGAGGAGACATGATGTTTACCCAGGTTCGGTCCCTCTTGATGGAGGTAATACCCTACTTCCTACTTGATTGACTTTAATGAGTATAGGGGTTACAAGAGTTGATCTACCTCGAGATCGTATGTTGTCGTCTAAACTCTACAGGTATGATGAGTAATGTCATAATAATCTACCAACTAGCCTGGCCTCAGCTTATATAATGTACCAGAGGCCTAGGATAACAAGAGTCCTAGTCGAATACGCCGGTGGAGAGGAGTTCTTGTCTTGATCACCAAGTCTTGTGGAATCTTCCTCGTGTATACATAGGCTGTCCGAACTGGTCCATGAGCATACGGCCATGGGGGTCCTCGGCCCAATCCAACTGATTGGGAGATGACGTGGTGAGTACCCCTAGTCCAGGACACTGTCACGCCGTTTCAAAAGTCTGAAACCATAGATATGAGTGAATAGTATTTCTCTCTGTGATCTCTTCCATCATGTGTGGGCAACGAGCACTACATTGTATGGAAGGAAAGTGTCATTTCCAGCTTTTACATAGACTACGATCTTTTACATGAAATACAATCTGCCTACTTGCTTTGTGTCGCACTAGAAACACTCCACCCTTCAAGCTAAACATTATGCTACTGATAATTCCTTAGTTTATTTGTTCAAATACAAATTTTATATGATTCCAATGTTCCTACTTCAATTTTGAAAATGTGTGTCTGCCTATTATAGAGACATAAGAGGTCCGTATTTCTGTGTGTGGTCTGGTCAGCACGGTTGGGGGGTGAACTTTGCATATGCAGGGGTGAGGGAGTCCTAGATTAGGGGATGTCCGGATGGCCGGACTATACCTTCAGCCGGACTCCAGGACTATGAAGATACAAGATTGAAGACTTCGTCCCTTGTCCGGAAGGGACTTTCCTTGGCGTGGAAGGCAAGCTTTGTGATACGGATATTTAGATCTCCTATCATTGTAACCGACTCTATGTAACCCTAACCCTATCCGGTGTCTATATAAACCGGAGGGTTTTAGTCCGTAGGACAACATACACATCAACAATCATACCATAGGCTAGCTTCTAGGGTTTAGCCTCCTCGATCTCGTGGTATATCTACTCTTGTACTACCCATATCATCAATATTAATCAAGCAAGACGTAGGGTTTTACCTCCATCAAGAGGGCCCGAACCTGGGTAAAACTTCGTGTCCCTTGCCTCCTGTTACCATCCAGCCTAGACGCATAGTTCGGGACCCCCTACCTGAGATCCGCCGGTTTTGACACCGACATTGGTGATTTCATTGAGAGTTCCCCTGTGTCGTCGCCATCAGGAAGGATGCCTCGCCCCGTCTTTAAAGACGGCACCTTTGCTAAGGGAGCTTTGGCTGTCGGCCAAACCCTCCGGCTAGGTGGTTTTCTTATGACCGCCTGTTCGGCTTCTGCGTCGACGATGACCTCTCGAGCCATCGAAAACAATCTTCATGTCAGCTCGGAACTCGCCGAGCAGTTAGATGCAATGGAGCTTTCCTACATAAACGAGCTCTTGGATCACTTCGCCGCCCTGGGAGTCGCTACGGATTACGACCAGATTAGGCCTAAAACCGATCTGAGAGAGATTAACTCTCCCCAAGTCACCCATCACGTTGTCGTGGTAGAGGGATAGTGCGGCGACCCTTCGTCTATCTTAAGGACTCGTTACGTCCGGATTCCCGATCCCTCCAAGTCGGATACCCGCGGAGGGGAGGATATCACTCAAGACCTGAACTTAGAGTCAGGCGACGGGCTGGATTCATTGGACAACACCCAGGGATCCAAATTTTCGAGTTCAGAAATTCCTCGGCCTCTGAGCCTCAGACGGGGTGAGGCTTCGGATTTAACTCCACCCACCCCCCAACATAAGCGATCTATCCAAAATCAGGCAAGAGCCCGACGAAACAGTACATCATTACTGGGCCAGATTCCTCCTGGTTAAGAACAGGCTAAGGGACTGCCATGGGGAAGACGCAATCTTAATCTTCTGCAATAATTTCTCGGACAAGGGAATACTCAACGCCATAAGTCGCCGTGATATTACACGCTTCGCTGACTTGGCGTCCATTGTACGAAAGTACTATGTGATGGAAAGCGCCTGGAAAACCAAAATAAAATTTTGGGACAATCTGGCCCTAAATACAAACCCAGTCCAAAATAAAAGAGTGCATCATAACCAGACAACCAGGTCAAATACCAAAAAGCAAAAACCCTCTACAGGGCATGGAACCGTACTGGAAGGATGGCTTAATGGACCCTGTAAATTCACAGTATAGAGGACGCCACACCAACTCACAGCCTTAGAGCATGTTAGATACTCCGGCAGGTGGCCAAAATTGGCGAAAACCTCCTAATTCCGGAGGCCACAGAAAGCCACCCCAGAGACAGCCATACGGTATTAACAGTCTTCAAGACTTTCGCATCAAATAATATGCAAAAAAGGACACTCCGCAGCCTTGCCGAAGTCTACCAAGTAGCAACAATAAACCCATGGAGTGACACGGCTATTACCTTTAACGCCAGTGATGAACCTAAATTCCGAACAGCCCGAGCACCAGCCGCATTGGTCCTCAGTCCAATAGTGGACGGCTTTCGTTTTACCAAGGTACTCATGGACGGCGGCAGCGGATTGAACCTCATTTACGAGGAAACCCTTCAAAAAATGGAAATAGACTGGAACCGCATTGAGCGAAGCACCACAACCTTTAGAGGAATAATCCCCAGTCAGGAAGCGCGCTGTACAGGAAAAATCACACTAGAGGTGGTGTTCGGCACGTCGGATAATTACAGGTCCGAAGAGATCACGTTCCATGTGGCTCCGTTCAGCAGCGGTTATCACGCTCTGCTAGGGCGGGAAGCGTTTACAATCTTCCAAGCAATACCCCATTACGGGTACATGAAGCTCAAAATGCCCGGGCCTAACGGGATCATCACTCTCGCTAGTGATCCGGACATAGCACTCCGCACCGAAAACAAGATAGCCGCACTGGCCCTCGAGGCACTATCCGAAGCCCTAGTGGCTGAGGAACTGACTGCGCTGCGCTCTACGGTGAATAGGGATGATGTGGTACTCAACAAAAGATCCAAGTCCACCTCCTTTAAACCGGCGGACAAAATAGTCAAATTCCAAGTCCATCCAACGAACCCAAATAAAACAGCTTCCATCGGGGCATAGTTAAACCCTGATGTAGACGCCGCACTGCGAGAGTTCCTATGAGAAAACTGGGACATTTTCTCCTGGCACCCTTCAGACATGCCAGGAATCCCACGCAGGCTGGCCGAGCACAGCTTAAATATCCAAACAGGATTCAAACCTGTCAAACAGGCTCTTCGGCGTTTTTCCGAACCTAAGAGACAGGCCATGGGAGAGGAGCTAGCAAAGCTATTGGAGGCCGGATTCATCAGAGATATAAAACATCTGGACTAGCTAGCAAACCTGGTGATGGTACCAAAGAAGGAAAAATCATGGCGCCTGTGCGTTGATTTTAAAGACCATAACAAGGCTTGCCCAAAGGATCCCTTCCCCCTCCCCCGCATCGATCAAATTATCGATGCTACCGGAGGACACGATTCGTTGTGTTTCCTCGACGCATATTCCGGCTACCATCAAATCAAGATGGCAGAATTAGACCAAGCCGCAACGACATTTATCACACCATACTGCCCATTCTGCTTCAACACAATGCCCTTCGGGCTCAAAAATGCCGGCGCAACATATCAGCGCATGATTCAGACATGTCTGGCAAGCCAGATCGGCAAAACAGTGGAGGCATATGTAGATGATGTGGTCGTCAAAACAAAACATGTCGAATCTCTAGTAGATGACTTGAGGCTCACATTTGATAACCTCCGAACATACGACATCAAGCTCAACCCGGAAAAATGCGTTTTCGGCGTTCCAGCCGGAAAGCTCTTGGGCTTCATTGTATCCGGTAGAGGAATCGAAGCAAATCCAGCCAAGATCCGAGCTCTGTCGGAACTGGATATCCCAAAGGACCTCAAACAAATACAAAAGTTAACCGGATGCGTGGCGGCTCTAAGCCGCTTTATCTCCCGCTTGGGAGAAAAGGCCCTATCCCTTTACCGCCTCCTTCGGCGCACCGAACACTTTGAATGGACGGATGCAGCCACGGCCGGACTCGAGGAAATAAAAGCCATACCGGCAACAAACCCAGTCCTGGCCGCGCCAAATATTGGCGAACCAATGCTATTATACATTGCAGCAACACATCAGGTTGTAAGCGCAGTGCTCGTCGTCGAACGAGAAGCGGACGGACACAAATCCCCTCTTCAAAAGCCGGTCTATTATGTGTCCACTGTCCTCACTCCTTGCAAATCACGGTACCCGCATTATCAAAAGATCGCGTACGCGGTATTCATGGCATCCCGGAAGCTACGACACTACTTTCAAGAGTGTTCAATAAAAGTAGCCTCGGAAGTACCACTTAACGATATCATAAACAACCGTGACGCAACGGGCCGGATTGCAAAATGGGCCATTGAGCTCCTCCCGTTCGACATAACTAATAAGCCACGGCGAGCCATCAAGTCGCAAGTCTTGGCTGACTTCGTCGCAGAATGGATGGAGGCCGAACTCCCTAAAGAGTACAGTACATATTCAAATTGGATCATGCATTTCGATGGCTCCAAGATGTTGGCCAGACTGGGGGCTGGCGTCGTTTTGACGTCCCCCATAGGAGACACAGTTCAATACGTACTCCAGATTATGTACACGGACTCCAACAACGCAGCCGAATATGAGGCCCTTTTACATGGTCTCCGGATGGCAGTATCCATGGGCATTCAACACCTAGAGGTGCGCGGGGACTCGAACCTCGCAATATCCCAAATAAATGGAGACTTCGATGCCAAGGATCCAAAAATGGAAGCCTACCGCAACGTTGTCCTAAAAATGTCAGCTCGGTTCGAGGGGCTTGAATTTCACCATATAGCCCGGGAAAATAATCAGGCGGCAGATGTCCTGGCACGCATCGGCGCAAAACGCGATGTAGTCCCCCCCCCAACATCTTCTTGGAAAGGCTTTTCAAGCCATCCGTAGTATGGGAAGGGGAGCCGAACAATGACACCCCGGACCCAACCGCACTGCCCGACACCGAACATTCTGACACAATCGGAGGCTCTGCCAATGAAATAACACCTTCAGCCCACGTAATAATGGTCGTCATCGCGCCGTGGACAGAACCATTCCTCGCCTACCTCACTAGGCAGGAACTCCCCGAGGACCAAAATGAGGCACGGTGCATAGTGCGGCGATCCAAAGCCTACAGAGTCCACGAGGGAGAGCTTTATAAGAAAAGCACTACCGGAGTCCTTCAAAGGTGCATCTCCGAAGAGGAGGGGCGGAACCTCCTGGCTGAAATTCATGCCGGACTGGGAGGTCATCACGCTGCAGCTCGGTCCCTTGTAAGCAAGGCCTTCCGAACAGGCTTTTATTGGCCGACGGCCGGGGCAGACGCTCAGGACTTAGTCCAACGATGCACCGGTTGCCAGCTCTTTGCAAACCAAAGCCATATGCCACCCACCGCCCTCCGAACTATCCCCATTACTTGGCCCTTCGCGGTCTGGGGGCTTGACATGGTTGGACCCCTTAAAGGCGGAACCCACAAGCAAAAATACTTACTGGTCATGGTGGATAAATTCACCAAATGGATAGAAGCCAAGCCTTTTAAGACGGCCGAATCCGGACCGGTGATAGACTTTATATCCGGGGTCGTACACCGTTACGGCGTTCCCCACAGCATCATCACTGATAACGACACGAACTTCACGGCCGACGAGGTAAAACTCTGGTGCAAAAACATGGGCATCAAGCTTGATTATGCTTCCGTCTATCACCCACAAACTAACGGCCAGGTCCAATGTGCAAATGGTCTTATCATGAGAGGCATTAAACCCAGATTAGTGCGGTCCCTCAAGGAATCTAACATGCACTGGGTAGAGGAGCTCGACTCCGTACTCTGGGGGCTGCGGACCATGCTGAATCGCACCACCGGATACACACCATTCTTTATGGTGTACGGCGCGGAGGCAGTTTTGCCCTGCGACATAATTCATGACTCACCTCGAGTGCGCATGTACGAAGAAAGAGCAGCCGAGCTCGATCGGCAGGACAGCTTAGACGCATTGGAGGAGGAGCGTGATGTGGCAAAAGCCCGTTCCGCATTTTATCAACGGCAGGCTCGAAGATACCAAAGCAGAGAAGTACGGGCCAAAAATTACAACATTGGCGAATTAGTTCTACGACTACCGGACAAGAAAAAGGACAAACTCAAGCCCAAGTAGGAAGGTCCCTTCATAATTGACCAAGTCCTGACTGGTGGAGCGTACCGCCTGCGAGATGCATCGGATAACCGACTCGAGCCAAACCCATGGAACGCAACCCGTCTCCGAAGATTCTATGCCTAGCGCCGGACTCTATGTTCGTCTCCTTCCTCTGTCCATTTTTTATATATTTTCTGTCTTACATTTCTCTTCTTCTCTCTCTCTCTTATAGCCTTTAAAGGCTCATAAAGTGACGCGCTATCCGCGCTCATTAAACCTAGGGGCTTCTTTAAACAGAAGCTTATTCATACGGGCTTCATGCCCAACACATGTGTCACAGTTCCGCATGTACCTTTTATTCACCATTATATGCATCGATATGACTTATGTTTTGGCCAAGCTGGGTTGCCTGGCTCCTGTGCTTACCCCTACGTTCCCGATTGTTCGGCTAGGTGGTAAAGGGAGCACCTCTGCGATTGTTACTGCCGGGTCAGCCAGACGTGTACCTCAGACTGGGTGAAGCCGAAAGCTAGCGTTCTTAAGGGAATATTCGGTCGGTGAACTAAAGATGATCCTTTTATTTTTATTTTTATCTATACGCCCTCGGATGTTTCTCCTGCGTTTCTTTTCGCAGTATGGACATGCACCTTAGGGCATGACTCCCAGGGAAAGGAACCCCTAACGGAACTATTCTCCCTGGAAGATGTTTCTTACTAACCATGTAATATAACACAACTAGTCGGGCACTTGTTTGTTCACGCACTAATGACCCCTACGCCTGGTCTCCATGCATTCCCCGGTTCCTATATAACCGCATGGGAATTCGGACACACTCCGGACCGTCAGGTCCCGAGGCTGAAGCGAAAAGGTCGGCCATGACAAATGATCTACAATCCGGCTAGAAGGCATTATAAATGTCAATTAAATTACATAGTCATTTTGACTGATTGTATTCCTCTTCAATACCATCTAACATGCTGTCTAATTTACAGTCCTGCTGGGAATACTTTGCGGCCAACTCTACTTGGCCGTACACTAAGCTTACAGGGATCTCCTTCCCATCGGGCCCTATAGGACCGACCTCGGCCATGTGGTTGGGGTTAGCCTTTGCATACCGCGTCTTCACCATGGCCCAGGCCTCCCTAGCGCCTTGACGGCAGGCTGATATCTTCCATAATCGGAAGCACCGCCGTGCTCCCTTTAGCTTCTCTGCAAGCTCTCCAAGACCTTCGGGCATGGAGACGGATGGCCACAGGGCCTGGGCGATGCCTCGCATCACCTGCCGAACTCGATCGAGCAGTTGCGAGAGCTCGGGAAGAAGGTCACCCGTAGAACCGGGCATCTCCTCTGTAGGACGACCTGTCAGCACACCTACAGACATTGCTCTGTTAGTCGACTTCCCCGCCGAACTTTCTTTCAAAAGGTTCATTCAAGAACTTACTAAATATGCCGCGTCGAAGCCGCTGATTCTCCTTCACGGAGTCTGACAGCTGGGCACGAACATCTTTCAGCTCGACGCCCAGCTTGGTGTTGGCATCTCGGAGATCGTTCTTCTCCCCCATCACCTTTAACAACACCCTCTCACCAGCCTTTAGCTGGCGTAGGAGGTGTTGCCTTTCCGGATTCAATCCGGCACCATCTGCAATTTCATTTGTCAGATTCGCACCAAAGTCGTGCTTCACAAAATACTTATCTTTTGAAGTGTATATTACCAGAGGGGGTCTCCTTAGGCTCCCCTGCCGCGGCTAGTGCGGCCTCAAGTTGGGCTTTGCAGTCTTCCAGCTCCTTGGACAGTAGGGAATTCTTTTCTATAAGAACCTGCATAACAAATGATCCTTAAATCAGTTACTTTAACTGTTTCAAGTCTCGGGGGCTACTGGTATATATATAATTACCAAAATTTTCTTACCCGTATGTCTTCTACATATTGCTCCGTGGCTCTGGTTAGACCATTTTGAGCGGCACGGAGGTACGCATCTCCCGACTTGAAGGCATCTAACGCCTCTTGGGAGAAACAAGCGTCGCGAAGAATTGTCCGGCGACGCCTGTGGTTCATGGCACTCTCCACCTCAGAGTTGGTGGCAGACAACCTGTCCACATCCTCCGTCGGAGGAGCGTCCGGTGCGCGCCTTGTGTTCGGCCCCGCTTCCGGGCCAGGCTTTGGAGCCTGGCTGATGGAGGCGCGATTGGCGGTCTCTCCGAATATAGTTCGGCAAGGTCTCTTTATCCTGAAGAGAGCACAAGTGTTAATATTCCTTGAAGGTACAACACCTGGGATAAGGGGGTGCGCCGTACCTTTGCGCTGACGCCCCGGTCCGGACTTGTAACGCCCTCGATGCAGCTATATCTCCTACGTGTCGAAGCACGACTTAGAGGCATAACCGCATCGAAAGCAATGTCGCAAGTGAGGTAATCTTCACACAACCCATATAATACATAAGGGAAAAAGATACATAGTTGGCTTACAATCGCCACTTCACACAATACATGAATAAAGCATTACATCATCCAAATACAATCAGGGCCCGCCTACGGAGCCAAAATAAAAGAAGACTACCCTAAATGCTACACAGATCCCCGATCGACCCCAACTGGGCTCCACTACTGATCAACTAGAACGAAACAACACAAAGGACTAGATCTTCATCGAACTCCTCCTGAGCTTGGTTGCATCATCTGCACGGACTCATCGGCACCTGCAAGCTGGTTTTGAAGTAATCTGTGAGGCACGGGGACTCAGCAATCTCGCACCCTCGCGATCAAGACTATTTAAGCTTATGGGTAAGGTAAAAGGTAAGAGGTGGAGCTGCAGCAAGCGACTAGCATATATGGTGGCTAACATACGCAAATGAGAGCGAAAAGAGAAGGTAAAGCACGGTCGATATAAGTATGATCAAGAAGTGATCCTAGAACAACCTACGTCAAGCATAATTCCAACACCGTGTTCACTTCCCGGACTCCGCCGGAAAGAGACCATCACGGTTACACACGCGGTTGATGTATTTTAATTAAGATCAACTTCAGGTTTTCTACAACCTGACATTAACAAATTCCGATCTGCCCATAACCGCGGGCACGGCTTTCGAAAGTTCAAATCCCTGCAGGGGTGTCCCAACTTAGCCCATCACAAGCTCTCACGGTCAACGAAGGATAAACCTTCTCCCGAGACATTCCGATCAGACTCGGCATCCCGGTTCTACAAGATAACTTCGACAAAGATAAAACAAGTCTAGCAACACCGCCCGAATGTGCCGACAAATCCCGATAGGAGCTGCACATATCTCGTTCTCAGGGCACACTCAGATGAGACATCCTACGAGTAAAACCAAACCTCAAGTTGCCCCGAGGTGGCCCCGCAGTCTGCTCGGTCGGACCAACACTCAGAGGAGCACTGGCCCGGGGGGGTTAAAATAATGATGACCCTTTAGTCTGCAAAAACCAAGGGAAAAAAAAGGCTAGGTGGCAAATGGTAAAACCAAGGTTGGGCATTGCTGGAGGAGTTTAATTCAAGGCGAACTATCAAGGGGTTCCCATTATAGCCCAACCGCGTAAGGAACGGAAAATCCAGGAACATAACACCGATATGACGGAAACTAGGGCGGCAAGAGTGGAACAAAACACCAGGCATAAGGCCGAGCCTTCCACCCTTTACCAAGTATATAGATGCATTAATTAAATAAGAATACTGTGATATCCCAACAAGTAAACATGTTCCAACAAGGAACAACATCTCCATGTTCCAACAAGGAACAAACTTCAATCTTCACCTGCAACTAACAGCGCTAGAAGGGGGGCTGAGCAAAGCGGTAACATAGCCAAACAACGGTTTGCTAGGACAAGGTGGGTTAGAGGCTTGGTTCAACAATATAGGAGGCATGATAAGCAAGTGGTAGGTATCGCAGCATAGGAATAGCAAAAGAGCGAGCATCTAGCAAGCAAAGATAGAAGTGATTTCGAGGGTATGATCATCTTGCCTGAAATCCCGCAAGGAAGAAGAATGAGTCCATGAAGAATACAAACGGACGTAGACGAACAGGTCCTCACAAACGCGACGTTACCGGAACCAACCCGAAGAAGCAAACACCGGAAAGAAGCACACAACATAGTAAACAACCAACACTTGAACATGGTATGATATGCGGGATGCGGTATGCGATGCATATGCATGATTTGAATAGGAATGATGGAACCTGGCCTCAACTTGGAAAACCAAGAGTGCCACTGGAAAGGTGAGGTGATTTCGGTTGAAATCGATATAAAGATCACCGGATTTGGATGCACGGTTTGGAAATGGAAGCAAAACAAATATGACACCGGTCTGCGATAAACAGCAAGTAGCCATCTAAATGCATCAAGATAATTATGCTACAGCACTCAAACATGGCAACAAAATACATGGCAGGGATCCACTCATAATGCTTAACAAAAGATGAACACTGAGCCACGGCTAATTCATCCATTAACAGGTTCAAACAAGCATGGCAAAAGAGCAAATGATAAACAGGTTTCAGACTTAGTGAAATTAACACAAGCCTAGAATTTCAGATCAGGTAGCACACTTTGGAGCATGAAAACTATATGCTACAAGAACTTAATATGGTAAATCAAAGCATGGCATGGAGATACTCAAAGAGCTTAACAAAAATCCCTTAGTGACCTTGAGCCAAAAGGGATCAGAAAATACAATTGCAAGCATGTGAACATGGCAAAAACATAATCAGATCACAGACTTTGTGAAAAACTGGAGCATGCAAATTAGATATCAAGTAGGCATGTTTACGAGCTTGATGCACTCACTACAGAGCATGGCATGACAAACTAAGCATACACCCATCAAGAATACATGGCATAGGAGCTAGACATGGCAAGAACAACAACATAGCATGCACGGATCAACAACAACATCCTCGGCAAAATCGCTAACAAGTAGACAATGTGCCCAGATTCACGAAATAGCAAAAGTAGAGCTCGATTGACTCAAGCTAGGTTGCTCCATAATTGCAAACTAAGATATGGATGGATAGAGCACTACAAGATTAACAAATCATCCTTACTGATCATCCTCAAAAGAGGCACGGATCACTAGGAAACAACATGAATATATGGCATATTGATAAAAACAGATCAAGGACTTAGTGGAATTACTAAGTCCCTGAAAACAGCATTAACGAATGCACTAATTTGCAAGCTTGTGCTAGTCACCACACATGTCACAAAAATACATGGATAGCACCTCTGTAAAGATGGCATGGCATATAACAAAACTCATGTAGAGCTCAGGGGCATATCATGCACACATTAATCATGGCAAAAATGACAAATAGCTATTTGGAGCAGCAGATCTGACAATTAAGTCAAATAGCACTCTTCCAACAGCATTTCGGGCATCAAAATGAGCTCAAATGAAAATGATGCAATGATATTAAACGATGTACTCTCTGAGGCGAACATTTTGATATGCTACACGCGCAAATCGGAGTTACGTGTGATGAGTTATGGCATGATGAACATGGGCATTTGAATCTGGAAATCTCGAGGACTTAGAAGAAATTTCAACCTCTCTGAGAAAATCAACGGGACGGAGCGGTGCGGGACGGCTCGGTGCAGATCTGAGACGGGCATTTGGATCGGGGGAGTGGTGGATCTCATCCCACTCCCCGGACCGGATCTGGCTTGCTGGGCCGGCGGGAGGCATCGGCTCGCTCCCGAGCAAGGCCATGGCAATGGCGGCGGTGGTGGTTCAATCCGGCGATGGGGCGGCTGAACGGCGGTGGGAACGGGCTCGTCCGGCCGGCCGGTGCCGGATCTGGGCACGGCGGCGGTGTGGGCCACGACTCGCCGGAGTCCGGCGAGCGGGGAAAGGCGGAGCAGCGGACGGTGGGACCGGTGGATGGAGGCGCGCCGCGGCGGCGCTGGAGACGGCCGGCTGGAGAAGAAGGGCGGCGGAGGTCGCTGCCGGCGGAAGGAGCCGTGGGCTCGAGCGGCGGGCGAGGCCCTGGCGGGGAGGCGACGCGGTCGGGCTCGCGCGGGCCCGCAATGGGCTCGGCAGGCCGCGCGGTGGAGGAGGGAGGCGGCGACACATGGCGGCACGCGAGTGGGGGAGGGAGGCGGCGGCGCTGAGGTGGCGGCTCCCGATTGGCCCGGGTGAGGTGGAGGGTACGGTGGACATGTCCGGCGCGGTGGAGAGATTTGTCCGGCGATGCGAGGAGCGGAGCTAGGGTTTCGTCTGCGCGAGAATTTCGGAGGAGAGCACTTATATATAGGTAGAGGGAGCTAGGAGAGTCCAAATGAGGTGCAGTTTTCGGCCACGCAATCGTGATCGAACGCTCTAGATGATGGAGAGGGTTTTGATGGGTTTGGGGCCAAATTGGAGGGGTGTTGGGCTGCAACACACACGAGGCCTTTTCGGTCCCTCAGTTAACTGTTGGAGCATCAAACGAAGTCCAAATGGCACGAAACTTGACAGACGGTCTACCGGTAGTAAACTAAGGCCGCATGACAAGTCTCGGTCCAATCCGAAAATGTTTAACACCCACACATGAAAAGAAGTAGAAAGGGACACTGGGTGACATAGGAGTGCCGGATGCAAAACGGACAACGGGGAAAATGCTCGGATGCATGAGACGAACACGTATGCTAATGTAATGCACATGAAGACATGATATGAGATGCATGACACGCAATCAATGACAAGGCAACAACAGCGAATAACTGGACGACACATGGCACATCGGTCTCGGGGTGCTACAGGACTGCACCTCTTTTCTGCCCACGGGGCCCTGCGGCCCCTCGTTGGCTTGTCGCCGCAGGTTCGCCTCCCGTTTCTGGGAGGCTGGGATTAGCCCTGGATAATCAGCCGTAATGGCCACCAGGGCGTTGTCCTTGCTCAATTGATGGAACACTCCATCAATCAGATCTACCAAAAGCTCCGGATCCTCTTGCGAGTCCGGGTCGAGGGACCGTCCTGGGTCCTCGGGTTGTGGAGGAGGGCTGTTTATTTCTTTAACAGCCTGGCGCAGTTCTTGCGTCGAAATCACTAAGATTAAATATTTAACAATGGGGATATAAAACGGATGGGCAAGATGTGATCACTCACCCAGCTTGGAGGATTATACATGGAAAATCCACCCTTTGGGTCAACGCGGAGAAAATCCTCCTCTTCTCCCTTGTACAAAGCGGACAAGGTCTTTATTAGAGCCGCAGCCGAATCCGGCCCCTTACGGCCGTAGCGGGTGGTGCCGTCCTCCCCATTGAAATCCCACATGGGGTGGCCTCTATAATGTAGCGGCTGCACCCCTCGCATGATGCATGCGGCCATGACCCCGATCATGGTTAGTCCGGAATGAGCTAACAATCTTATCCGGCCCATCAGGTAAACAACGTCCCTGTCACTTTCCCTCTAAGGGCTCTGTGGGCGCCAGCTTAGGCGCTTCTTTAAGGGAGCATTGTTGAATTCAGGGAGGCCGATCCGGACAGGATCTGGCAGCGGCACGTCTTCTATGTAAAACCATTCCGAGGGCCAGTCTTCGGACGCCTTCTTTGGGGTTCCGGGCAGATAACCGGTCCCGGCGATGCGCCATACTTCGGCTCCGCCCACTTGATACATAGACCCCTTCTTGGAATGGGGCATGAGGCAAAATAGCTCCCTCCACAGTCTGAAATGAGCTTCAACACCCGAGAACAGCTCGCAGAGGGCTACAAAGCCCGCGATATGCAATACTGAGGCAGGCATGAGATGATGTAGCTGGAGGCCGTAGAACTCCAGCAGCCCTGGAGAAATGGATGGATTGGAAATCCGAGTCCCCTTATTAAATAAGGGACGAGGCACATCCGCTCTCCTTTGGAGGGATTAGGGGCACTCTCCGCTTGCTCTCACCCGTTATAGATGGCAAGACCGGCTCGAACCGGGATCATATAGGCCGGGGGGAGAAATCCCCTGGTCTGGAGCGTCACTAGCTCGCTATGCGGGATGGAGCATCTTTCCCAATATCCAGGCTTAGGGCTGGAAGGGCGGGAGGAGGAGTCGCGACAGCTGGCCATGGTGGAATGGATCTTTGTCGAATGCGCTCTGATGAACACTTGTGAAGGGGGAAGGTGTGGTTTGGATCTAAATCCTCGTCTCCTTAAATAGGTCAGCTCATTTACGCGGCTAGGGGTGTGAATGTAAAAACACTCAGACCTTTCATATTCGTTTGACACATGGGGAGCGGCCATTATTGGGCGCATAAGCCAAGGAGCGCAACATCTACAAGAAACCGGACTTTATTCAACAGGTACATGGAATTTAGAGGAGAACCCGCCTTGCAATGCCGAAGACAATCTGCGCGCCGGACTCATCGTCATTGAAGCCTGGTTCGGGGGCTACTGAGGGAGTCCTGGATTAGGGGGTGTCCGGATGGCCGGACTATACCTTCAGACGGACTCCAGGACTATGAAGATACAAGATTGAAGACTTCGTCCCGTGTCCGGAAGGGACTTTCCTTGGCGTGGAAGGCAAGCTTGGCGATACGGATATTTAGATCTCCTATCATTGTAACCGACTCTATGTAACCCTAACCCTATCTGGTGTCTATATAAACCGAAGGGTTTTAGTCCGTAGGACAACATACAAATCAACAATCATACCATAGGCTAGCTTCTAGGGTTTAGCCTCCTCGATCTCATGGTAGATCTACTCTTGTACTACCCATATCATCAATATTAATCAAGCAGGACATAGGGTTTTACCTCCATCAAGAGGGCCCGAACCAGGGTAAAACTTCGTGTCCCTTGCCTCCTGTTACCATCCAGCCTAGACGCACAGTTCGGGACCCCCTACCCGAGATCCGCCGGTTTTGACACCGACAAGGGGTTTATAGGGAGACACTCTTCGAGTTGAATCCGCAATGCATTCCATAGATAATCTGACTACTATTCATGTTTTCATGAATCTCAGATTATGAACAGCATCATAATGATTATGACCTTGCGCGCATGAAAAGAATAAAGCAGAACAATGCCATGGCTGTCAAACTTGGCATTAAGGGACTGAAATCGAGTCTGGTTGCAATGCAATGCAATGCAAACGCTCTCCACCTACAGATTCATGCTCAGAATATGATCCTAACCATGATCCTGAGTTAGAGAGAGACCTAAGTCAATGTAGCTCTGATATCTCTCCAACGTATCTATAATTTATGAAGTATTCATCCCAATATTTTATCATTCTTAGGTGTTCTACAATCATTTTATAGCAACCTTATATCATTTTTTGGGACTAACCTATTGACCCAGTGCCTAGTGCTAGTTGCAGTTTTTTGCTTGTTTTTTACATCGCAGAAAATCAATATTAAACGGAGTCCAAACACCGCGAAACTTTTTGTGGATTTTTTATGCACCGGAAGGAACCCAATGGGCCAGAGCTGCACCTGGGGGTGCCCCGAGGGGGGCACAACCCACCAAGGCGCGTCGGGGCCCCCTGGCGCGCCCAGGTGGGTTGTGCCCACCTCGATGGCCTCCTGCACCGCCTCTTTGCACTATAAATTCCCAAATATTCCGCCGCCGTAGGGCCCCGTAGCCACTGAAAACCTATTTATACCTGTTCCGGCACCATGCCAGAGGGGGGGAATCATCTTCGATGGCCATCTTCATCATCCCGACGGCCACCACGATGACGAGGGAGTAGTCCACCCTCGAGGCTGAGGGTTTGTACCAGTAGCTATATGTTTAGTCTCTCCCTCTCTCTCGTGATCAAAATCATGGGCTTTGTTAATATAGTCAGATCATATGATGTTTCTCCCCTCTATACTCTTGCTGTGATGAATTGAATCTTTACCCTTTGAAGTTTTGTCTTGTCAGATTGAATGTTCAGATTTGAAAACACATGATGTATGTCTTGCGGTATGAATACTTGAGGTGAAATTGGTGTATCTTATTGATTCACTTGATATATGTTATGTCACTCAACTTGCGGATTCCCGCGATGATATAGGGGTAATCTATGCATAGGGGTTGATGCACATTTTTATTATCTTTTCTCCGATAGAAACTTTGGGGTCTCCTTGTAGTTCCTTGTGTGGATTGAGTATTATGAATATGAATTTGCTTGGTGTTATTGTAGTACGAACTCTAGGATAGATCGAACAGAAACTATAGCTTTGTGTTGTTTTAGTAGGAACTCTTGAATAGATTGAACGGAAAGAATAGCTTTGAGGTGGTTTCTTACCCTACAATCAATTTCTATCTTTTGTTCTCTGCTAATAGGAACTCGGGAGTGATTCTTTATTACACTTTGAGGGATAATCATGTGATCCAACTATGTTAGCACTGTTGAGAGATTGCACTAGTGAAAGTACAAACCCTAGGCCATGTTTTTAAGCATTACAACACCGTTTTTGTGCCCGTTTACTAGTTGCTACCTTGATGTTTTTTAATTTTGATTATAAAAATATATTTCTATCATCAACATTACACTTTTATCACCATCTCTTCGCCGAACTAGTCCACCTATACAATTTGCCATTGTATTGGATGTGTTGGGGACACAAGAGATTTCTTGTATTTGGTTGCAGGGTCGTTTGAGAGAGACCATCTTCATCCTACACCTCTCACGGGTTGATAAACCTTAGGTCATGCACTTGAGGGAAAATTGCTACTATCCTACAAAACTCTGCACTTGGAGGCCCTACACATGTCTACAAGAATAAAGTTGCGTAGTAGACATCAAGCTCCCTAGTGGAGGAGTCAGAGGCAGATGCCCTATCTTATTCACCCATCAAGGTGCTTGCTCTAACTTTCCAAGGTTATATTGGTCGCACATATCTTGTAACTGATGCTTTGCATTGCTTCTACTTTGTTGCACTGTCATTAGCTTAGTTTACACATCGTGTATGTGAATACGCCCTGCCTATCCATTTTCAGTACATAGTCCATCTGTCATCATACCATATTTATCCATTCAAATGATGTTCTTGTGTATCAGACGTTCAAAAGGAAGAGGGCGATTGCTGATCACGGAGGAGCACGAGCAAAGTATGTGGAAAAGGTAGTGACACCTGATAAATCAAATAGCCCATTAGGTGTAGTTGCAATATCACGTCACCCACAAAACGCCCCAACTCTAGTAGACTCTAGCCCTACTACACTGGTCATTTCTGATGCCCCAACTCAGCAGACCCCAACTACAGCAAACTGTATGATGATGCCAATTGACATAGCACCAGCTCTACGACGCAAAACCCCCATTCCGGCAAAGAGTACAACAAATCCAGTTGCTAAACCCCTTTCCGAACCAGAGAGAGCCCCAATTGTAGCAAATATGACCCCTATTCCATTTCTTCGCAGTTTAGAAGATGAAGCTTATATTGTTGTCAGGAACTTTGTGCGCATCTTTCCTTCATGGAAAGATTATAACGCAGACACAAAACAATTTCCAGTTTTCTCCCGCATCTTACTCGTAAGTAATGTACTAATGTTATTCATTGTAATTACTGCATATGTTTCTACTGAAAGAAGACACAATATTTCACTCTTTTAAATAGGCGAGGACCAAACTGGATTGTCAAGACGAGAAAGGGTTGGTTGCGCTTTTCCAGCACTTGTTGATGAAGTATCGTTCCTACCTGAGGCAAGTGCACTTCGATGGCAAGCCTCTAAACGAAATTTCTGTAAAGTCTCCGGTGCTACATTTATCAAACAGTGAAAGGAATAATATTGACACATTGGTCTCATCTACAGGGTAAGGTACTGTCTGTGATATCACATGAACTACATTTCTGCATTTGCCTTAACATCTCACTTGTACGAAAACTGTTAGCAGAAGAACATTCATTCTCAAGGGACCACAAAATCTCGCAACTATACTGCACACTGAATTGCTCTTGTGAGTACCTCTTGCCCTGTATGACCATACTTACTTTCGTAGCTGTTTGATTATGTAGCATCACTGCACATGTTAGCCTCGTTATCGTCCGTTTGGTGGACATTATAAGATCTGTATGGACTCTTACATCAATTTAGAATGAACCCAATGCTTTTGAAGAGGTTTATCTCTGCATTCCTCTTGTAAGGACTGAACGTCGTCTATCACTGTACTTACATTAACAGCTACTCCCTCTGTCCCATAATATAAGAATGTTTTGTACAATACATTAGTGTTCAAAATACTCTTGTATTATGGGAAGAGGGATTGGTTCATTATGTATCATTCTTCATCTTATCTCCCTCGCCCACCATTTACTAAAAATATCAGATCTATATGTAATCTTACCAAAAATTTGAATACAAAGACAATGCCAGTGCAGAAGTGTAGCCCATTGCTCTTGTGAGTGCATTTTGTCCTGTAACGCTTGTACTTCCAGGGATTGGTAGTTGATTATGTAGCATCAATCTGCATCTTATCTTCATAATCCTCTATCCCTTCCAGTATTATCATATCTATAATTACTCTCCACAAAATGTAGAGTACAGGAAATGCTTATGAAGAAGATTATGTGCTGAAATTCTTGAGTTATCCTTCCCTTGACATGGAGAAGGGAATTATAAAGCCGGTGTTAACTTTTAATGTAAGCCAGTCCTTCTTAAGCCTTTATCCTCAATTGTTGTTTAATTTGCTCATACTCCCTATAGTTTACTGTTGTTTAGTTTGCTATTTCTATCAAAATGCATGTTCGCAGCAACCATAAGTTCCAAGTTTTACTTGTAAAACCAAATTCCTTGTTCATACCATGCACATTATGCAATACTCCCTATATGTATGCTTGTTTTTGTGGATCTATAATCCAGTGTGTGGTGAAGTAGCCCACGTTTGCTCCTTGTCATCTCCTATTTTATCTTACTGATGTGGCTGATGATATGAACAACATGCCATGCACATTAACCAAAATAGATACAATGATTGTCTTTGCCTTCATCTATGCTTGTTATGTTGACATGGTAATCCAGTAGTATGGTGAAGCTCCCTGCATTATGAACAATGCCAAATTATGCTATTGATATTTTGAACTTACATTTTGTTTTCTAATTTGATATTCGATGGAATTGACAACACAATTATCATCTTTGTATATACACGTGCAAAACCTGTCATCTCTCTACTTGTTTCAGGGTGATATGCCTAATGGCATGCACAAGTCTGCCGAAGGTTGTGACACAAACACAACATATATTGCAACAAAGAAGGCAAAACATCTTGAAGATAGCAAGACAACCCCAAAGTCTTGTCTTGATGAAGTGTTCAAGTTACTTGAGACTAGCAGTCAGACAAACTCACAGAATTCGCTGTCTGAATCAGTTCAACTTCTTCAGTCCCAAGTTCTGGCAGAAAGGCATTCTGCAACTCAACTTCGACTTGAATTCCTATCTCTAAGAAAGATTGCGGAGAACACCAATGAGAACCTCATTGCTAAATAGCTACACCTGGAAGCTATGACCGACATGCTAGGCAGTTCCCACGCAAGGCTAACCTTTCTTGAACTATCTTGGAAGTGGTCTCGGTTTAGTATTATTTTGTTACGCTGCAATGGTGCCCAGTTTTCGTAATCTGCTTCTTTGTTGCGCTTTATGATCACTGGTGGTGAACTTCGATGCCCAGTGGATGTAATATACCATAAATCCTTTATTGTATAGTGTAGGTTTATTGTAAGTTACTATGTCGTAATTTCGTTATTGTATAGAGTAGGTTTGTTCTTAATTCCTACTAGTTACCGCCATCATTTGCTATCTGGAAAAAAAATATGATGTAGTCGAATGGGCCGAAACATTCGCCTCTAACGGGCTTGGTTTTTAGCAGGCCACAATTGGCTCGGCCTGCATCTTTCTTGGGCCTGAATGGCCATTGGGGCCTTCACACTTTGCGCCAGGCCCACAACTTACTCCGGCCTATATTTGGCCCAAATTTTAGTTGGGCCTTTTGTGGACCCATCGCTTAGTTTGGCCCATGTAGCGTTGGGCCATTAACAGGCTGAATATTCTGGTGGCCTGTTATGGCCCAGAAGAAACCATGGGCCTTTAGCAGGCCGAAAGACACACCGGGCTGAAATGGGCCCATGTCTACATCGGGCCTCTAACAGGCTGAAAGTCACTGGGCCGTAATTGGGCCCAAATATTTAGCGAACAATTAACGAGCCAGATGCTTCGGGCCGTAAATGGGCTTTATTAAATAGGTCGTTATTGGGCTGGCCCACTAGTACCTGAGTAAGACACCAATGGTGTTCCAACTGGGAGATCTCGTATGGCTTCATCTTCGCAAGGACCGCTTCCCCCAATGAACACAAGTCAAAGCTCCTACCACGAGCCGACGGACCCTTCAAGATGATAGCACGTTGCAATGACAACGCTTACAAGATTGACATCCCACGCGATAATTACAACGTAAGCGACTTCTTCAATGTTAAAGACTTGGCCAAGTACCATGGTGATGAACATCATAATCCGTGGACGGATCTCTCCCAAGGGGGGGGGAATGATGCGGAGCATCCTTCCATCATCGCCATGGATTCTACGCCAACACGTCAAGCCCCACATGGACCTATGACAAGTGCTCGAGCACGCGCAATTGAAACCGAGGTGAACTCCTTCCTACTTGACTTGCACATGAACTCCAATGAGATTTGGTTTCTACCTCAACAAATACTCTATGCATCATTAGGTACGAAGAGGGACCCTTCCAAGCAGCTGAGGAACACCACCAAGTGCAAGGAGAACCACCCCAAGCCCGCACGAAGGAGGAAGGAGCCAAACAGCAGCAGGACAGAAGGTCCTAGGCGACCCCGCACGCACGCCCCCCGAGACCCCGTGCCCACGGGCTACACATGGATCTACGGCTATAGCACCGTGTGCCTACGGGTGTGTACCATGCGCACGGGCCCTACAGTATGGACAACTGACGTGGGTTGTTGGGCCTCCACTTTGCATCCCCTTCATCTCCTACCTACCCAGGCCTATATAATTAGTACCTAGGGATATGTTTAGGGTTAGAAAAGACATAGATGAGACATTTGAGAGCTTTTCTCCTTGTACCCACTCCATTGGAGATCAAGGCCTCTTTGGAGAGGATCCACTTGTGGATTTCAAGACCTCCTCCTAGAGAAGACTACCACCATCAAGACCTCGTCTCTTAGGAGTGGGAAGAAACTATACCATTGTATCTTTCCTTTGATTGTGTTTGTGAACTTGTGGATCTTGTGTTCCTATTACAATGGATGTGTAATTGGGTATTGTTGGAGCGATTTCCTCTTTGTGTTCTTGGTGTTCATATCCTTTTCCCCGTCCAAGTCTGAAAAGATCCATCTTAGGGTTTCACCCTACAATAGACTCGCCCTGAGTGATCTCCTCCCCTCCTTTGGCTGAGGAGGTGGGGAGCTCTCCTCCATCACTTTTTGTGGGAGGAGCCAATCCTGTGTTTTTAGGCCGGGGGCTGGGCTGGGGGCTTGGCGTCAGATCGTTCGTGCTACTTCCGCCATGCCCGCACCCTCCGTAGTATTCGACAGCTCCGCGTGCCTAAGCCGTTTGGTCTGGTGGATGAGGGTCTCCTTTTCCTCCTCTTCCCTGGAAAAGACAACAAACAAGATATATCAGCAAACCGATAGACATACAGAAACTACAGCAAGGAAAGAAGGGCATTTTTCCTAACTCATCGTCAATAAGCATGGAGGTCAGCTCAAAATCCATGGGTGGTGAAGGTGCTCTGATCCTCTTTAGGGTCGAGGGAATAGAGCTTCCCGACAACTTCAAGCCTTGCTGAGGTGTAGGGGGCTCCGACGAGGATGAGCTATGCGAGGAGCTCGAATCAGACTGGGAGCTGGAGTCGACTCCCATGGCTGCCAATCACTTGGCGGGAGGGTTTTTGGCCCCGAAAAGGTGGGAAGATTGCCGGTGCACCATGTCCGGTTTGCTACCCTGGGAGGTGGTCTTCTTGACCTTCTTCGCGGCAGGCACAAGAGCAGGAGCTGCCCCCCGGCTAGCCACCTGCCTATGAGGGCGCGGATCCAAGATTAGCTCGGGTGCTTGAGGGCTTGCTGCGAGCCACTCCTCCGTGTGCTGCTCCGCCTCCTCAGCTCCGTCCTGTTCCTGGGCCTTCGCCGCTGCGGCTATATGGCTTCGATCCTGGCAGGCTCGTCACCGGGAGGCTCATCCCCGACAAGATCGCCCCCGGCAGGATCGTCCTTGGCAACCTCCTCTGGGGCGTGCGCCTCGCTTCTGCCGTGAGCGGAGCCTTCATCCTAAGCCTCCTCCTCCTCCTCAACTCTCCCAGCCTTCACCTTTGCGGTGGCCCAGGATGCCTTGTCCTCAATCCCTCGTTTGATAAACTCCTACACCTTGGAGGGTGTGCTTGAACATGTTACCTTCCACCCTGGAAGCCACTTCTACCAAGCTGGAGGACGACACAAGCTCCGCATCAAGCTCAGGGAGTTACCAGTTGCTTCCAACCCCATAAGCATTGCATTCAGGCATCCACTTCAAGATCTGGTCCAGGGCGGAGTTGACATTCAGTGGGACACACCCTTGCCGGCAATTTGAATGGCCCAAGGCTTCCGAACAGTTGTTCGCATAGCCAAGCATTGGCATGGACTGACAAATTGTTGGTCAGGCTGGGGTATGGGCACATCCTATCTCCCGCATCTCCATACTGCCAAGAAAATATGTCCCTCTTCTGCAACGGTGCAATATAGTCTGGGAGGAAGTCAACCCCCATGTTGTCGGATTCAGGGATCCACAAACCCAAGGAAGGTTTGAACTCTGGGGTGTGTGCGAAGAACTCAACCTCTCTAGCCAACCAGCTCGTCACCCCCACGGCTCTGCTCGATGAACAAGGAAGAAGATGGACACGATAGCTTACCCAGGTTCAGGCCACCTTGCGGTGCAAGACCCTACTCCTGCTTTTTGGTGGATTTGCCTCACGAGGGGCTGAGGATGAGCTAGTACAAGGGATGAACAACCTTGCGAGGTCTGCTCTAGTGGGGGAATGAGTCGACCAAGTTCGGGATCCCCCTCTATGGTGGTGGCTAACCTATACTTATAATGGCCTCAGTCTTCTTCCCCCAAAATGTAGGAGGGAAGGGATTCCACAGTGGCCAATTTGAAAGGGGACAAGAAGTACATCTCATCTTGAGAAAAGGTGGTCTACGTGTGCAAAGCTTCTGGTCGTGATGCTGCGGTAGGATCGGCAATGACATCCGTCCTGCTGTCCTGGCAGTCTTGGTTTTGTTGCACTAGAATGGAAACCTTTGCCTAATTCCTCGGGAACCCACGCCTGCGCTCGCCTCCTTAGCACCAAAGAGGAAATTGTCTTCTCTGAGCCCACTGGCGCCTTCCTAGCCTTGGTCATCATGGCTTGCGTCACCACAACCTCATGAGGTTGGGTACCTGCATAGGAATCTCCGCTCCTCAGGAGACAACCTGGGAGGCCGCTCCCTCCGAAGGTCTTGGCATCGTCCGTCTCACGAGGTTTGGCCCCCCGCGAGGGTCTTGTCTTGTTGTTCTCGTAGACGGGCCGTACCAGGCCGTCGATGGAGCCACGCCATGGGCCGCAGGTAGGCAAGTCTGGTTACCCTAGTTCCTAGAATGCCAACAGTAGCCCCCGGGCCAAAGGCACGCTCGGACTTGGCTTCGAGGCGAAGCCAAAGGGCAAGGGAGAAATGCCGCAGGCCCCAATCGCCCGCGGACCGAGCCGGTGTGTGTCGCTTGATGGGACGTGGGCATCTCCACTTCGCCACACTGCCACGGCAATTGCCCAGGCTGACAAAATACTAGCACATGCTACCGAGCCATCATTGCCTCTCTTCGTCCTGCTCTAGATCCCCTTTCTCCCAGCTGGGGGTATCTCCAGATCCAGCCTCATTCCTCCTTCCCTCTGCTCCTCTTCCTCTTAGATCTTGTGAATGGCGTTTGGGAAGGCGAACCCTGTCGCTCTGGCCGTGAGCTCCTGATACTCACCCGCGCCAGTCCTTGGCACGTCCTCCATTATCGAGGAGAAGCACCTCACCGCCATGCTCCTGCTGACGGCGAGCGACGACGATGAGTGGGATGAGACCGTCCTCTTGACTAGCTCTGCCAAGCAGAGGACCTTGGCGCGGATAGTTTATCCCTTCTTACTCCATAGCGTCATTGTGGGGCTCTTCCCGCCCTTCTCCGGGTTCTTCACCGCCATCCTCAACCACTACCAGGTCCAGGCTCTGCATCTTCAGCCCAACTCCGTCCTCCTCCTATCCATCTTCGCCTTTTACTGTGAGGCGTTCGTGGGCGTGAGGCCCTCCGTTGCGCTCCTCTGCCACTTCTACTTAGGGATGCACGATCTAACCTAGCGCTCTGGCTGCATCTCCTTCGCTACGGTCCACAAGGGCAACACGCTCATGAGGGCCGAGAAGAAGGTGGAGAACTTCCAGCGTCGGTGGGCCTTCATGGACGCCAAGGACCTCAACGTGTGACAGCCTGGTTATTGCCCTCTTCTCTTTGCCTGATTTTCAGATGGTTTTGTTTTGAAATTTGAAGTTTTGAATCTTTTCAGATGTACTTAAACACTTGGGTACCCCTTGACTTTCAATCAAGTGTCTCATTTCCCGCTCTAACTATCATTTCTTCTCTGTTTCACCTCAAAATAATATTTTGAATATTTTTCTTAAAGGAAAATATTCATTTCCCTCTCTAAAACCCTAGCTAGCTCATTTTGCTCCAAAGCAACCCAAATTTTTCTTGCCCACAAAAATCTGAGAAAATTCCCAAATATTCTTTGAGCCCTAGGGCACCTTCCCGAGCAAAAATATTTCATCACTTTTTGGAATATTTTTGCTATAGAAAATATTTTCTGTTCTGGACAAAAATGGGATTTTCTACAGCAACTACCATTTTACTTGCTCTATTGTGGCTGATTTTTCTTGTGCATCATCACCTTAGTAGATGATTGCTAACGTCCAAAGCCCAGCACCCAACTCTCAGTAGTTTGACCACAGTAAGCTCTCAAAGTTACTGACGAGAAACTTACCAGGGAGTTGAAATCCATTCTACTTCGTCTGAGCTCAAACCAAAGCATGGTAACCTCTCAATCTACCACGAACTACACGCCAAACATGAAGTTTGGGCTTAGGTCGGCCTGAGGTCAGAGTTCACGCAGTGACCACGCGTGTGCATCATGCCAACCTGCATGTCGTAGTGCTCTGAGTGCCACCAAGCGCTCTGTTGCGCGCGTTCTTGCTTCCCCGATTGCCAAACCTTGCCAAACTTCGCCTCGATCATCGTCTCGACCCTCTTAACTCCCTCCTGGCGCTCGTCGATGCCGGAGCTCGCCGCAACGATGTGGGACCCCGACTCATAAGTCGTGATCACCGAATGCATGTGTACAATGATCCTAGAGATCAATGCTCACTGAACACACAAAAGCTGAGTAACAAGGGTCTTACATCCATACATACCATCTTACATAAATTATGAACATTATGGTCAAGTCTTGAGTATAACTTCGCAACGGAAATCTTCGTCAATAACCTGGACCCATGCCATCTGCCTTAACCCTACAGGCATTCTGACTGGGAAGCGTCCTAGCTTGCATGTTCGTCACCAAGGTACTCTTCATTATATCCTATTATTTCATGTCTGGCCAATAAAATAACCAGTGGCGAGACAATGAGTACTTTGAATGTACTCGCAAGCAACCCATGTTTTGTCTTAAGATACAACAATGCATGACATAGGCAAATTTATGCAGAAAGCTAATTTTATTGTGCTATGCCATGTTCAACAACGGGTAAAAACATGCATCATATGAATTCAAGTAACCATAGGGACTGGTTACAGATATCAACATAAATGGAGCGGGCTTCAACCGAACTCAATCATGTCAAGTCCCTTGACTTGACCCAAGTGGTTCTCCCCACTTATCTGAACACATACACTGGTCTGTAAACACGTGGACGTAGCCCAAGAGCGGTTACCCAACTGTCCTTGACCATGGACACGGCTATTCGAATAGTTTGACACTCTGCAGAGGTTGCACACTTTACCCACAAGATCCGGGGAACCTCAAGTACCTGGGGTAAGCACCTGATCACTATATTTCCCTAGATGACACTAACATAGAGTCCACTTGATTGGTAGTAACCCCCGTGCCCAACATTTCACATCTTAAAATTGTGGAGCCTCGCTCCCATATTCATCACATTCCACTGACATGGGGTACTAAAGGTGTGTCCGGTGCCTGTAAAAACAGTCATGTCCTCCCTTCCTGGCACGACCCCGTCCCGAGAGAGCGCAACAACGACTCTCCCGTCACTAGTAATGCGGGCTCCAAGCTAGTATCGGCCTAGGTAATCAGTAATGCCCTTTCCCATATAAGGGTAGAGTGGTTGCACATGTAAGGTTGGAATAACGGTCGCAACTTAAACCAGTCCATTTTGAAAGCATCACACACACTTGCCTCGGTACTCCACTTCATCATCAAGTGGTTACCCATATCATTATCTCTTTCGGGCACAAGTGGCACCCGACGGGGTTTTCGAACAAGTCTTTTGAAAATACTTTGTCTCCATCACCATGCATATACCCGTCCCATTTGCGTAGCATCTACTTTAGCCTCCTGTCTACTCCCACCGGCATAACCCTCATCAAAAGGTAGGGTCATGCACAATGCAAGTATCAACGAGGAAGTAACGGTGGCAAACCACCCTCATGTGGTCACCTCATCATCATGTCTCCGATGCAAGCAATAAAAGTGCTATGTGGCATGCATAAAAACGTTTCATAGACATGGTCAAAGGGCTGCTTGCCTGGTTCATCAGAGTCTTCAAGTCTTCTGGTCTCTCTAGGTACTCCGTCTACTTCGTCTACTGACGTTGAAAGTAATCACAATAAGCAACACAACAAGGCATAAAATAACAGTGCTATAAAAATGTGAGTTGGACTTTTCTAGGATACCCTTGGTCATCTGAGGAATGCCAAAGTGGTTTCATTGGGGTTTGATCAACGGATATCTCTGAACATTTCAATCTGATGGAATCGAGGGATTTGTGGATTTGCAAGAAGTGTACAGAAATATATTTTTGAAAAATGAGCAATGTCACCCATTTAACAAAGGATGATTTTAGAATCTCCTAGGAGTTGGTTCCACTTAATTTTGAGTTCAAATGACTTTCCTATGAATTTGGAATGTTGAAAAATATGAAGAAATGGCTCATTATTTTGTGTGGCAGAGAAAGTATTAACAAAAACGTTCATAAACTAAGTTATGAACTTAGAAGCATCTAGGAATTTGAATCATGCCATTTGGATCAAATTGGAGCCCTCTGTGATTTTCTAAAGTTTATGACAAAAATGGAAAAAATGGTATTTTGATGATTATTTGTGAAAGAAATACTTTTGGAAAAATGTGCAACTAGCACCATGAGATAGGGCATGAATTTAGAAACTACTAGAAATTTGAATCATCAAGTTTGGAGGTAATTTGAATTATTTATGGATATTACAAATTGTACAGAAAAGAAAAAGGGAAAGCTTTATACCCAAACGGGCTGGATCTGGGCGGCAACCGTGTGCACTGGGCGAGACTTAGCGGGGCAGCGCACTGGGCCTGGCCGAGCTGCACGGCCACACGGGCGACATCGGTGACGTCTAAGGCGCCCGCCCATAATACGCCTTGGCCTCGGGGGGACGGCTCCCGAAGAAACCGTGGCCACTTAACCTGCGGGCCCGGCCCTCAGGGTTACCGACATGCGGGGCCCATCTGTTGGGTTCATCCCCAACCTCCCGCTCGAACAGAGCAGGGGCACGGGGCGGGGTCGACGGCGGCTTGCCGGTGCCACAGGCCACAGTTTCCGGTGAGCTGACCACCGGCATGCTCAGGGGACCCGGCCGAGTCCAACCGTGGGTGGCACGGTTGCCGAAGGGCATCGGGTTGAGTAGGGCGTCGGCCGCGGCGGACGAGGCAGACAGTGACGATGGAACTTGACGGCACGACCACGGGGAGGAGAGGGAGAAGCACGGGAGCAGCCCGTGGTGATGCTCGAGATGCTCTGGTGCAACCCATAGGGGAGGAGGAGGGGTGGTGGATGTGAATTTTGACGGAGGCCGACGGCATGGCTCCGGCCATGGTGGTGGTTGGAGGTTACGGGGAGGGGAGTGGGTTGGTCCAAGGGGTGTACGGGAGGAAGAGAGAGCCAAAGGATTAGAGGGGGGCTCGGGGTGGCCTTACGTAGCCGACCTGTGGCTCACCGTGGACGCGGCCCATGGGTGGCCGTGGCAACGGCTCGGGCGGCATGGGGAGAGAGCGAGGGGTTGTCTTTGGTGCTCGTGGGGGTGGAGTAGGGTGCCAGGAAAAGAGAGAGGGAGCGGGGCGAGCTCCGAGTGGAGCCACGAGCTCGCATGCGCATTGGCGGGCTCGGGCGGCTCTGGAAACGCGCGGCATGGGTGGGACAGAGAGGGAAAGGAGGGGGCCAGCGCGATGGCATGTTGCGAATGTCGAGGCACCTCGAGTGGCGCAAGGGGGAGGCTCGAGGTGGTCGAGGGACGCGGCGTCAATGGTCGAACGCCCTGCCAGGCGCTCCAGAGCGCGTTTCTGGCCGGCATCTGCGGCTTTTCCGCGCGCACCCGCACGTCCACTTGTGTCTAGGGACTGCAGGGGGAGTAAACAATGTGGAAATGGCATCGGATGCCCTGGGGATCCACTAGAGGAGAGAGGGGGTTGAGAGAGTGTGTGAATGATGATGTCCAAAGAGGGAAAATGGGGTTCTCACCCCCATATAATTGAGCTGAGGCCACGAAACTCTTTCCAGTGGTAGAGGGGTTCTAGGACATGTTGTGGTAAAGACTATGGCTCAAGGATATTAGTGTAAAGGGCTGAAACTTGGAATTTTATATTCCGTCAGTAGGTTTTTTATGGTGGTTTGAGGTAGAAAATGAATTACACTCGACATGAGACTTAACGGGATGGAATGGCATATAGAAATAGGGTGTTCTACCAAATTTGATCTCATTTGGGCAAAGTTGCCTATGCAACTTTTGTAAACCCTAGAAATCAACAGAAATGGCTTTTCCAAGATCTAGTCATGCAAAACCATTCCCCTTGATGCACCACTTGGTGTAGTGTCATCATTTGGGGGTGTGAGCATGACCACAAGGTTTGGGGCCAATTGGAAAAGGTTGGCAATGTAAAGTTGTTCAAACCTAAATCTGGAGAGAGAGGGTTTTGTGGTAGCTTTGTGATCCAAAACAATTTGGATTGAGCTGAAACTCTGCAAGGTCATCCTATTATGCATCGGTGAGTTGCTAGAATTTTCCTGGATTTATTTGAAAATATTTCTTCTAGAAATATTTCAAATACTTGAAATGGACAGAAATGGTTTTGGAGGGTTTTTCCCAATATTTTGAACATGAACATGTGTTGAAATTCTTCTATACGGAAAATATATGTCCACTGAGTTTCCCTGATTTTTCTCAAATATTTTTGAAGCTTTAAAATAATTTTAACCTATTAAAGACCATTTCTGGACTTAAGAAAAAGCTTTTAAATGAACTAGGAAAATAACTTTTAAAATTATCTTTTTGTGGTTTCTGGGTTTCCTATATCTAATAGGAGTCAAATATAATTTTTGAAAGATTTTTCAAATCCTTCATTAAGTACTTGTAGTTTAAGTCTCAATTCAGGGGGTTTTGGAAAACCTAATTTATAAAATACTTTTTGGCCAAATTATTTTTACAATAAAATTCTATTCTGACCTATACACATGGAATGATCATTGGGCAAAGTTTTGGATCAAGGAGATGAAGTATAGGGGTTGGAGGATTGATTTGATTTTTAGAGCACTTGCAAACAGCAAAGCAAATCCAATCAAACAAAGGCCAAACAGTCAAAAGTTTTTGTCAAACCACATTTTATCATGATTAATTAGCTTAAGTGTTGTGGCATGAAAATCAAGGTGTGACAGACCTACCCCCCTTACAAGAATCTTGTCCCCGAGATTCCCAAACTAGGCTCGGAAAGGAATACGGAAACCTAGATGTGGGGTAGTCTTCACGTCCTCATACTGCTTCTGCTTTCGAGTGGTACTCCTCTGAACCTTCAAGTACTTGATGGTGTGGCTTCGTCTATAACGTTCCACTTGATCCAAGTTGCTAATGGGTTTCTCGCGTAGGTCAGGTTGGGCTGGGGTCGATGGCTCGGTGATCGATGTCCTTGTTAGTGATCGGGCTAGTTAGGAAGTCAGAAACACTTCTGGACTTATTTCATGTGAAAACGTTGCGCACAGTGGGTAACTCAGGCGGTGACTCCAGCTGGTAGTTGTCTACTCTTAGTCTTGTAGCGATCTCGAAGAGGGCCGGTAAATCTTGGTGTGAGCTTCCTTTTTGACATGGAAATGCTTGGTTCCTTCGAGAGGAGTGGTCTGCAGATACGCATGGTCTTCGACAAGGAAGTTCACTTCTTGACGATAGTGGTTGGTATAGTCCTTCCTCCTTGACATGGAGGTCTTCATATGTTCCCTGACCAGCTGAACGGTTCTTCTTCCGTCTTCGGGTAGGCAAGTAGGTCACGAAATAAAGATGACAACCAACTTGTCCAAGTACTCCGTGAAGACTTGTTCATGGGGTACATAAAGTGGAATGGGGCATTGTTGGTGGTCGCGGTTGAGTATTGGGCAAGGTATTCTCGGTATAGAGCCAAAGCGTGTGGTCATGATCTGACCATGTTGTGGCTTCGTAGGGCTTAAGGGTTTCAAGGATTCTAGTGTGTGGGTGAATGTTTATCATCTAATCCTTAAGCAAAGTTTCTGAGATGCCAATAGTTCTATCTAGTCCTGTAAACAAATCACTTATACCACCGAAAGCATCATCTAGTATAGGTCAACTCCAATCATCACTCATGCTATTCATATCCTCATGACTTCCAAGAGGAGGTCTAACAAAAGCAGACATGTCAACTATCCTCAAACTCATATGTATGTCTATCCCTATATAAGAATCCATGGGTAGAGCATACAAGCT